>NC_053392.1:307255708-307874458 GCF_905171765.1 Bufo bufo
GAAGATGCGCGAGTACAAGCGCACGTTGGTAGACGCGCTACTGAGAGCATTCCCAAATGTCACAGGGGAACCAGTGGAAGCCCAAGGCGAAGGCAGAGGAGGAGCAAGAGGTCGCCAACGCAGCTGTGTCACGGCCAGCTCCTCTGAGGGCAGGGTTAGCATGGCAGAGATGTGGAAAAGTTTTGTCACCACGCCACAGCTAACTGCACCACCTCCTGATACGGAACGTGTTAGCAGGAGGCAACATTTCACTAACATGGTGGAACAGTACCTGTGCACACCCATCCACGTACTGACTGATGGTTCGGCCCCATTCAACTTCTGGGTCTCCAAATTGTCCACGTGGCCAGAGCTAGCCTTTTATGCCTTGGAGGTGCTGGCCTGCCCGGCGGCCAGCGTTTTGTCTGAACGTGTATTCAGCACGGCAGGGGGCGTCATTACAGACAAACGCAGCCGCCTGTCTACAGCCAATGTGGACAAGCTGACGTTCATAAAAATGAACCAGGCATGGATCCCACAGGACCTGTCCATCCCTTGTGCAGATTAGATATTAACTACCTCCCCTTAACAATATATTATTCTACTCCAGGGCACTTCCTCATTCAATACTATTTTTAATTTCATTTTACCATTATATTGTGGGGCAACCCAAAGTTGAATGAACCTCTCCTCTGTCTGGGTGCCGGGGCCTAAATGTGTGACAGTGGCCTGTTCCAGTGGTGGGTGACGTGAAGCCTGATTCTCTGCTATGACATGAATACAGATTCTGCGCTGACATAAGGCCAGATTCTCTGTTACGGGACCTCTCTCCTCTGCCTGGGTGCCTGGGCCTAAATGTGTGACAGTGGCCTGTTCCAGTGGTGGCTGACGTGAAGCCTGATTCTCTGCTATGACATGAAGACAGATTCTGTGCTGACATAAGGCCAGATTCTCTGTTACGGGACCGCTCTCCTCTGTCTGGGTGCCGGGGCCTAAATGTGTGACAGTGGCCTGTTCCAGTGGTGGGTGACGTGAAGCCTGATTCTCTGCTATGACATGAATACAGATTCTGTGCTGACATAAGGCCAGATTCTCTGTTACGGGACCTCTCTCCTCTGCCTGGGTGCCTAGGCCTAAATGTGTGACAGTGGCCTGTTCCAGTGGTGGCTGACGTGAAGCCTGATTCTCTGCTATGACATGAAGACAGATTCTGTGCTGACATAAGGCCAGATTCTCTGTTACGGGACCGCTCTCCTCTGTCTGGGTGCCGGGGCCTAAATGTGTGACAGTGGCCTGTTCCAGTGGTGGGTGACGTGAAGCCTAATTCTCTGCTATGACATGAATACAGATTCTGCGCTGACATAAGGCCAGATTCTCTGTTACGGGACCTCTCTCCTCTGCCTGGGTGCCTGGGCCTAAATGTGTGACAGTGGCCTGTTCCAGTGGTGGCTGACGTGAAGCCTGATTCTCTGCTATGACATGAAGACAGATTCTGCGCTGACATAAGGCCAGATTCTCTGTTACGGGACCGCTCTCCTCTGTCTGGGTGCCGGGGCCTAAATGTGTGACAGTGGCCTGTTCCAGTGGTGGGTGACGTGAAGCTTGATTCTCTGCTATGACATGAATACAGATTCTGCGCTGACATAAGGCCAGATTCTCTGTTACGGGACCTCTCTCCTCTGCCTGGGTGCCTGGGCCTAAATGTGTGACAGTGGCCTGTTCCAGTGGTGGGTGACGTGAAGCCTGATTCTCTGCTATGACATGAAGACAGATTCTGCGCTGACATAAGGCCAGATTCTCTGTTACGGGACCTCTCTCCTCTGCCTGGGTGCCTGGGCCTAAATGTGTGACAGTGGCCTGTTCCAGTGGTGGCTGACGTGAAGCCTGATTCTCTGCTATGACATGAAGACAGATTCTGCGCTGACATAAGGCCAGATTCTCTGTTACGGGACCGCTCTCCTCTGTCTGGGTGCCGGGGCCTAAATGTGTGACAGTGGCCTGTTCCAGTGGTGGGTGACGTGAAGCCTGATTCTCTGCTATGACATGAATACAGATTCTGCGCTGACATAAGGCCAGATTCTCTGTTACGGGACCTCTCTCCTCTGCCTGGGTGCCGTGGCCTAAATGTGTGACAGTGGCCTGTTCCAGTGGTGGGTGACGTGAAGCCTGATTCTCTGCTATGACATGAATACAGATTCTGCGCTGACATAAGGCCAGATTCTCTGTTACGGGACCTCTCTCCTCTGCCTGGGTGCCTGGGCCTAAATGTGTGACAGTGGCCTGTTCCAGTGGTGGGTGACGTGAAGCCTGATTCTCTGCTATGCCATTAAGACAGATTCTGTGCTGACATAAGGCCAGATTCTCTGTTACGGGACCTCTCTCCTCTGCCTGGGTGCCTGGGCCTAAATGTGTGACAGTGGCCTGTTCCAGTGGTGGGTGACGTGATGCCTGATTCTCTGCTATGACATGAAGACAGATTCTGTGCTGACATAAGGCCAGATTCTCTGTTACAGGACCTCTCTCCTCTGTCTGGGTGCCGGGGCCTAAATGTGTGACAGTGGCCTGTTCCAGTGGTGGGTGACGTGAAGCTTGATTCTCTGCTATGACATGAAGACTGATTCTGCGCTGACATAAGGCCAGATTCTCTTTTACGGGACCTCTCTCCTCTGCCTGGGTCTAAATGTGTGACAGTGGCCTGTTCCAGTGGTGGGTGACGTGATGCCTGATTCTCTGCTATGACATGAAGACAGATTCTGTGCTGACATAAGGCCAGATTCTCTGTTACAGGACCTCTCTCCTCTGTCTGGGTGCCGGGGCCTAAATGTGTGACAGTGGCCTGTTCCAGTGGTGGGAGACGTGAAGCTTGATTCTCTGCTATGACATGAAGACAGATTCTGCGCTGACATAAGGCCAGATTCTCTGTTACGGGACCGCTCTCCTCTGTCTGGGTGCCGGGGCCTAAATGTGTGACAGTGGCCTGTTCCAGTGGTGGGTGACGTGAAGCCTGATTCTCTGCTATGACATGAAGACTGATTCTGTGCTGACATAAGGCCAGATTCTCTGTTACAGGACCTCTCTCCTCTGTCTGGGTGCCGGGGCCTAAATGTGTGACAGTGGCCTGTTCCAGTGGTGGGAGACGTGAAGCTTGATTCTCTGCTATGACATGAAGACAGATTCTGCGCTGACATAAGGCCAGATTCTCTGTTACGGGACCGCTCTCCTCTGTCTGGGTGCCTGGGCCTAAATGTGTGACAGTGGCCTGTTCCAGTGGTGGGTGACGTGAAGCCTGATTCTCTGCTATGACATGAAGACTGATTCTGCGCTGACATGAAGCCAGATTCTCTGCTATGGCATGAAGAGACTGATTCTCTGCTGACATGAAGCCAGATTCTTTGCTATGGCATGAAGAGACTGATTCTCTGCTGACGTGAAGCCAGATTCTCTGCTATGGGACCTCTGTCCAATTGATATTGGTTCATTTTTATTTTTTTTATTTTAATTTTAATTCATTTCCCTATCCACATTTGTTTGCTGGGGATTTACCTACATGTTGCTCCCTTTTGCAGCCCTCTAGCTCTTTCCTGGGCTGTTTTACAGCCTTTTTAGTGCCCAAAAGTTCGGGTCCCCATTGACTTCAATGGGGTTCGGGACGAAGTTCGGGTCGGGTTCGGATCCCGAACCCGAACATTTCCGGGAAGTTCGGCCGAACTTCTCGAACCCGAACATCCAGGTGTTCGCTCAACTCTAGTAAGGAGGAATGGGCAAAAATCCCAGTGGTAAGATGTGGCAACTGCTCATAGAGACTTATCCAAAGCGACTTGGAGCTGTAATTCACGCGAAAGATGGCTCTACAAAGTATTGAATTTAGGGGGGTGAATAGTTATGCACATTGACCTTTTCTGTTATTTTGTCCTATTTGTTGTATGCTTTACAATTAACCAATTTAAAAAAAAAGGTCTAAGTTGTGGGCATGTTCTACAAATTAAATGATGCAAATTGCAAATGTTAATTCCAGGATGTGAGACAACAAAAAAAGAACGAAGTCAAGGGGGGGTGAATACTTTTGCTTTGCACTGTATACATTACAGAGTGTTGGCAAATTATACAAAAGTTATTTCCGCATCTACCTGGGCATTTTTTATCCCGGATTCTTTTTATAAACCGGGGGTGTCTGCGCTTCATGTCTGACCATTTTTTAATGATGATCAGACGTCGGTGTTTGAGACCCATTTTGCGCCACATCTCAAATGCCAGCTCCCGCACAATCAGCTGCTTCTCGGCGTGGGACCGGGTGCAGTCGCATCCCCGCCCCAACATCCGCTGTAAGGTAAAAATGCAAGCATATAATCCCAATTTTTAACAATAACAGTATTGAAAAAAATTTACTTAAAGGGACACTGACAGGGCCAAAAAGCATATTTAGGTATATATATGACATTACAGGTCTTATAAAGTGTATTAGAATCATCTAAGTATCCCCCCTGTCCACCTTATAAATACAGTAAAATGAAGTTTTATAACCTGCTTGAATCGTGTTCAATCTGCCCAAGGGGCAGCGTTTCATCTCAACTTGCGCCCAGCCAGCCGCCCCCAACTGCCGTTTGAAGCGCCGCCCAGCTCATCAATATTCACTTCGCTGGGCGGCTACTAGTGTCCCCGACGCAAGATCCGGCGCATGCCCAATACAATCCTATGGGCATCGGCCTCCGGCTCATCGTCGCGGACACTAGTAGCCGCCCAGCGAAGTGAATATTGATGAGCTGGGCGGCGCTTCAAACGGCAGTTGGGGGGCGGCTGGCTGGGCGCAAGTTGAGATGAAACGCCGCCCCTTGGGCAGATTGAACACGATTCAAGCAGGTTATAAAACTTCATTTTACTGTATTTATAAGGTGGACAGGGGGGATACTTAGATGATTCTAATACACTTTTCTAAGACCTGTAATGTCATATATATACCTAAATATGCTTCTTGGCCTTGTCAGTGTCCCTTTAAGTAAACTGCAAAAAGTATTTAAGTCTTTGAAGTGGAAATATTAAATTTAGGCCACCTGCACACGGGCGTGTTTTTTCACAACTACGGACCGTACAAACCCGTCCTGCAGAGTGGACGAGCGCAAGGCGTCATTGGTTGCTATGACGCCGTGCGCACGCGTCATAGCGAGTTAGCAACCAATGACGCAGTGCGCTCGTCCACTCTGCAGGACTGCCACCTGTGTTTTTACGGTCCGTAGTTGTGAAAAAACACGCCCACGTGCATGCGGGTTTACTGTTACGGTTAGAAGATGGGATTGTATTACGAATGTACAGTACAGACCAAAAGTTTGGACACACCTTCTCATTCATAGAGTTTTCTTTATTTTCATGACTATGAAAATTGTAGATTCACACTGAAGGCATCAAAACTATGAATTAACACATGTGGAATTATATACATAACAAACAAGTGTGAAGCAACTGAAAATATGTCATATTCTAGGTTCTTCAAAGTAGCCACCTTTTGCTTTGATTACTGCTTTGCACACTCTTGGCATTCTCTTGATGAGCTTCAAGAGGTAGTCCCCTGAAATGGTTTTCACTTCACAGGTGTGCCCTGTCAGGTTTAATAAGTGGGATTTCTTGCCTTATAAATGGGGTTGGGACCATCAGTTGCGTTGAGGAGAAGTCAGGTGGATACACAGCTGACAGTCCTACTGAATAGACTGTTATAATTTGTATTATGGCAAGAAAAAAGCAGCTAAGTAAAGAAAAACGAGTGGCCATCATTACTTTAAGAAATGAAGGTCAGTCAGTCAGCTGAAAAATTGGGAAAACTTTGAAAGTAAGGGCTATTTGACCATGAAGGAGAGTGATGGGGTGCTGCGCCAGATGACCTGGCCTCTACAGTCACCGGACCTGAACCCAATCGAGATGGTTTGGGGTGAGCTGGACCGCAGAGTGAAGGCAAAAGGGCCAACAAGTGCTAAGCATCTCTGGGAACTCCTTCAAGACTGCTGGAAGACCATTTCAGGGGACTACCTCTTGAAGCTCATCAAGAGAATGCCAAGAGTGTGCAAAGCAGTAATCAAAGCAAAAGGTGGCTACTTTGAAGAACCTAGAATATGACATATTTTCAGTTGTTTCACACTTGTTTGTAATGTACACTGCTCAAAAAAATAAAGGGAACACTTAAACAACACAATGTAACTCCAAGTCAATCACACTTCTGTGAAATCAAACTGTCCACTTAGGAAGCAACACTGAGTGACAATCAATTTCACATGCTGTTGTGCAAATGGGATAGACAACAGGTGGAAATTATAGGCAATTAGCAAGACACCCCCAATAAAGGAGTGGTTCTGCAGGTGGTGACCACAGAACACTTCTCAGTTCCTATGCTTCCTGGCTGATGTTTTGGTCACTTTTGAATGCTGGCGGTGCTTTCACTCTAGTGGTAGCATGAGACGGAGTCTACAACCCACACAAGTGGCTCAGGTAGTGCAGCTTATCCAGGATGGCACATCAAAGCGAGCTGTGGCAAGAAGGTTTGCTGTGTCTGTCAGCATAGTGTCCAGAGCATGGTGGCGCTACCAGGAGACATGCCAGTACATCAGGAGACGTGGAGGAGGCCGTAGGAGGGCAACAACCCAGCAGCAGGACCGCTACCTCCGCCTTTGTGCAAGGAGGAACAGGACGAGCACTACCAGAGCCCTGCAAAATGACCTTCAGCAGGCCACAAATGTGCATGTTTCTGCTCAAACGGTCAGAAACAGACCCCATGAGGGTGATATGAGGGCCCAACGTCTACAGGCGGGTGTTATGCTTACAGCCCAACACCGTGCAGGACGTTTGGCATTTGCCAGAGAACACCAAAATTGGCAAATTCGCCACTGGCGCCCTGTTCTCTTCACAGATGAAAGCAGGTTTACACTGAGCACATGTGACAGACGTGACAGAGTCTTGAGACGCCGTGGAGAACGTTCTGCTGCCTGCAACATCCTCCAGCAAGACCGGTTTGGCATTGGGTCAGTAATGGTGTGGGGTGGCATTTCTTTGGAGGGCCGCACAGCCCTCCATGTGCTCGCCAGAGGTAGCCTGACTGCCATTAGGTACCGAGATGAGATCCTCAGACCCCTTGTGAGACCATATGCTGGTGCGGTTGGCCCTGGGTTCCTCCTAATGCAAGAAAATGCTAGACCTCATGTGGCTGGAGTGTGTCAGCAGTTCCTGCAAGACGAAGGCATTGATGCTATGGACTGGCCCGCCCGTTCCCCAGACCTGAATCCAATTGAGCACATCTGGGACATCATGTCTCGCTCTATCCACCAACGTCACGTTGCACCACAGACTGTCCAGGAGTTGGCAGATGCTTTAGTCCAGGTCTGGGAGGAGATCCCTCAGGAGACCATCCGGCACCTCATCAGGAGCATGCACAGGCGTTGTAGGGAGGTCATACAGACACATGGAGGCCACACACACTACTGAGCCTCATTTTGACTTGTTTTAAGGACATTACATCAAAGTTGGATCAGCCTGTAGTGTGTTTTTCCACTTTAATTTTGAGTGTGACTCCAAATCCAGACCTCCATGGGTTGAAAAATTTGATTTCCATTTTTTTATTTTTGTGTGATTTTGTTGTCAGCACATTCAACTATGTAAAGAACAAAGTATTTCAGAAGAATATTTAATTAATTCAGATCTAGGATGTGTTATCTTTGTGTTCCCTTTATTTTTTTGAGCAGTGTATATAATTCCACATGTGTTAATTCATAGTTTTGATGCCTTCATAGTCATGAAAATAAAGAAAACTCTTTGAATGAGAAGGTGTGTCCAAACTTTTGGTCTGTACTGTATGTGGGTGGGGTCTGAGCTATCAGATATTGTCCAGCTAAGCAGAAATGTACCTGTCTAGTGAAGTGACGGTACGGGGTGTACAGCTGGTTCGCTTCCCCGTGATGCACCCTGGGTAACTCTAAATGAACCAGCAAATACTGGCGGTCAGACAAAGAAAGCTTCTCCTGAGTCCTGACCAACAGGACACAAATTATAATCTATAGACTCTGTGTGTGTGTGCGGTATATAGTGTGTGTCTGTGTGTGTGCGGTATATAGTGTGTGTGTGTGTGTGTATGTACAGTATGTGTGGTATATAGTGTGCGGCATGACAATGGATGTACATTGTGCATGTGAAATATATTTCTCTGCTTTCCATACAAATATGCTACTAACATAGTGGGTGTGATGTCACAGGAATACTTAGTGCAACAATCACTAATATCTAGTGAGACCTTATAAAATGTGAAGTTGAGTGCACTTAAGAAAAATTTGAAATTGCAGAAGTTCGCATTGGCGATTTTTTTATAACACTCTTTATGCATATAAAGCGATTGTTCAGACATGCAGGTGAAATGTAATCAAATACACTACTTTATTGTAAGATTACTTACAGTCACCAGGAGTTCTTCCTCTTCGTCGCTGAACTTGGTTCCAACCATCGCATCCATTTAATTTCTAGTCAGTGCAAACCCGTTGCTGTAGGCCATGCCTTCCTAGCGCATGTGCTCTTGCGATTAATACTTTGCCGAAAATTTGCATACAAAAAAATAATGCTTGTAGATCGCAGATTCGCTTAATACTTCTGGTATGTCAATGTCCATATTGTGGGACTATGTGTGCACATCTAGTATTTTGTGGCTGAAAATATGACCTGGAGGTTTTTCAGGTTCACCTGCCATTAAAATGAATGGGTTCGCGAACCGTCCCAGCAGATGTTCGTCCATCACTATTTGTGTGTGTCGTTAAAAGATACCAACACTATCCACTATAATAGTGACATCTACAGCACCCTGCCCCCTTAACAGTGACCTCCATAGCCCCCCACCCCTTAACACTGACCCCCCCAACGAGGCCCGTCCCTTAAAATTGAACCTCCACAGCAGCCCACCCCTTAACTTTGACCTTTACAGCAGCCTTCCCCTTTAACAGTGAGTTTCACAGCACACCACCCCCTTGACAGTGACCTCCACAGGGGCCCGCCCCCTTAACAGTGGCCTTTATAGCAATCTGCCCCTTAACACTGACCTCCATAGTGGACCAACCCCTTAACTGTCCCTAGGTTGGCCAGAGGTCCAGTTTTCAGTCAGACAGTCTGGCTTTCAGACTCGCTGTCCTCCGTCTGGCGCAGGGCCTGGGCGGACACAAGGATGTCCTTTTGAACAGCTCACTCTCATACAGCAGCACTGTGCTGTCTGAGTGTGAGTTGCAGGAAGAAAGTCACCATCCCTCCCACCCCTGCATCTGACAAAAGTAGATTTTTTACTTCATTTTTTCAATCCCTGTCGGCTGAGGAGTGGGAGGGGGTGTGGCCTAACCAGATAGGAACGTGGCTTAGCAGGACCTAGAAGTTGATTTTTAACTTCATTTTTTCAATCTCTGTTGGCTGAAGAGTGGGAGGGAGAGTGGCCTAATTGGATGAGGTGCATCTCCTTTTAAACAGCTCACTCTAAGACAGCAGCACTGTGCTGTCTGAGTGTGAGCTGCAGGGAGAAAGTCACCCTCCCTCCCACCCACCCCTGCAGCTGACAGAAGTAGATTTTTACCTTCATTTTTTCAATCCCCGTCGGCTGAGGAGTGGGAGGATGCATTGCCAAAATGGATTGGGGGCGTGGCTTAGCGAGACCTGGGGGTGGGGTTTTAAGTTAATCTTTTGAGGGTGGACACTTGTGGCAGTGGACGTGTCTGGGCTACTTCCTGCAAGAGTGACGACCCTCTGGGTACCTTACTGGCTCATTTACATACCAAATAAACTGGATTCTCAGAGGATAAAAACATCTATTGCTGGAACTGTGGCAGACGCAGCACTATGAAGTGCCTTTTGCGCTGTGGCTTTAGAAGAATTTTGATATCTCTGACTTTTTAGTCTAACCAGACTGTCTTTTACTCTGTAATTCCTCTAGCGCCGTTTTATGGAAGCAGTAGGTTTAAAGAGCACACCAAATGCTTGATATAACTTCTGTATTACCTTCAACTTTTCTTCATATACAACACTGCCGCCTCTGCAGCAGATAGTCCATGTACAAAACACGTGTTGAAAAGATATCACAAAATGACGGTATGCATAAGATGGTGGTTCAACTTTTCAATCTTGTCATTCAATATAAAATGGTGAATATATTTCTCTCTTGAGTATCTGTACTCTCACTTTAAGTTATTTAAGCACTTTATGATCTCTCTAAGAGGTATATCTGAGGTCTAACTATTAGTTCTACTTGCTGAATTTGTTCGCAATTTGCAGTATGCAGTTAGCAGTAACTATTTGCAGATTGGTTGAGTATCAACTGGTATGGTTCTATGCAATTTGGATTGCAATATGGATTTTGAATGGCTGCGATTGTGAACTTTGTAGTTTGCAATTGAATTTGGTGGAACTGTAAGTAAACACACATATAATTGGTTCAGTATACAGTTCTAATCACTATATTAACAGTAGGAACATTATATAACTGTTTTAAATACCTATTTTGGCCTCTCTGCTTCTATAAAACACAGCTCTTAGTGGAGTGTGTGTCTGTTCAGCTCCTCTCTCTGGTGAATAATGATTCCAGCAGCTCCTGCTAGGGGAATTTACCACACAAGCTGTGTGTGAGACTGGCTGTAATTGGTCAAAACTCCTGCTGTGTGTGAGGCTGACTGTGATTGGTCAAGACTCCTGCCCAGCAACACCAGTTTAACTCTATGCTTTCTGTTGTGTCATTGAGCTTACCTCACATCCATATAATGAATCTTAAAGGCATTATATCTTTTCTATATAGTATATAAACAGTGGGGCGGTGGCTCACTCTGGACGGAACTGTGGAACAGGTGCTGCTAGCCCAAATTGGAGGGACACCCACCCTCTGGAAGGTAAATTTGTAAAACTAAAATGATGGGCGAGCACACTTCATTTGTATCATAAAGTGCATAAAATTTAATTAAATCCATTCTACGTGAACACGTGTGCATACATAAAATCAAGTCAGTCAATAAAATACAATAAAACCTAAATAGTGTGCTTGGAATAATACACTTAAAATAATACCACGAGTTATAAAGTAGATGGGATGATTTTTTCACAGTATGTTATAGTTTGATTAATGGTATTTGAACCAGGGTATTGTAAAACAATTGATATCATATAATATTGAGAGTCCGCTTATTCGATGAAATATCTTAGGTCCTTCTGTCCAGGAGACCTCTAATCCCAGTTCTGTTTCACAGATACTTCACAAATAGTATATGCTGGTATTATGACTTCAATATAGATAGATGGTGTAAGTATCCTAATTCAGTCTCTGGTCGACTACATACATTGGATTCCTATATAGTTCCCAAACGTTGGGTGCCGATATTATGCACCAACTTGCTGGATAATATTGAACAGTCCCGTAATCACTGTGAATATTTAGGCTTATATGTAGAAGCTTCTTACCTCCCTCGTTGTGGACGATCTGTTTCAAACGTGAGTCGGTCGGCGCGGGACAATGCCGGCGTCTGACTTCATTCAGCTGCAGCTGACTTACCCAAAATCTCACGAGATTTCAAAGCGGGATTTCGTCCGACACGATAGAGAGGACACAGTGTATCTTCGGTATAGTTGCGATTATTGTTATAGTCCTTCAATCCAATTTTACAGCATGGCCATGCTTGCAGACGTGGAGGTGCTTTTATTACAGGTGTGCGATCCGGCCCATACGCGTTTCGGGAACTCTCCTTCCCTTCATCAGTGGTGTCGCATCACCTGTTAGCCTCCACCTTTTATATCTTAGATAGCACCAAAATGTGGATCCCTGGATTTCTTCCTCTGAGATGCAAGCATGCGTTTTTTATGCGTCTTTTTTAGTATTCATGCGTTTTTAACATCACTTGTTCATTCCATCAATATGAACATGTCTATGTAGACAGAATTTATAATATAGACTGCGCATGGGAGTTATTCAATTTTAAAGCGCCAAGATGTGTATCACTGGATTTCTTCCTCTAAAATACAAGTATGCGTTTTTTGTGCATGCGTTTTTTATGCGTCTTTTTTAGTACTCATGCGTTTTTTACATCACTTGTTCATTCCATCAATATGAACATGTCCATGTAGACAGAATTTGTAATATACACTCACCTAAAGAATTATTAGGAACACCTGTTCTATTTCTCATTAATGCAATTATCTAGTCAACCAATCACATGGCAGTTGCTTCAATGCATTTAGGGATGTGGTCCTGGTCAACACAATCTCCTGAACTCCAAACTGAATGTCAGAATGGGAAAGAAAGGTGATTTAAGAAATTTTGAGCGTGGCATGGTTGTTGGTGCCAGACGGGCCGGTCTTAGTATTTCACAATCTGCTCAGTTACTGGGATTTTCACGCACAACCATTTCTAGGGTTTACAAAGAATGGTGTCAAAAGGGAAAAACATCCAGTATGCGGGAGTCCTGTGGGCAAAAATGCCTTGTGGATGCTAGAGGTCAGAGGAGAATGGGCCGACTGATTCAAGCTGATAGAAGAGCAACGTTGACTGAAATAACCACTCGTTACAACCGAGGTATGCAGCAAAGCATTTGTGAAGCCACAACACGCACAACCTTGAGGCGGATGGGCTACAACAGCAGAAGACCCCACCGGGTACCACTCATCTCCACTACAAATAGGAAAAAGAGGCTACAATTTGCACGAGCTCACCAAAATTGGACTTTTGAAGACTGGAAAAATGTTGCCTGGTCTGATGAGTCTCAATTTCTGTTGAGACATTCAAATGGTAGAGTCCGAATTTGGCGTAAACAGAATGAGAACATGTATCCATCCTCAGATGGCTACTTCCAGCAGGATAATGCACCATGTCACAAAGCTCGAATCATTTCAAATTGGTTTCTTGAACATGACAATGAGTTCATTGTATTAAAAAGGCCCCCACAGTCACCAGATCTCAAGCCAATAGAGCATCTTTGGGATGTGGTGGAACGGGAGCTTCGTACCCTGGATGTGCATCCCTCAAATCTCCATCAACTGCAAGATGCTATCCTATCAATATGGGCCAACATTTCTAAAGAATGCTATCAGCACCTTGTTGAATCAATGCCACGTAGAATTAAGGCAGTTCTGAAGGCAAAAGGGGGTCCAACACCGTATTAGTATGGTGTTCCTAATAATTCTTTAGTAGGGATGAGCGAACCCGAACTGTATAGTTCGGGTTCGTACCGAATTTTGGGGTGTCCGTGACATGGACCCGAACACGAACATTTTCGTAAAAGTCCGGGTTCGGGTTCGGTGTTCGGCGCTTTCTTGGCGCTTTTTGAAAGGCTGCAAAGCAGCCAATCAACAAGTGTCATACTACTTGCCCCAAGAGGCCATCACAGCCATGCCTACTATTGGCATGGCTGTGATTGGCCAGTGCAGCATGTGACCCAGCCTCTATTTAAGCTGGAGTCACGTAGCGCCGAACGTCACTCTGCTATGATCAGTGTTGGGAGAGGTTGCAGCTGCTTCTGTTAGGGAGAGATTAGGCAGGGATTTACTCAGCAAAAACACTTAATTCAGTGATCGATCTACAGCTGTGGATCATTGAACTGCTGCTATTTAATTGCTCACTGTTTTTAGGCTGCCCAGAGCGTTTTTATGTCACTTTTTTCTTGGGTGATCGGCGGCCATTTTGTGTCTTGTGGTGCGCTAGCACAAGCTGCCACCAAGTCCATTTAACCATCAATAGTGTGGTTATTTTTTTGCTATATCCTACATCAGGGGCTTGGCTGTGCTTGCTATTTTATTGAGGGGTAAAATACAATTGGCCAAAATAGCAGTACCCTAAATCTGGTGTTTCAGCTGTGGCTAGACAATTGTAATACTGTCTGCTGTCTGCCGAAGCACAGTTTTTGTTCTGGGTTGAATACAATTCCCAACTTAGCAATCCCCTAAATATTTTTTTTCTGCTGTATCAGGCCAAGTTTAAATTGATCCATAAAAGGGTATATTAGATTGAAGGTGCGGATAGTGTCATCCTCAATAACTTCACACGCTACCGTGCATTTCCAAGTTTAAATAATTCTGTCCATAAACGTATACCTGTCACCCAGCGCCTAAATAATAGGTCTAAAATTTATATTCAGCTCAATCTGTGTTTATTGCTGAGGCTGGTCAATTTATTTAGTGTCCGCCAAAGCACAGTTAGTGTTCTGGGTTGAATACAATTCCCAACTTGGCAATCCCCTAAATATTTTTTTTCTGCTGTATCAAGCCAAGTTTAAATTGATCCATAAAAGGGTATATAAGATTAAAGGTGCGGATAGTGTCATCCTCAATAACTTCACACGCTACCATGCATTTCCAAGTTTAAATAATTCTGTCCGTAAACGTATACCTGTCACCCAGCGCCTAAATAATAGGCCTAAAATTTATATTCAGCTAAATCTATGTTTATTCCTGAGGCTGGTCAATTTATTTAGTGTCCGCCAAAGCACAGTTTTTGTTCTGGGTTGAATACAATTCCCAACTTAGCAATCCCCTAAATATTTTTTTATGCTGTATCAGGCCAAGTTTAAATTGATCCATAAAAGGGTATATTAGATTGAAGGTGCGGATAGTGTCATCCGCAATAACTTCACACGCTACCGTGCATTTCCAAGTTTAAATAATTCTGTCCGTAAACGTATACCTATCACCCAGCGCCTAAATAATAAGCCTAAAATTTATATTCAGCTCAATCTGTCGTTACTGTTGTGCCTGTATTAGTGTAATACGGTACCTAAATAGATAGCCAGATAGTGTTAAGAGCCTGTAAAAAAAGGCCTGAATTTGAATTCAATACATTGGGCCAAATAATTTTTTTATTATTGTGGTAAACGGTAACAATGAGGAAAACATCTAGTAAGGGACGCGGACGCGGACATGGTCGTGGTGGTGTTAGTGGACCCTCTGGTGCTGGGAGAGGACGTGGCCGTTCTGCCACAGCCACACGTCCTAGTGAACCAGTAGCCAGCAGAATTTACAGCGATATTTGGTGGGGCCCAATGCCGTTCTAAGGATGGTAAGGCCTGAGCAGGTACAGGCATTAGTCAATTGGGTGGCCGACAGTGGATCCAGCACGTTCACATTATCTCCCACCCAGTCTTCTGCAGAAAGCGCACAGATGGCGCATGAAAACCAAGCCCATCAGTCTGTCACATCACCCCCATGCATATCAAGGAAACTATCTGAGCCTCAAGTTATGCAGCAGTCTCTTATGCTGTTTGAAGACTCTGCTGGCAGGGTTTACCAAGGGCATCCACCTAGCCCTTCCCCAGGGGTGGAAGAGATAGAATGCACTAACGCACAACCACTTATGTTTCCTAATGATGAGGACATGGGAATACCACCTCAGCACGTCTCTGATGATGACGAAACACAGGTGCCAACTGCTGCGTCTTTCTGCAGTGTGCAGACTGAACAGGAGGTCAGGGAGGAAGACTGGGTGGAAGACGATGCAGGGGACGATGAGGTCCTAGACCCCACATGGAATGAAGGTCGTGCCACTGACTTTCAGAATTCGGAGGAAGAGGCAGTGGTGAGACCGAGCCAACAGCGTAGCAAAAGAGGGAGCAGTGGGCAAAAGCAGAACACCCGCCGCTAAGAGAGTCCGTCTGCTACTGGCCACCGCCATCTGGGACCCAGCACCCCAAAGGCAGCTTCAAGGAGTTCCCTGGCGTGGCAGTTCTTCAAACAATGTGCTGATGACAAGACCCGAGTGGTTTGCACGCTGTGCCATCAGAGCCTGAAGCGAGGCATTAACGTTCTGAACCTTAGCACAACCTGCATGACCAGGCACCTGCATGCAAAGCATGAACTGCAGTGGAGTAAACACCTTAAAAACAAGGAACTCACTCATGCTCCCCCTGCTACCTCTTCTGCTGCTGCCGCCTCGGCCTCTTCCTCCGCCTCTGGAGGAACGCTGGCACCTGCCGCCCAGCAAACAGAGGATGTACCACCAACACCACCACCACCTCCGTCACCAAGCATCTCAACCATGTCACACGGCAGCGTTCAGCTCTCCATCTCACAAACATTTGAGAGAAAGTGTAAATTCCCACCTAGTCACCCTCGATCCCTGGCCCTGAATGCCAGCATTTCTAAACTACTGGCCTATGAAATGCTGTCATTCAGGCTAGTGGACACAGACAGCTTCAAACAGCTCATGTCGCTTGCTGTCCCACAGTATGTTGTTCCCAGCCGCCACTACTTCTCCAAGAGAGCCGTGCCTTCCCTGCACAACCAAGTATCCGATAAAATCGAGTGTGCACTGCGCAACGCCATCTGTGGCAAGGTCCACCTAACCACAGATACGTGGACCGGTAAGCACGGCCAGGGACGCTATATCTCCCTAACTGCACACTGGGTAAATGTAGTGGCGGTTGGGCCCCAGGCGAAGAGCTGTTTGGTGCACGTCCTTCCGCCGCCAAGGATCGCAGGGCAATATTCTTTGCCTCCTGTTGCCTCTTCCTCCTACTCGGCTTCCTCCTCCTCTTCTCCCACCTGCTCATCCAGTCAGCCACACACCTTCACCACCAACTTCAGCACAGCCCGGGGTAAACATCAGCAGGCCATTCTGAAACTCATATGTATGGGGGACAGGCCCCACACCGCGCAGGAGTTGTGGCGGGGTATAGAACAACAGACCGACGAGTGGTTGCTGCCGGTGAGCCTCAAGCCCGGCCTGGTGGTGTGCAATAATGGGCGAAATCTCGTTGCTGCTCTGGGACTAGCCAGTTTGACGCACATCCCTTGCCTGGCGCATGTGCTGAATTTGGTGGTGCAGAAATTCATTCACAACTACCCCGACATGTCAGAGCTGCTGCATAAAGTGCGGGCCGTCTGTGCGCGCTTCCGGCGTTCTCATCCCGCCGCTGCTCGCCTGTCTGCGCTACAGCGTAACTTCGGCCTTCCCGCTCACCGCCTCATATGCGACGTGCCCACCAGGTGGAACTCCACCTTGCACATGCTGGACAGACTGTGCGAGCAGCAGCAGGCCATAGTGGAGTTTCAGCTGCAGCACGCACGGGTCAGTCGCACTGCGGAACAGCACCACTTCACCACCAATGACTGGGCCTCCATGCGAGACCTGTGTGCCCTGTGTGCTGTTTTTCGAGTACTCCACCAACTTGGCCAGTGGCGATGATGCCGTTATCAGCGTTACAATACCACTTCTATGTCTCCTTGAGAAAACACTTAGGGCGATGATGGAAGAGGAGGTGGCCCAGGAGGAGGAGGAGGAGGAAGAGGGGTCATTTTTAGCACTTTCAGGCCAGTCTCTTAGAAGTGACTCAGAGGGAGGTTTTTTGCAACAGCAGAGGCCAGGTACAAATGTGGCCAGCCAGGGCCCACTACTGGAGGACAAGGAGGAGGATGAGGATGAAGCATGTTCACAGCGGGGTGGCACCCAACGCAGCTCGGGCCCATCACTGGTGCGTGGCTCGGGGGAAACGCATGATGATGACGATACGCCTCCCACAGAGGACAGCTTGTCCTTACCTCTGGGCAGCCTGGCACACATGAGCGACTACATGCTGCAGTGCCTGCGCAATGACAGCAGAGTTGCCCACATATTAACGTGTGCGGACTACTGGGTTGCCACCCTGCTGGATCCACGGTACAAAGACAATGTGCCCACCTTACTTCCTGCACTGGAGCGTGACAGGAAGATGCGCGAGTACAAGCGCACATTGGTAGACACGCTACTGAGAGCATTCCCAAATGTCACAGGGGAACAAGTGGAAGCCCAAGGTGAAGGCAGAGGAGGAGCAAGAGGTCGCCAACGCAGCTGTGTCACGGCTAGCTCCTCTGAGGGCAGGGTTAGCATGGCAGAGATGTGGAAAAGTTTTGTCAACACGCCACAGCTAACTGCACCACCACCTGATACGGAACGTGTTAGCAGGAGGCAACATTTCACTAACATGGTGGAACAGTACGTGTGCACACCCCTTCACGTACTGACTGATGGTTCGGCCCCATTCAACTTCTGGGTCTCCAAATTGTCCACGTGGCCAGAGCTAGCCTTTTATGCCTTGGAGGTGCTGGCCTGCCCGGCGGCCAGCGTTTTGTCTGAACGTGTATTCAGCACGGCAGGGGGCGTCATTACAGACAAACGCAGCCGCCTGTCTACAGCCAATGTGGACAAGCTGACGTTCATAAAAATGAACCAGGCATGGATCCCACAGGACCTGTCCATCCCTTGTGCAGATTAGACATTAACTACCTCCCCTTAACCATATATTATTGTACTCCAGGGCACTTCCTCATTCAATCCTATTTTTATTTTCATTTTACCATTATATTGCGGGGCAACCCAAAGTTGAATGAACCTCTCCTCTGTCTGGGTGCCGGGGCCTAAAAATATCTGACAGTGGCCTGTTCCAGTGTTGGGTGACGTGAAACATGATTCTCTGCTATGACATGAAGCCTGAATCTCTGCTATGGGACCTCTGTCTGGGTGCCGGGGCCTAAATATCTGACAATGGACTGTTCCAGTTTTGGCTGACATGAAGCCTGATTCTCTGCTATGACATGAAGACTGATTCTCTGCTGACATGAAGCCTGAATCTCTGTTATGGGACCTCTCTCCTCTGCCTGGGTTCCGGGGCCTAAATATCTGACAATGGACTGTTCCAGTTTTGGCTGACGTGAAGCCTGATTCTCTGCTATGACATGAAGACTGATTCTCTGCTGACATGAAGCCTGAATCTCTGTTATGGGACCTCTCTCCTCTGCCTGGGTGCCGGGGCCTAAATATCTGACAATGGACTGTTCCAGTGTTGGGTGACGTGAAGCCTGATTCTCTGCTATGACATGAAGACTGATTCTCTGCTGACATGAAGCCTGAATCTCTGTTATGGGACCTCTCTCCTCTGCCTGGGTGCCGGGGCCTAAATATATGACAATGGACTGTTCCAGTGTTGGGTGACGTGAAGCCTGATTCTCTGCTATGACATGAAGACTGATTCTCTGCTGACATGAAGCCTGAATCTCTGTTATGGGACCTCTCTCCTCTGCCTGGGTGCCGGGGCCTAAATATATGACAATGGACTGTTCCAGTGTTGGGTGACGTGAAGCATGATTCTCTGCTATGACATGAAGACTGATTCTCTGCTGACATGAAGCCTGAATCTCTGTTATGGGACCTCTCTCCTCTGCCTGGGTGCCGGGGCCTAAATATCTGACAATGGACTGTTCCAGTGGTGGGTGACGTGAAGCCTGATTCTCTGCTATGACATGAAGACTGATTCTCTGCTGACATGAAGCCAGATTCTCTGCTATGGGACCTCTCTCCAATTGATATTGGTTAATTTTTATTTATTTTATTTTTATTTTAATTCATTTCCCTATCAACATTTGTTTGCAGGGGATTTAACTACATTTTGCTGCCTTTTGCAGCCCTCTAGCCCTTTCCTGGGCTGTTTTACAGCCTTTTTAGTGCCGAAAAGTTCGGGTCCCAATTGACTTCAATGGGGTTCGGGTTCGGGACGAAGTTCGGGTCGGGTTCGGATCCCGAACCCAAACATTTCCGGGAAGTTCGGCCGAACTTCTCGAACCCGAACATCCAGGTGTTTGCTCAACTCTATTCTTTATATGAGTGTATATTGCATATGGAAGTTATTCAATTTTGAAGTTACGTTTGTATGCATAGTGACTTCATTTATTTCACAATACTGTGCTCATGGATAAATCCTAGTAGTGCATTATAGACATATATTAAAAATTTAAAATGTTAAAATTAGACTCTATCATGATAATAAAATAAATTAAATTGGCGGATAATATACTGTCAAGCTGTGAATGCATAATAGATATTATAAATCATGCCTCTTTATAAGGATCTGGGGTTGGAGAACTTGAACATAGGAATAGCCATTTCAATAGGGTTGATTGCTTATTTGATGCAAGTATCTGTATAAGTAGTATATGGCTGGGGGCCTGCATCAAATAAGCAATCAACCCTATTGAAATGGCTATCCCTATGTTCAAGTTCTCCAACCCCAGATCCTTATAAAGAGGCATGAATTATAATATCTATTATGCATTCACAGCTTGACATTATATTATCCGCCAATTTAATTTATTTTATTATCATGATAGAGTCTAATTTTAACATTTTAAATATTTAATATATGTCTATAATGCACTACTAGGATTTATCCATGAGCACAGTATATGCATACAAACGTAACTTCAAAATTGAATAACTTCCATATGCAATATATATTACAAATTCTGTCTACATGGACATGTTCATATTGATAGAATGAACAAGTGATATAAAAAACGCATGAGTACAAAAAAAGACGCATAAAAACCGCATGCACAAAAAACGCATGCTTGTATTTTAGAGGAAGAAATCCAGCGATACACATCTTGGCGCTTTAAAATTGAATAACTCCCATGCGCAGTCTATATTATAAATTCTGTCTACATAGACATGTTCATATTGATGGAATGAACAAGTGATGTTAAAAACGCATGAATACTAAAAAAGACGCATAATAAAACGCATGCATAAAAAACGCATGCTTGCATCTCAGAGGAAGAAATCCAGGGATCCACATTTTGGTGCTATCTAAGATATAAAAGGTGGAGGCTAACAGGTGATGCGACACCACTGATGAAGGGAAGGAGAGTTCCCGAAACGCGTATGGGCCGGATCGCACACCTGTAATAAAAGCACCTCCACGTCTGCAAGCATGGCCATGCTGTAAAATTGGATTGAAGGACTATAACAATAATCGCAACTATACTGAAGATACACTGTGTCCTCTCTATCGTGTCGGACGAAATCCCGCTTTGAAATCTCGTGAGATCTTGGGTAAGTCAGCTGCAGCTGAACGAAGTCAGACGCAGCATTGTCCCGCGCCGCCCGACTCACGTTTGAAACAGATCGTCCACAACGAGGGAGGTAAGAAGCTTCTACATATAAGCCTAAATATTCACAGTGATTACGGGACTGTTCAATATTATCCAGCAAGTTGGTGCATAATATCGGCACCCAACGTTTGGGAACTATATAGGAATCCAATGTATGTAGTCGACCAGAGACTGAATTAGGATACTTACACCATCTATCTACACTGCTCAAAAAAATAAAGGAAACACTTAAACAACACAATGTAACTCCAAGTCAATCACACTTCTGTGAAATCAAACTGTCCACTTAGGAAGCAACCCTGAGTGACAATCAATTTCACATGCTGTTGTGCAAATGGGATAGACAACAGGTGAAAATTATAGGCAATTAGCAAGACACCCCCAATAAAGGAGTGGTTCTGCAGGTGGTGACCACAGAACACTTCTCAGTTCCTATGCTTCCTGGCTGATATTTTGGTCACTTTTGAATGCTGGCGGTGCTTTCACTCTAGTGGTAGCATGAGACGGAGTCTACAACCCACACAAGTGGCTCAGGTAGTGCAGCTTATCCAGGATGGCACATCAATGCGAGCTGTGGCAAGAAGGTTTGCTGTGTCTGTCAGCGTAGTGTCCAGAGCATGGAGGCGCTACCAGGAGACAGGCCAGTACATCAGGAGATGTGGAGGAGGCCGTAGGAGGGCAACAACCCAGCAGCAGGACCGCTACCTCCGCCTTTGTGCAAGGAGGAACAGGACGAGCACTGCCAGAGCCCTGCAAAATGACCTCCAGCAGGCCACAAATGTGCATGTGTCTGCTCAAACGGTCAGAAACAGACTCCATGAGGGTGATATGAGGGCCCAACGTCCACAGGTGGGGGTTGTGCTTACAGCCCAACACTGTGCAGGACGTTTGGCATTTGCCAGAGAACACCAAGATTGGCAAGTTCGCCACTGGCGCCCTGTGCTCTTCACAGATGAAAGCAGGTTCACACTGAGCACATGTGACAGACGTGACAGAGTCTGGAGACGCCGTGGAGAACGTTCTGCTGCCTGCAACATCCTCCAGCATGACCGGTTTGGCATTGGGACAGTAATGGTGTGAGGTGGCATTTCTTTGGAGAGCCGCACAGCCCTCCATGTGCTCGCCAGAGGTAGCCTGACTGCCATTAGGTACCGAGATGAGATCCTCAGACCCGTTGTGAGACCATATGCTGGTGCGGTTGGCCCTGGGTTCCTCCTAATGCAAGACAATGCTAGACCTCATGTGGCTGGAGTGTGTCAGCAGTTCCTGCAAGACAAAGGCATTGATGCTATGGACTGGCCCGCCCGTTTCCCAGACCTGAATCCAATTGAGCACATCTGGGACATCATGTCTCGCTCTATCCACCAACGTCACGTTGCACCACAGACTGTCAAAGAGTTGGCAGATGCTTTAGTCCAGGTCTGGGAGGAGATCCCTCAGGAGACCATCCACCACCTCATCAGGAGCATGCACAGGCGTTGAAGGGAGGCCATACAGGCACGTGGAGACCACACACACTACTGAGCCTCATTTTGACTTGTTTTAAGGGCATTACATCAAAGTTGGATCAGCCTGTAGTGTGTTTTTCCACTTTCATTTTAAGTGTGACTCCAAATCCAGACCTCCATGGGTTGAAAAATTTGATTTCCATTTTTTTATTTTTGTGTGATTTTGTTGTCAGCACATTCAACTATGTAAAGAACAAAGTATTTCAGAAGAATATTTAATTAATTCAGATCTAGGATGCGTTATTTTTGTGTTCCCTTTATTTTTTTGAGCAGTGTATATTGAAGTCATAATACCAGCATATACTATTTGTGAAGTATCTGTGAAACAGAACTGGGATTAGAGGTCTCCTGGACAGGAGGACCTAAGATATTTCATCGAATAAGCGGTCTCTCAATATTATATGATATCAATTGTTTTACAATACCCTGGTTCAAATACCAATAATCAAACTATAACATACTGTGAAAAAATCATCCCATCTACTTTATAACTCGTGGTATTATTTTAAGTGTATTATTCCAAGCACACTATTTAGGTTTTATTATATTTTATTGACTGACTTGATTTTATGTATGCACACATGTTCACGTATATTGGATTTAATTAAATTTTATGCACTTTATGATACAAATGAAGTGTGCTCGGCCATCATTTTAGTTTTACAAATTATATCTTTTCTGCTTCTGTGAACACAATATATAACAGTTATATGACATTCTTGGTTCTCTTCACTAGTGTTTCTGACCCCCGTGGGTCAGCTGTCAATAACACAGACTACTCCAGGAGGTAGCAGCCTGGTGGTTTCCCTGCAGCAAAGTCCAAATCACTGTACAAGGGTTAAAGGGTGAAAACTAGGGGACCAGCAGGATGATGCCCTTTGCACTAGGCCAAAGTCAAATCTGTTGAGTGACACAATGTTTCCACATTAATTACTATAATAGACAGGTTCCCTTTGATTATTCATTTG
The DNA here is from genome assembly GCF_905171765.1 of Bufo bufo. Lineage (NCBI taxonomy): Eukaryota > Metazoa > Chordata > Amphibia > Anura > Bufonidae > Bufo > Bufo bufo. Next base: position 307,279,050 of record NC_053392.1, read on the forward strand.
CACATGGATTGAAAGTACTTTTTTCTCCCGATTGAAGCAATGGATTGCTACGTATGTGAAAGGAATTATTCATTCAGCTGAACTATACAACCTACAAGACAATGGGGGTTACCAGTATTTAAGAAGGCTTTATGCCAGGTTTTTGGTGTAAAGAAGCTGCAGAAGGACTCAATGCATAACTATACCCACCCAATTCCACCCAGTCCCCCTAGGGTCATGGGTGAATAGCTTACAATATTCTTACAAATATTTTTACACCTGTTTTAGGAGTAAAAATAGACATAGACACTATCATAGACAGTAAAGAAGCAAAAAAACAGGAAACGGAGGTCAAAGTACCAAAAGTAAAAATATGCTTTATTGTGACATGATTAAAAGATGTATAAGTAAAGAAACTTTTTTTCCTTCAATGGGTCCTTCTTCCTGCAGCTCCAGGGGACAGCTATGGGGGCGGCATAGGCGCCCTCGTATGCGAATCTGTTCCTGGGGCTGTGGGAGAGGGACCTTTTCCTGTTAGATAGACACGTCATCATGGACCGAGCCATTCTATGGGCGCGGTACATTGATGACGTTTTCTTGATCTGGCAGGGAACTGAGGGACAACTCCATGATTTCTTTAAGTTACTTAATACCAACTCCAGAAACATTAAGTTGACATATACGTACCACAAATAGAGAGTCGACTTTCTGGATGTATCTGTGTTCAGGGATGCTGGCGGCCACCTTAGGACTGACGTATTCCGTAAAGAGACGGCTGTTAATGCTTAATGCAACCTCTCTGCACCCCAAAAGTACCATCTCTGCCATCCCTGTTGGCCAATTGTTACGCATCCGTCGGATATGTTCCAACGATGCGACTTTTGAAAAACAAGCCAGTGAATTAAAGGACCGCTTCCTTAGGAGAGGCTATAGCCATCGCTCCATCAAAAAGGCAAATTGGCGAGCTAAGGTACAACAACAAACACAATTGTTACTAACCAAAAGAAACAAGGTACCCGACAAAAATATTAGATTCATAAGTACATACCACTCTCACTGGGATGAAATGAGGAAGTGTTTGGCCTCGCATTGGCCCATTTTACTTACAAATCCTGTTTTAGAAAAACTTCTGTCCACACGACCTCTTGTTACAGCACGTAGGGCTAACACTCTACGAGATAACCTAGTTAGAAGTTACTTACAAGCAGCATCTCCCCAATTTTTTGTCGGACAAGGCAGTCCAATGAAAGGCTTTAGACCTTGCGGCAGATGTGCCGCATGTCCTAATATGGAACGATCGTTTGACTTTGTGGATTCCTCTGGAAGCAGGTCCTTTAAGATCCATCAGTCCCTCACATGTTCCAGCTCGAGGGTGGTATATTATGCCTTATGCCCATGCCCCAAGATTTATGTGGGCTTGACAACACGCGAACTAAAAATCTGCGTACGGGAACATGTAAAGGACACCCTGAATGCACAGGAAACAAAAGAGGATGAGGTCCTGAAACCAATTGCGAGACATTTCAAAGAGTTTCACTCGTGCAATCCGAGATTTCTTAAGGTCAGAGGGATTGACTGTGTCCAGGTTGACTTACGTGCAGGCAATGTATCCAAGAGGCTAGCTCAAAAGGAGAGCCGCTGGATCTGGACCCTTGGGACCTCACGTCCCAGGGGCCTGAATGACAATTTGGGTTTCTCATCTTTTTTGTAACCGCTGGGCCCATGCCTGTGGATCCCACTACTTTTCTTTTCAACTTTTTTAGTTACTATTTTTTTATTAATTTTCTTAACATGTTCTCTCTCTCCATTACCTTTTTCTTTCACAGGACGCCACATCTTCATACCTCCCATTGACCTATACCTGCTATAATCAGACTTCTCTTCAGCCTGCTATTTTTGTTATTTGAGTACTTGTCGGATCATGTCATTTGTATAGATAGATGCGTAATGCATGCCTGTCTGCATATTACTCATTTATTGCGTTTTCCTTCTTTCCATCATGTTTGGCCTCTTTTTACATGTTCATTTTATAACATGTATATTTTATTTTGGAATCTCGCTGTTATGTTTCTATGTGCACTGTCACATTTACCATTCATCCCCAGTCATTTCCTTCCCCCGTTTCTTTCACCCCTTCCCCCCTCCCCCCTTCCCCCGGGCCCCCTCCCTCCCCTCTCCTCTCCTCCCCCCCCATTCCCCTTTCTCCCTTGCCATTTCTTTCCCTTCCCCCCTTTCCAGGCATATTTCCTATTTCCCTATGCACTGCTACTTTGATTCCATTTGCTGTAATTCCATTCATTTATTATTTTTTAATATTTATAACATGAATTGCAGTTATTTTCACATTCCCTGGTCAGGCGCCCCCTTTTTCTTCCCCTCGCCCACACTCCATCATATTACTTTGCCACCTTTCATTTCCATGTTCTTTGTTTCTGCGTTACCACGCAGATCTTCATCACTCTTTGGGTATATTTCTCATACCCTCCTAAGCACATTTGCACTTTACAGTACTTCTCCTCATGGTATACTTAATGTATCATTCCCATGCACATTTGCACTTTACAGACTTGTGTCTTTAAATCACTCATTTTTCCATGCATTTGCACCTTACGTTCATAAATATACTGATTGTTTAGATATTATGGTGACCAGATATGTACTCTCACACAATATCACGGTTATTGTTATTCTTTGTATCATCATTATACATTGTTAAACCTGTATCCACCTTGTATTTTGTATCTTCACCTGCTCTTGTCTCATGTATGCACCATGTAAAAACTGGATTTCTTGGTCCAATTATGGATTTAAGGGAGGTGCGCATTATGTATTACTTATGTATGATGTATTTTTGCAGAGATAATTAGGTTTTATGATAGGATGTATGCTGTTATAGATCACGATGGTGGTGTCCTGTTTCTCCTCCCCTCCTGTGGTGTGTGCGCGCATTGCCTAGCACCGCCTCCAGCGCCTCGCGCCTGTGCGTCCTCACGCCGTTATCGTCCGATCATGTGACTTTGTCACGTGATGTGGGCGTGTCGGCGGGACGCCGTCCGCGAGGCAGCTGGATACGGTTCGACTGGAGCCTCGCGTGCCATCATACATCCACAGCTGAGGACAAGTATGTATAATCAACTTTTCATTGGTAGAGAGAGCCTGTAAATATACGATTCACAGTGATGGCGTTACCCCCAGACGAAGGCAGGCCGAAACGCGCATTGGGGTAGCGTCATCCTGGGTGATATAGCACACGGTCTCTTTCAGGTGAGTCTCTGCTCTTCTTTTACCTATGCGGCATCTGACTCAGGTTACACACTATACCTGGTCTCACTGTGGTTTGTTTTTTACTCTTCATGTTGCATCTGCAACACATACCCTGCTTCACTGCCGTGTAGGTTTATTTTCGACTGTTGACTCACCTGAGCATTAAGGTCATTATATTGTTCCCTGGTCATTGGCTGGTCCTTGTACCATGTACTTTCCATTTGATCCATATATACACATGTTTTACAATTGACCCGTGTGCTATCCCAGGGTGGCGCTCTTTTTCTGCTCCCATTCACTTTTTAATGGCATATTATTTATTTGTTTCTTTACTTATACATCTTTTAATCATGTCACAATAAAGCATATTTTTACTTTTGGTACTTTCCTGTTTTTTCGCTACTTCACTCGGGAGCTTGTACAGAGTTATAAACTACGGGTGTCCTTTGTGGCTACATTGGGTGGGCACTGTTCTCCATCCCCCTTTAGGGACGCCCTTGGTCTTTTTTGTTTTTCTCATAGACAGTAAAGAACCTGGACCCCACCTGTGTGGCCCCATTATAGGGGTAGTGTGTGGAGAGTTAAATAGTTCGGCATACCAATCATTTTCACTATTGCAGCAGAGCGTAGAAGAAACTCTAGGACCCAGAGGACTCGCTCTGCTACCTGCCTCCATCACGTGGGACGCCACTAGGAGACGGTCGGATCACGTGGGACGCCACGTAGGTCCTGGCAGGCCACAAGAGAGAAAGATTCTACCTCGAGGGGAGAAGACCGAATGAAAACGGAGAGTGGTAAAGTACTCACATTTATGTTTTTGCTGCATCCAGCATATTGACTGCACATATATCGCTATCTATTGACTGTGTATTGGTTACATTCAGCATATCAACAGTAGTTACATGGCTATGGAATGAACATCTATAATATCGCTATTGAGTGAACCTTCATATTGTGAATACAAGCTGGAAAACAATGAAAGAAGGAAGACTATATGTTTCTATATGGTTTGAGGGCCTAAATACCAGTGAACTTTGCTACTAATTCTAGTTGTTTTAGTATTTATTGTTATTTATTGGAGACTCCTAACTGCACTAGACTGGATTGATTGGGGTTATTTTTAGTCATTTTAGGGTCCATTCACACGTCCGTTTTTTCTTTCCTGATCTATTCCGTTTTTTGCGGAACAGATCTGGACCAGATCTGGACCCATTCATTTTCAATGGGTCCTGGAAAAAATCGGACAGCACAATGTGTGCTGTCTGTTTCCGTTGCTCCGTTCCGCATGTCCGTTTAAATATAAAACATGTCCTATTCTTTTCCGCAAAATTCGGATCCTGGTACAATACAAAGTCAATGGATCCGCAAATACAAATACATTTATAACATAAGTATTTATATGTACTGTACATTGTAAGAAAATTAAAAGTCATGAGGAGCAAGGAGGTAACTAATTTATATTGGGGATACATTATTCCTTATATTATTCAACAAAGCCTGTGTAATAGTTTTAGCATGATTGCTCACCTGGCATGTGGAATCATCAAGGTCTGGAAAGCCTCGAAAGTGGGAGTCCAGTAGCTGACAAACCTGGTCATTGGAGTTTACTAATGCAAGGCATAGTCAAATAACAGTCCAAGTTCAGTATACAGATGAATGTCAATAGGTATAGCATGAGAAAGAGGAGTAGTTAGGTAACAGTCCAAGTTTGGTACACAGATGAATGGCAGTAGTTTTAGTGTGGGGCAGAAGCATAGTCCGGTAATAGTCCAAGTCTACAAATAAACAAAACAGTTTATTGAAAGCTCAGGAGCAGTAGCTTGACTAGAAGCTGGAAACACAATGATCTCAAAAGAAGAAAGTGTCATCAAGACCTGACTTAAATAAGAAGTCGAAGGATGGATTTTATGCAGTAGCCCAGTACAGGGGTATTTGCAATTGTTTGGTAATGTATTGTGATTTTTGCTATGTAATGTGTATTCAGAATATCTGTGCATGGTGTAGATATAGCGAGGGTTAATTAGTCTTGTCCAGTCCTTTTATAAGTTCAGGGTTTTGGCTGTCTTTATCCCTAGTTCGTGAGAGCTCCAGTTAGTCTGAGGGAAAGCTTGAAGGGGGTAGGGAGCAGATCTAATGTGCTCCTTTCCTCAGGTCACCAGCTTCAAGAATCCAGAGACTAACTTATCTCCGTGGGATCCTCTGCTTCTGCTACAGTAAAAGAGGAAGAATGACAAGATTAGAGAATCTGCATGGCCACGTGAAATGTCAGTCAGAAGGTAACCTGTGTAAAGCTGGAGAGGTAACATGTTAAGACACCCTACACACCTCAGGAACGACTTGGCCAGTTATATCTTTTGATTTGCATGCTGCAGTGGGAGTTGCAGGTTATATGGATAGAATAGAGTCACAAGCCAGAGATTGTAGAGAAACAAACTTGTAAGAAAGTGTAATCAGAGGGTGTTTGCTTCCAATATTGCCTAATTCATGGGCAGACATCGGGGAAAATGATTTGCACTTTGAACAGACTGTTGTTGGATGTACTACAACCCCTAGTTTGAATTTACGTAAAGAAGGACATTTGTTTTGTTAAACCTGGCCTGGTAACTGACTCCTACTACACCACACGCTGGCCATTGTTTTGCATTGCACTACTTGACCTCCTGCTAGGCACCCATACAACCACAAACATCCAGGGCATCCCAAAAACCTGTCAGGAAGGAGCCCCAACTACAGGGAGTGCCCTGAGGAAAGAAAGGGTGCACCCTCTTTTGTCACTGAACCGGCCCTAGAGATCGACGGCCTGACACTTCCTCTATTCGGGGCCACTACTACTCCCATCCTCCGCTATAGCTCTTCAGGGGCTCACTGCACTAATTAGGCAATCAAGGTAAGACTATTAAGGAGCAAGAAACCCACTATCAGATTCAGGAATAGTGATGAGCGGCAGGTGCCATATTCAAATTCGTGATATATTCGCTAATTCAGACTTATATTCATACAATGCTATTCTATTGCAAATAATCGTTATTGAAATATTCGTGTGCGCACATATGGGCGTGGCTTAGTCTTGGGAGTGTTTTCATACATTCGGTTCGGGAGTGGACTAGAAAAAATGGTCGGAAGTAATTTCACACACGTCGAGGAAGATATCCTGATCACTGTAAGTAATTCAACATTACAGCACTGTATTACATATCACATGCTTGTTATTTACATGTATTTTTATGCAGATAAAGTGTTCCTAAATATTACTAATATTTTTCACAGTACATACTTTTTATGTTGTTTGAGTAGATATTAATGATTTGGGGCAATAAGTATTGTTGTCAGTCAAAAACAATATTTATTGCCCTAAATCAGTGTTCCTCAACTCCAGTCCTCAAGGCCCACCTACCAGTCACGATTTGAGAATATCCCTCAGAATGAATACCTGTGGTAAGTCCTGATGCACTGACACTAATTATATCACCTGCTCAATACTAAGGAAATCCTGAAAACATGACCGGCAGGTGGGCCCTGAGGACCGGAGTTGAGGAACCCTGCCCTAAATCATTAATATCTACTCATACAAGATAAAATGTGAATTTTTTATGTATTGAGAAAAATATTAGTAAATATTTTCGCTATCACGAATATTTAGAAACCGTTTATCTGACATCACAGCACTATGTCAGTAGCATGTGTGTATGGATAGCAGACAAATATATATCATATGCACATTGCATATCCATTTTCCTGCCTAACACTATATACCCCGCACTATATGCCCCCCACTAGATACCACCAGACTTCCCCTCACACACAGTCTATAGATTCTAATTTGTGTTCTGTTGGTCAGGAGAAGTAATGTTTGACATTCAGTATTTGCTGATTCATTTAGAGTTACCCAGCTGTACACCCCATACCGTACCGTCACTTCACTAGACAGGTACACCTCTCCTCAGATGGCCAATATCCAATTGCTCATACCACACACACATATAATTTCAATATAATCAGATGTTATAACTGTAACCTTAAGTGTAATTAATATTTCACTTTTAACCACCTCCGGACTGCCTAACGCAGGATTGCGTTCTGGAGGCGGTCGATTTGTTCCTCCTTGACGCTTCGGCGCGTCATCTCGCGAGACGCGAGATTTCCTGTGAACGAGCACACACAGGGGCGCGCGTTTACAGGATCGGGAGGTAAACAAGTGGATCTACAGCCTGCCAGCAGCGATCATTCGCTGGCAGGCTGTAGATCCGATTTTTTTAACCCCAAAAAGGTATATTAGACGCTGTTTTATTAATAGCATCTAATATACTTGCTACCTGGTCCTCTGGTGGTCCCTTTTGATTGGATCGACCACCAGAGGATACAGGCAGCTCTGTAAGTAGCACCAAACACCACTACACTACAACCCCCCCCTGTCACTTATTAACCCCTTATTAACCCCCTGATCACCCCATATTAGACTCCCTGATCACCCCCTGTCATTGATCACCCCCTGTAAGGCTCCATTCAGGCGTCCGTATGTGTTTTGCGGATCCGCGGATCCGCAAAACACATACGGACGTCTGAATGGAGCCTTACAGGGGGGTGATCAATGACAGGGGGTGATCACCCCATATAGACTCCCTGATCACCCCCTGTCATTGATCACCCCCCTGTAAGGCTCCATTCAGACGTCCGTATGTGTTTTGCGGATCGGATCCGTGGATCAGACAAATGGAGCCTTACAGGGGGGTGATTAATGACAGAGGGGTGATCACCCCATATAGACTCCCTGATCACCCCCCTGTCATTGATCACCCCCCTGTAAGGCTCCATTCAGACGTCCGTATGTGTTTTGCGGATCGGCAAAACACGGACACCGAGGATCGGCAAAACACGGACACTATATAGAAAAGGCCTTTTCTTGTCCGCAAATGCGGACACAAATAGGACATGTTCTATAGGCTCTACAAAAAACACAGTGTTCGCCCGATCAGGCCTGATCTTGTGCGCACACTTGCGTTCAGTCAGCCCCACCGCAGTGACAGAAATATATTTTTTTCTGATCACTGCAAAAACACAGTAAAATCGCTGCGGCGCTATAAAGATCACTTTTGAGGGGCATGGCGAGTTCATAGAAGATTTTTTTTTTGGCACAAGTTAGCGGAAATTGTTTTTTTAAATTGTTTTTTTGTTTTTTCTTACAAAGTCTCATATTCCACTAACTTGTGACAAAAAATAAAATCTCACATGAACTCACCATACCCCTCACGGAATCCAAATGCGTAAAATTTTTTAGACATTTATATTCCAGACTTCTTTTCACGCTTTAGGGCCCCTAAAATACCAGGGCAGTATAAATACCCCACATGTGACCCCATTTTAGAAAGAAGACACCCCAAGGTATTTCATGAGGGGCATGGCAAGTTCATGTAAAATTTTATTTTTTGTCACAAGTTAGTGGAATATGAGACTTTATAAGAAAAAAATAAATAAATAAATAAATTTCACTAACTTGTGGCAAAAAAAAAAAATTCTAGGAACTCGCCATGCCCCTCACGGAATATCTTGGGGTGTCTTCTTTCCAAAATGGGGTCACTTGTGGGGTATTCATACTGCCCTGGCATTTTAGGGGCTCTAAAGCGTGAGAAGAAGTCTGGAATCCAAATGCCTAAAAATGCCCTCCTAAAAGGTACTCATTGGAATTTGGGCCCCTTTGCGCACCTAGGCTGCAAAAAAGTGTCACACATGTGGTATCGCCGTACTCAGGAAAAGTAGGGAAATGTGTTTTGGGGTGTCTTTTTACATATGCCCATGCTGGGTGAGAGAAATATCTCTGTAAAATGACAACTTTGTATAAAAGAAATGGGAAAAGTTGTCTTTTACAGAGATATTTATCTCACCCAGCATTGGTATATGTAAAAATACACCCCAAAACGCATTGCCCTACTTCTCCTGAGTACGGCGATACCACATGTGTGACACTTTTTTGTAGCCTAGGTGCGCAAAGGGGCCCAAATTCCAAAGAGTATCTTTATGATTTCACAGAGCATTTTTTACGCATTTGGATTCCGGACTTCTTCTCACGCTTTAGAAACCCCTAAAATGCCAGGGAAGTATAAATACCCCACAAGTGACCCCATTTTGGAAGGAAGACACCCCAAGGTATTCCCTGAGGGGTAAGGTGAGTTCATGGTGAGGTGTCCGGTCTTCTTATAAACTGGTCTAAGACCAGTTTGATGTCAATAGACCCCCTGCCACAGAAAGAGGTTCTTGTGACACAGTTGGACATTGTTGACACTTTTCAATACTTGGGTTTGCGTATATCACCCAGGGTTGAAAATTTTGCACAACTTAATTTGATCCCGATAATAGCAAAAACTAGAGCTAAAATAGGGACCTGGCTGAGACTTCCCCTATCTAGAGCTGACCGAGTTTCACTGGTCAAAATGGTGATATTACCACAATTTCTTTATGTGCTTAGGAATACACCTATTTGGATAGAAGATAAATATTTTAAACTCATGGAAAGAATAATTAATGATTTAATATGGGGAAGAAAACGAGTTCGGATAAAGTTGGAATATCTTTATAAATCACTGGAGTGCGGGGGTTTAAATCTCCCTTACCTTAAAGGGTATTTTATTGCTGCCCAGCTATTGATGTGTTATGAATCAGAAAACAGTGCACTTTTAGGGAAGTTAGTAGGGAGCTACGCTCATAATAATATATTTACCCTATTGGAATCCGGGCTACTGAAGAGCCACGAGCGGGGCTACAGAGAGACTATAAAACTATTCCTGAAAGTGTGGGCTACTACTAGGACATGGTTGAAGGTAAAGGGTTCATTTACATTCACGCCTCTTTGGCATAATACACACCTACAAAGGTTAGATGGTATTGCAGTGGACACATTTTGGCAAAAGAATAGAATTTTGTATATTTCACAGGTAGTTAAGGATAGAGAGATTAAGCCATTTGTAGAGATATCACATAATATAGAAAACTTTTCATGGTTTAGGTACTTTCAATTGCGTTCAGCATTATCTAGTCTGGATGATAAACTGGTGTGGATATAGACAGTTCATCCTTCCTGAATGATTGGGCAGGGGGGACACTGCCTAGAATGAAGATTTCAAATATATATAAGTTATTACTTAAGGTACGGTTTAGTGATATACAGTCACCAGGACAAAGAGCGTGGGAGATGGATTGTCCGAATATACAATCAGAAGGGTGGGAGAATATTTTTGGGAATCTAGGTTCACTATCCCAGAACTTTAACCATGTTCTAGTACAATTTAACATTTGTCACAGACTATATATCACCCCTATATGGATGAATAAATGTGGGCTAAGAGACACGTCTAACTGCCCTAAATGTGACACCTCAGGTGCGGACTATCTCCATATGATCTGGACCTGCCCAGAACTTATAAAATACTGGAATAGCATCAATAACTTTATCACCTACAAACTAAAAATACGAATCCCTTTTGAACTACAAGTGTTTTTGCTTAACGACCTTTCCAAAATAAATGGCCATAAGTATCAAAAGATCTTTTTAGGTAGGATACTGTTGTTGGCCAGAGTTCTGGTTAGTCGGACCTGGTTTGCTCGACATACTCCAGAGATAAATATATGGATAAACCTAATTAATAAGGTAAAAAATTATGAGCAAATCATGTATAAACAGAGGGAAGCTGATGAGAAGTGGATTAAGATTTGGGGTGGTTGGAAGATTTGATTAGTTGTGACAACTGTTTCCTCCTCTTTTTTTTTTTTGGCGCACCACAGGTATGGGGAGGGGGGCGGGTGAAGGGAATGGGGATAAGGGGGGAAAAAAAAATATATAAATTTGGGCCCCTTTGCGCACCTAGGCTGCAAAAAAGTGTCACACATGTGGTATCTCCGTACTCAGGAGACGTAGGGCAATGTGTTTTGGGGTGTATTTTTACATATACCCATACTGTGTATGAGAAATATCTCTGTAAATGACAACTTTTTAAATTTTTTTATACAAAGTTGTCAATTTACAGAGATATTTATCTCACCCAGCATTGGTATATGTAAAAATACACCCCAAAACACATTGCCCTACTTCTTCTGAGTACGGCGATACCACATGTGTGACACTTTTTTGCAGCCTAGGTGCGTAAAGGGGCCGAAAGTCCACGAGTACCTTTAGGCTTTACAGGGTTGCTCACAATTTAGCCCCGCCCAAAATGCCAGAACAGTAAACACACCCCACAAATGACCCCATTTCGGAAAGTAGACACCCCAAGATATTCGCTGAGGGGCATATTGAGTCCATGAAAGATTGAACTTTTTGTCACAAGTTAGCGGAAAGGGAGACAATTTCCGCTAACTTGTGCCAAAAAAAAACTTCAATGAACTCGCCATGCCCCTCACGGAATACCTTGGGGTGTATTCTTTCCAAAATGGGGTCACTTGTGGGGTATTCATACTGCCCTGGCATTTTAGGGGCTCTAAAGCGTGAGAAGAAGTCTGGAAATGTAGTTTTGTTTGAAAAATTGTACAACTTAAAATTGTGAAAAATGTAATTTTTTTGCAAAAATTTGGGTCAATTTCGATTAATAACAAAAAAAGTTAAAATGTCAGCAGAAATGAAATACCACCAAATGAAAGCTCTATTAGTGAGAAGAAAAGGAGGTAAAATTAATTTGGGTGGTAAGTTGTATGACCGAGCAATAAACCGTGAAAGTAGTGTAGTGCAGAATTGTAAAAAGTGGTCTGGTCATTAAGGGGGTTTAAGCTAGGGGAGCTGAGGTGGTTAAACATTTTTTTTTGGTGGTTGATATGATGACATGGTGGTGGTTATGGCTAAGTTCCAGTGGCAGCAAGGCAGCGCACGGTGATAGGCTCCCCAGACTAAAATTACCACATGCAGTACTTTTAGTTCGGCTGCCTCTCGCCGAGTGCTGCCTTGCTGCCGCCATAACTCCACCCCCGCCCCAATTATAGTCAATGGGGACGGAGCGTCAGTCCGGGGGCACGCAGGAACTAGCGGCAGGACGGATCCGACAGGCTGTTCACCCACTGGAACAGCCTGATGGACTCCCCTGCCGCTAATGTGAAAGTATCATAATACTTGTATTTTAAATATTTGGGATTATATGCTTGCATTTTTATCCTGCAGCGCATGTTGGAGCAGGGCTATGACAAGACCCGTTCCCACGCTGACAAGCGTAAGATAGTGCGGAAGATCGGGTATGAACTATGGAGGGAGCACGATGGCCAGCACAAAAGGATGGCCATCCTGAAGAAACGGTCCGATCTGAAGCGGAGGCCTTCCAATCAGATCATAGAGATCCGCGACAAAATATGTACAGGTACAATGCTTACATAACTTTTGAATCTTTCAACAACTCTCTGTAATGTATATGTAAAATTATGATTTAAGAGTTGCTTTTATAAATTATGAAAATTGTGTCATTATAGATGCTCCTGTTCCCTCTGTTTGCCGCAGGCCTTCCAGAAAGGCGGTGGTGGAGGTCTCTTTGTCGGAGGAGCATGCGGGACCCTCTGGGCAGCAGAATGCCCCTACCCCACCTGATGTGGGTGAAATGATGCCGTCTGAAGAAGGCAGACATCTCACCACCCCATTTCATCCCCCCAGCTTTTCAGGAGGAGGACGAGGATGATGTTGTGACAACCCCCTCCAGGAGGGTAAATATGTGCTGTGGGTGTTTTAACTCAGTCACTGTTCACACACACATGTCAGTTTAGTCTTCACCATAGGCACAGTTTATTCCAGCAAACAATAATAAACATGTACAAGCTTTACCTTACATCTTTCTTCAGCCCACACATATTGGATAACATAAAGTCACACACTTTGAGTTCAGTTCAAGCAGGGTAACAAAACCGTAGTATCTCAACACTCTTTACAGTATTTCAGAGATCAGGTTCCCCTCTCAGCTTGTTCAGCATTCAGATCGCCTGTCCACACTTTCTCCCCAGCCTTTTTAACCACACCTTTACGAAAACCCTGGATTTAGTACAGGAGTGACCTGTCCCACTATCTGTTATCTCTGTTAACGCCTAAAACCCGGACCCAAAATCCACTTTAATGATAACCTCCCAGTAACCTAATGTTACTGGGTGCTGATTCCTGGGAATTATCTCACTGAGGCATACATTCTCAGTGAGACATACCGACCATCCATGATTCTCCCCTTTGGGCTCCTACAGTACACACAGCAATATTAATCTTTATCTATAAAATGGTAAAAATTGTATAAAAAAACAAGGAAAAAAAACCCCAGCAAAAAATGAAGGTATAACAAGCACACAGTAATATGAAACAGCAACACTATACACTAATTAATTAATCTACATAAAAACCATTAATTTAACAACTAAATAACACTAGACTCTAATGAACTCTTCCTAACTAAATAACTACCGATATAAAACGAATTGAGATGTAAATTGTCAGCAGCTTTATACACTAATCACTGATTGGCTTTAATCTGATGACCAATTAATTAATTATTTTTTTAACAATACTAACAGAACTGAAAAAAAAAAAATCTTACAGCTTCAGCGGGAGCACCGCCAAGATCTTAAGGGGCTACGGGAGCACCAGCTGAGGAAGTTACAACATGATGAAGATGGAAGAGAAGCATAATAAGGCCGTGGAGGTGCTGTTAAACCTCCACAACAAACTTAAAGCTTTGCCCTAGTTTTAAATGTCAATATAAAGATGTTTACTAATGTTAAATGTTTATAAAGGTTTTCTAGTAAAGTTATATTGTGTGATTTAAAAAAAAAAATAATATATGGTTTCTGTTTTACGGATGTAGCAGAGTTAACACACATGCTTTATAAGACGTGTTATCTCTAAACTAAATGAAACTAAATGCGTTAAGCAATTGCTTTTCAATGGCTTTTGTTTCAAGATAACGCGATGAGTGAAGAAATTTCAGTTAAGAGTGTGTGTGTTACCCCTGCTACATCTGTATTTTAACCAATAGGGTTACAGTAAGGCCCCTTTAGTACATCCCAAACTCATCAGTATCATGACATACAGCAGCCGCAGGTACATAGAAATGGGGTAGTATAAGGCCTACACTTACTGTATTTTTCGCCCCATAAGACGCACTGGCCCATAAGACGCACCTAGGTTTTTGGGGAGGAAAATAAGAAAAAAAAAAATTTAACCAAAAGGTGTGCTTTTGGTGGGTTTGGAACTAATGGTGGTCTGTGGATGACGGACACTGTTATGGGGGGGATCTGTGGATGACAGACACTGTTATGGGAGGATCTGTGGATGACGGACACTGTTATGGGGGATCTGTGGATGACGGACACTTATGGGGGGATCTGTGGATGACGGACACTTATGGGGGGATCTGTGGATGACGGACACTTATGGGGGGATCTGTGGATGATGGACACTTATGGGGGGATCTGTGGATGACGGACACTTATGGAGGATCTGTGGATGACGGACACTTATGGGGGGATCTGTGGATGACGGACACTTATGGGGGGATCTGTGGATGACGGACACTTATGGAGGATCTGTGGATGACGGACACTTATGGGGGGATCTGTGGATGATGGACACTTATGGGGGGGATCTGTGGATGACGGACACTTATGGGGGGATCTGTGGATGACGGACACTTATGGGGGATCTGTGGATGACAGCCACTTATAGGGGGATCTGTGGATGACGGACACTGTTACAGGGGGGATCTGTGGATGACGGACACTGTTACAGGGGGATCTGTGGCTGGCACTGTTACAGGGGGGGGTCTGTGGATGGCACTGTTACAGGGGGGGGTCTGTGGATGGCACTGTTACAGGGGAGGATCTGTGGATGGCACTGTTACAGGGGGGGATCTGTGGATGGCACTGTTACAGGGGGGGATCTGTGGATGGCACTGTTATATATGTGCCATCCACAGACCCCCCACCCCATAACAGTGCCATCCACAGACCCCCCCCAGCCCATAACAAAGCCATCCACAGACCCCCACCCCTTAACTGTGCCATCCACAGATCCCGTGTTTTTATGGGTTGCCCAAAGTACACAAGGGCCTTTCACCACTCAAGGGATGTCCTATCATCTCTGGGACTCGGAGCCTGACACATCCGATCAGTACATACGTGGATAGGATATTACGACCATTCGCGGTGGCCCTATCCTCGTATGTACGTGATTCTATGGATGTGATCAAGAAATTGGAGGGGATCCACATTGGTGAGAACTTCATGCTGGCCAGCCTGGATGTGGAGGCCCTTTACAGCTCCATACCTCGCGAAAACGGGGTGTGGAGTTGTGGCCTCATTTTTAAACCAACGAGGCACCCATTTGTGGCAGCATAACGAATTTGTCCTTGAACTGATGAAATTTATTCTTGAACACAACTTTTTTATTTTCGATCACTGTATGTACCACCAGCTCAGGGGAGTGGCGATGGGGAGCCCCTGTGCCCCCACTTTCGCTAACCTCTACCTGGGCTGGTGGGAACGGGAAGTTGTGTTTGCTGACAACAATCAGAGATGGGGCTGCCACATTAATCTGTGGTTACGCTACATCGATGATGTGCTGATTTTGTGGACAGGAAGCGTAGATGATTTCAACAGTTTTGTTACAGACCTGAATAACAACACATTGGGACTGTTTTTTACATCTGAGATCAAGGAATCAAAAATTATGTTCCTTGATCTGACCATCTTCAAGGACAGGGATGGTAACATTGGCACACGGCTATTTCGTAAAAAGACCGCTACGAATAGTCTCCTTAGGTGGGACAGTTGCCACCCGTTGCCCCTGGAGAGTGGAATTCCTAAAGGACAATACCTTAGGTAAGGCGCAATTGTTCTAGCATGTCTGATTCAGAACCTGCGTCCAATGATTTACAGACTAGATTTAGAAGCAGGGGATACCCGCAGCATGTGTTAGCCAAGGCTTACCAACACTTCGCTGGCCTTGAACCGGGATACCTTGCTTACACCTAAATCAGGGACCATCTGAGCCAGAACAAATGCGCATTGTGGCCACTTATGATGAGGCACATAATACGGTAAGAGAATTACTTACGACCTACTGGGGGATATTAAAATCTGACCCCGATATTGGGCATATGGTAGGTGATACACCTCTCATAACGTATAGACGCGGACGCAATTTGAGAGATCGTCTGGTCCACAGCTTCTTTCAGGCACCCACTACAACCACTTGGTTGAGTACCAACCTTAAAGGGACCTTCTGTTGTGGAGGGTGTGTGGCATGTCCCGCTATTCAGTTAGGCGCTGCATTTACTTGCAGCGTCACTGAGCGGACATTTACCATCAGATCCTTTGTCAATTGCAAGACAAGAGGTTTGGTATATTTGGCCACATGCATTTGTGGAAAACAGTATGTGGGTAAAACCATTAGGTAATTCCGCAGAAGAATCGCAGAACATCTCAATGACATCCGCAAAGGTGCTGATACGCCCATTGTGAGACACATATCCACCCTACATGGTGGTAATGCGGATGTGATTAAATTTCAGGCTGTCGAAGTGGTGAGAAGATCCCCAAGAGGAGGCGACTTTGATAAGCGACTACTACAAAAGGAGACACAGTGGATTTACCGCTTGCATGCACTTCACCCCAGGGACTGAATGAGTACAACTCTTTTGTCTGTTTTCTTTGAGTCCCTGCAATATGCATTATTGTGCTGATTGTGATGGTATAATGGGCATCAGGGCATGATCTTTTTGACCTATGCAGTCCAACAGTAGGGACTGAACGGACACAGCTCCCTTGTCTGTTTTCAGTTGAGCCCCTGGATATGCGGTTCCCTTTAGATTATAGTATGGACTACAACGGGTGCAATATTAATTAGGGCATGACCTCGTCTCATCTGGTTGCCACTTTTAACTGTACACCCGACCCCCTGCAGTCTCATATATATATAAAAGAGTTCTTGTGAACATTCGCTAAGTCACTACAAGTATCACCCTAACTGTGACATATGACAGGACTCTCCCTTGTTCCTGCCGTTTTGTCTAATTTTTGGAATCAATATCGTAATTAATATACTTGACCATATACCATCATGTATCCTTTATCCCGGTTCCTGCAATCCTATACTGCCGCAATAAGGTACAGCCACCGTTTGGTCACTTCTATATTCATGATACGAATATTTTGACATTCGTCTGAGATCATCTCACAGAGGGGGTGGAGTGATGGGGCGGGATGACTGATGCGGCAGTGCCGCGCCTCCTGTCCCCCCATTGGCCGCCCCAGAGGCTGGACTCAGAAGAGGGGAGGAGTTCTCTCCTTATATAGCGCCTGTCCTGGCGGCCGCGCACGGAAACATAGGTGCTGACAGCTGTAGCCTCTGTTACGGAGGTCAGCAGCTCATTTTGCTGTTTGTCCTGAACCCACATTTTTATGCTCCTGACGAGCCACACATGGCGAAACGCGTCGAGCGATGAGTGGGGGCAAACTATGCTTGTATTTGTGACTTGTATTTCGCTCACACTGCAGTTGAGGTCTGTGGTACTGTCCACGAGGGTGTCAAGAAGCGACGTCTGAATCCGTTATAACCCAGGGTCAGGAAGTCGCAGCGGTGGCTGCGCGTTCGATGTACAAAGACAGTGCTGTTTCGTAATGGTAGCGTTCTGGGTTTGCCTTGCAATCCTTTTTGGCTCACTCAGGGATCCGTAGCTTCTCCTCCTCAGCTGTTTCTTGTCCAGCAATCCCAACCTCCTTATGTTCCCATCTCCCACTTCTCTGGTTGCCAGATATAGAGCTTCCTGCCTGGACTTCTATACTGACCCACTGGAGCGGAGTAGCTGAGATCCCTGGTTGTTGTACCAGAGTGTTACCCTCCGGATCCCTGTTGGGCCTTGGTGGTCTGCTGTTGTCGCCCACCTGGGATTATATGTTTGTCTGTATTGTCTGTCCTCTCCTTGGTGTTTTCCTCTTAGTGTCAGTGGTGCGGACAAGTGATCCCACCGCCCTGTTCACTACACAGGGCTCATCTTAGGGAAAGCCAGGGTTTAGGCACGTGATCGGCGTACGGGTGAGGAACCCGTCTAGGGACGTCAGGGCAGTCAGGTGCCAGCCGCAAGGTGAGTCAGGGGTCACCACCTTTCCCTCTCCCTTGGACAGGGCCTTCCCATTTCCCTCCCTTTGCGTGACGCCGGTCATTACATTATATCTGGCCCTTATTTGTGTAGGTAAAAAAAAAAAATAATTAAAATAAATTTTCTTCTACCTACTTAGAATCCAGTATGGATCCAATTGCTGCTTTGTCAAAGCAACTTCAAGGCCTTCTTTGGAGGTGCAGGATTGAATGCGTCGGTCCTCCAGCAACAGCAGCAATTGCAACAGACCGCAAGCCCAGCGGTTGCTACAGGTAACCAGGTTGTTGCGGGAACCCAAGGTTGTTTATCCTGAACAGATTTTCTGGGGGAAGGGACAAATTTGTGACGTTCCGTGAGGCCTGTAAATTATATTTTAAACTGCGCCCTTACTCCTCTGTAATGAAGAACAGCGGGTGGGGTTATTTACCATGCTGCAGGGGGACCCGCAATCCTGGGGCGTTCTCTTTACCCACTGGTTCCCAGGCTCTCCGGTCAGTGGATGAATATTTTGAGGGCCTTGGGTTTCATATATGACGACCCTGACTGAGTCGCACTGGCTGAATCAAAATTACGGGAGACTCCTACAGGGAGAGCGGCCATAGAGGGAGTATTTGCGCAGAGTTCCGTAGGTGGGCTACGGATACCCAGTGGAACGACCCGGCTCTCAGGAGTCAGTTCTGCTCTGGGTTATCCGAAAGGATTAAGGATGGCGCTTGCGCTGTATGAGACTCTCCCTTTTCCCTTGATGCGGTGATGTCCCTTTCTATCAGGATAGATAGACGTCTTAGGCACAGATTGAAAAATCCGGAGGCAACTGGTAACCTCTCCCAGTCAGCAGTTAGTCTGTACGGACTTAGAACGAGCCTATGCAGCTAGGAGGAACTACTCGTCAGGTCCGTCCTCCTGAGGCTCGCCGTAGGCGTGGGTTTGTTTTTTCTGTGGGGAGAGGGGTCATTTTATTAATGTCTGTCCTTTCTTTCTCAAAAACAAAAGACCGTCGGAAAACTACTAACCCCCGGCTGTGTGGAGGATGTCAGCCGGGGTGTATACGTTTCCTCCATACGAACATCGCAATTTGTGTTGCCAGCGTTGTTTGTTTTTGGTGTTAAGAGACGGAGACTATTTCTTTTTTTCTAGACAGTGGAGCAGAGTAAATTTGATAGATGCCCAATTTTGGCCCACACTATGGGTTTGTCTCTCTGTACGCTACAGAGACCTATTCCCATATTCGCTATTAATTCTGCTCCTCTGTCTCAGAGAAACCTCACTCACATTGTCCATAACTTACACTTTCGGGTAGGGGACCACCATAAACGAGTGGCTTTCATGTTTATGTTTCTGGAGGGGCTTCCCACTCCTGTGGTGTTGGTCCTTCCCTGGTTTGGTAGCGCACAATCCAGTGTGGATTGGCAGGCCAGGGAGATATTGGAGTGGAGTGAGCATTGCAGAGAAAATTGCTTAAATAGCAATTGCTTAGTCCCCTCCATAGCTACCCTACCTACATTTGTTCGGACTTTGAGGACGTTTTTTCTGAATAGAGTTGGCAAGAAGTTACCACCTCACCGTCCTTATGATTGCCCGGTTACCTGATTCCCGGTGCAAAATTACCCAAGACCAGGTTATATAATCTTTTGGTCTGGAGAGACAAGTCCCATGAAAGATTATATCTTCGAGAGCTTGGCTAAAGGACACATCAGACCCTCTTCTTCACCCGTGGCTGCAGGGTTTTTCTTCGTTAAAAAGAAAGATGGGGGCCTGCGTACCTTGCCTAGATTTTCGCGAATTAAACCGGATAACCATCCGAGACCCATACCCTCTTCCTCTCATTCCTGACCTTTTAATCAGATTGCGGGTGCTAGGTGGTTCTCCAAACTTGATCTTAGGGGGGGGCCTACAATCTGATTCGTATCAAGGAAGGGGATGAGTGGAAGACAGCTTTTAACACCCCTGAGGGGCATTATGAAAATCTAGTCATGCCTTTCGGTCTGACCAATGCTCCTGCTGTCTTCCAACATTTCGTTAATGACATTTTTAGTCATCTTATCGGCAGGTTTGTGGTGATATACCTAGATGATATTTTAATTTATTCGTCTGATCTGAAAACACATGAGGTGCATGTCAGACAGGTACTGCAGGTCCTACGGACGAATAAATTATATGCTAAAATTGAAAAGTGTGTCTTCGCCGTTCAGGAACTACAGTTCCTAGGTTATTTATTATCTGCTTCAGGTTTTCGTATGGATCCTAGGAAGGTCCAGGCAATTTTAGATTGGGATCTTCCTGAGAACCTCAAAGCACTGCAACGGTTCTTGGGCTTAGCAAATTTCTATAGAAAGTTCATTAAAAATTATTCGGTGATTGTAAAACCCCTTACTGACATGACTAGGAAGGGGACTGATTTTTCTAAATGGTTTGACGCCGCTAAAATGCTTTTTCCTCTCTAAAAGAGAGGTTTACCTCGGCACCTGTACTAATCCAACCTAATGTCTCCCAGCCTTTTATTGTTGAAGTTGATGCGTCAGAGGTGGGAGTGGGGGCTGTGCTGTCTCAGGGTCCGTCTCCTGGCAAATGGCGTCCTTGTGCGTTCTTTTCTAAAAAACTATCTGCAGCAGAGAAGAACTATGATATTGGCAATAGGGAACTATTAGCTATTAAACTAGCGTTTGAAGAATGGCGTCACTTTTTAGAGGGGGCAATCCACCCCGTCACTGTGATTACGGACCACAAAAACCTTCTGTACCTCGAATCAGCTAAGCGTCTCACCCCTAGACAAGCTAGGTGGTCGCTATTTTTTACCAGGTTTAACTTTGCTATTACCTATCGTCCTGGGGCAAAAAATACCAAGGCTGATGCACTATCTCGTTGTTTCCCTGGAGGGGGTAATGTGAGTGATCCGGTACCCATTCTACAAAGAGGAGTGGTTGTCTCTGCGGTACACTCTGTTCTGGAGGGGAAGGTGTTAGAGGCCCAGGGGGACGCCCCGGTCTCTTGCCCCTCAGAGAAATTGTTTGTACCGTTAAACCTGCGTCTCGAATTATTAAAGGAACATCATAATTCGGCACTTGCTGGGAACCCGGGTAGTAAAGCAACCTTGGAGCTATTGTCTCATCGTTTTTGGTGGCCAAGGTTGCGTCAGGATGTAATGGATTTTGTGTCTTCCTGTTCTACTTGTGCGCGCGCGAAAGTCTCTCATACACGTCCTGCAGGGTCTTTATTGCCACTTGTCATTCCCAATAGGCCATGGACACATCTGTCAATGGATTTTATCACTGACTTACCTTTGTCTGCGGGTAAAACAGTTATCTTGGTAGTAGTGGACAGGTTTAGCAAAATGGTACACTTCATTGCGTTACCCGCACTACCTAATGCTAAGACTCTTGCTCAGGTATTCATCAGTGAAATCGTGAAGCTTCAGGGGGTCCCTTCCGATGTTGTTTCGGATCGGGGAACCCAGTTTATTTCTAAATTTTGGAAATCTTTTTGTTCCCGTTTGGGGGTACACTTGTCCTTTTCCTCAGCTTTCCATCCTCAGTCGAATGGACAGACTGAGCGTACCAACCAAAACCTTGAGACATATCTAAGATGTTTTGTGTCTGAAAACCAAGAGTTGTGGTCATCATATTTACCGTTAGCCGAGTTTGCCATAAATAATCGCCGTCAGGAGTCTACTGGCAAGTCACCATTTCTTGGTGAATATGGTTTTCATCCCCAATTCTGTACTTTCAAAGAGGGGGGGTCTTCTGGGGTTCCCGAAGAGGAACGGTTTTCGTTATCTCTTTCTTCTGTATGGCAGAAAGTGCAAGCTAATTTGAAAAATATGGGAGGTAAATATAAATGCATGGCTGATAAGAGACGGTCGCCAGGTCCGGACCTAGGAGTGAATGACTATGTGTGGTTGTCTACTAGGAATATTAAATTAAAGGTTCCCTCTTGGAAACTGGTTCCTAGGTTCATTGGCCCTTACAAAATAGTAGCCATCATTAACCCTGTGGCTTTTCACCTGGAGCTACCTCAGACTTTTAGAATCCATAACGTCTTCCATATGTCATTACTCAAGAAGTATGTTCCACCTCTAGAACCGTCACCGCTGCCACCTCCTCCTGTTGTTGTTGTGGATGGTAATCTAGAGTTTCAAATATCCAAAATTGTTGATTCTCGTCGGGTCCGCCGCTCTCTTCAATTTCTGGTGCATTTGAGGGGTTACGGTCCCGAGGAAAGAATGTGGGTTCCAGCGTCTGAGGTAAACGCCGACAGGTTAGTTCAGGCTTTTCATGCCTCTCATCCTGAGAGACCTTGTCCTGAGTGTCCAGAGGCCCCTCGTAGAGAGGGGTGTACTGTCACGAGGGTGTCTAGAGCCACGCCTGACTCCGTTATACCCGGGGTCAGGAAGTCGCAGCGGGTGGCTGCGCGCTCTATGTCTAAAGACAGTGTTGTTTATAAATGGTAGATTTCTGGGTTTGCCTTGCAATCCTTTTTGGCTCACTCAGGGATCCGTAGCTTCTCCTCCTCAGCTGTTTCTTGTCCAGCAATCCCAACATCCTTATATTCCCATCTCTCACTTCTCTGGTTGCCAGATATAGAGCTTCCTGCCTGGACTTCTATACTGACCCACTGAAGCTGTGTAGCTGTGTTCCCTGGTTGTTGTTCCAGAACGTTACCCCCTGGATCCCTGTTGGGCCTTGGTGGTCTGCTGTTGTCGCCCACCTGGGATTATATGTTTGTCTGTATTGTCTGTCCTCTCCTTGGTGTTTTCCTCTTAGTGTCAGTGGTGTGGACTAGTGATCCCACCGCCCCGTTCACTACATAGGGCTCATCTTAGGGAAAGCCAGGGTTTAGGCACGTGATTGGCGTACGGGTGAGGAACCCGTCTAGGGACGTCAGGGCAGTCAGGTGCCAGCCGCAAGGTGAGTCAGGGGTCACCATCTTTCCCTCTCCCTTGGACAGGGCCTTCCCATTTCCCTCCCTTTGCGTGACGCCGGTCATTACATTATGATTATAATTCTTTTTTCAGATTCTGAGGAGATTCTACTTTCACACCTGCATTAGGTGCGGATCCGTCTGGTATCTGCACAGACGGATCCGCACCTATAATGCAAACGCTTAGATCCGTTCAGAACGGATCCGTTTGCATTACCATGAACAAAAAAAAAAATTTTTTACATTGAAAGTCAATGGGGGACGGATCCGTTTGAAGATTGAGCCATATTGTGTCAACTTCAAACGGATCCGTCCCCATTGACTTACATTGTAAGTCTGGACGGATCCGTTTGCCTCCGCACGGCCAGGCGGACACCCGAACGCTGCAAGCTGCGTTCAGGTGTCCGCCTGCTGAGCGGAGCGGAGGACAAACGGTGCCAAACTGATGCATTCTGAGCGGATCCGCATCCACTCAGAATGCATTAGGGCTGGACAGATCCGTTCGGGGCCGCTTGTGAGAGCCTTCAAAAGGAGCTCACAAGCGGAGCCCCGAACGCTAGTGTGAAAGTAGCCTTAGAGTCTGGATTGTAGGACATTCGTTCATTTTCTGGGCTGAGAAGAGATCTTTGGTTCGTAATTATTCTCAGCAAGTGTTTTTTAATATTCCTGAAGTTTGTTGTATATTGGTTTGCTTTTAGAGGGCTGAAATGGGCACCAAGTAGTTCCCATTTTAAAAGGGGAATTCAATCCTCATCTTCTCCCCAGTCATAATTTTTCATGTCGGTGGAAACATAGAAACAAGAATGTGTCGGCAGATAGAACCATTTGGCCCATCTAGTCTGCCCAATATATCTGAATCCTATTAATAGTCCTGGCCCTATCTTATATGAAGGATAGCCTTATGCCTATCCCATGCATGCTTAAACTCCTTCACTGTATTTGCAGCTACCACTTCTGCAGGAAGGCTATTCCATGCATCCACTACTCTCTCAGTAAAGTAATACTTCCTTATATTACTTTTAAACCTTTGCCCCTCTAATTTAAAACTGTGTCCTCTTGTGGTAGTTTTTCTTCTTTTAAATATGCTCTCCTCCTTTACCGAGTTGATTCCCGTTATGTATTTAAAAGTTTCTATCATATCCCCTCTGTCTCTTCTTTCTTCCAAGCTATACATGTTAAGGTCCTTTAACCTTTCCTGGTAAGTTTTATCCTGCAATCCATGTACTAGTTTAGTAGCTCTCTCTGAACTCTCTCTAGAGTATCTATATCCTTCTGGAGATATGGCCTCCAGTACTGCGCACAATACTCCAAGTGAGGTCTCACCAGTGTTCTGTACAGCGGCATAAGCACTTCACTCTTTCTACTGCTTATACCTCTCCCTATACATCCAAGCATTCTGCTGGCATTTCGTGCTGCCCTATTACATTGTCTTCCCACCTTTAAGTCTTCTGAAATAATTACTCCTAAATCCCTTTCCCTCAGATACTGAGGTCAGGACTGTGTCAAATATTCTATATTCTGCCCTTGGGTTTTACGCCCCAGGTGCATTATCTTGCACTTATCCACATTAATTTCAGTTGCCAGAGTTCTAACATTCTTCTAGTTTTCCTAAATCCTTTTCATTTGGTGTTTCCCTCCAGGAACATCAACCCTGTTACATATCTTTGTGTCATCAGCAAAAAGACAAACCTTACCATCGAGGCCTTTTGCAATATCACTTATGAAGATATTAAACAAAATTGGTCCCAGTACAGATCCCTGTGGAACCCCACTGGTAACATGACCTTGTTTTGAATGTTCTCCATTGACTACAACCCTCTGCTGTCTGTCACTCAGCCACTGCCTAAACCACTCAACAATATGGGAGTCCATGCTCAATGACTGCAGTTTATTGATAAGTCTTCTATGTGGGACAGTGTCAAAAGCCTTACTAAAATCTAGATATGCGATGTCTACTGCACCTCCACCGTCTATTATTTTAGTCACCTAGTCAAAAAAATCTATAAGATTTGTTTGACATGATCTCCCTGAAGTAAACCCATGTTTTTCATCTTGCAATCCATGGGATTTTAGATGTTCCACAATCCTATCCTTTAATAGGGTTTCCATTAATTTGCCTACTATTGATGTCAGACTCACTGGTCTATAGTTGCTCGATTCCTCCCTACTACCTTTCTTGTGAATGGGCACGACATTTGCCAATTTCCAATCTTCCGGGACGACTCCTGTTACTAATGATTGGTTAAATAAATCTGTTAACGGTTTTGTCAGCTCACCACTAAGCTCTTTTAATAATTTTGGGTGTATCTCATCAGGCCCCTGTGACTTATTTGTCTTCACTTTAGACAGCAAACTTAGAACATCTTCCTCTGTAAAGACACATGCATCAAACGATTTATTAGTCATCCTTTCTAGTGGAGGTCCTTCTCCTTCTTTTTCTTTTGTAAAAACTGAACAGAAGTATTCATTAAGGCAGTCGGCTAGCGCTTTATTCTCTTCTACATACCTTCCGTCCTTTGTTTTTAATTTAGTTATTCCTTGTTTTAATTTCCTTTTTTCATTTATATATCTGAAGAATGTCTTATCCCCTTTTTTCATAGACTGAGCTAGTTTTTCTTCTGCCTGCGCTTTAGAAGTTCTTATAACTTGCTTGGCCTCTTTCTGCCTAATCTTGTAGATTTCCTTATCTTCATTGCTCTGTTTTTTTTTATAATTACAAAATGCTAGCTTTTTATTTTTAATGATTTGGGCCACTTCTGCTGAGTACCACAGTGGTCTCTTCCTTTTTTGCTTTTACTGACAAGTCTATGCAATTTTCTGTTGCCTTCAATAATGCACCTTTTAAGTAGTCACATTTCTCCTGGACTCCATGTAATCCGTTCCAGTCTGATAAGGACTCATTTATGACTAATTTCATTTTTGAAAAGTCTGTTTTTCTAAAATCTAAAACTTTTGTTTTTGTGTGGTGGGACTCTTTCACAGTTCTTATATTAAACCACACTGACTGGTGATCACTAGATCCCAAGGTTTCGCCTACAATGACATCATATACCGAATCCCCATTTGTAAATACCAAATCCAAAATGGCCTCCTTCCGGGTTGGCTCCTCAACCACTTGTTGTAGAGATAACCCCAGTAGGGAATTTAGAATATCTGTACTCCTGGTAGAACTTGCTATTTTGGTTTTCCAGTTTATATCTGGAAGATTGAAATCTCCCATAATGATAACTTCTCCTTTCATTGTCATTTTAGCTATTTCTTCAACTAGTAGATCATCTAGTTCTTTAACTTGACCAGGTGGTCTATATATCACACCTACATGAGTTACTGCATGGTTAGCAAACTGCAACGTAACCCAAACTGACTCTATGTTGGCCTCACCAACTTGTATTAGGTTAGATTTAATGCTATCTTTCACATACAGGACCACTCCTCCTCCTTTCTTGCCTTCTCTGTCTCTTCTGTATAAAGAGTACCCTGGTATGGTTATGTCCCAGTCATTTCTTTCATTAAACCATGTCTCCGTAACAGCCACTAAATCTACATTCTCAGATGCCATTATTGACCCAAGTTCATTGATTTTTTTTACCTAAACTGCGAGCATTTGTAGACAGGACTCTGAGCTTATCATTTCTTAACCTCTGTGCTTCTGACCTGTTCTGGCATTGTTTCGGGGGGCAATTGGACTCTTTTATTTTCACTCTTTTGCCCCCCCCCTTCCTAGTTTAAATACTCTTCCGCAAATTCTTGGAGTTGTTCACTAAGTACATTTGTTCCTTTGAGAGAAAGATGCAAACCATCTTTTTTGTACAGTTCCTTTCTATTCCAAGTAGAGCTATCATGAGAAACAAAGCCAAATCCTTGCTCTTGACACCATTTACCAAGCCATATGTAGAACTCCTTTATGCGCCTCTGCCTATCATTCTGAACATTATGCACAGGCAGAACTTCAGAAAATGAAATGGTGGATGCAAAATCCTGTACGTCATTACCAAGCGTGATAAAAGATTTTTTCACCTCTGACACTTCATTGCAAGCCAGGTCATTTGTCCCTAGATGGACAAGAACAACCACGTCCCCTTCCTGCTTTGCTTGCTTAACAATGGAAATGATTTGGGTAGGAATAAAACTTTTGTTTTTTTGGCAGAGATGAAAAGAGATCTAGTGTACATTAGTGAGCTTATTCCGGGGGTTATTTTAGCTTTTTCAGAAATTATCCCTCGTTTTCTGTGGAATAACCCTCAGTTAAGATTTTTGAATAAAATTCGTAGGAGAATAAATCGAGGTTTAGAGAAATTCATGCCAGTAGTAAATGGTTGGTCTCACCGGCACTTGGAGTTGGATGGGTCAATTCTGGGATTGTATAGGGAAGATTTGGTGCATTTATCAGATATTGGGCCGGACATTTTTATTAATGGTTTGCAATCTATTATTGAAAGGGCTGCGTTTTTGCTGGTGGGGGGGGGCAAGTTCGGATAATTCCTCACTTGCCTGTTGGGGTTAGTCGCTCAGAATTCTGGGTGGACTTAAATTATTTCAGTAACGGACTTTAATATTTATTCAAAATGAATTTTATATTGGTTTGAAAGTGGTTGAGTTATGTAACCCCCAAGAATTTAATAAAGACCGCGGCCTTTTCATCCATACTGAGGTTTGTGATTATTTATTTATATAAGGTTTTATTGTTGAATATGGCACCATGATAGGGGCATGGCCTGAATGGGCTTTGCACCTCATGGTGCCATTGAAACATGGTTTTCTGAGGTGTTTCTACCCCCCCCCCCTTTCTTTCTCTAATTATTTTTCCTCAGGATAAGTGAGCCGGTTAGATACTGGACAGCTTCAGTATTGGTCAAATAGCTTATTGGTCAGCGTTTCTATTGGTGAAATCTGTTGCTGTCCGGTTGCTGGGCTTGTTGCTATTTTTATCATGAAGCTGGATTGGTTAGCAGGGAGCTGTGGTGGGAATTTCGGCTATTTAAGTAGACATCTTACCTGTGGAGAGCAGTCGGCGCGTCAAGAGCAAAGAAGAAGCTTGTCCCTCCCTGCAAATTTGTCACGGTCTTTGTTTTATTTTAGGGGTGGTTAGTCGCTCAGAATTCTGGGTGGACTTAAATTATTTCAGTAACGGACTTTAATATTTATTCAAAATGAATTTTATATTGGTTTGAACGTGGTTGAGTTATGCAACCCGCAAGAATTTAATAAAGACCGCAGCCTTTTCATCCATACTGAGGTTTGTGTTTATTTATTTATATAAGGTTTTAGTGTTGAATATGGCACCATGCACTTATCAACATTAAATTTTAGTTGCCAGATTTTTGACCATTCCTCTAGTTTTCTTAAATCCTTTTCCATTTGGTGTATCCCTCCAGGAACATCAACCCCGTTACAAATCTTTGTGTCATCAGCAAAAAGACACACCTTACTATCGAGGCCTTCTGCAATTTAGCTGATAAAGATATTAAACAATATGGGTCCCAGAACAGATCCCTGAGGTACCCCACTGGTAACAAGACCTTGGTCTGAATATACTCCATTGACTACAACCCTCTGTTGCCTGTCCCTCAGCCACTGCCTAATCCATTCAACAATATGGGAGTCCAAGCCCAAAGAGTGCAATTTATTGATAAGCCTTCTATGTGGGACAGTATCAAAAGCCTTACTAAAGTCTAGATAAGTGATGTCTACTGCACCTCCTCCATCTATTATGTCACCTAGTCAAAAAAATCAATAAGATTAGTTTGACATGATCTCCCTGAAGTAAACCCATGCTGTTTTTCATCTTTTAAGCCATGGGATTTTAGATGTTCCACAATCCTCTCCTTAAGTATGGTTTCCATTAATTTCCCCACTATTGATGTCAGGCTTACTGGCCTATAGTTGCCCGATTTCTCCCTACTACCTGTCTTGTGAATGGGCACAACATTTGCTAATTTCCAATCTTCTGGGACGACTCCTGTTGCCAGTGATTGGTTAAAAAAATCTGTTAATGGTTTTTCTAGTTCACCGCTGAGCTCTTTTAATAGCTTTGGGTGTATCCCATCAGGCCCCTGTGACTTATTTGTATTAATTTTAGACAGCTGACTTAGAACCTCTTCCTCTGTAAAGACACATGCATCAAAAGATTCATTAGTCTTCTTTCCTAACTGCAATTTTCCTTTGTAAAAACTGAACAGAAGTATTCATTGAGGCAGTCAGCAAGTTCTTTATCTTCTTCCATATACCTTCCTTCTTTTGTTTTTAATTTGGTAATTCCTTGTTTTAGTTTCCTTTTTTAATTTATGTATCTGAATAATGCCTTATCGCCTTTTTTTCCTGACTGAGCTAATTTCTCTTCTGCCTGTGCTTTAGAAGCTCTTATAACTTGTTTGGCCTCTCTCTGCCTAATCTTATAAATTTGCCTGTCATCCTCGTTTTTTTGTTTTTTTTTATAATTCCTAAATGCTATCTTTTTGTTTTTAATGATTTGGCCACTTCTGCTGAGTACCACAGTGGTCTCTTCCTTTTTTTGCTTTTACTGACAAGCCTAATGCAATTTTCTGTTGCCTTCAATAGTGCCACTTTTAAGTTGTCCCATTTCTCCTGGACTCCAATGAAACTGTTCCAATCTGATAGGGACTCTTATACCACTAATCTAATTTTAGAAAAGTCAGTTTTTCTAAAATCTAAAACTTTTGTTTTTGTGTGGTGTGACTCAGTCACTGTACTTATAGTAAACCACACTGATTGGTGATCACTAGATCCCAAGCTTTCCCCTACAGTAATATCATATACCAAATTCCCATTTGTGAATACTAAATCTAAAATGGCCTCCTTCCGGGTTGGCTCCTCAACTACTTCTGTAGAGAAAATCCCAGTAGGGAATTTAGAATATCTGTACTCCTGGCAGAACTAGCTATTTTAGTTTTCCAGTTTACATCAGGAAGATTGAAGTCTCCCATAATGATAACTAGAGATGTCGCGAACATAAAATGTCAGTGGGCGAACCGGGCGAACCGCCATAGGCTTCAATAGGCAGGCAAATTTTAAAACCCACAGGGACTCTTTCGGGCCACAATAGTGATGGAAAAGTTGTTTCAAGGGGACTAACATCTGGACTGTGGCATGCCGGAGGGGGATCCATGTCAAAAATCCCATGAAAATTACGTAATTGACGCAGAGTCGGGTTTTAATCCATAAAGGGCATAAATCACCTAACATTCCTAAATTGTTTGGAATAACGTGCTTTAAAACATCCAGTGTGTGTATACCATCAGGTATGATGTTGTATCGATCAGGTAGTGAAAGGGTTACGCCCGCTTCACGGTGACAGACCAAACTCCCCGTTTTACGCACCGCAAACAACCGCAAACTCCCCATTTGCACAAGGTTGGATACCAAGCTAGCCATGTCCCGTTCCTTGTCCTCACTGACGTCATTGAAGGTCTTCCACCTCCTCAAAGCCACCTTCCTCCTCTGACTCCTCTTCTTCAGACTCCTCTCTCTGCGTTGCCGCAGGTCCAGCAATCGACGACGACAAGGCTGCTTCTGGTGGTGATGGTGACCACAACTCTTCCTCTTTATGCTCATCTACGGCCTGATCCAGCACTCTTCGCAGGGCACGCTCCAGAAAAAACGCATATGGGATGAGGTCGATGATGTTGCCTTGGGTTTGACTGACCAGGTTTGTCACCTCCGCAAAAGGACGCATGAGCCTACAGCCATTGTGCATGAGCGTTCAGTAACGCGGCCAAAAAATACCCAGCTCCGCAGAGGCTGTCCTCTTTTTTTAAATTTAAAAAAATCTGTTCTTAACAGTTTAATCTCTGTTTTGTCCCCTATCAGGGGCCGGTGTATGGAATAGATTTTAGGAACCGGGAGATGGAAAAAGATGATTGGTCGGTCCTCTTACTTCCAAATTGGGGCACTGCGCGTGCGCCGTGTAATGTACTGTGCAATCCCAATATGAGTGGTATGTTAAGTAGTACTATTCCTATCAGTTTAATCCCTGTTACGTCCCCTATCAGGGGACATGTATGGAATAGATTTTAGACAACCGCAAAGAGTTGTCCATAGTTGACACACTCATGACAAATTTTATTCCTCTATGCGTCAATCTTGGTGTAGTGATGACTGTGCTTGTGTGCACGTTTTGGAGATTGCAGGCGATGTTTTTTTTCAAAGCCTATGGTCATGCTGAGGTAGTTCAGTGACAGTTAAGTGACCCAGAAAACAATGATTCTGCAGTGTGGGCCCATTGTTGGCCTAGTAGGCTTTAATGATCACCTTAGATGGTCACAAAGAAAATGTATGTTTTTTCTATGCAAAATTATCCAGCCGATCGCTTTTGGTCTGTTCACAATTAAGATACGACCTTATCATCTGGGGTGTGCCAACATTGCCATTGCCAACACACTCATAGAGGTGGGCGCTTCATTGTGATACGCAAGCCCCTTCACCACAACAAGGTAACGATCACGAAGGGGAATTGACACATGTATGTGCCTTTTTTTTTTGTTTTGATTTTTGCAGCCACAGTGCAGCACCAGAGGCCAGAAAAGTTAGGCATGTACACATGCCAGAAAAATTAGGTATTGTTGCAGCTGCTGCTGTAGCAGCAGCCAGAAAAATTGATGTTTTCCAGGCAGAAAGTGCACTAAAACATTGTGGCTTGAACCCTAGTTGGTGGAGGATAAGTCATGCAAGTCATCCGGCATGCAGAGATAAAATACAGCAGCGTGTGGACCATTTTTAGCCCAAGGCAGCTCATCTCATCAGGCCTTTTTTAGTCAAATGTATTGCCCACTGTCAGTCCCTTCGGGATCCATGCCTCATTCATCTTAATAAAAGTGAGGTAATCTAGACTTTTTTGACCTAGGCGACTTCTCTTCTCAGTGACAATACCTCCTGCTGCACTGAAGGTCCTTTCTGACAGGACACTTGAAGCGGGGCAGGCCAGAAGTTCTATCGCAAACTGGGATAGCTCAGGCCACAGGTCAAGCCTGCACACCCAGTAGTCAAGGGTTTCATCGCTCCTCAGAGTGTCGATATCTGCAGTTAAGGCGAGGTAGTCTGTTACCTGTCGGTCGAGTCGTTCTCTGAGGGTGGACCCCGAAGGGCTCTGGCGATGCATAGGACTTAAAAAGCTCTGCATGTCCTCCATCAACAACACATCTGTAAAGCGTCCTATCCTTGCCGGTGTGGTCGTGGTAGGAGGAGGATTACTTTCACCTCTTCCCCTGTTAGATTCCCGTTGTGCTGTGACATCACCCTTATACGCTGTGTAAAGCATACTTTTTAATTTATTTTGGAACTGCTGCATCCTTTCCGACTTGCAGTAATTCGGTAACATTTCAGGCACTTTCTGCTTATACCGGGGGTCTAGTAGCGTGGCCACCCAGTACAGGTCGTTCTCCTTCAGCCTTTTTATACGAGGGTTCCTCAACAGGCACGACAGCATGAAAGTGTCATGCCTCACTCTGACGATGTGCAGAGGTCGGCCAGGATAGCAGCACGAGTTTAGTATTTGTTTTGGTGCCGTGCTGGATCCGCCTCTCATCAGGTGCACTGGGTGGAGTCATTCGTTTAAATGGTCTCCAGCTAAGTGCTCTGAGCGGATTATACTGATCATTTTGGTCTGGGAAGTTTGGAGGGAAGGTTGGCTGTCAGTTCCTGCTCTGAGAAGATAAGTGTCGTTTCTTGTTTGGTTGTTATTGTCATCTATCCCATCCAGGTTCTGTGCGAGCAAGCTGCTCCCATCTCCCCACTTCACCATCTCAGGGAGTTCAGGGTTTTGTTAGTTCAGGCTGGAGGACACAGCACACCTAACCTTCAAGGTCTGCCTGTGGGCTGAGCAGTGCAGGGAAAGAGGTCAGGGATAAACTAGGAGGTGACCCTTCCCCTGTCTCTCGTCCAGAGCCTGGTTGGTGTGTTATCTTTTATACTGTGCATGTCCGCCGTGACATTATAATCCGCCATACTGTGACTGCCATTGCTCAGCGTTTATGTGATGGCATCAATTGATGCACTGGTTGACCACATGCAGGGTTTGTCCCTGGAGGTTGCGGATCTGCGTAGTACGGTTACACAGTGTCAGAGGGTGTTGGCTTCAGGTACAGTTCAAATTGTTGGGGAGCCTAAAGTCGCTCTTCCTGAGAAATTTGCAGGGAGTACTGATGATTTTTTCAGTTTCAAAGAGTCATGTAATTTGTACTTTCGATTGTGCCCATTTTCATCAGGTAATGAGGATCAGAGGGTGTGTATCATCATGTCTTTGCTTAAAGGGGACGCGCAATCCTGGGCTTTTTCTCTGCCGCCCGGTTCTCTGGCCCTCCGGTCGGTGGAGGAATTTTTTAAAGCCCTGGGATTGATTTACGATGACCCAGATCGAGTTTCAATGGCAGAATCAAAATTACGTAACTTACTACAGGGTAAACATACTGCTGAGGTTTACTGCACAGAGTTTAGGAGGTGGGCTACTGAGTCGGGGTGGAACGACCCCGCGTTACGTAGCCAGTTTTGTCAGGGGTTATCTGAAAAGGTTGAAAGATGCTCTGGCTTTTCATGAATACCCAGATACTTTGGAGAACGCAATGTCTTTGGCTATACGTTTGGATAGACGTATCAGAGAGAGGTGTAAGGGTCCCTCCGTGCAGGGGATTCCTCCCGCGGGTGGTTTTGTTTCACCAGCTGCCCAGGGTGATATTGCTTGTTACTCTGGGGTAGGGGAGGAACCCATGCAGTTAGGTCAGATATCTTGCCATTCGGATAGTAGAGACTTTCGAAAAGTGCACAATCTATGTTTCTATTGTGGGAAGAGGGGTCATTTTGTTTTTTCTTGTCCGTCTATTGAACCACAGGGGGAAGAGATAAAGAAAATAGAGAAAAAAAAAAAAAACTCCCCTCACACTTGGTAGTATGAATGGTGTGGTGGAGCATACTGGTATGCAAGTTCCCTGCAGTTCCCGTTTTCTCCTTTCAGCTATGGTGGCGCTAGAGTCTAGAAATGTGTTTGTTGATGTTTTTCTTGATTGTGGTGCTGGGGTAAATTTAATTGACTTTCTGTTTCTTGAGGGTTTGGGACTAAGTACTTGCACGTTAGAGAACGAGATTCGTGTTTTTGCTATTGATTCTTCCCCTCTTTCTCAAGGAAGCCTTACTCACGTTGTTCATGGTATTCATTTAAGGGTGGGTGATTCACATGCGGAGATTATTTCCTGTTTCGTCATGAAGGGTTTGCCAGCTCCAATAGTTTTGGGGTTGCCATGGTTGTCTAGACATAACCCAATTATAGACTGGCAAGCGAGACAAATCATTGGTTGGAGCAAGTTTTGTTCGGATAATTGTCTAGTCACATCTATTTCTGAAGTGTCCGTTACGGCCTTGCCTCAGTATCTCTCGGATTTTTCGGACGTCTTTTCGGAGGGTGGGGCTCAGGAATTGCCCCCTCATCGTGACTATGATTGTCCAGTGAATCTCATTCCGGGGGCTAAATTGCCTAAGTCTCGGCTCTACAACCTCTCTCAACCCGAGAGAGAGGTCATGCGAAAGTATGTCGCCGAGAGTTTGGCAAAGGGTCATATTAGACCATCTAAGTCTCCAGTGGCTGTAGGTTTGTTCTTCGTGAAGAAGAAAGATGGATCACTGAGACAGTGTTTGGATTTCCGGGAGCTGAACCGTATTACAGTCCTGGATCCATATCCCCTGGCTTTGATCTCTGATCTTTTTGATCAGATAGTTGGAGCCAAGGTGTTCTCCAAGTTGGATTTGAGAGGAGCATACAATCTGATCAGGATCAAGGAGGGGGATGAGTGGAAAACAGCCTTCAATACGCACGAGGGTCATTTTGAGAACCTGGTAATGCCTTTTGGGTTGACGAATGCGCCAGCTGTATTTCAGCGATTCGTCAATGATATTTTTCATCACTTGGTGGGGAGGTTCGTAGTAGTCTACCTAGATGACATTTTAATTTATTCTCCTGATCTGAAGACCCATCAGGATCATGTGAGACAGGTTTTGACGATCCTTCGGGAGAATAAGTTATACGCCAAATTGGAGAAATGTTTGTTTGCTGTGCAAGAGCTTCCATTCTTGGGATACATGCTTTCTGATTCCGGCTTTCGTATGGATCCCGAAAAGGTCCGGGCGGTTCTGGAGTGGGACCGACCGGAGAATCAGAAAGCTTTGATGCGGTTTACGAATTATTATAGAAAATGTATTTTGAATTATTCCACGCTAGTCAAACCTCTTACTGATATGACCAAGAAGGGCGCTGATGTCTCTGTCTGGTCGGATGAGGCATTGCAGGCCTTTTCGGCTATTAAGGAGCGTTTTGCGTCTGCTCCCATTCTGGTGCAGCTGGATGTATCTCAGCCATTCGTGGTTGAGGTTGATGCATCAGAGGTGGGGGTTGGGGCGGTGCTTTCGCAGGGTCCTTCTCCTGGCAAGTGGGTCCCGTGTGCCTTCTTCTCCAGGAAGCTCTCGGTCGCCGAGAGGAATTACGATGTTGGAGATAGGGAGTTGTTGGCTATCAAGTTGGCCTTTGAAGAATGGCGTCACTGGTTAGAGGGGGCTTCTCACGCTGTTACTGTGTATACAGACCATAAGAATTTGGCTTACCTGTAATCTGCCAAGCTTCTGAACCCTAGACAGGCCAGATGGTCATTGTTTTTTACCAGGTTCAATTTCGTGGTTACCTTTCGCCCAGGGGTCAAGAACATCAAGGCAGATGCCTTGTCTCGCAGCTTCCCTGCGGGAGGTGATTCAGAAGATCCAGCGCCGATTTTGGCGGATGGAGTAGTGGTCTCCGCTCTCTACCCTGAATTAGAGATGGAGGTATTGGGAGCTCAGGAGAGGGCTCCTGGTTCGTGTCCCCCAGGGAGGTTGTTTGTTCCTGAGGGCCTACGATACAAGGTGTTCAAGGAACATCACAATACTGTTCTCACTGGACATCCTGGTGGTAAGTCCACCTGTGATCTGGTGTCCCGGAGGTTCTGGTGGCCAGGGTTGCGTAAGAGTATTGAGAATTACGTGACAACTTGTGAAACCTGCGCTCGATCAAAGGTTGCTCATACTCGACCGCCTGGTTCACTTCTTCCATTGTCTATTCCATCTCGTCCTTGGACGCATTTGTCCATGGACTTTATTACAGACCTGCCGAGTTCCTCTGGGAGAACAGTGATTTTGGTGGTGGTCGACCGTTTCAGTAAAATGGCTCACTTTATACCACTAACAAGTCTGCCTAACGCTAAGACTCTTGCGCAGATTTTTGTGGATAATATTGTGAAATTGCACAGTATTCCTTCGAATGTGGTCTCTAATAGGGGCACGCAGTTTGTCTCCAGGTTTTGGAGGGCGTTCTGCTCTCAACTTGGCATTCAACTTTCTTTCTCGTCGGCTTTTCATCCACAGTCGAATGGTCAGACGGAGCGTACCAATCAAAACCTGGAGACCTACTTGAGGTGCTTTGTGGCTGAGAATGAGGAGGACTGGTCCTCATTCTTGTCCTTAGCAGAATTTGCATTGAATAACCGTAGGCAGGAGTCCACGAGTAAGTCAAGATTTTTTGGTGCATACGGTTTCCATCCTCAGTTTGGTACCTTTTCTGGGTCTGGTTCCTCCGGGATGCCAGAGGAGGAGAGATTCTCTTCTGCCTTATCCTCTATCTGGCGGAGGATTCAAGGGAATCTGGAGAGGATGGGTGAGAGGTAGAGTTGAGCGAACACCTGGATGTTCGGGTTCGAGAAGTTCGGCCGAACTTCACGGAAATCTTCGGGTTCGGGATCCGAACCCGACCCGAACTTCGTCCCGAACCCGAACCCCATTGAAGTCAATGGGGACCCGAACTTTTCGGCACTAAAAAGGCTGTAAAACAGCCCAGGAAAGAGCTAGAGGGCTGCAAAAGGCAGCAACATGTAGGTAAATCCCCTGCAAACAAATGTGGATAGGGAAATGAATTAAAATAAAAATTAAAAAAATAAAAATGACCCAATATCAATTGGACAGAGGTCCCATAGCAGAGAATCTGGCTTCACGTCAGCAGAGAATCAGTCTCTTCATGCCATAGCAAAGAATCTGGCTTCATGTCAGCACAGAATCAGTCTCTTCATGTCATAGCAGAGAATCAGGCTTCACGTCACCCACCACTGGAACAGGCCACTGTCACACATTTAGGCCCCGGCACCCAGAGGAGAGCGGTCCCGTAACAGAGAATCTGGCCTTATGTCAGCGCAGAATCAGTCTTCATGTCATAGCAGAGAATCAGGCTTCACGTCACCCACCACTGGAACAGGCCACTGTCACACATTTAGGCCCAGGCACCCAGGCAGAGGAGAGAGGTCCCGTAACAGAGAATCTGGCCTTATGTCAGCACAGAATCAGTCTTCATGTCATAGCAGAGAATCAGGCATCACGTCACCCACCACTGGAACAGGCCACTGTCACATATTTAGGCCCAGGCACCCAGGCAGAGGAGAGAGGTCCCGTAACAGAGAATCTGGCCTTATGTCAGCACAGAATAAGTCTTCATGTCATAGCAGAGAATCAGGCTTCACGTCACCCACCACTGGAACAGGCCACTGTCACACATTTAGGCCCCGGCACCCAGACAGAGGAGAGGTTCATTCAACTTTGGGTTGCCCCGCAATATAATGGTAAAATGAAATAAAAAATAGTATTGAATGAGGAAGTGCCCTGGAGTAGAATAATATATTGTTAAGGGGAGGTAGTTAATATCTAATCTGCACAAGGGATGGACAGGTCCTGTGGGATCCATGCCTGGTTCATTTTTATGAACGTCAGCTTGTCCACATTGGCTGTAGACAGGCGGCTGCGTTTGTCTGTAATGACGCCCCCTGCCGTGCTGAATACACGTTCAGACAAAACGCTGGCCGCCGGGCAGGCCAGCACCTCCAAGGCATAAAAGGCTAGCTCTGGCCACGTGGACAATTTGGAGACCCAGAAGTTGAATGGGGCCGAACCATCAGTCAGTACGTGGAGGGGTGTGCACAGGTACTGTTCCACCATGTTAGTGAAATGTTGCCTCCTGCTAACACGTTCCGTATCAGGTGGTGGTGCACTTAACTGTGGCGTGTTGACAAAACTTTTCCACATCTCTGCCATGCTAACCCTGCCCTCAGAGGAGCTGGGCGTGACACAGCTGCGTTGGCGACCTCTTGCTCCTCCTCTGCCTTCGCCTTGGGCTTCCACTGGTTCCCCTGTGACATTTGGGAATGCTCTCAGTAGCGAGTCTACCAACGTGCGCTTGTACTCGCGCATCTTCCTATCACGCTCCAGTGTAGGAAGTAAGGTGAGCACATTGTCTTTGTACCGGGGATCCAGCAGGGTGGCAACCCAGTAGTCCGCACACGTTAAAATGTGGGCAACTCTAATGTCGTTGCGCAGGCACTGCAGCATGTAGTCGCTCATGTGTGCCAGGCTGCCCAGAGTTAAGGACAAGCTGTCCTCTGTGGGAGGCGTATCGTCATCGTCCTGTGTTTCCCCCCAGCCACGCACCAGTGATGGCCCCGAGCTGCTTTGGGTGCCACCCCGCTGTGAACATGATTCATCCTCATCCTCCTCCACCTCCTCCTCATCCTCGTCCTCCTCGTCCTCCAGTAGTGGGCCCTGTCTAGCCACATTTGTACCTGGCCTCTGGTGTTGCAAAAAACCTCCCTCTGAGTCACTTCGAAGAGACTGGCCTGAAAGTGCTAAAAATGACCCCTCTTCCTCCTCTTCCTCCTGGGCCACCTCCTCTTCTATCATCGCCCTAAGTGTTTTCTCAAGGAGACATAGAAGTGGTATTGTAACGCTGATAACGGCGTCATCGCCACTGGCCATGTTGGTGGAGTACTCGAAACAGCGCAACAGGGCACACAGGTCTCGCATGGAGGCCCAGTCATTGGTGGTGAAGTGTGTCTGATCCGCAGTGCGACTGACCCGTGCGTGCTGCAGCTGAAACTCCACTATGGCCTGCTGCTGCTCGCACAGTCTGTCCAGCATATGCAAGGTGGAGTTCCACCTGGTGGGTACGTCGCATATGAGGCGGTGAGCGGGAAGGCCGAAGTTATGCTGTAGCGCAGACAGGCGAGCAGCGGCAGGGTGTGAACGCCGGAAGCGCGAACAGACGGCCCGCACTTTATGCAGCAGCTCTGACATGTTGGGGTAGTTGCGAATGAACTTCTCCACCACCAAATTCAGCACATGCGCCAGGCAAGGGATGTGCGTCAAACCGGCTAGTCCCAGAGCTGCAACGAGATTTCGCCCATTATCGCACACCACCAGGCCGGGCTTGAGGCTCACCAGCAGCAACCACTCGTCGGTCTGTTGTTCTATACCCCGCCACAACTCCTGTGCGGTGTGGGGCCTGTCCGCCAAACATATGAGTTTCAGAATGGCCTGCTGACGTTTACCCCGTGCTGTGCTGAAGTTGGTGGTGAAGGTGTGTGGCTGACTGGATGAGCAGGTGTAAGAAGAGGAGGAGGAAGCTGAGTAGGAGGAGGAGGAGACAGGAGGCAAAGAATGTTGCCCTGCGATCCTTGTCGGCGGAAGGACGTGCGCCAAACAGCTCTCCGCCTGGGGCCCAGCCGCCACTACATTTACCCAGTGTGCAGTTAGGGAGATATAGCATCCCTGGCCGTGCTTACTGGTCCACGTATCTGTGGTTAGGTGGACCTTGCCACAGATGGCGTTGCGCAGTGCACACTAGATTTTATCGGACACTTGTTTGTGCAGGGAAGGCACGGCTCTCTTGGAGAAGTAGTGGCGGCTGGGAACAACATACTGTGGGACAGCAAGTGACATGAGCTGTTTGAAGCTGTGTGTGTCCACCAGCCTAAATGACAGCATTTCATAGGCCAGTAGTTTAGAAATGCTGGCATTCAGGGCCAGGGATCGAGGGTGGCTAAGTGGGAATTTACGCTTTCTCTCAAATGTTTGTGAGATGGAGAGCTGAACGCTACTGTGTGACATGGTTGAGATGCTTGGTGACGCAGATGGTGGTGTTGGTGGTACATCCCATGTTTGCTGGGCGGCAGGTGCCAACGTTCCTCCAGAGGCAGAGGAAGAGGCCGAGGCGGCGGCAGCAGCAGCAGAAGAGGCCGAGGCGGCGGCAGCAGAAGAGGCAGCAGGGGGAGCCTGAGTGACTTCCTTGTTTTTAAGGTGTTTACTCCACTGCAGTTCATGCTTTGCATGCAGGTGCCTGGTCATGCAGGTTGTGCTAAGGTTCAGAACGTTAATGCCTCGCTTCAGGCTCTGATGGCACAGCGTGCAAACCACTCGGGTCTTGTCGTCAGCACATTGTTTGAAGAAGTGCCATGCCAGGGAACTCCTTGAAGCTGCCTTTGGGGTGCTCGGTCCCAGATGGCGGCGGTCAGTAGCAGGCGGAGTCTCTTGGCGGCGGGTGTTCTAATTTTGCCCACTGCTCCCTCTTTTGCTACGCTGTTGGCTCG
Source organism: Bufo bufo (assembly GCF_905171765.1). NCBI lineage: Eukaryota > Metazoa > Chordata > Amphibia > Anura > Bufonidae > Bufo > Bufo bufo. The sequence continues at coordinate 307,319,737 of NC_053392.1, forward strand.
GTCTCACCACTGCCTCTTCCTCCGAACTCTGAAAGTCAGTGGCACGACCTTCATTCCATGTGGGGTCTAGGACCTCATCGTCCCCTGCATCGTCTTCCACCCAGTCTTCCTCCCTGACCTCCTGTTCAGTCTGCACACTGCAGAAAGACGCAGCAGTTGGCACCTGTGTTTCGTCATCATCAGAGACGTGCTAAGGTGGTATTCCCATGTCCTCATCATCAGGAAACATAAGTGGTTGTGCGTTAGTGCATTCTATCTCTTCCACCCCTGGTGAAGAGCTAGGTGGATGCCCTTGGGAAACCCTGGCAGCAGAGTCTTCAAACAGCATAAGAGACTGCTGCATAACTTGAGGCTCAGACAGTTTCCCTGATATGCATGGGGGTGATGTGACAGACTGATGGGCTTGGTTTTCATGCGCCATCTGTGCGCTTTCTGCAGAAGAATGGGTGGGAGATAATGTGAACGTGCTGGATGCACTGTCGGCCACCCAATTGACTAATGCCTGTACCTGCTCAGGCCTTACAATCCTTAGAACGGCATTGGGCCCCACTAAATATCCCTGTAAATTCTGGCGGCTACTGGGACCTGAGGTAGTTGGTACACTAGGACGTGTGGCTGTGGCAGAACGGCCACGTCCTCTTCCAGCACCAGAGGGTCCACTAACACCACCACGACCATGTCCACATCCGCGTCCCTTATTAGATGTTTTCCTCATTGTTCCCGTTCACCACAATTTTGAGAATGGCAAATTTGGGAATAGTTTTTCAACCCAGAAAAAAAAGTGTGCTTTTACGGTCACTACAAATAACTTGACCAGCTAAAACAGTACAGATTTGCTTGAATAGAAATGTGAGACCTGTTTTTTTTTTGCACTGTGTGACAGGTTAAGGTTTAATCTCAGAATCAGACTTCTATCAGTACCTTCAATGTAAGATATCCTTTTTGGGATAGATTTCAAGTAGGCCTCAAAAACCAGAAACTAGTTATTTTGAGAATGGCAAATTTGGGAATAGTTTTTCAACCCAGAACAAAAAGTGTGCTTTTACGGTCACTACAAATAACTTGACCAGCTAAAACAGTACAGATTTGGTTGAATAGAAATGTCAGGTCGATTTTTTAGGCGCTGGGTGACAGGCTCAACTTGCCCCTGATGTAGTATATGGCCAAAAAATAACCACACTGTTGATGGTTAAATGCACTTGGGTGACACAGGCTCAGCCTGCACCAGATGTAGTATATGGCCAAAAAATAACCAGACTGTTGATGGTTAAATGCACTTCGGTGACACAGGCTCAGCCTGCAGCTGATGTAGTATATGGCCAAAAAATAACCAGACTGTTGATGGTTAAATGCAGTTCGGTGACACAGGCTCAGCCTGCAGCTGATGTAGGATATAGCACAAAATAACCACACTATTGATGGTTAAATACACTTGGTGATAGCTTGTGCTGGCACACCACAAGTCACAAAATGGCCGCCGATCACCCCAGAAAAAAAGTGATCTAAAAACGCTCTGGGCAGCCTCAAAAAAGTGAGCAAGTCAATACTAGCACTTCAATGATCCACAGCTGCAGATCGATCACAGAATGAAGTCTTTTGGAGGAGTTAATCACTGCCTAATCTCGCCCTAACGTCGCAGCTGCAACCTCTCCCTATGCTTCAATCAGCAGAGTGACGTGCAACGCAACGTGACCCAAGCTTATATAGAGGCTGGGTCACATGCTGCACTGGCCAATCACAGCCATGCCAATAGTAGGCAAGGCTGTGATGGCCTCTTGGGGCAAGTAGTATGAAGCTTGTTGATTGGCTGCTTTGCAGCCTTTCAAAAAGCGCCAAGAAAGCGCCGAACACCGAACCCGGACTTTTACGAAAATGTTCGGGTCCGTGTCACGGACACCCCAAAATTCGGTACGAACCCGAACTATACAGTTCGGGTTCGCTCATCCCTAGTGAGAGGTATAAACAAATGGCTGACAGGAGACGTGTGACTGGTCCGGACCTATGTGTGGGTGATCTGGTGTGGTTGTCCACTAAGAATATCAAGTTGAGAGTGCCATCTTGGAAACTGGAACTGGGTCCAAGATTTGTTGGTCCGTATAAAATTTCTGCTGTGATCAATCCTGTGGCGTTTCGACTGGATCTGCCGCAGACTTGGAGGATCCATGATGTCTTCCACAAGTCTTTACTTTAAAAATATGTTAAACCGGTGGTACCATCGCCATTGCCTCCTTCTCCTGTTCTAGTCGAGGGAAACTTGGAGTTCGAGATCTCCAGGATTCTCGACTCGAGAGTTCTGCGGGGTTCCCTCCAGTACCTGGTGCACTAAAGGGGATACGGTCCTGAGGAGAGGATGTGGGTTCCGGCGTCAGATGTCAACGCCAGCCGACTGGTGAGGGCCTTTCATAGGTCCCATCCGGATAAGGTTGGTCCAGGGTGTCCGGAGGTCACCGGTAGAAGGGGGGGTACTGTCATGCCCCACTCTGACGATGTGCGGAGGTCGGCCAGGATAGCAGCACGAGTTTAGTATTTGTTTTGGTGCCGTGCTGGATCCGCCTCTCATCAGGTGCACTGGGTGGAGTCATTCGTTTAAATGGTCTCCAGCTAAGTGCTCTGAGCGGATTATACTGATCATTTTGGTCTGGGAAGTTTGGAGGGAAGGTTGGCTGTCAGTTCCTGCTCTCAAAAGATAAGTGTCATTTCTTGTTTGGTTTTTATTGTCATCTATCCCATCCAGGTTCTGTGCGAGCAGGCTGCTCCCATCTCCCCACTTCACCATCTCAGGGAGTTCAGGGTTTTGTTAGTTCAGGCTGGAGGACACAGCACACCTAACCTTCAAGGTCTGCCTGTGGGCTGAGCAGTGCAGGGAAAGAGGTCAGGGATAAACTAGGAGGTGACCCTTCCCCTGTCTCTCATCCAGAGCCTGGTTGGTGTGTTATCTTTTATACTGTGCACGTCCGCCGTGACAGAAAGACCCCATTTGCACAAGGTTGGATGCCGAGCTACTCATGTCCCGTTCCTCATCCTCACTGAAGGTCTGCTCTTCCCCCCAGCCACGTACAACACTACGGGTACCAGATAGGTGACAACGAGCACCCAGGGATGCCTGCTGTGGTTGGTCTTCCTTCTCCTCCTCAAAGCCACATTCCTCCTCTGACTCCTCTTCATCAGACTCCTCTTCCAGCGTTGCCGCAGGTCCAGCAAGTGATGCTGATACGGCTGTTTCTGGTGGTGATGGTGAGCACAACTCTTCCTCTTCCTCTTCATGCTCATCTACGGCCTGATCCAGCACTCTTTTCGCAGGGCATGCTCCAGGAAGAAAACAAATGGGATGATATCGCTGATGGTGCCTTCAGTGCGACTGACTAGGTTTGTCACCTCCTCAAAAGGACGCATTAGCCTACAGGCATTGCGCATGAGCGTCCAGTAACGTGGCAAAAAAATTTGCAGCTCTGCAGAGGCTGTCCTAGCACCCCGGTCATACAAATACTCGTTGATGGCTTTTTCTTGTTGGAGCAGGCGGTCGAACATTAGGAGTGTTGAATTCCAACGAGTCGGGCTGTCGCAAATCAAGCTCCTCACTGGCATGTTGTTTCGCCGCTGGATATCTGAAAAGTGCGCCATGGCCATGTAGGAACGCCTGAAATGGCAACACACCTTCCTGGCCTGCTTGAGGACATCCTGTAAGCCTGGGTACTTATGCACAAAGCGTTGTACAATCAGATTCAACACAAGTGCCATGCACGGCACATGTGTCAACTTGCCAAAATTCAATGCCGCCAACAAATTGCTTCTGTTGTCACACACCACTTTGCCGATCTCCAGTTGGTGCGGAGTCAGCCACTGATCCACCTGTGTATTCAGGGAGAAAAGGAGTGCTGGTCCGGTGTGACTCTCTGCTTTCAGGCAAGTCAACCCCAAGACGGCGTGACACTGTTGTATCCGGGATGTGGAATAGCCCCTGGGGAGCTGGGGGGGTGCAGTTGATGTGGAGCAAGATGCAGCAGCAGAAGAGGACTCAGCCGAGGAGTTATCGAAGAGGATGGAGTAGGAGGAGTAGAGGAGGTGGCAGCAGGCCTGCCTGCAAGTCGTGGCGGTGTCACCAACTCCTCTGCAGAGCCAAGCATTACATGCTTGGCAGCCGTCAGCAGGTTTACCCAATGCGCAGTGTAGGTGATATACCTGCCCTGACCGTGCTTTGCAGACCAGGTATCAGTTGTCAGATGGACCCTTGCCCCAACACTGTGTGCCAGACATGCCATGACTTCCTTTTGCACAATAGAGTACAGGTTGGGGATTGCCTTTTGTGAAAATAAATTTTGGCCGGGTACCTTCCACTGCGGTGTCCCAATAACTACAAATTTTTTGAAGGCCTCAGACTCCACCAGCTTGTATGGTAAAAGCTGGCCGGGCCACCCCTCCCCCCTTCTTGCCTTTTCTGTCTTTCCTGTATAGAGAGAATCCTGGTATTGTTATATCCCAGTCATTACTCCCCTTGAACCACGTCTCAGTAACAGCCACTACATCTATATTCTTAGATGCCATTATAGCCTCAAGTTAATTGATCTTATTCCCTAAACTGCGAGCATTTGTAGACAAGAATCTGAGCTTTTCATTTCTTAACCTTTGTGCTACTGGCATCTTCTGGCATTGTTCTGGAGGGCAGTTGGACTGCTGGATTATCACTCTTTTGCCCCCCTTTCCTAGTTTAAATGCTCCTTAGCAAATACTTGGAACTGTTCACCGAGGACATTCGTTCCCTTGAGAGAAAGGTGCAAACCATCTTTCTTGTACAGTTCTTTTCCATTCCAACAAGAGCTAATATGAGACACAAAACCAAACCCTTGGTTCAGACACCATTCACCAAGCCATACATTGAATTCCTTAATGCGCATCTTCCTGTCATGCTGAAGGTTATGCACAGGCAAAACTGCATTGAATGAAATGGTTGATGTAACCTCCCGTATATCCTTTCCAAGTGTGTGAAAAGCTGCTTTCTCCTTTGAAACCTCATTGCAAGCCAGATCGTTTGTCCCAAGATGGACAATAACATCCACTTCCCTTTCCTGCTTTGCTTGCCTAACAATATTAAGGATCCGTCGTCTATCCCTGCTAGCGGTAGCACCAGGGAGACATCTCACAACACCATTCTCCTCAAACTTCACACCTCTTATGATGGAATCGCCCACCAACAGCTGCTTACTATCAATCCTCACTTTCTCCTTTTTGTCTTTGGCTGCAGTTTTGCATACTTTAGGCATGGGAGATGATTGTTTCTCACCCACTGTGCTTGAGCCATCCTCCATGTTGTTCTTGCACTCTGAAAGTGCTGCAAATGAATTATGGAGAGCCACAGACTGTTGGACATGTCTTCTATCCACAACTCTGTTTACCAGAACCTACAGTAACCCATCTTCCATTTCTAGGGGGCCTCTGTGGCAGTGGCATTGCAATGTTCTCAGCCCGAGTTTGTTTAATGGTTAATTTACAAATCTCATATTTCAAAAAGGTAATTTCCTGCTGCATTATGGAGAGCTGTCTACAGATCGGACAGTATCCAAACCTCTGAAGAGTGGAACCTGAAAAAAAGCACAACAATTCCTGCACAGAACCAGGTCTGCCATTGTAAAGAGGGGAAAGATTTTAAACAAACAAATCTTACTTGTTTAGATTCTATCCACCTCCATATTACCTCCTATCTCCTGAATATCTCCAATGCACTTTTAAATCAGCACTTGGAATAGCAGCCTCTTTTGAAACAGTGTCTGAGTATTCACCAGAAACACCAATGAAGTTCTGCTACAGTGGAAAAACTCTGAGTTAGACTAAGTTAGTCTCCTGAATATCTCCAATGCACTTGACACACATAACTCTGAAGGATCAGGATAATTGCAGCAGTCTTTGGTATCGGTGTAGTATACTGCCTACCAGGGCCGCTGATAGAAATCATGGGGCCCCGTACAGCATACATGACGGGGCCCCCTTCAGCTCCACCCCCTGATCCCTCCTTCAGCCACACCCCTGGCCCCGCCCTTGGCCCCTCCCCAGACGCCGCCTTGAAACAACATGCAGATTTGTCTACAAGTGATATTTATTTTTCTCCAGCCAGTTATAAGTTTTATTATCCAAAATAAATACTGTTTTCAGATGAGAACAGACCTCTTTAATATCAATATGTAATAAAAAAACATTAATGAATAAATGAAGTGGTATTTTGAAAAAATTAGGAAGATTAAACAAATGATAAAGGTGGAAAAAAAACAACAAGCCAGGTCTCTGTAGGCTTCTGTAAGCCCTGTAAGGCTTCATTCAGACGTCCGGATGCGTTTTGCGGATCCGATCCATCTATCAGTGGATCCGTAAAAATCATGCGGACGTCTGAATGGAGCTTTACAGGGGGTTGATCAATGACAGGGGGGTAATCAATGACAGGGTGGTGATCAGGGAGTCTATATGGGGTGATCACCACAGTCATTGATCACGCCCCTGTAAGGCTTCATTCAGACGTCCGGATGCGTTTTGCGGATCCGATCCATCTATCAGTGGATCCGTAAAAATCATGCGGACGTCTGAATGGAGCTTTACAGGGGGTTGATCAATGACAGGGGGGTAATCAATGACAGGGGGGTGATCAGGGAGTCTATATGGGGTGATCACCACAGTCATTGATCACGCCCCTGTAAGGCTTCATTCAGACGTCCGGATGCGTTTTGCGGATCCGATCCATCTATCAGTGGATCCGTAAAAATCATGCGGACATCTGAATGGAGCTTTACAGGGGGGTGATCAATGACAGGGGGGTAATCAATGACAGGGGGGTGATCAGGGAGTCTATATGGGGTGATCAGGGGCTAATAAGGGGTTAATAAGTGACGGGGGGGGTGTAGTGTAGTGTAGTGGTGCTACTTTACAGAGCTACCTGTGTCCTCTGGTGGTCGATCCAAACAAAGGGGACCACCAGAGGACCAGGTAGCAGGTATATTAGACGCTGTTATCAAAACAGCGTCTAATATACCTGTTAGGGGTTAAAAAAAAAACATCTCCAGCCTGCCAGCGAACGATCGCCGCTGGCAGGCTGGAGATCAACTCTCTTACCTTCCGTTCCTGTGAGCGCGCGCGCGCCTGTGTGCGCGCGTTCACAGGAAATCCCGGCTCACGCGAGATGACGCGTATATGCGTCGCTGAGCGCAGGGCTGCCACCTCCGGAACGCGAATCTGCGTACAGCGGTCCGGAGGTGGTTAATTGGTTATGTCGAGGCTGCCCGGGCCCCCCTGCCAGCCGGGCCCGGTACAACTGGGCCAGCTGTACTGGCCTATCAGCGGCCCTGCTGCCTACACATAACTAAGAAGCATCAGGACAATAGCATCAGGCAGATGGCTATTTAACGTTGTAGTTTAAGGCCTACACATAGCTCGGCCGAACTCAGCAGGAACAGACAGCTGCATGTTATTAGTTTGCAGCAGGAAAGTGTTCCCAGGAATGTGCCCCCGGCAGATGGGGTAAATAACTATAAAAAAAATTATACTACCCCAACAGCCGCATGTTTGTTCTTTGGTTACATCAGGAGTGTTCTCCCATAGATAAAAACTAAAATATTTTTCACATGAAATTTTTTTATCTAATTTATTTGTTTAAGATTGTAAAGGCCAATATAAAATAGTCCAATATATAAGATAACATAAACCGAATACCCCGTAAGTTCAAACTGAAATTGTGTGTTCATTAAACAGTAAGTAACTTTTTCGTCAACACAATGGGACATTTCTCAAGTAGTGACCAAAGTGAATAGTGCCAAGTTCAGGGTTTAATACCAAATGTTGGGATTTTTCACAGAAAATTATTATTACGTGCATCATCCAAAATTAACATGATTATTAAATTTTCGATAAATAAAATATAATTAAAAAAGATAAGAACATTTGATACTAGTATCCATACAGTGAACAGATTAATAACTTCACTAACACTATGTGTATTAATAACATTAGCTAAATTCATCTGAGTGAACTTTAGGATTTTTGGACCCCGGACCGGAACATTTCAGTAAAAGTTCGGGTTCGGTGTGCTGCTCTTTCTTGCCGCTTTTTGAAAGGCTGCAGAGCAGCCAATTAACAAGGGGTTAACTGTCTGACCTTAGAAGCCATCACAGCCATGCCTACTAATGGCATGGCTGTGATTGGCCAGTGTAGCATGTGACCCAGCCTCTATATAAGCTGGAGTCATGTAGCGCTGCATGTCACTCTGCTGTGTTTAGTGTAGGGAGAGGATGCTGCTGGTGATTTCAGGGAGAGAATAGGAGAGTCTTTGCTCAAAAACTGAATCTAACTCAGCGATCTACATACATTGTGTTTTGTGGGTGCAGGGCACAATTTTTTTTTCCTGCCCTGAGCCCATTGACCGAAAAGAAATAACTTTAATAAGTCAGTTAGGTGGGCGGCGGTGGTGGCCATTTTATGCAAGCTCAGTGCACCAGCACTGCATCTGAGCTTTTGGGACATTGAAAATCCCAATTTTTTTGGCAATATACAACATCTCGATTAGACACTGCAATTTAAGCTAGAAATACAGCCATTATTTTCTGGGGTTTAAAAAAAACACTTTTTTTTTTGCCAAAAACCACTATTTTCCTGATCTGCAAGTGTTAAATTCAAGTTTAATATATACAGCTTTCATATTTGCTTACCAAAAAAAACACTTTTTTGGCAATATACAACATCTGAATTAGTCAGTGTGCAATTTAAGCTAGAAGTACACCCATCATTTTCTATGGTTTTAAAATCACACTTTTTTGCCAAAAAACACTATTTTCAGGCCTTGCAGCATCAGTTGGCAGCCTTTGATGCAGATGTCATTGTGAGATACACCCTTAATACATTTGGGTTAGATTCAGAGATTTGAAATACCGCCATTTGGTGCACCAATCTTTAATTCAGGCCTAGTGTGGGTCAGGCCGTGTGAGATACACCCTGTATATACAGGGCTTATATTTTTTTTTATTAATAAAACACCCTTTTTGGGTCAAAATACACAATATTTCAGGCCTTGCAGCATAAGCACGTTTGAATTTCTGCGTTATATACTGCTGCCATAGTGAGTTATTAAACAAACACCTGTTTGGGCAAAAAAAGTTTATTTGGCAGCCTTTGCTGCATATGTCATTGTGAGATACACCCTTAATACATTTGGGTTAGATTCAGAGATTTGAAATACCGCCATTTGGTGCACCAATCTTTAATTCAGGCCTAGTGTGGGTCAGGCCGTGTGAGATACACCCTGTATATACAGGGCTTATATTTTTTTTTATTAATAAAACACCCTTTTTGGGTCAAAATACACAATATTTCAGGCCTTGCAGCATAAGCACGTTTGAAATTCCTGGGTTATATACTGCTGCCATAGTGAGTTATTAAACAAACACCTGTTTGGGCAAAAAAAGTTTATTTGGCAGCCTTTGCTGCATATGTCATTGTGAGATACACCCTTAATACATTTGGGTTAGATTCAGAGATTTGAAATACCGCCATTTGGTGCACCAATCTTTAATTCAGGCCTACTGTGGGTCAGGCCGTGTGAGATACACCCTTTATATACAGGGGTTTGATTCAGGCATTTGAAATACAGCCATTTTGGGCAAAGAATTCTTTAATTGAGGCCAAGTCTGGTTTAGGCCGTGTGAGATACACCCTTTACATACTTTCGTTCTATTCTACTATTAATTAACCTCTTCAGGACACATGACGTACCGGTACGGCATGTTGTCCTGGTACTTAAGGACACATGACCTACCGGTACGTCATGTGTATTTCCGATCACCAACGCCCGGTGGGCATCGGAACCCGATGCCTGCTCAAATCATTGAGCAGGCACCTTGGCTAAATGCGCGGGGGGGTCCCGTGACCCCCCCGTGTCGGCGATCGCCTCAAACCGCAGGTCAATTCAGACCTTTTTTTTTTCGGCTTTACCTGCGGTTTACGGCGGCGTGTGGCGGTGCCATCGGGTCCCCATGCGGCTGTAGAGGTGACCCGATGGCATGGAAAGCAGCACGATGCCTAAGGAAGGCATCGAGCTGCCTTCCGGTGACGAGCCTGTGAGATCCAGCCCCCTGGATCTCACAGGCCGGAAGCTGTATGAGTAATACTCACTGTATTACTCATACAGAAAATGCATTTCAATACAGAAGTATTGGAATGCATTGTAAAGTATTAGACCCCCAAAAGTTCAAGTCCCAAAGTGGGACAAAAAAATTAATTGAAAAAAAAAAAGTTTAAAAAATAAAGTTTTCCCCCCAAAAAATTCAAAGTTTCAAGTAAAAATATACAAAAACATCATTTCCCCCAAATAAAGTAAAAAAAAAAATTTGTAAAAAATAGGGCAACAAAAAAAAAAAAGTATACATATTAGGTATCGCCGCATCCGTATCGACCGGCTCTATAAACATATGACATGACCTAACCCCTCAGATGAACACCGTAAATAAAAAATTGAAACGGTGCTAAATAAACAATTTTTTTGTCACCTTACATCACAAAAAGTACAACAGCAAGCGATCAAATAGGCGTTTGCCCACCAAAATAGTACCAATCTAACCATCACCTCATCCCGCAAAAAATTAGCCCCTACCTGAGACAATCGGCCAAAAAACAAAAAAAAAAAACTATGGCTCAGAATTAGAGATGTCGCGAACATAAAATTTCCCGTTCGCCGGCAGCGAACGCAAATTTCCGCAAATGTTCGCAAACGGGCGAACCGGGCGAGCCGCCATAGACTTCATTAGGCAGGCGAATTTTAAAACCCACAGGGACTCTTTCTGGCCACAATAGTGATGGAAAAGTTGTTTCAAGGGGACTAACACCTGGACTGTGGCATGCCTGATGGGGATCCATGGCAAAACTCCCATGGAAAATTACGTAGTTGACACAGAGTCGGGTTTTAATCCATAAAGGGCATAAATCACCTAACATTCCTAAATTGTTTGGAATAACGTGCTTTAAAACATCCAGTGTGTGTATACCATCAGGTATGATGTTGTATCGATCAGGTAGTGCAAGGGTTACGCCCGCTTCACAGTGACAGACCAAACTCCCCGTTTAACGCACCGCAAACAGTCCATTTGCACAACCGCAAACACCCCATTTGCACAAGGTTGGATACCAAGCTAGCCATGTCCCGTTCCTTGTCCTCACTGACGTCATTGAAGGTCTCTTCCTCCACCCAGCCACGTATAACACCAAGGGTACCCGAAAGGTGACAACAAGCTCCCTGGGACGCCTGCTGTGGTTGGTCTTCCACCTCCTCAAAGCCACCTTCCTCCTCTGACTCTTCTTCAGACTCCTCTCTCTGCGTTGCCGCAGGTCCAGCAATCGACGACAAGGCTGCTTCTGGTGGTGATGGTGACCACAACTCTTCCTCTTCATGCTCATCTACAGCCTGATCCAGCACTCTTTGCAGGGCACGCTCCAGAAAAAACGCATATGGGATGAGGTCGATGATATTGCCTTGGGTTTGACTGACCAGGTTTGTCACCTCCGCAAAAGGACGCATGAGCCTACAGCCATTGTGCATGAGCGTTCAGTAACGCAGCCAAAAAATACCCAGCTCCGCAAAGGCTGTCCTCTTTTTTTAAATTTAAAAAAATCTGTTCTTAACAGTTTAATCTCTGTTTTGTCCCCTATCAGGGGCTGGTGTATGGAATAGATTTTAGGAACCGGGAGATGGAAAAAGATGCTTGGTCGGTCCTCTTACTTCCAATTTGGGGCACTGCGCGTGCGCCGTGCAATGTACTGTGCCACCCTATATGAGTGGTGTGTAAGTTGTACTATTCCTATCAGTTTAATCCCTGTTACGTCCCCTATCAGGGGCCAGTGTATGGAATAGATTTTAGAAACCGGGAGCAGCGGCCGGAAAAATTGATGTTTTCCAGGGAGAAAGTGCACTAAAACATTGCGGCTTGAACCCTAGTTGGTGGCGGAGAAGTCACGCAAGTCATCTGGCATGCAGAGATTAAATACAGCAGCGTGTGGACCATTTTTAGCTCAAGGCATCCCATCAGGCCTTTTTTAGTCAAATGCATCCCCCACTGTCAGTCCCTTCGGGATCCATGCCTCATTCATCTTAATAAAGGTGAGGTAATCTAGACTTTTTTGACCTAGGAGACTTCTCTTCTCAGTGACAATACCTCCTGCTGTGCTGAAGGTCCTTTCTGACAGGACACTTGAAGCGGGGCAGGCCAGAAGTTCTATCGCAAATTGGGATAGCTCAGGCTACAGGTCAAGCCTGCACACCCAGTAGTCAAGGGGTTCATCGCTCCTCAGAGTGTCGATATCTGCAGTTAAGGCGAGGTAGTCTGCTACCTGTCGGTCGAGTCATTCTCTGAGGGTGGACCCCGAAGGGCTGTGGCGATGCGTAGGACTTATGCAGCGTACTCAAGTTGTGTGTAATAGAGTTTCTGGGTGTAGTAGTGCAATGACACTAACCTGAGACGGCTGACTCTCTGCATAGGCAGGTGATGGTAGAAAATGTTCGTGACGCCAGTGCCAATTAAACGGTGGCACGCCGTTTGCTGATAGCAGGAATAAATGAGGACCACCGTGATGTTAAAACAGAACTTCAACTTTAGTAGGTTTCATAGAGACATTAACGGAATCGCAGTTCCTTGGCATACAGTTGATTTCTCAATACGGTCGATGCAGGCAATACAGATTAAGCAAGGTGATTTCAGAGTGTTAAACACACAGGACTTGCAGTACAGGAGCTTGCACTCTATCTCTGACTGATCCTGGAACATAGCAAATCTTCTCCAAGGCCCAATACCTTAACTCTGGCGTATATCCTTGGTTTTAGCTTTATAAAGTACCTCCTCTGTTATCTTGAGTACCTCTTGCTTCTCTGCGCTTTTGCCTCTGTCTCTCTCCCTCTTTCCTCAGACTCTAGAAGCTTCTGAATGGTGGTCTTCCTGCTTCTGCATAGATATATATTCAGGAGGGGAACCTTCTACTTGGATTCGGAACCCGGTTACAGGGACTGCAATACCCTCTCCTGGTCCGCAGGCTTCAGACCTGGACTTGTCTCTGACATAGTCTAAGCTCCAGCTCCAGACTGCAGGCTGCAGCTTTAGACAGACACTTAGACTAGACTCCCTTAGACTTCCTTGACTGGGCCTTATATAAACTAGGGCTCTCTAGCTCCCTCTAGTGACTAGAAGCTGGAATGAAACCCCTAGCAGGCCTGTACATGCAAGTGTCATAGTAACAGGGAAATACATAGCATTGCATTACATGACAATTTATAAAGATGACATATACCAACTTCCCCATAAATAAGGGGGGACGACAGCACACCAAGTAACACTTTTGTAGTGACGGGCATTACAGTCCCCGTACACTACACTTAAAAAGCTCTGCATGTCCTCCATCAACAACACGTCTGTAAAGCGTCCTGTCCTTGCCAGCATGGTCGTGGTAGGAGGAGATTTACTTTCACCTCTTCCCCTGTTAGATTCCCGTTGTGCTGTGACATCACCCCTATACGCTGTGTAAAGCATACTTTTTAACTTGTTTTGGAACTGCTGCATCCTTTCCGACTTCCGGTAATTCTGTAACATTTCTGCCACTTTCTGCTTATACCGGGGGTCTAGTAGCGTGGCCACCCAGTACAGGTCGTTCTCCTTCAGCCTTTTTATACGAGGGTCCCTCAACAGGCATGACAGCATGAAAGACCCCATTTGCACAAAGTTCGATGCCGAGCTACTCGTCATGTTCCGTTCCTCGTCCTCACTGATCTCATTGAAGGTCTGTTCTTCCCCCCAGTCACGTACAACACCACGGGTACCAGATAGGTGACAACGAGCACCCTGGGATGCCTGCTGTGGTTGGTCTTCCTCCTCCTCAAAGCCACATTCCTCCTCTGACTCCTCTTCCTCAGACTCCTCTTCCAGCATTGCTTTCAGGCAAGTCAACCCCAAGACGGCGTGACACTGTCGTATCCGGGATGTGGAATATCCCCTGGGGAGCTGGGGGGGTGCAGTTGATGTGGAGTAAGACGCAGCAGCAGAAGAGGACTCAGCCGAGGAGGTTAGCGAAGAGGATGGAGTAGGAAGAGTAGAGGAGGTGGCAGCAGGCCTGCCTGCAAGTCGTGGCGGTGTCACCAACTCCTCTGCAGAGCCACGCATTCCATGCTTAGCAGCCGTCAGCAGGTTTACCCAATGCGCAGTGTACGTGATATACCTGCCCTGACCGTGCTTTGCAGACCAGGTATCAGTGGTCAGATGGACCCTTGCCCCAACACTGTGTGCCAGACATGCCATGACTTCCTTTTCCACAATAGAGTACAGGTTGGGGATTGCCTTTTGTGAAAAAAAAATTCATCCGGGTACCTTCCACTGCGGTGTCCCAATAGCTACACATTTTTTGAAGGCTTCAGACTCCACCAGCTTGTATGGTAAAAGCTGGAGGGCTAAGAGTTCCGACAAGCAAGCCAGCTGTCAGACACCGGGCAAGGGGGTGACTCTGTGACATTGGCTTCTTACGCTCAAACATTTCCTTGACAGACACCTGACTGTGGGCAGATGAGCAGGAACTGCTGAAGGTGAGAGGCGGAGTGGCGGGTGGTTGAGAGGGGGCAAGGAGGACAACAGTTGTTGACGTGGCTGAAGATGCTGGACCAGGAGGAGTTTCTGTGCTGCTTGTACTCATGTGTTGATCCCATAGGCGTTTGTGATGTGAGATCATGTGCCTTCACAAAGCAGTTGTACCTAGGTGGGTGTTGGACTTCCCACGACTCAGTTTCTTTTGGCACAGGTTGCAAATGGCATCGCTGTTATCAGAGGCAGACACACACAAAAAAAATGCCACACTGATGATCTCTGCAATGACGGCATTCTGGTGGTGGCAACAGCATGCGTTGATTGGCGTGCTGTCTGGCTGACCCCGGGTGCCAATACATGCTGTCTGACTGTGCCACTAGCTCCTTGCGACGACCTCCCCCTGCTTCCAACTCGTCTCCTCCTCCTCTCTGTCTCCCCATCTGAACTTTCCCCCTGTTCTTCTCTTTGAGCAGGCACCCACGGACACATCGTCATCATCAACCGCTTCACTTGTGTAGCGCACCCGTGGGTGTGCCTTAGAAGTGGAATAGTAGGTTCAGATCTCTCTTTGCTTTGGTGAACTCCCTTTTTCTTCCCCAATACTCAGACACAGTTTATATGAACAATGGGCCCGTTTATTTTCAACAATGTGACCCTAAACAAAATAATGGTAAGCAGTCAAACTTGCATAGAATATTACTAGTTATAAAATTACTGCAGTATTACATGCAATGCGCGGTCAAACAGCTTCTTACACAAAAATCTCAATCAATTACACTTTCCTCCACAGGGTGTCTCTATAACAAGTTTCACTGCAAAGATAAACTATGATGAGAATAAAATGAATGTTAGATATTGACTCTAATCAAATGAAAATACAACAGCTGAGTATATTAAACCCTGTAGAAGGCTTTCAACGCTTAAATATACCCAAAGGAAACACAAATATAGTCCCGACATTAGCAGAAAAGAAAAGAGAAAATAGTTGGCAGCTGCATGCGTTGGGGCCCATCTTCTCGGTTAAATATTTATAACAATGGCGGACAGTGTAGCTCACTTGTGCAGGAAAATTCTTAACTGGTGTCCAAGTCCAGAACCTATGCTTCCCTGCACTTTACTAAGCTATATGATTCAGAACGGGGTCCTTAAGCTCTAAGCATTTGCCTTGTGAAGATTTCATTATCAGCATGAGAAATATACACTAGGAGAGTCCACACAGTGTCTTCCAGACAAACAGCTTATATCAATGCAGCTGGAGGTGAATGCAGGGTATTAGTTTGTGTTGATCTCACACTCTCCTGGATGCAATGTTCATAATACTTTAGTATGGTGTGCAGATCTGTTACCTCTGAGAGCAGAAAATGCCAGCAACTCACTACCATTTAGTCTTTCTCCTTCCAAGAAACAATCCACTCTCTCTCTGGTCCCAGTGCAGTATACAGCTTGATCTTCTGTCTGGCCAGACAATCCAGTAACTCTCTCTTGAATCGCATCCACAGCATCCTTTTCCGACCTTCATCGCACATCCAACAAAACCCTCCCCCTCAGGAACTGTCCTCTCCAAACTTGGTTCCTAGTGTGATGCAGCAATCTTTTCTAAGTACACCCCTAGTGGGCAGAACTGTGCACTGCAACTAATGAGGGAAAGAAAAGAAAAGGTTTAGCATTAAACATCATCATTGCACAAAAAGCTATGGGGTGTTACACTTGTATCTGACAACTCAGCAAAGGAAGCAGCAGCAGGTACAACATCATCATCATCACACCGTACGTCCATGTGTGTAATGCTGCCTGACTGAGACATATCCCTGTTATCTACAGCCTCTGGCAATAATGGTTGCGCATCACTCATTTCTTCCAACTGATGTGCAAATAACTCCTCTGACAGATCAAGTGAAGCGGCTGTGGTGCTAGTGTTGGTGGTGGCGGCAGGCGGGCGAGTGGTAACTTGAGAGGTGCCCGAAGCTGAGCTGGAGGAGAATGGTGCGTCAAGGTTCCGAGCGGAAGCTGTAGAAGATTGGGTGTCCTGTGTTAGCCAGTCAACTATGTCCTCAGAACTTTTCGAGTTCAGGGTACGTGGCCTCTGAACACTGAGCATTATTCTAGGGCCAAAGGAAATCACAGCACCAAGACCACGACGGCCCCTGCAGGGTGGCCTGCCTCTGCCTGTCATTTTTTTTTAGATTAGTGGTACTATGCGTGCAAGGTACTGTGCCACCCGATATGAGTGGTGGGTAGTGGGCACAGTACACTCTGTGGGCCTGACACACACGCTGGCAGGCAACTGCAATTATATTACAGAGAAAAAAATGTTTTACTGTTTTAAATGCAAGCTACTGTGCCACCAGATATGAGTGGTGGACACTGGCAGTGGGCACAGTACACTCTGTGGGCCTGACACACACGCTGGCAGGCAACTGCAATTATATTACAGAGAAGAAGAAAAAAGCAGACTGATGTACTAGCCCTAAAAAGGGCTTTTTGGGGTGCTGTCAGGACGCTGTCCTTACAGCAGATCAGATGAGTCTTTGAGGACTGGAGTGGACACAGAACACTGGCCTAGCTAACGCTTTCCCTATTAAATCAGCAGCAGCTGCACTCTCCCTGCTCTCACTAACACTGCAGCTTCAGAATGAATCTAAGATGGATGCTGTCCTTGCTTTTTGATAGGAGGTGGGAGGGTCTGGGAGGGAGGGTATGCTGCTGATTGGCCGGAATGTGTCTGCTGACTGAGGTACAGGGTCAAAGTTTGCTCAATGATGACGTATAGGGGGCGGACCGAACATCGCATATGTTCGCCCGCCGCGGCGAATGCGAACAAGCGATGTTCACCGGCGAACAGTTCGGGACATCTCTACTCAGAATATGGAGATACAAACTGAAAAGACTAGCGTGGTATTAGCAGGAGGTGCTCAAACCCACATGCAGTCGTGCATATATATAGGGGAGCAAATCCTGCACTTGTGGCCCGTTGCTAATGGCGATCCCCAGCAAAAATGCATACGGTGGAGGATGCCCGCAGCGAACCACAAGTACCACAATAGACATCCTAAACAAGGTAGCAATTGTGTGGATGTCATAATCAATATAACAATATAACAAAATAATAGCAAAGACAGGTGCACTCTGCGGTCTAACTAAACCCTCAAACTGATTTTAAAATTGAGAGATTTGTCAATATGTCCTACGGTGTAGGACATGTCTAAGCCCGGGCACCACGCCAAGGTTTCTCAAGTAGCCCGGGACCTAACACCCTAACTGAGCCGTATGGGCAATACCAGGAGCCAGTAGGCAAATTACAGGAGCATGAGGCCGACTCACAAACAACTAACCAGTTACCTCCAGCATGTAACCATGCTTGCAGTGGGAGGAGGGAGGAGTCTGCGAGTCCCACTCAAGACTGGCTGGTATGGCCCAGGCCTCACAGGTCAGGGCTGTCTTTAATATTGTTTGGACCCTGGGCAAGAATTTACTTGGACCCCCTGGATCCCCCCCCCTCCCCCCGCTTTTTGCTGTACTTGCTATACAGCAGCACTTACCTGTCACGTCCAGGGCCTCCAGGTGACGTCCCCTCTCTTTCATCATCTTCTCTGTAGATCTTCTCTCTCATCATCCACTTGGTCTGGACAACTTCTCTCAGCCGCCTCGTCTCTGCAGAGTGTGACACACAGACATATTAGCTTCCTCACATTCTATCATTATCCCCCAACTGGAGTCCCCACAGTGTTATCCTGCTGCTTGATGTGCCCCCCCCCCCCCCCCCCCCGGGGTGTAGCTATAGGGGGTGCAGAGGAAGAAGTCGCTACCGGGCCCAGGAGCCTGAAGGGGCCCAAAGACACTTGTGCCGCATAAGAAGACACACAAAGCACTGAGGGAAGGGGGGCCCAAGCTGAACTCTTGCACCGGAGCCCATGAGCCTTTAGTTACGCCCCTGCCCCCCCCCCCCCCCAATACCCCCAAATACTATCCTGAAGAACCATTACTGCCCCCCATAGTAATAGTGCTCCTCATAGTCCCACCAATAGTAATTCCCTTCTAGAATGCCCTCATTAGTAACACTGCACCAACCGTGATAATTCTCCTCAGCAATGCCCCCATTATTAGAAGATCCCTCCCATATTAATAATACCCTCACAGAGTCCCCAGTAGAAATAAGGCCCCCCTATTGTTCCTCCAGTGGTAATAAAGCTCCCTACAGACCCCTCAGTAGTAGTAAGGCCCTTATAGTGCGCTTAGTAGAAAAAAGGCAGATCTATAAGACCCTCCTATAGAGCCCCCAGTAGTAATAAGACCACCTATAATGTCCCCTGGATCTGCAGTGCCCCCTGCAGTTATAATCCTCCCTCCACCATACAGTCCCATGTAAATAACATCACCTCCTCCCCAGCCACCTCCAACGCACAATCCCATGTAAACATCACCCCCTAAGGCTACTTTCACACTTGCGTTCCCGCGGATCTGTCCTGTACTTGTACAGGACGGATCCGCACCGATAATACAAACGAATGCAACCGTTCAGGACCGATTCGTTTGTATTAGATTTGAATTTCTAAGTCCCAATACGGATCCGTCCTGACTTACATTGAAAGTCAATGGGGGACGGATCCGTTTACAATTGCACCATTTTGTGTCAATGCAAAGGGATCCGTCCCCATTTAATTACATTGTAAGTCAGGACGGATCCGTTTGGCTCCGCAAGGCCATGCGGACACAAAAACGCTGCTTGCAGCATTTTGGGGTCTCCCTCCAAAACGGAACGGGGGGCCGTATGGAGCCGAACGAATGCATTCTGAATGGATCCGCATCCATTCAGAATGCATTGGGGTTAAACTGATGCATTTGGGGCTGCTTGTGAGAGCCTTGAAACGGATCTCACAAGCGGATCCCCAAACGCAAGTGTGAACGTAGCCTAAACAATAAGTCCCATGTACATAAACATCATTCCCCCCCACCAGTCACTTTCAACATACAGTCCCATGTAAATAACATCAGTCCCTCCCCCAGCCACCTCAAGCACACAGTTCCATGTCAATAACATCCCTCCCTTCAGCCCTAACATACATCCCAGTTAAATAACTACAACCCCCAGCATTGCTCTGCCTCTCCCTTAACTTACCTCTCCTCATGTACAGACATCAGCATTAGGCTCCTTCTCCTTTTCACCCCGGTCCAATCCTGCACTGGTCACATGATGGTGACATCATCCAGGTCATCATATCACAGCCTGTTTTGCTGATCACATGACCTGTGATGTCACCACAGGTCCTTCACCTCTTCCCAGACAGTGTATATTAGATTCAATTGTATTGCCGTTCTGTGTACGGCAATACAGTTGTATCTAGCAGGCAGGCAGGACATTCGGGGCCTGGGACAAAACATCAGGGGCCCAGGCCCCGAATGTTTTAACCTAGTGACTAGTGAATGGGAGTCGGGAAACGGAGCTCCCTTGGGCCCCCAGGAGCAACTGGGCCCGGGGCAGCTGCCCCTTTTGCCCTGCGGCAAAGACGGCCCTGTCACAGGTGCACCTAAATGTGACCTGTAGATGGAAAACAGGCACATTTAAATTGGAGTTTATACACCTCCAGGAATCTCTATATATACAAACTGAAAAGACTAGCGTGGTATTAGCAGGAGGTGCTCAAACCCACATGCAGTCGTGCATATATATAGGGGAGCAAATCCTGCACTTGTGGCCCGTTGCTAATGGCGATCCCCAGCAAAAATGCAGAATATGGAGACACTAAAACATAATTTTTTTTGTTTTAAAAAAGCTGTTATTGTGTAAAACTTACATAAATAAAAAAAAGTATACATATTAGGTATCGCCACGTTCGTATCGACTAGCTCTATAAAAATATCACATGACCTAACCCCTCAGATGAACACCGTAAAAAAAAAAAAAAAAAAAAATCACAAAAAGTGTAGTAGCAAGCGATCAAAAACTCATATGCACCCCAAAATAGTGCCAATAAAACCGTCATCTCATCCCTCAAAAATCATACCCTACCCAAGGTAATTGCCCAAAAACAGTAAAAATTATGGCTCTCAGACTATGGAAACACTAAAACATGATTTTTTTTGCTTCAAAAATGAAATCATTGTGTAAAACTTACATAAATAAAAAAAATATATACATATTAGGTATCGCCGCATCCGTGACAACCTGGTAGATACAAATATCACATGATCTAACCTGTCAGATGAATGTTGTAAATATCAAAACAGCTATTTCTTGTTACCTTGCCTCAGCCGGTGCTATGAATACATGTGACGTAATGGGAGGGAGCGGCGCAGTAGGCCAAGAGAGGAGGAAGGAATGCCCGATGAAGTGAATAAATTAAATGACGTAATCGGGAGGGGGCGGCGCCATAGGCTAAGAGAGGAGGAAGCACGATGGTGCAATTAATAAATTAAATGACGTGGTGGGGAGGGGGCGGCGCCGTTCAACCAGTATGTGGGAGGACATTTATTTATGAGGAGGCGTGCTGGGCTTGGAAGAAAGGCCGGCTGGGCACTAAAGAGGGGCGTTACTGGGCACCAGAGCAGAGTAATAACGCCCCTCTGGGCAGCTTGGAACCTCATTTACATATCAGAAAAATCGCTTTTTTATAAGAATGAAAAGTTGAATAAAAGAAAGAAGACACATGTAGGTATGAAGGTTCTTTATTGCACATTACTATTTTAACGGTTTAATAGGGTCAAAATAGGTGACAGATTCCCTTTAAGGTGAAATAATGCTGTGTCCCTAAGGGGTTAAACAACCATTTAGGGCAAGATCCTAAATTCGAGAAATATGAGGAGAGCGTCAAATAAGGGACGTGGCCCAGGTCGTGGTGCTGCTGGTGGAGCTCCTGTTGCAGGGAAGGACGTGGTCGATCTGTGCCAGCTACACGCATAAGTGAAACCCCTTCTTCAGGTGCGAGTAGGCGACAGAACCTGCAGCGGTATTTGGTCGGACCTAATGCGGCTCTACGAATGGTGAGGCCTGAACAAGTACATGCGATTGTAGATTGGGTTGCTAACAGTGGATCTAGTTCCTTCACATTGTCTCCCACCTAGTCTCCTGCTGAAAGACCACAGTTGGCACCTGCAGCCGATGTCTATCAGTCTTTCACCTCACCCCCTTGCAAATCAGCCAAGCAGTTTGAGCCCCAAGTCATGCAGCAGTCTCTTCTGCTTTTTGATGACTGTTAGCAGGGTTTCACAGGGCCATCCACCTAGCCCTGCCCCAGAAGTGGAAGAGATTGAGTGCACCAATGCGCAACCACTTATCTTTTAAGATGAGCACATGGGAGGACCATCGCAGCACGTCTCGGATGATGACGAAACACAGGTGCCAACTGCTGGGGCTTTCGAAATTGTGCAGACCAACAAGGAAGGCAGGGGTGAAGACTGGGTGGCGAGTGACCTATGTAGCTTAGAGGAATAGGCGGTGGTCGCACAGAGCCACCAGCACAGCAGAAGAGGGAGCAGGGTGCAAAAGCGGAGCGGCCGTTCTTTAGACAGTATGCCTGCTACTGCCCACCAAGCACACCAAAGCCAGCTCCAAGGAGTTCCCTGGCGTGGCAGTTCTTCAGACAATGTGCTGATGACAAGACACGAGTGGTTTGCACGCTGTGCAATCAGAGCCTGGAGCGAGGCATAAACATTCTCAACCTGAGCACAACCTGCATGACCAGGCATTTTAGTGCTAAGCACGAGCTGCAGTGGAGTAGACACTTCAAAAACCAAGAAAGGTCTCTGGCTCCTCCTGCTTCCTCTTCTGCTGCAGTCTCGGCCTCTTCATCTACCTCTGGAGTGACAGTGCCACCTGCCACCCCGCAAACAGAGGATCTGCCAGCAACACCAACACCTGGGTCACCAAGCATCTCCACAATGTCCCACGGAAGCGTTCAGCTCTCCATCTCCCAAACGCTGGAGAGGAAGAGGAAGTACCCCCCTACCCACCCGCGATCCCTAGCCCTGAATGCCAGCAATTCTAAATTACTGGCCTTTGAAATGCTGTCATTCCGTCTGGTGGAGACGGATAGTTTTAAAGGCCTTATGGCGGTGGCTGTCCCACAGTACGTCGTGCCCAGCCGCCACTACTTTTCCAGGCAAGCCATCCCTTCACTGCACAACAAAGTAGGGGACGAAATCAAGTGTGCACTGTGCAACGCCATCTGTGGCAAGGTGCACCTGACTACGGATACGTGGACCAGTAAGCACGGTCAGGGACGTTATATCTCCATAACAGCACACTGGGTAAATGCAGTGGCTACTGGGCCTGAGGCAGATAGCAGTTTTTGCGCATGTCCTTCCACCACCGAGGATTTCAGGGCACTTCAGTTTGCCTCCTGTTGCTTCCTCCTCCTACTCTGCTTCCTCATCCTCTACCAGCTCCTCATCCGGTCAGCGTAACACCTTCACCACCAACTTCTGCACAGCCAGGGGTAAACGACAGCAGGCAGTTTTAAAACTTATCTGTTTGGGGGGAAAAACCCACACCGCGCAGGAGCTGTGGACGGCCCTTGAACAACAGACCGATAAGTGGTTTGTGCCAGTCAGCCTCAAGCCCGGCCTGGTCGTTTGCGATAATTGGTGAAATCTCGTAGCAGCTCTGGGACTAGCCAGTTTGACGCACATCCCTTGCCTGGCGCATGTGCTGAATTTGGTGGTGCAGAGATTCCTTAAAAATTACCTCGATATGTCAGAGCTGCTGCATAAAGTGCAGGCCGTCTGTGCGCGCTTTCGGCGTTCTCACCCTGCTGCTGCTCGCCTGTCAGCACTGCAGCGTAACTTCGGCCTTCCTGCTCACTGCTTTATATGCGACGTGCCCACAAGGTGGAAATCCACCTTGCACATGCTGGCCAGACTGTGCTAGCAGCAGCAGGCAATAGTGGAGTTTCAGCTGCAGCACGCACGGGTGAGTCGCTCGGCGGAACAGCACCACTTCACCACGAATGACTGGGCCTCCATGCGAGACCTGTGTTCCTTGTTGCGCTGTTTCGAGTACTCCACCAACATGGCCAGTGCCGATAACGCCGTTCTCTGCGTTACTATCCCACTTCTATGCCTCCATGAAAATACGCTCCTGGCGATGATGGAAGAGGATGTGGCACAGGAGGAGGAGAAGGAAGAGGGATAATTTGGTAGGGTTTCCGGCCAGTCATTCCCAAGTGGCTCCGAGGGTGGGTTCCTGCACCCACAAACCCAAGGTACATAATTGTCCAGCCAGGGCACAGTTCTGGAGGATGAGGAGGTGGAGGATGAGGAGGAGGAGATGGAGGAGGAGGAACCATGTTCACAGCAGGGTGGCACCCAGACTAGCTCATGGCCATCACTGGTGCGTGGATGGGGGGATACAGAGGACACAGACGATACACCTCCCACAGAGGACAGCTTTTCGTTGCCTCTGGGCAGCCTGGAACACATAAGCGATTACATGCTGCAGTGTCTCCGCAACGACTGCCGAGTTGCTCACATTCTAACTTGTGCTGATTACTGGGTGGCCACGCTGCTGGATCCCCATTACAGAACAACTTACCGTCCTTAATTCCATCACTGGAGCGTGATCGTAAGATGCGCGAGTACAAGATCATGCTTGTAGACACGCTGCTGGTGGCATTCCCACCTGACAGCGGGGGCACAGTGGAAGCACAAGGCGAAGGCAGAGGAAGAGGTCGCCAACGCAGCTGGGGCACCGCCAGCACATCAGAAGGCAGGGTTAGCATGGCCAAAATGTGGAAAAGCTTTGTCAGCACGCCACAACAACCAGCACCACCAGCTGATATGGAACGTCTTAGCAGGAGGCAGCATTTCACCAACATGGTGGAGCAGTATTGCCCCCTTCAACTTCTGGGTCTGCAAATTGGGCACATGGCCTGAGCTTGCCCTTTACGCCTTGGAGGTGCTGGCCTGCCCTGCAGCCAGTGTATTATCTGAACGTGTGTTTAGCGCGGCAGGGGGCGTTATCACAAACAAGCGCAGCCGCCTGTCCACAGCCAATGTGGACAAGCTCACGTTCATTAAAATGAACCAGGCATAGATCCCTCAGGACTTGACCGTACCTTGTGCAGAATAGACATGTATACCGGCACTAACCAGCCATTGCTATACTGTAGCGCAATTGCTCATTCTTGTATTTTGGATATTTCACACTCTTTTGGAGTGTACCCCAATAAAAAAAATTAAAATTAAAACCAAAAACCTGTGTTGGCTACCTCGTCCTCCTCCACCGCCGCTTTCACTTACACCGCTATGTCCACCGCCTCCTCAAACTCCTACTCCATATGGAACTCCACCTCATAAATCAATATATTTTTTTTATTTGTACGTATTTTATTTTATATCATTTCAATACTTTGTCATTTACATTTTCAGGTGAAATTCACCAATTTTTGGGTGT
Source organism: Bufo bufo (assembly GCF_905171765.1). Taxonomy (NCBI): domain Eukaryota; kingdom Metazoa; phylum Chordata; class Amphibia; order Anura; family Bufonidae; genus Bufo; species Bufo bufo. The sequence continues at coordinate 307,344,703 of NC_053392.1, forward strand.
GATGTATCACTGCTATACCTAGTAGGCCGGTAAAAATAAAAATAAAAGTGTCACTGTTTCGGGTGAAATTCACAAATTTTTGGGTGTGATGTACCACTGCTATACCTAGTAGACAGTTTAAACAATAAAAAAATTTGTCTGTTACATTTTATGGTGAAATTCACCAATTTTTGGGTGTGATGTACCACTGCTATACCTAGTATGCCGGTTAAAAATATAAATAGTCAGTTACATTTTCAGTTGAAATTCAAAAAATTTTGGGTGTGAAGTACCACTGCTATACCTAGTAGACCGGTAAAAAAAAATAAAAATGGCAGTTACTAGTGATGATCGAGCATGCTCGGCCGAGTACCGGTTCGGCTCGAGCATCTCTATGCTTGGCAGATCCAAGCACTCTGCCGAGTACCACATGTGCTCGAGTGCCATGCTCGAGTCTCCTCCCCGGACGTTTGGCGCCTTCTAAGCAGCCAATAAACATGCTGGTAAGTATTGCCATCACTGTAATGCCATTAGACATGTTTTCTACTGGCATTACAGTGATTGGCTGGCCGGAACACGTAATCGGGTGCTATATAGCACCCGGTCATGCGGGTTCGGCTCATTGCGAGTCAGGGAGAGCTGCTGTTAGGAAGGGACAGAGCGAGTGTAGAGCGAATTTGATCTCAAACCTTTCAGAGACCCAAAAGTCCTTTTAAGGACTATTGTTAGTGGTGGCAGCAAAATTTATTTTGGGGGAATTATTTTTTTGTGTCAGGGCGACATTCATTTTCTGCTTTCTACAAACGCTGCTTTCTGTGACCAGTGAGAAGCAAATCAGCACTAATATCTAGGCCGTGTGTGACGCCTATATTTAATCTAAATTGCAGTTACAGTCAGTTTCTGTATTAAACAAACTAGGGATCGACCGATTATCGGTTTTACCGATATTATCGGCTGATATTCAGGATTTTGAACGTTATCAGTATCGGCATCTATTTTGACGATATTCCGATAACATATTGGGAACACAGATCGCGCTGCTCTCAGCGCTCTCCGTGTTCCCTCAGCAGCACAGGGGAGAAGGAAGCAGTGTCTCCCTCCCCCTGTGATGCTGCTTCCGCTGCCGCCAATTAGAGGAGAGAAAACAAGAGAAGGGGAGGGGCTGTGGCCACCGCTCCACCAATGAAGATAAGTCTTTCATTAATTCATATACAGGAGGCGGGAGCTGGCTGCAGAATCACATAGCCGGCTCCCGAACTCTATGAACGGTAGCTGCGGTCCGCGGTAGTTAACCCCTTAGGTGCCGCGGATCGCAGCTACCGCTCATAGAGGTCGGGAGCCGGCTATGTGATTCTGCAGCCAGCTCCCGCCTCCTGTATATGAATTAATGAAAGACTTATCTTCATTGGTGGCGCAGTGCGGCCCCCCCCCCAAGCCCCCCAGTATTAGTCATTGGTGGCGCAGTGCGCCCCCCACCCCCATCCCAGTATTAAAAACGTTGGTGGCACAGTGCGCCCCCCCCCAGTATTAATCATTGGTGGCAGTGGCCACAGGATCCCCTCTCTCCTGCTCCTCCGATCGGAGCCCCAGCAGGCAGGAGGCTACTGAAGCCCTGGCTGCCATGATAAGCTCCATGCTGCTGTGTGCACAAAGCACAGAGCAGCAGGGACAGTGTGAGCTCCTATTTACCCTGATAGAGCTCTATCAGGGTGAATAGGACAAGGGTTCTAGTGCCTAAAGGGGCTAAAAGTTTGTAAAAAAAAAAAATATATTAAGTATAAATGAAAAAGAAAGATTTACAAAAAAATAAAAATACACGTTAACAATAAACATAAATTTTCAGCAGATTTGTGTAGGAATTTTTTATTTTTTTTAAATGAAAATTCCCAGAATATCGGTATAAATTATAAATTATCGGCTATCGGCCTAAAAGTTCACAAATTATCGGTATCGGTATCGGCCCTAAAAAATCAATATTGGTCGATCCCTAAAACAAACTGCTTGCTGTGACCAGTGAGAAGCAAATATACACTGATATCTAGGCCGTGTGTGACGCCTATATTTAATCCAAATTGCAGTTAGTCAGTTTCTGTATTGTTCAAACTCTGCTTGCTGTGACCAGTGAGAGGCAAATATACACTTATTTCTAGACAGTGTGTGAGGCCTATATTTAATCCAAATATCAGTGACATCCAGTCTCAATATGAAGAAGGCGAGTACTAAGGGACGGGGAAGTGGACGTGATTCTGATTAGAGATGGCCTTGCGGTTCGCCCGGCGGTCGTTTCGCGGCGAACTTTGCGTGTTCGAGATTCGCCGAACATGCGAACCTATGGAGAAAATCGCGCCCACCATATTCTTTTACATTGTGAAGAACTTTGACCCATGACACATCCATCAGGTTGTACAGGACAGCCAATTGAGACATTTCAGCACATGGACGTACCCCCTACCTTATAAATATACCTGATCTGGCCGCCATTTTACATTCAGTGTTATGCCAGTGTAGGGAGAGGTTGCTGTGTGGAGCAGGGACAGGCTGTTAGGGACACCAAACGCTAGCTAATAGGGCCACAAAAGTCATTTTAAGGACTAGTATAGGTGTGCTATCGATAGGTGTGATACACAAAGGGGTGTGATATACTTATAATATACTTTTATAATGAGTCCAAAACACATAGATCTATATAGTGATCACCTGGAAGTCAGGGGCCTAGGGGCTTACTAAGGGCATTTTTATACAGGGTAAGGTTCCAGACGAGGTCACTCTTATCAGGGCGGGTGGTCTGTGGTTAGGCCATCAGGGCCAGAATAGCACCCCCCTGTAGGGCAATATCAGGGACAGTTCTTTGCCCACCCTGTCCTTCAATACCACATCATCATCTAGCCCAGGGATAGATTTTTTTTGCTTTCCCTCCTGGATTCATCGATGTGCACTGGAACCCCCCGGATTGTGGTAGGACATATGGTTTCTGATTTGGTGCCACCGAGCACTTGTTATTGCCTACCACATCTATGCTTTTTGCCTAACTTTAATAATTTAATATATTTTCATTTTGAGGGATATCTTTTTCATTCACACGTCTGTAAAATAGGTCCGCATCTGTTCCGCAATTTTGCGGAACGGGTGCAGACCCATTCATTTTCAATGGGGCCGGAATGTGCTGTCCGCATTTGCGGATCCGCACATCCGCATTTGCGGATCCGCACATCCGCATCTGTGCTTCCGTTTCCGCAAAAAACTAGAACATGTCCTATTCTTGTCCGTAATTGCAGACAAGATTAGGCATTTTCCATTATAGTGCCGGCGTTGTGCGGTCCACAAATTGCAGAATGCACATTGCCGGTGTCCGTGTTTTGCGGATCCGCAAAACACTTAGGGACATGTAAATGGACCCTCATAGTAAAATTATTAAAGGTTACGTTTTATCTTCATGTATATTCTAATGGATTGCCTTCCTTGTACAATGTTATAATATACTTTCTATGTTAGATAGTATATTATAGTGCATTTGTATTATGCGGCAGTTGTGTGCGGTTCTGCTGCGATACTGCAGGTATATAGAGGGACAAGAGTTATTGGAACAAATAATTTCTACTAGTGTGATATACCAGTCGTCGTCCCCAAAAAACAGATTGAAGCGGGGTATGATATACCAATATACTTTCTTTATAGTGCATTTCAGTACTGTATAGTGCATTTGCGCATGCGCGAAAAATGAATTGCCGATATTTCGCATTGAAAAAAAAAAATTAATGGAGATCGCAAATTCGAATACTACATCTGGTATGTCACTGTCCATGTTGTGGGACTATTTGTGCACTTCTAGTAATTATTTCTTGGCTGCAAATATGAGCTGAAGGTTTTTCAGGTTCGCCTGTCATTAAAATGAATGGGACCCGCCGCGAACTTGCGGTTCGGGAACATTTGATCATCTTCACGCGATTGCGTTCGCGAACCATCCCGGCAGATGTTCGTCCATCACTAATTCTGAAGGTTCACGCAGAGGCCGTGGCTCAGGGCGCGTTGCAACTGTGTTTGCTGCCAGAGCACAAGGAAAACAGTCATCCACGATACCTAGCTTCATGTCCCAGTTTGCAGGGAGTCGCAAGACAACACTCTTTAAGTCAGACCAGTGCGACCAGGTGGTCGGTTGGATTGCAGCAGATAATGCTTCCACTGGGTTAAGCACCACCCTGTCTTCCACCAAGTCCAGTCTCAGTAGCCAACAGTCTGGTCAACAACACAATCCTCACCCTGATCATCCTTCCTCCCACCATGTAGAGTCTGGCCAAACAAGCGATCCGGTACTCGGATGTTCTGAGGAGCTATTTTCACCCCCATCACTTAATTTGGCCCTCTCCCCAAGCACTCTTGAAGAGGGACATGAGATCTTGTGCCCTGATTCTCAACTTCTAGAGCCTTCACACTCACAAGATGATGTGTTTAAGGAGGTGGATGATGACTAGACACAGTTGCCATCAAGTCAACCACAACTACTGTCTGCAGAGGTTGATGAAGAGGATGATATACCGTTGTCAATCACTGAAGTTGTGTTGGGGTCAGCAAATGAGGAGGATGAGCGGAGTGGGGAAGTTGAAAAGGACTTGGTGGACGATGAGGTCACGGACCGAACATGGGAAGGCGGAAACGCGAGCGAGGACAGCAGTTCCGAGGGGGAGCTATCTGCAGCACCGCAACAGGCTGGAAGAGGCAGTGGGGTGGCAACAGGGAGAAGGCGGGCCACGCCAAACAGGCCCGCAAGTGTTCCACGGAGCACCCCCTTGCGGAAATCTCCCTTTCCAAGGGGTAGGTGTTCCGCGGTATGGCGCTTTTTTGCGGAAAGTGCAGACGACAAAAGAATAGTAGTTTGCAACCTGTCCCACATCAAAATGAGCCGAGGTGTGAACAGTAGCAACCTCACCACCACAGCATGATCCGCCACATGGCAGCCAAGCACCGCAATAAGTGGGAGGAACGCCTGGGTCCACAATCTGTGGGTCACACCACTGCCTCCTCTTCCCCTATGCTGGGTGACGACCAATCGCCTGTCGAAGGTGCAGGCCCGGATGCCTCCCGCGCTGCACCTGTACCGTCGCAAGCACCATCAGCGACCACATCCACTTCCCTGTCCCAGCGCAGCGTCCAAATGTCTTTACCCCAGGCATTTGAACGCAAGCGCAAATACCCAGCCACCCACCCACAGGCCATGGCACTAACCGCCCAACTTTCTAAGTTACTAGCGGTTGAAATGTTGCCATTTAGGCTTGTGGACACCGAGGCCTTTTGCGGCCTGATGTCGGCAGCCGTCCCTCGGTACTCAGTCCCCAGCCACCACTATTTTTCCCGGTGTGCCGTCCTCGCCTTACACCAGCATGTGTCTGCTAACATCACCCGTGCCCTGACCAACGCAGTTACTGCTATGGTCCACCTAACGACTGACACAGGGACAAGTGCCTGTGGCCAGGGACGCTACATTTCCCTGACGGCACACTGGGTGAACGTAGTGGAGGCTGGGAGCGACTTGTACCCTGGGATGGCACAGGTGGTACCGACGCCCAGGATTGCGGGCCCTACTTCCATCAGGGTAACCGCCAGCACCTATGTAAGTTGCTCCTCCTCCTCCACTTCCACCTCCGAATTCTCCGCGTGCAGCACCAGTCAGCCATCAGCTGGTAGCTGTAAGCAGTGTAGCACTGCTATGGGGATGCGTCAACAGGCCGTTCTGAAGATGATATGCTTAGGGGATAAACAGCACACCACCGCAGAGCTGTGGCAGGGGATAAGAGACCAGACTGAGCTGTGGCTCTCGTCACTCAACCTGCAACCAGGCATGGTTGTGTGTGATAATGGGCGTAACTTGGTGGCGGCTTTGGAACTCAGCAAGCTCACACATCCCATGCCTAGCCCACGTCTTTAACTTAGTGGTTCAGCGGTTTCTGAAAACCTACCCCAATTTGCCCGAGCTACTGGCGAAGGTGCGCCGCGTGTGTGCACATTTCCACAAGTCATCAACAGCTTCAGCCGGTCTGTTGACGCTGATGACAACAGCGAAGTCTTGCCCACTGGTACTCTGGCACACATGGCTGACTTCATGTTAGGCTGCCTTTCCCGTGACCCCCGTGTTATACGCATTTTAGATAACACGGATTACTGGGTGTTCACCCTTCTGGACCCCCGCTACAAAGAGAACTTCTCATCTCTCATTCCTCCGGTGGAGAGGACGAGCGAGATGGTGCTATACCAGAAGTTCCTTGTTGACAGATTGCTGCAAAAATTTCCATCTGACAGCGCTGGCAGCAGAGTCCATACTTCCTTGGGCAACCGAGGTGGGGAGACAAGGGGAACACACAGGACTTCCAGCAAAGGCAGGGCAACACTCCAAGGCCTGGGACAGTTTTATGACACCCCGCCAGCACCCTCAACATGATGCACGTCCTGGTGTCACAAGGAGGGAAAAGTTTTGGAAGATGGTAAAGGAGTACGTAGCAGACCGTGTCAGCATCCTCAGTGATCCCTCAGTGCCTTACAACTACTGGGTGTCCAAGCTGGACATGTGGCATGAACTGGCGCTCTATGCCTTGGAGGTGCTGGCCTGCCCTACTGCCAGCGTTTTGTCTGAGCGGGTATTTAGTGCTGCTGGTGGCATTATAACAGATAAGCGTATCCGGCTGTCAACTGAAAATGCTGACAGGTTGACTCTTATAAAAATGAACAAGGCCTGGATTGCCCCTGACTTCTCCACTCCACCAGAGGAACGCCACGACTGAACATAAAGGCACTTTAAATGTGTTGTTTAGAATGTACTAAATACTCTGTATTCCCATGCACCCCTTCCGCCACAAAAAAGGGTATATGGTTGAATCTTCCTTTTCTCATCAGCTCACCAGCAGGCCCTCACCCATAATGTTTTAGATGGTCAGCTCAGCTGAAGACCCACACCCCTAATGTTTTAGTGGGTCACCAGCAAGCCATCAATCATACTTTACCTCTCCTGTATAACGTTTCCTCATCTAAATACCTATGACATTCCCTGTAATTTTTTGTAATCGTTCCAATGACAGGCTCTCTTAAGAGTCCTGTATTGTTATTTATCGTCACTACCTCCCTGAGTCGGAACTGGAAAATTTGCGCCCCCCCCCCGCCTTCCTTTCTTGGAAGTGGTAGCCGTGGCCATCCCTCAGGCTCCCTCTCCGGAAGCGAACCCTGATTCCCTATTACCCGTGGTCACCATGGTAGGCGCAAAAAAGAACATCGAAAGTTGATGAAGACATCCGAATAGATCGTCAACATCACGGGGACGTGCGATCAGCTTAGAAGTTATCTAGAGTTAACAAAGCGGCAGCAGGCCCTCACCTACAATTTTTTACACGGTCAGCTCCACGTCCGTTCCTCTTCCAAGTTCATTATCATCAGATGATAGTCTGGTTAACAGAATCGTAATCACTGGGGGTCACGTAACTAATTAGCACGGAGGAGTGTCTTTGGTTATCGGAATGAACCACACAAATCGACTCGATCCACACGCTCAAAACGGCTATGCACCACCACCCACAGAATCGCGAAATAGGTATCAATCTGTCAATCCTTTCTGTGTCCGGGCCGGGTGAGGCTTCCTGTGCGTAGTCAAATTAAGCCGCAGGCTCCACTCCTGGTGGTGCCCTTCCATCAATTAGTTTAAGTTTCAGCTTTGCAACCATACTCCCCCGGAACCCAAAGACTTTAGTTTCCCAGAAAATGCACGGCGGGAAATGGAAATAACGCTGCTGGGGATCGTCGTCGAACCTCCAACTTAAGTTGTTGATTAATGAAACCGTTCAGTTTGATTGTCCAAGAGTCCGGTCAACACAATCGAAACCACCGGCAGTCCCTCTTAGTCATTGCCCCAGTTCCGAAAATCACGAAAACTTTTGTCAGAATTTGCTCTTTATATAAAAGTAAATATACAGGAAAGAATGTTTCCTAACAATTTTTCATCTAAAATCGCTTTTATCTTCGGTTTTGTGAGTTTTATGGTCAGTCTGTAAAACTGGGCAACATCGTTACCAGCAGAGACATTGTAGTCCAAGATGCATCCAGACATCCTTGCCATGCTGTCCCCAACCCATTTCAGTGGTGTTTCCATCAATTTCTGACCTTTTCCTATGAACCAGGCACCCTCCCCTCTTCAGAGCAGGGGGTGCCTGGTTTAATGCTCGGGTCCTCCCATTAACTTCTACAGGGCTCGGGTGCTCGCTAGCATCGGGGTGCTCGATCATCACTAGCAGTTGCCAGTTACATTTTCTGGTGAAATTCAGCCATTTTTTGGTGTGATGTACCACTGATATACAGTGGGATGAGAAAGTTTGGGCAACCTTGTTAATCGTCATGATTTTCCTGTATAAATCGTTGGTTGTTACTAGAGTTGAGCGAACACCTGGATGTTCGGGTTCGAGAAGTTCGGCCGAACTTCCCGGAAATGTTCGCGTTCGGGATCCGAACCCGACCCGAACTTCGTCCCGAACCTGAACCCCATTGAAGTCAATGGGGACCCGAACTTTTCGGCACTAAAAAGGCTGTAAAACAGCCCAGGAAAGAGCTAGAGGGCTGCAAAAGGCAGCAACATGTGGGTAAATCCCCTGCAAACAAATGTGGATAGGGAAATGAATTAAAATAAAAATAAAAATAAAAAAAATTAACCAATATCAATTTGACAGAGGTCCCATAGCAGAGAATCGGGCTTCACGTCAGCAGAGAATCAGTCTCTTCATGCCATAGCAGAGAATCTGGCTTCATATCAGCAGAGAATCAGTCTCTTCATGCCATAGCAGAGAATCTGGCTTCATGTCAGCAGAGAATCAGTCTCTTCATGCCATAGCAGAGAATCTGGCTTCATGTCAGCAGAGAATCAGTCTTCATGTCATAGCAGAGAATCAGGCTTCACGTCACCCACCACTGGAACAGGCCACTGTCACATATTTAGGCCCAGGCACCCAGGCAGAGGAGAGAGGTCCCATAACAGAGATTCAGGCTTCATGTCAGCAGAGAATCAGTCTTCATGTCATAGCAGAGAATCAGGCTTCACGTCACCCACCACTGGAACAGGCCACTGTCACATATTTAGGCCCAGGCACCCAGACAGAGGAGAGAGGTCCCATAACAGAGATTCAGGCTTCATGTCAGCAGAGAATCAGTCTTCATGTCATAGCAGAGAATCAGGCTTCACGTCACCCACCACTGGAACAGGCCACTGTCACATATTTAGACCCAGGCAGAGGAGAGAGGTCCCGTAACAGAGATTCAGGCTTCATGTCAGCAGAGAATCAGTCTTCATGTCATAGCAGAGAATCAGGCTTCACGTCACCCACCACTGGAACAGGCCACTGTCACATATTTAGGCCCAGGCACCCAGGCAGAGGAGAGAGGTCCCATAACAGAGATTCAGGCTTCATGTCAGCAGAGAATCAGTCTTCATGTCATAGCAGAGAATCAACTGGAACAGGCCACTGTCACATATTTAGGCCCAGGCACCCAGGCAGAGGAGAGAGGTCCCATAACAGAGATTCAGGCTTCATGTCAGCAGAGAATCAGTCTTCATGTCATAGCAGAGAATCAGGCTTCACGTCACCCACCACTGGAACAGGCCACTGTCACATATTTAGGCCCAGGCACCCAGGCAGAGGAGAGAGGTCCCATAACAGAGATTCAGGCTTCATGTCAGCAGAGAATCAGTCTTCATGTCATAGCAGAGAATCAGGCTTCACGTCACCCACCACTGGAACAGGCCACTGTCACATATTTAGGCCCAGGCACCCAGACAGAGGAGAGAGGTCCCATAACAGAGATTCAGGCTTCATGTCAGCAGAGAATCAGTCTTCATGTCATAGCAGAGAATCAGGCTTCACGTCACCCACCACTGGAACAGGCTACTGTCACATATTTAGGCCCAGGCACCCAGGCAGAGGAGAGAGGTCCCATAACAGAGATTCAGGCTTCATGTCAGCAGAGAATCAGTCTTCATGTCATAGCAGAGAATCAGGCTTCACGTCACCCGCCACTGGAACAGGCCACTGTCACATATTTAGGCCCAGGCACCCAGGCAGAGGAGAGAGGTCCCATAACAGAGATTCAGGCTTCATGTCAGCGGAAAATCAGTCTTCATGTCATAGCAGAGAATCAGGCTTCACGTCACCCACCACTGGAACAGGCCACTGTCACATATTTAGGCCCAGGCACCCAGGCAGAGGAGAGAGGTCCCGTAACAGAGAATCTGGCTTCATGTCAGCACAGAATCAGTCTTTATGTCATAGCAGAGAATCAGGCTTCACGTCACCCACCACTGGCACAGGCCACTGTCACATATTTAGGCCCCGGCACCCAGACAGAGGAGAGAGGTCCCGTAACAGAGAATCTGGCTTCATGTCAGCACAGAATCAGTCTTCATGTCATAGCAGAGTGCAGCATACGGGTAGGTTACCCGACACTGCTATATTATAATGTGTATCTCCCGTTAAGAGAGTTAGGCCTGTAGCAGGCAATTCATATTCCAGCCAGCAGAGGGAGCCCCCAGTTGAGTATAAATAGGCTAGGGCCTAGCCTAGGGAGTCAGTTGGAAGTTTCTAGTTCAGAGTTAGTTCTGAGAGATTCAGGACTCAGTAACTAGTGCAGAAATTGCACCACTGGTGTGGAGGATCATTCCCACTCAGTTTTCCAGGTCAAGTATACCTGAGGTACTCTAAATATAGAGCCTGTCACCAGGAGAGAAGGAAACCTCTACAAACCTTTGCTCAAGGGTTATCACCGTGATTTGGGTGTTTGGACCTTGAGAGTATTGCCTACAGCCAGGAACTAAAGCAGGAGAGGAAGTAAGTGTACCCCTGCAGAGAGAATAGTTGCCTGAAGTGTATTGCTGCATTTAGAGTAAGAGGAAATCCCTGATCCTAGGAGGCCTGTCTTGAAGATAGTCTTTTGCGACTGCGAGTAATAGCCTGAACCACTGCTGTGACTGTCTTGTAACATGTGGAATAATTCTGGAACTGTACTTACTGACTGTCCATCCATCTTCAAATTCGTTTAGTAAAGTTATCCTGTTATTCAAATATAAGGATTGCTCAATTATTTCACCTATCACTACACGGTGTGCCACCGTTCAATTGGCACTGGCGTCACGACATTCATCACCTGCCTGTTCCAGTGTTGACCCGATTGAAGACGACAGTGAGTCCCAGGTTAGTGGGTTGCCCTGCACTACAAAGCCCAGCGTACCTGAAGTTACACTACTGACCCCCTTGGAAACTGCATCGCTCTTTTTGGCGTCACGAACAGGATTCGCATGCTTCTGGAGTGCAGAGAAGTGTGAACTGTGTACTTTAACTATTCCACCACCGTATTGCAAGGACTGTACCCTTTATTTCCAAGTCTGTGGATTACAATTGTGCCTGGGAGAAATCGGAGGCGCTGTGCTGTGTTGCGCCACCCCCAGAGAGAGAAAATCGTGTTTGTGGACTGCAATTTATTAACTTTTCAACGCCCCTGCTTGCTGTCAGGGAATGGTGACCAAGATGGCCGCCGGCCGCCTGGAGTAAAGTTTCCCGCGCTGCTGAGGACCTTCGTGGGCGGATCCCTTCAAAGAGGCAGAGAATCCCGCCCCTCTTCATCATCGCACCGCCGCGGCCCTGTTTTTTTTTTCTACGTCAGCAACGTCACCGCGTACACAGGACGTCAGGAGTCTGGCCTGCGCAACCCCGGCGATACCGGTAAGGACTTGTAACCGGAGGGAAGGGGATTGTTCCGGCCCCTTTAGTCGCCAGCGGCCGCATCTTAATAAACTAATATGTCAGAGCCGGGAGTTCCCGAGCAGCCGGCCCCAGGAGAACTTGCGGCTTCTAATCATCCTATAGCCCCCAGCATGATGCGCTTTACTATGCCTTACTATTTTGGGGCCCCATGGTTTCCCCGCTATAAAGGGGAGGCCCATACCTTAAGAGACTTTAAAGAAAAGTTGCTGGCATTATTCAAACTGTACCCCATAAATGCTGAACAACAGATGGAAATCCTGCTAGCACAATTGGAGGGAGCTGCCCGCAGAGAGGTATTATCCTGGCCTGCTGCTGAACGGAGTACTCTAGAGCAAATATTCACCCGCCTCAGGGCCACTTTTGAAACAAGGACTGCCTCAGAGATAAAGATGCACTTCTTTGGCAAGAAACAGAAGTCCGGTGAGTCCCTCCGTGACTATGCCCTATCACTTCAGGAGGCTTTAGGGGCTGTAATCCAGATAGATCCCAAGGAGGCTGATAATCAGGACCAGACCCTGAGGGAACAATTTATCACAGGGGTGTCTAGTGAGCAAATAAGGACTCAATTAAAAATGCTGTCAGCCCAGCACCCTAGCAGTACCTTTCTGGATTTTAAAGAGCTGGCTATAAGAATTCTGGGGTCAACAGTATCTACGGAGTTGAGCACCTCACCTGAGTCACCAGCCTGCAGGCCAAAACCGCTTATCACTAACCAGGCTGAGGCCGGTCAAGCTGTTCAAGCTTCAGCTACCGATACTATTGCCATGCTGACGGAACAGGTAAACCATCTCACTAAAAGTCTAGAGAGAGTGTGCAGAAAGATAGAAGAATGGGAAAAACCCCTAATGTCAGAGGAAGAGTTCCTGTCACCTCCTAAGCCATTCTCACCTCCATACCAAGAGACTCACCCCAGGGATCCTGGGAGGCGTAATAGAGATCGTTCCAAAGATCGCAAACGGCCCGTGTGTAAATACTGTAAAAAGGTGGGACACACAGAATCCACGTGCTGGCAGTTAAACGGGCTACCCTCAAGGCTGAGGACCGCTCCTCGGGAGGTAGAACATTAGGTCCAAAGGATCCAAGTTGGATGCCCCGGTATGTAGGATCCCATCCTAAAATCAATATAGAGATCAACGGGGTCCCCTTTGAAGCCCTATTAGATACTGGGTCCCAGGTCACTACCATTCAGCTGCCCACATTTGAAAAATTCTGGGACACCAACCAGTTAACCCAGCCGCCTGAATCCTGGGTGGAAATTATCGCCAGCAATGGCAAACCGGTAAAGATTCATGGATACTGGGAACCCATCCTGCAGGTGGGAGAGGTAACCTTGCCTCAACAGGGGGTGATAGTAGTACAGGCCGGCGACAGAGGAGGACATCCTGTCATTCTAGGCACCAATGTCTTCAAAAACTGTTATTCTGAAATACTTGCCGCATTACACCAGACTTTGCCCACTGCTTCCTCTGCATCCAAGAGGGTGATTCAGAAGACCATTACCGTGTTAAGTGCTCAGCAGAGGTTTGCTAATGGGAAAGGAGAAATTTGTACTGCCAGGATCCGTGATAATAAGCCTGTGACTTTGCCTCCTAATTCTCAAACTCTTTTATGGTGTCGTGCTATCCTGGGAGTCCAAGGCCAAGATTATCCAGCCCTGGTAGAACCAATCCAGATGGAGAACTGCCCTTATGTGAGAGCTGCCAAGTGCCTGGTGAACGTCTCCCAAGGTAAAGTACCTGTCCGTCTGATTAACCTGAGTGATCATCCTGTTGCGCTTACTAAGCATTGCCCTGTTGCCCAGCTTTCCCAGGTGTCCTTCCAAGACATCATTCGTCTTCCAGTGACAGAAAAGCCGCCAGCTGCAGTCAGCGGACGTCCGCCAGTGACCCAGCCACAAGTACCCTGGTGGGAAGAGCTCCATGTCGGGGACGAGACTACCCCCCAACATCAACAAGAAGGGATCCTACAGCTTGTCAAAGAGCACCACCAGGCCTTCAGTAAACATGCTACTGATTATGGAGAGGTTAGTGCCATACAACACACCATACCTACCGGCTCTCATCCTCCTATCAAGGAGAGATACAGACCCTTACCGCCGACTTCATATCAGACTGTAAAAGAAATGATCCAAGGGATAAAAGACTCTAATGTAATCCAGGACAGCCGTAGCCCGTGGGCTGCACCCCTGGTCCTTGTAAAGAAAAAGGATGGTGGTATCCGTTTCTGTGTGGATTATAGAAAAATTAACCAAATAACCCACAAAGATGCATACCCACTGCCCCGCATTGAGGAGTCACTAACTGCTCTGGGCTCCTCCGCTTATTTCTCCACATTGGACTTGACCAGTGGCTACTGGCAAGTACCCATGGCCCCCGAGGATAGGGAAAAGACTGCTTTCACCACTCCCATGTGCCTGTTTGAATTCAATTGTATGCCGTTTGGGCTATGTAATGCCCCAGGGACTTTCCAGAGACTAATGGAGCGGTGTTTGGGCCACAAAAACTTTGAAACAGTGCTGCTGTATCTAGATGATGTCATTGTGTACTCAAAAACATATGAGGACCATCTGAAACATTTAGCAGAAGTATTCGAAATCCTTATCAAATATGGCTTGAAAGTAAAGCCATCCAAGTGTCACTTGCTCAAACCTGCAGTAAAATACCTAGGGCATGTGGTAAGCGCAGAGGGCGTGCAGCCTGACCCTGATAAGCTAGCGGCTGTCCGTAATTGGCCGGTCCCCACTACTGTCAAAGAGGTGAGGAGTTTCCTTAGCTTTGCAGGCTACTATAGACGTTTTATCCCCCATTTTGCTCAAATAGCTGATCCTATCCAGGAACTCCTGAGGGGGCAACCCAAGAAAAGTCCTAGAACTCCTGTGCCCATCGAGTGGAATGAGGAAAGGGAGATAGCGTTCCAATTGTTAAAAAAGAAACTGACCGAGCCTCCTGTGTTAGGTTATCCAGACTACAGCAAACCCTTCCTTTATACCGATGCTAGCAAACGAGGCCTGGGAGCTGTGTTGGCTCAGATCCAAGAGGGAAAAGAGAGAGTGATAGCTTATGCAAGCCGCTCCCTGAAAGGGGCTGAGAAAAATGATCAGAATTATAGTTCCTTCAAACTAGAGTTCCTGGCATTAGTGTGGGCAGTGACGGAGAAATTCAAAGATTATCTAGCCGCCACCCCGTTCATTGCATTCACCGACAATAACCCTCTGGCGCATCTAAATACAGCTAAATTGGGGGCCTTGGAGCAGAGATGGGCCTCTCGCCTTGCCAACTATGATTTCTCTGTAAAATACCGTGCTGGACGTACTAATGACAATGCTGATGCTTTATCCAGGCTTCCCACAGAGACAGCTCCTGATGATGGGCGGGATGCTTGGGAAGATGTAGAAATGCCGGCCTTCTATAACAAGTTTGCTCAACAGGATCAGGCTCGAGCTACCAATGACAGAGCCGCAGCCCCTTCACCCTCCAGTAAGCCTGAGCCCAGAGAGGAAAGGTGGGTGAAATTACAGTCTGAAAGTAGAGTGCTGGGTGAGTTGTTGGATTTTATTACTAGTGGCAGAGCCCCTGAGAGAATTAGACGTAAGAGTGCAGATCCAGAGTTCATCAAACTGTGGAGACAGCGCCATCAGCTCTTCATACAAAAGGGCCTATTGCTACGGAGAAGCCTAGACCCAGTATCCAACGAAAGAGTGCATCAGATTCTCATACCCCGACGAGATGCAGGTATGGTGTTGGAGATGTACCACAATCAATCCGGTCATTTTGGGGTCCAAAAGACTGAGGCTAATATCCGCCAGCGGTTTTATTGGGTGGGCATGAGAGAAGACATTGAGAGGTGGTGTCGGGAGTGTATAGCCTGTGCCTTAAAACGAAGTGAGCACCACGACCAGAGGGCACCACTGCGACCCATTGTAAGTACCCGTCCTCTTGAACTTGTCGCCATCGATCATGTGAAGTTGGAGCCTAGTCGCTCAGGGTATGCTTATGCCATGACTATTATTGACCACTTCACCAAGTTTGTCGTAGCAATGCCTGTGAGAAACCAGACGGCCAAGACTACAGCCGAACTGTTCTGGAAACACTTCCTCCTGCCCTACGGATGTCCAGAAAAGATCCTCACCGATCAAGGACCTGCTTTTGAGTCCCATCTGTTCCATGAACTGTGCCGCTTACACAACTGCAAGAAGATCCGGACAACGGCCTACCATCCTCAAGGTAACGGGCTGTGTGAAAAAATGAATCAGACCTTGTTAGAGATGCTGAGGGCCGTGCCTCCTGAAACCAGAGGGGATTGGCCCAGCTTGTTGCCACAGCTCATGTACACGTACAACCATACCCTCCATTGTTCCACTGGGTATACTTCTTTTTATTTGATGTTTGGGCGCCAAGGAACGTTGCCTGCTGATCACTCCTTGGACATACACGTACCTGATTGAATCAACCCATTACCTAACACCGACTGGGTTGCTGAGCACCAAAGGCGATTGAATACGGCCAAAGCCATTGTTCACGAACGTATGGGTTATGCTAGAGACCGACAGCAGAGAGACTATGATCAAGCAGCCCATGCAGAACCCTTGACAATAGGAGATGTGGTGTGGTTGAAAAACAACCACCGTACAAGTAAACTGGACAGTAAATGGGAGCAAATTCCCTATGTTGTCACTGCAATCCCAAATGCTGGGACCCACACTTATGAGATTACCCTAGAAGGCAGGAGATCCCAAATTGTGCACAGGAACCGGTTAAAGCTCTGCCTGACGAAAGAACCCAATGTTGAGAGTTCTAAATCTGAATCACCCGTGTCAGAGCCATCAATACAGCCCGAGGATCCTATGCAGGCTGTCAGTAATCTAGTGTATGACACTGAACCCATGCATTGGCTCCTGACACCATGGTTGAATTGGTTGGTGCCCGCTCCGGCACCTACTGTACCTTTACCTCCAGAAGAGCCGATTCAAAATGCCCAGGATCCAGTCCCCCTTATAGGGGATCCTGTTGTTCCTGTTGTTCCTGTTGTTCCTGACCAGGGTCTCACTGGTGGAGACCCTCCTGTTGCTCCTCTCTCTTCTACCTCGATGCTAAGGGAGGAGGAGACTCCTGTGTTGAGAAGGTCCACCCGGATGAACAGGGGACGTCCGCCAGTCCGTTTAGGGGACTTTGATTATGCTGGTGGTGTCTCCTCCCAAGCAGTTACTACTGGAAATAGCTTGCTTGACGTTTGTGCGCAAGAATGGACTCCTCCACGTGAGTCCTTGCCTGTTATACACCCGCAGGAAATCCCTGTGTAGTTCCCTTATTATATTTCAGCCAAGAAAAATGGACTGATGTTGAACTTTTATATTTGAAAAAGTGGTATATCTTTGCATTCTCTAACATATTTGTTGCACGTACAGAGACTTTGGAAAAAAAAAATCTTATTCTTGACATGTGTTACTATGGACTAACCTGGTTCACCTTAAGTCCGCTGTGCCAGGTCAGCGGCCGTGTCTAAGAAGCAAGAAGACGCCCCTTTCCCTTGCGTCGTCTGTTCATTAAGTTACAAATGTTATATCTTCTGTGTGAAATAAATATTTACCATATTTATACTGTAATGCTTAATTTATGTAACATTTGATGCCAGTTCAGGAAGGCATGTGTGTGAGTACGAGGCCTTACTCACGTTAAAGTCTGGGGGTGTGCAGCATACGGGTAGGTTACCCGACACTGCTATATTATAATGTGTATCTCCCTTTAAGAGAGTTAGGCCTGTAGCAGGCAATTCATATTCCAGCCAGCAGAGGGAGCCCCCAGTTGAGTATAAATAGGCCAGGGCCTAGCCTAGGGAGTCAGTTGGAAGTTTCTAGTTCAGAGTTAGTTCTGAGAGATTCAGGACTCAGTAACTAGTGCAGAAATTGCACCACTGGTGTGGAGGATCATTCCCACTCAGTTTCCAGGTCAAGTATACCTGAGGTACTCTAAATATAGAGCCTGTCACCAGGAGAGAAGGAAGAAGGAAACCTCTACAAAATCTTTGCTCAAGGGTTATCACCGTGATTTGGGTGTCTGGACCTTGAGAGTATTGCCTACAGCCAGGAACTAAAGCAGGAGAGGAAGTAAGTGTACCCCTGCAGAGAGAATAGTTGCCTGAAGTGTATTGCTGCATTTAGAGTAAGAGGAAATCCCTGATCCTAGGAGGCCTGTCTTGAAGATAGTCTTTTGCGACTGCGAGTAATAGCCTGAACCACTGCTGTGACTGTCTTGTAACGTGTGGAATAATTCTGGAACTGTACTTACTGACTGTCCATCCATCTTCAAATTCGTTCAGTAAAGTTATCCTGTTATTCAAATATAAGGATTGCTCAATTATTCCACCTATCACTACACGGTGTGCCACCGTTCAATTGGCACTGGCGTCACGACATTCATCACCTGCCTGTTCCAGTGTTGACCCGATTGAAGACGACAGTGAGTCCCAGGTTAGTGGGTTGCCCTGCACTACAAAGCCCAGCGTACCTGAAGTTACACTACTGACCCCCTGGGACACTGCAAGAGAATCAGGCTTCACGTCACCCACCACTGGAACAGGCCACTGTCACATATTTAGGCCCAGGCACCCAGGCAGAGGAGAGAGGTCCCATAACAGAGATTCAGGCTTCATGTCAGCAGAGAATCAGTCTTCATGTCATAGCAGAGAATCAGGCTTCACGACACCCACCACTGGAACAGGCCACTGTCACATATTTAGGCCCAGGCACCCAGGCAGAGGAGAGAGGTCCCATAACAGAGATTCAGGCTTCATGTCAGCAGAGAATCAGTCTTCATGTCATAGCAGAGAATCAGGCTTCACGTCACCCACCACTGGAACAGGCCACTGTCACATATTTAGGCCCCGGCACCCAGACAGAGGAGAGAGGTCCCGTAACAGAGAATCTGGCTTCATGTCAGCACAGAATCAGTCTTCATGTCATAGCAGAGAATCAGGCTTTACGTCACCCACCACTGGAACAGGCCACTGTCACATATTTAGGCCCCGGCACCCAGACAGAGGAGAGAGGTCCCGTAACAGAGAATCTGGCTTCATGTCAGCACAGAATCAGTCTTCATGTCATAGCAGAGAATCAGGCTTCACGTCACCCACCACTGGAACAGGCCACTGTCACATTTTTAGGCCCCGGCACCCAAACAGAGGAGAGAGGTCCCGTAACAGAGAATCTGGATTCATGTCAGCACAGAATCAGTCTTCATGTCATAGCAGAGAATCAGGCTTCACGTCACCCACCACTGGAACAGGCCACTGTCACATATTTAGGCCCAGGCACCCAGGCAGAGGAGAGAGGTCGCGTAACAGAGAATCTGGCTTCATGTCAGCACAGAATTAGTCTTCATGTCATAGCAGAGAATCAGGCTTCACGTCACCCACCACTGGAACAGGCCACTGTCACACATTTAGGCCCCGGCACCCAGACAGAGGAGAGGTTCATTCAACTTTGGGTTGCCCCGCAATATAATGGTAAAATGAAAATTAAAATAGGATTGAATGAGGAAGTGCCCTGGAGTACAATAATATATTGTTAAGGGGAGGTAGTTAATGTCTAATCTGCACAAGGGATGGACAGGTCCTGTGGGATCCATGCCTGGTTCATTTTTATGAACGTCAGCTTGTCCACATTGGCTGTAGACAGGCGGCTGCGTTTGTCTGTAATGACGCCCCCTGCCGTGCTGAATACACGTTCAGACAAAACGCTGGCCGCCGGGCAGGCCAGCACCTCCAAGGCATAAAAGGCTATCTCTGGCCACGTGGACAATTTGGAGACCCAGAAGTTGAATGGGGCCGAACCATCAGTCAGTACGTGGAGGGGTGTGCACAGGTACTGTTCCACCATGTTAGTGAAATGTTGCCTCCTGCTAACACGTTCCGTATCAGGTGGTGGTGCAGTTAGCTGTGGCGTGGTGACAAAACTTTTCCACATCTCTGCCATGCTAACCCTGCCCTCAGAGGAGCTGGCCGTGACACAGCTGCGTTGGCGACCTCTTGCTCCTCCTCTGCCTTCGCCTTGGGCTTCCAATGGTTCCCCTGTGACATTTGGGAATGCTCTCAGTAGCGCGTCTAAGAACGTGCGCTTGTACTCGCGCATCTTCCTATCACGCTCCAGTGTAGGAAGTAAGGTGGGCACATTGTCTTTGTACCGGGGATCCAGCAGGGTGGCAACCCAGTAATCCGCACACGTTAATATATAGACCACCTGGTCAAGTTAAAGAACTAGATGATCTACTAGTTGAAGAAATAGCTAAAATGACAATGAAAGGAGAAGTTATCATTATGGGAGATTTCAATCTTCCAGATATAAACTGGAAAACCAAAATAGCAAGTTCTACCAGGAGTACAGATATTCTAAATTCCCTACTGGGGTTATCTCTACAACAAGTGGTTGAGGAGCCAACCCGGAGGGAGGCCATTTTGGATTTGGTATTCACAAACGGGGATTCGGTATATGATGTCATTGTAGGCGAAACCTTGGGATCTAGTGATCACCAGTCAGTGTGGTTTAATATAAGAACTGTGAAAGAGTCCCAACACACAAAAACAAAAGTTTTAGATTTTAGAAAAACAGACTTTTCAAAAATGAAATTAGTCATAAATGAGTCCTTATCAGACTGGAACGGATTACATGGAGTCCAGGAGAAATGGGACTACTTAAAAGGTGCATTATTGAAGGCAACAGAAAATTGCATTAGACTTGTCAGTAAAAGCAAAAAAAGGAGGAGACCACTGTGGTACTCAGCAGAAGTGGCCCAAATCATTAAAAATAAAAAGCTAGCATTTTGTAATTATAAAAAAACCCAGAGCAATGAAGATAAGGAAATCTACAAGATTAGGCAGAGAGAGGCCAAGCAAGTTATAAGAACTTCTAAAGCGCAGGCAGAAGAAAAACTAGCTCAGTCTATGAAAAAAGGGGATAAGACATTCTTCAGATATATAAATGAAAAAAGGAAATTAAAACAAGGAATAACTAAATTAAAAACAAAGGACGGAAGGTATGTAGAAGAGAATAAAGGGCTAGCCGACTGCCTTAATGAATACTTCTGTTCAGTTTTTACAAAAGAAAAAGGAGAAGGACCTCCACTAGAAAGAATGACTAATAAATCGTTTGATGCATGTATCTTTACAGAGGAAGATGTTCTAAGTTTGCTGTCTAAGGTGAAGACAAATAAGTCACAGGGGCCTGATGAGATACACCCAAAATTATTAAAAGAGCTTAGTGGTGAGCTGGCAAAACCGTTAACAGATTTATTTAACCAATCATTAGTAACAGGAGTCGTCCCGGAAGATTGGAAATTGGCAAATGTCGTGCCCATTCACAAGAAAGGTAGTAGGGAGGAATCGAGCAACTATAGACCAGTGAGTCTGACATCAATAGTAGGCAAATTAATGGAAACCCTATTAAAGGATAGGATTGTGGAACATCTAAAATCCCATGGATTGCAAGATGAAAAACAACATGGGTTTACTTCAGGGAGATCATGTCAAACAAATCTTATAGATTTTTTTGACTGGGTGAATAAAATAATAGACGGTGGAGGTGCAGTAGACATCGCATATCTAGATTTTAGTAAGGCTTTTGACACTGTCCCACATAGAAGACTTATCAATAAACTGCAGTCATTGAGCATGGACTCCCATATTGTTGAGTGGATTAGGCAGTGGCTGGGTGACAGACAGCAGAGGGCTGTAGTCAATGGAGAACATTCAAAACAAGGTCATGTTACCAGTGGGGTTCCACAGGGATCTGTACTGGGACCGATTTTGTTTAATATCTTCATAAGTGATATTGCAAAAGGCCTCGCTGGTAAGGTTTGTCTTTTTGCTGATGACACAAAGATATGTAACAGGGTTGATGTTCCTGGAGGGAAACGCCAAATGGAAAAGGATTTAAGAAAACTTGAAGAATGGTCAGAACTCTGGAAACTGAAATTTAATGTGGATAAGTGCAAGATAATGCACCTGGGGCGTAAAAACCCAAGGGCAGAATATAGAATATTTGACACAGTCCTGACCTCAGTATCTGAGGAAAGGGATTTAGGAGTAATTATTTCAGAAGATTTAAAGGTGGGAAGACAATGTAATAGAGCAGCACGAAATGCCAGCAGAATGCTTGGATGTATAGGGAGAGGTATAAGCAGTAGAAAGAGTGAAGTGCTTATGCCGCTGTACAGAACACTGGTGAGACCTCACTTGGAGTATTGTGCGCAGTACTGGAGGCCATATCTCCAGAAGGATATAGATACTCTAGAGAGAGTTCAGAGAAGAGCTACTAAACTAGTACATGGATTGCAGGATAAAACTTACCAGGAAAGGTTAAAGGACCTTAACATGTATAGCTTGGAAGAAAGAAGAGACAGAGGGGATATGATAGAAACTTTTAAATACATAAAGGGAATCAACTCGGTAAAGGAGGAGAGCATATTTAAAAGAAGAAAAACTACCACAAGAGGACACAGTTTTAAATTAGAGGGGCAAAGGTTTAAAAGTAATATAAGGAAGTATTACTTTACTGAGAGAGTAGTGGATGCATGGAATAGCCTTCCTGCAGAAGTGGTAGCTGCAAATACAGTGAAGGGGTTTAAGCGTGCATGGGATAGGCATAAGGCCATCCTTCATATAAGATAGGGCCAGGGACTATTCATAGAACTCAGTATATTGGGCAGACTAGATGGGCCAAATGGTTCTTATCTGCCGACACATTCTATGTTTCTATGTTTTCTATGTTTCTATGTTAAAATGTGGGCAACTCTGCTGTCGTTGCACAGGCACTGCAGCATGTAGTCGCTCATGTGTGCCAGGCTGCCCAGAGGTAAGGACAAGCTGGCCTCTGTGGGAGGCGTATCGTCATCGTCCTGTGTTTCCCCCCAGCCACGCACCAGTGATGGGCCCGAGCTGCTTTGGGTGCCACCCCGCTGTGAACATGCTTCATCCTCATCCTCCTCCACCTCCTCCTCATCCTCGTCCTCCTCGTCCTCCAGTAGTGGGCCCTGTCTGGCCACATTTGTACCTGGCCTCTGCTGTTGCAAAAAACCTCCCTCTGAGTCACTTCGAAGAGACTGGCCTGAAAGTGCTAAAAATGACCCCTCTTCCTCCTCTTCTTCCTGGGCCACCTCCTCTTCCATCATCGCCCTAAGTGTTTTCTCAAGGAGACATAGAAGTGGTATTGTAACGCTGATAACGGCGTCATCGCCACTGGCCATGTTGGTGGAGTACTCGAAACAGCGCAACAGGGCACACAGGTCTCGCATGGAGGCCCAGTCATTGGTGGTGAAGTGGTGCTGTTCCGCAGTGCGACTGACCCGTGCGTGCTGCAGCTGAAACTCCACTATGGCCTGCTGCTGCTCGCACAGTCTGTCCAGCATGTGCAAGGTGGAGTTCCACCTGGTGGGCACATCGCATATGAGGCGGTGAGCGGGAAGGCCGAAGTTACACTGTAGCGCAGACAGGCGTGCAGCAGCAGGGTGTGAACGCCGGAAGCGCGAACAGACGGCCCGCACTTTATGCAGCAGCTCTGACATGTCGGGGTAGTTGCGAATGAACTTCTGCACCACCAAATTCAGCACATGCGCCAGGCAAGGGATGTGCGTCAAACCGGCTAGTCCCAGAGCTGCAACGAGATTTCGCCCATTATCGCACACCACCAGGCCGGGCTTGAGGCTCACCGGCAGCAACCACTCGTCGGTCTGTTGTTCTATACCCCGCCACAACTCCTGTGCAGTGTGGGGCCTGTCCCCCAAACATATGAGTTTCAGAACGGCCTGTTGACGTTTACCCCGGGCTGTGCTGAAGTTGGTGGTGAAGGTGTGTGGCTGACTGGATGAGCAGGTGGAAGAAGAGGAGGAGGAAGCTGAGTAGGAGGAGGAGGAGACAGGAGGCAAAGAATGTTGCCCTGCGATCCTTGGCGGCGGAATGACGTGCGCCAAACAGCTCCGCCTGGGGCCCAGCCACCACTACATTTACCCAGTGTGCAGTTAGGGAGATATAGCATCCCTGGCCGTGCTTACTGGTCCACGTATCTGTGGTTAGGTGGACCTTGCCACAGATGGCGTTGCGCAGTGCACACTTGATTTTATCGGACACTTGGTTGTGCAGGGAAGGCACGGCTCTCTTGGAGAAGTAGTGGCGGCTGGGAACAACATACTGTGGGACAGCAAGTGACATGAGCTGTTTGAAGCTGTCTGTGTCCACCAGCCTAAATGACAGCATTTCATAGGCCAGTAGTTTAGAAATGCTGGCATTCAGGGCCAGGGATCGAGGGTGGCTAGGTGGGAATTTACGCTTTCTCTCAAATGTTTGTGAGATGGAGAGCTGAACGCTGCCGTGTGACATGGTTGAGATGCTTGGTGACGCAAGTGGTGGTGTTGGTGGTACATCCCATGTTTGCTGGGCGGCAGGTGCCAACGTTCCTCCAGAGGCGGAGGAAGAGGCCGAGGCGGCGGCAGCAGCAGAAGAGGCCGAGGCGGCAGCAGCAGAAGAGGTAGCAGGGGGAGCCTGAGTGACTTCTTTGTTTTTAAGGTGTTTACTCCACTGCAGTTCATGCTTTGCATGCAGGTGCCTGGTCATGCAGGTTGTGCTAAGGTTCAGAACGTTAATGCCTCGCTTCAGGCTCTGATGGCACAGCGTGCAAACCACTCGGGTCTTGTCGTCAGCACATTGTTTAAAGAAGTGCCATGCCAGGGAACTCCTTGAAGCTGCGTTTGGGGTGCTCGGTCCCAGATGGCGGCGGTCAGTAGCAGGCGGAGTCTCTTGGCGGCGGGTGTTCTGATTTTGCCCACTGATCCCTCTTTGTCTTTTGCTACGCTGTTGGCTCGGTCTCACCACTGCCTCTTCCTCCGAATTCTGAAAGTCAGTGGCACGACCTTGATTCCATGTGGGGTCTAGGACCTCATCGTCCCCTGCATCGTCTTCCACCCAGTCTTCCTCCCTGACCTCCTGTTCAGTCTGCACACTGCAGAAAGTTGGCACCTGTGTTTCGTCATCATCAGAGACGTGCTGAAGTGGTATTCCCATGTCCTCATCATCAGGAAACATAAGTGGTTGTGCGTTAGTGCATTCTATCTCTTCCACCACTGGGGAAGGGCTAGGTGGATGCCCTTGGGAAACCCTGGCAGCAGAGTCTTCAAACAGCATAAGAGACTGCTGCATAACTTGAGGCTCAGACAGTTTCCCTGATATGCATGGGGGTGATGTGACAGACTGATGGGCTTGGTTTTCATGCGCCATCTGTGCGCTTTCTGCAGAAGACTGAGTGAGAGATAATGTGAACGTGCTGGATGCACTGTCGGCCACCCAATTGACTAATGCCTGTACCTGCTCAGGCCTTACCATCCTTAGAACGGCATTGGGCCCCACCAAATATCCCTGTAAATTCTGGCGGCTACTGGGACCTGAGGTAGTTGGTACACTAGGACGTGTGGCTGTGGCAGAACGGCCACGTCCTCTCCCAGCACCAGAGGGTCCACTAACACCACCACGACCATGTCCACGTCCACGTCCGCGTCCCTTATTAGATGTTTTCCTCATTGTTCCCGTTCACCACAATTTTGAAAATGGCAAATTTGGGAATACTTTTTCAACCCAGAAAAAAAACTGTGCTTTTACGGTCACTACAAATAATTTGACCAGCTAAAACAGTACAGATTTGGTTGAATAGAAATGTGAGGCTTTTTTTTTTCGCGCTGTGTGACAGATATACCTTTAATCACAGAATTAGACTTGTATCTGCACGGTAGCGTGTGTGTTAAGTTTTTCAGAATGACACTATCAGCACCTTGAATCTAAGATATCCTTTTTGGGATAGATTTAAAGTAGGCCTGATATAGCAGAAACTACTAATTTTGAGAATGGCAAATTTGGGAATAGTTTTTCAACCCAGAACAAAAACTGTGCTTTTACGGTCACTACAAATAATTTGACCAGCTAAAACAGTACAGATTTGGTTGAATAGAAATGTGAGGCCTATTTTTTTCGCGCTGTGTGACAGATATACCTTTAATCACAGAATTAGACTTGTATCTGCACGGTAGCGTGTGTGTTAAGTTTTTCAGAATGACACTATCAGCACCTTGAATCTAAGATATCCTTTTTGGGATAGATTTAAAGTAGGCCTGATATAGCAGAAACTACTAATTTTGAGAATGGCAAATTTGGGAATAGTTTTTAAACCCAGAACAAAAACTGTGCTTTTACGGTCACTAAATATAACTTGACCAGCTAAAACTGTACTGATTTGGAGGAATAGAAATGTCAGGCCTATTTTTTACGCGCTGTGTGACAGATATACCTTTAATCACAGAATTAGACTTGTATCTGCATGGTAGCATGTGTGTTAAGTTTTTCAGAATGACACTATCAGTGTCACGACCGCTATCCCAGCAGCAGTCGTGTCGCACCAGACGGAGGGGAAGGGGGACCCTTATCTACGGATGGGAATAGTATGGCCACCCCTGACTAACCCTAAGCTGGCACCTGTCTGCCCTGATACCCTAGACGGGGTGTGAGCCCGTGCGGCGAGCTGGATGCCTAAAACCTCAGTCACCCTAATAAGCCTAGAGTGGGGAAAGGCCGATGGGAGCACTAGTCACCATCACTCATGTCTAGGAGAACAGCAGGGGAAGACAGCAACAAACAAACTATAGCAGAGATAGACTTATCCAGTCACGAGCAGAGAAGGCGATCCCAATCACGACAGTCCACGCCGGACAAGAGCTCCACAGCAACACCATCAAACGATCTCCTTCAAAGGTCAGAATAGAACTGGAAGTAAGGACTATATCTGGCAATGACTGCAAGTGAAACTGAAACTAATATAGTAGCTGGGAGTGGCAGACAGGACTCACCTGAGAAGGATGCCTACAAACTCCCAGTCAGGACAAAAAGGTTCACAAGGCAAAACCCGGATGACATACCCTGAACCATGGAGCAAACTCACAAGCTATCGCGAGTAGCAAGTCGCTGCGACCTTCTCCTCCCAGACCTGTCTGGATCAGTCACAGTCGTGACAGTACCCCCCTTTCTACGAGGGGCCCCCGGACCCTCAAGACCAGGCCTCTCCGGATGGGAGCTATGAAAAGCCCGAATGAGTCTGTCCGCTTTTATCTCTGAAGCTGGAACCCACATTCTCTCTTCGGAACCATAACCTCTCCAGTGCACCAGGTACTGAAGAGAGCGGCGAACATATCGTGAGTCAACAATCTTTTCTACCTGAAACTCAAGACTGCCATCAACAACCACCGGTGGAGGTGGTAGTGGCAATGGTTCAGGAGGTTCTACATATCTCTTAAGCAGAGATCTGTGGAAGACATTATGGATCCTTAGAGTCTGAGGTAGCTCCAGACGAAAAGCCACCGGGTTAATGATCTTAATTACCCTATAAGGACCAATAAATCTCAGACCTAATTTTCCACGAGGGAACCTTCAACTTGATATTTCTGGTAGACAACCACACCAAGTCATTCACCCCAAGGTCCGGACCTTCAGAGCGCCTCCTATCAGCCACACGTTTGTATCTACCACCCATTCTCTTCAAACTTTCTTGCACACTCTGCCACACTGAAGAAAGTGAAGACGCAAATCGTTCCTCCTCGGGAATCCCAGACGGCCCCCCCCTCACTAAATGTACAAAACTGAGGATGGAAACCATACGCACCAAAAAATGGTGACTTATCGGTGGATTCTTGAAGACGATTATTAATGGCAAACTCGGCTATTGGTAAATAAGATGACCATTCCTCCTGATTTTCGGAAACAAAGCATCTCAAATATGTCTCAAGGTTTTGATTGGTATGTTCAGTCTGACCGTTGGACTGTGGATGGAAAGATGAAGAAAACGACAGATGAACCCCTAAACGAGAACAAAAAGCTTTCCAAAATTTAGAAACTAATTGGGTACCACGATCCGAAACAATATCGGAAGGGACCCCGTGAAGCTTCACGATGTGGTCAATAAAAACCCGAGCCAGTGTGTTAGCATTAGGCAATGCGGCAAGAGCAATAAAGTGCACCATTTTACTGAATCTGTCAACAACTACAAGAATAACAGTTTTCCCCGCTGATACTGGTAGATCCGTAATGAAATCCATTGATAGGTGCGTCCAAGGCCTGTTGGGGATGGCTAGAGGTAAAAGACGCCCTGCTGGACGAGTATGATCTACCTTAGAACGAGCACAGGTAGCACATGCAGACACAAACTTCAACACCTCCTGGCGCCACTTAGGCCACCAGAATCGACGAGACACTAATTCAGAGGTTGCCCTACTACCTGGGTGTCCTGCCAGTGTGGAGTTATGGTGTTCTTTTAGTATCTCCAGGCGTAAATTTTCTGGCACAAACAGTTTACCCGAGGGGCAGGAGGCCGGGGTGTCCCCCTGAGCTTCCAACACCCTCCCCTCTAAACCTGAGTGTAATGCAGAGACCACCACCCCCTTTTGCAAAATGGGCTCTGGTACCTCAACATCACCCCCTCCAGGAAAACTTCGAGACAATGCATCCGCCTTAGTATTTTTTGCCCCCGGGCGATAGGTTATTACAAAATTAAACCTAGTAAAAAATAACGACCACCGAGCCTGTCTAGGGGTGAGACGTTTAGCAGACTCCAGATATAATAAGTTTTTGTGATCAGTAATCACCGTGACGGGATGAACCGCCCCCTCCAAAAAATGCCGCCACTCCTCAAAAGCCAACTTAATAGCCAAAAGTTCCCTGTTGCCAATATCATAGTTCCTTTCTGCAGTAGACAATTTCTTCGAAAAGAAAGCACACGGACGCCATTCACCAGGGGACGGGCCCTGAGATAGTACCGCTCCCACCCCCACCTCTGATGCGTCAACCTCTACAATAAAAGGAAGCAAGACATCTGGCTGTACGAGAATAGGGGCCGAGGTGAATCTCTCCTTCAGAGATGCAAAGGCAGTTTTGGCTGCATGTGACCATTTGGAAAAATCGGATCCCTTTCGGGTCATGTCCGTCAGTGGTTTGACCACCAAGGAATAGTTCTTTATAAACTTTCTATAAAAGTTGGCAAACCCCAGGAAGCGTTGCAATGCCTTTAGGTTCTCTAAAGGGGTGTGAGCCCGTGCGGCGAGCAGGATGCCTAAACCCTCAGTCACCCTAACAAGCCTAGAGTGGGGAAAGGCCGATGGGAGCACTAGTCACCATCACTCATGTCTAGGAGAACAGCAGGGGAAGACAGCAACAAACAAACTATAGCAGTGATAGACTTATCCAGTCACGAGCAGAGAAGGCGATCCCAATCACGACAGTCCACGCCGGACAAGAGCTCCACAGTAACACCATCAAACGATCTCCTTCAAAGGTCAGAATAGAACTGGAAGTAAGGACTATATCTGGCAATGACTGCAAGTGAAACTGAAACTAATATAGTAGCTGGGAGTGGCAGACAGGACTCACCTGAGAAGGATGCCTACAAACTCCCAGTCAGGACAAAAAGGTTCACAAGGCAAAACCCGGATGACATACCCTGAACCATGGAGCAAACTCACAAGCTATCGCGAGTAGCAAGTCGCTGCGACCTTCTCCTCCCAGACCTGTCTGGATCAGTCACAGTCGTGACAATCAGCACCTTGAATCTAAGATATCCTTTTTGGGATAGATTTAAAGTAGGCCTGATATAGCAGAAACTACTAATTTTGAGAATGGCAAATTTGGGAATAGTTTTTCAACCCAGAACAAAAACTGTGCTTTTACGGTCACTACAAATAATTTGACCAGCTAAAACAGTACAGATTTGGTTGAATAGAAATGTGAGGCCTATTTTTTTCGCGCTGTGTGACAGATATACCTTTAATCACAGAATTAGACTTGTATCTGCACGGTAGCGTGTGTGTTAAGTTTTTCAGAATGACACTATCAGCACCTTGAATCTAAGATATCCTTTTTGGGATAGATTTAAAGTAGGCCTGAGATAGCAGAAACTACTAATTTTGAGAATGGCAAATTTGGGAATAGTTTTTCAACCCAGAACAAAAACTGTGCTTTTACGGTCACTAAATATAACTTGACCAGCTAAAACTGTACTGATTTGGAGGAATAGAAATGTCAGGCCTATTTTTTACGCGCTGTGTGACAGATATACCTTTAATCACAGAATTAGACTTGTATCTGCACGGTAGCGTGTGTGTTAAGTTTTTCAGAATGACACTATCAGCACCTTGAATCTAAGATATTCTTTTTGGGATAGATTTAAAGTAGGCCTGAGATAGCAGAAACTACTAATTTTGAGAATGGCAAATTTGGGAATAGTTTTTCAACCCAGAACAAAAACTGTGCTTTTACGGTCACTAAATATAACTTGACCAGCTAAAACTGTACTGATTAGGAGGAATAGAAATGTCAGGCCTATTTTTTACGCGCTGTGTGACAGATATACCTTTAATCACAGAATTAGACTTGTATCTGCACGGTAGCGTGTGTGTTAAGTTTTTCAGAATGACACTATCAGCACCTTGAATCTAAGATATTCTTTTTGGGATAGATTTAAAGTAGGCCTGAGATAGCAGAAACTACTAATTTTGAGAATGGCAAATTTGGGAATAGTTTTTCAACCCAGAACAACACTACAAATAACTTGACCAGCTAAAACAGTACTGATTTGGAGGAATATAAATGTCAGCTCTATTTTTTAGGCGCTGGGTGACAGGCTCAACTTTCCCCTGATGTAGTATATGGCCAAAAAATAACCACACTATTGATGGTTAAATGCACTTGGGTGACACAGGCTCAGCCTGCACCTGATGTAGTATATGGCCAAAAAATAACCACACTGTTGATGGTTAAATGCACTTGAGTGACACAGGCTCAGCCTGCACCTGATGTAGTATATGGCCAAAAAATAACCACACTGTTGATGGTTAAATGCACTTCGGTGACACAGGCTCAGCCTGCACCTGATGTAGTATATGGCCAAAAAATAACCAGACTGTTGATGGTTAAATGCACTTCGGTGACACAGGCTCAGCCTGCAGCTGATGTAGGATATAGCAAAAAATAACCACACTATTGATGGTTAAATGCACTTGGTGGTAGCTTGTGCTGGCGCACCACAAGCCACAAAATGACCGCCGATCACCCCAGAAAAAAGTGATATAAAAACGCTCTGGGCAGCCTAAAAAAAGTGAGCAATTCAATATTAGCACTTCAATGATCCACAGCTGGAGATCGATCACTGAATTAAGTCTTTTGGAGGAGTTAATCTGCCTAATCTCGCCCTAACGTCGCAGCAGCAACCTCTCCCTATGCTTGAATCAGCAGAGTGACGTGTAGCGCTACGTGACCCAAGCTTATATAGAGGCTGGGTCACATGCTGCACTGGCCAATCACAGCCTTGCCAATAGTAGGCAAGGCTGTGATGGCCTCTTGGGGCAAGTAGTATGACGCTTGTTGATTGGCTGCTTTGCAGCCTTTCAAAAAGCGCCAAGAAAGCGCCGAACACCGAACCCGGACTTTTACGAAAAGGTTCGGGTCCGTGTCACGGACACCCCAAAATTCGGTACGAACCCGAACTATACAGTTCGGGTTCTCTCATCCCTAGTTGTTACGATAAAAAATGTCAGTTAAATATATTATATAGGAGACACACACAGTGATATTTGAGAAGTGAAATGAAGTTTATTGGATTTACAGAAATTGTGCTATAATTGTTTAAACAAAATTAGGCAGGTGCATAAATTTGGGCACTGTTGTCATTTTATTGATTCCAAAACCATTAGAACTAATTCTTGGAACTCAAATTGGCTTAGTAAGCTCAGTAACCCCTGACCTACATACACAGGTGAATCCAATTATGAGAAAGAGTATTTAAGGGGGTCAATTGTAAGTTTCCCTCCTCTTTTAATTTTCTCTGAAGAGTAGCAACATGGGGGTCTCAAAACAACTCTCAAATGACCTGAAGACAAAGATTGTTCACCATCATGGTTTAGGGGAAGGATACAGAAAGCTGTCTCAGAGATTTCAGCTGTCTGTTTCCACAGTTAGGAACATATTGAGGAAATGGAAGACCAAAGGCTCAGTTCAAGTTAAGGCTCGAAGTGGCAGACCAAGAAAAATCTCGGATAGACAGAAGCGACGAATGGTGAGAACAGTCAGAGTCAACCCACAGACCAGCACCAAAGACCTACAACATCATCTTGCAGATGGAGTCACTGTGCATCGTTCAACCATTCGGCGCACTTTACACAAGTAGATGCTGTATGCGAGAGGGATGCAGAGGAAGCCTTTTCTCCGCCCACAGCACAAAAAGTGCCGCTTGAGGTGGGCTAAAGCACATTTGGACAAGCCAGCTTTATTTACGAATAAGGTGCTGTGGACTGATGAAACTTAAATTGAGTTATTTGGCCATAACAAGGGGCGTTATGCATGGAGGAAAAAGAACACAGCATTCCAAGAAAAAAACCTGCTACCTAAAGTACAATATGGTGGTGGTTCCATCATGCTGTGGGGCTGTGGGGCCAGTGCAGGGACTGGGAATCTTGTCAAAGTTGAGGGACGCATGGATTCCACTCAGCATCAGCAGATTCTGGAGACCAATGTCCAGGAATCAGTGAAAAAGCTGAAGCTGCGCCGGGGCTGGATCTTTCAACAAGACAAGACAACGACCCTAAACACTGCTCAAAATCCACTAAGGCATTTATGCAGAGGAACAAGTACAACGTTCTGGAATGGCCAGCTCAGTCCCCAGACCTGAATATAATTGAAAATCTGTGGTGTGACTTAAAGAGAGCTGTCCATGCTCGGAAGCCATCAAACCAGAATGAACTAAAGATGTTTTGTAAAGAGGAATGCTCCAAAATACCTTCAACCAGAATCCAGACTCTCATTGGAACCTACAGGAAGCGTTTAGAGGATCTACTAAATATTGATTTCATTTCTTTTTTGTGGTGCCCAAATTTATGCACCTGCCTAATTTTGTTTAAACAATTATAGTACACTTTCTGTAAATCCAATAAACTTAATTTCACTTCTTAAATATCACTGTGTGTGTCTCCTGTATGATATATTTAACTGACATTTTTTATCGTAACAACCAACGAATTATACAGGAAAATCATGACGATTAACAAGGTTGCCCAAACTTTCGCATCCCACTGTACCTATTAGACCTGTAAAAAAAACAAAAACATTTGTCAGTTACATTTTAGGGTCAAATTCACCAATTTTTGAGTGTAATATACCCCTCCTCTACCTAGTTGACAGCTTAATAAATTTCAATAATTTTTATTTTACATTTTCGGGTGACAATAAACAATTGTTTTCTGTCATAGACCCCTGCTCTACCAGTAGACAGGTTAATAAATTTCTGTAATTTTTCTGTTAAATTCTTGGGTTGACATTATACAATTTTAGTTGTGAATAAACCCCTGCTCTGCATAGGTGACAGGGAATAAAATTTCTGAAATGCTTCTTTAATTGATGCACGCCACCTACTTTAATTCAATGCTTAAACTTAAACAAGTTATACCACATTTGCACTTCAATAATTTGTTTCACATTTCCGCCTCAATAGCTTTTCCCACATTTCTGCTCGATCCCAATTTTTTAAATAAATTTATCTCCCTTAAATTCGCTCTGTTTCTCACAGAACCCTGAACCCTGATTCCCCGCCAACCGTGATCACCATGGTAGGCGCATAAAAAAACATCGAAAGTTGATAGAGCAGATATCAAATTGGATCGTGAACATCACGGGGATGTGCAACATGGTGGGGCAGTAAGTATGCACATGCCTACACAAACTAACTGACAGGGGTCAGCCCCTGCAACTTCTGGGTCTCCAAATTGGGCACATAGCCTGAGCTTGCCCTTTACGCCTTGGAGGTGCTGGCCTGCCCTGCAGCCAGTGTATTGTCTGAACATGTGTTTAGCACGACTGGAGAGTTATATTTCCCAATGTTTTGGGGTATACCCTAATTTAAAAAAATAAAAATACATTTTAAACCAAAAAGCAGTGTAGGCTACCTCCTCCTCCTCCACCGCCACTTCCACCTACACCGCCACATCCACCGCCTCCTCAACCTCCTACTCCTAATGGACCTGGTCCTCCTAGATCAAGATTATTTTTTTTAATTTTTACGTATTTTATGTTATTTTAAGTCATTTCCCTATCCACATTTGTTTGCAGAGCACTTGCCATGCTCTTAACCACATTTTGACGACATTTGCAGCCCTCTAGCCCTGTCCATGAAATTTTTACATCCGTTTGTGCTCAAAAGTTCGGGTCCCCATTGACTTCAATGGGGTTCGGGCTCGGGGTCAAGTTTGGGTCAAGTTCGGGTCCCAAACTCTAACTTTTTTCCGGAGTTCGGCCGAACCCGAACATCCAGGTGTCGGCTCAACTCTACTTCTGGGCGGTGACAGTTCACAGATGTCTCAAAGATGGAGGGTCCATCTTGAATATTTGTATTACTGCTTGTTGTTATAATCTTGCTTGTAATAGTGGTATATTGTATTCTACCATGTATTCGAAGACTGCTTGAAAAGACCGCAGACAGAAGTAACTTTTTATCAATTCCGTAGTAAGACAATGGAGGAGCTTGGAACCCTGTTGCAACTGACCTTTGCATGGCTGACGGCAGATTTACATTTCATCCATGAGGTGAAACATCTGGGGTACGTCCGGCTGGATCCTACGGGCTCACCATGGTCTCAAATGGGGGAGATGTGGGGGATGAGACTCCATCTTGGTGTCTGCAGCAGCCATTTTACATTGTATGACCTTTTTGAAGTTAATAGTTAATAGATGGACTTTTCTTGCATGTCAAAATTTCTGCAGAGTGTAACTTAGCCCCCACCTTTGCTATTTTCAATAGATGGAAACTGGTAGCTGTAACACTTATTTCCTGTATTCTGAATTGTATGTGTCTGCGGTTAATTGACATTTATATTTTCTGTTTCTGTAAGCATATATACTGTATAAAAATATGGTCATGACCTTCATGAGACGTGTGTGGGTGGCTTTTCCACCCCCCACCAAGACAGTATAATATTGTGTGCATTTTGCTTTGAATAAACAGACTTGTTTGATCACTGAGTGTCGGTCAATCAATGCTCCAAATGGGTACTCATTATTAATTTATGGGCAATAATAATTTGGAACTCAGCATAAATTAGGGTAATGGGTCTTTGTCCCCACACCATCCTATTCATCAGAATCTCAAGAGTTGTGCTACTCTCAAAGTCAAGCAGCATACTCTAAGCCTAAACAGGTTAGTTTGCTTTTTTCCTACACCTGAATTTCCTGGGGAATTTACTTTTCAGTGCCATTTAAAATGCACATAACAAATTCACATCGGACTGAATTAGCAAGTTTAAAGTTACTTCAACATATTCAATAAGAAACATGTAGAGATTCTTGTATAAAGACACGGTCTTGTTAGTCATTTTCAGTCTACCTCAGGGCTCAGATTAATATGCCTGACTACATATTTTACAAGATAGTTATTTAAGCAGTAGAAACAGAGATCTATTATTTAAAATTGCTAAAACAGCATTGCTATAATTGCATTTAACATGGTTTGCAGAACTGTTAATAACTAAGTTTAAAAATGGTTTTATTTAAATTCTTATGCTTGATATCTAATTCTTAATATGGAATTTATCTTGTTGCAGATGGAGCTGCATCCTGGTACGGCGTGTATTTGTCTGCACCATAGTGGACTGCCGCTCATCAATATGGTACAGCGTCTTCATTTGTTAGAGCGGTTCTCGTGTGTTTATTTGACACTGATACATTACTAAAAAGTAATTTCAAAGGTGGTGCCTCCAAGCGTCTGACAGATGGAGAGAAACGGGTGCCATTAGATCCTGTGAAAACATCTGCTTTGACAGGAAGACCATGAACCATTATGACTACAACTATGTTGACTATGTTCAATTCATACTGATTATTAAAGATCTACAATATTTTGATGTTTATATCCATGCCTAATATTGTTAGTAAGGATGCACCAATACCAGGAGCCCAAGTGATACCTTACAGTCCAGTATAGGGCTGCAGAGCCTGCCACTAACCCTGCCCTGCATAGCGCTCGCACAACTACATGAGAGCCACACAGCCCACCATTTACCCTGCACAGCCCAGCAGACCATAGCCACCCGAGAGTCCACACAACTCACCACAGAACCTGCAAAGCCTACCCGAGAGTCTACACAGCCCACCACAGTACTTGCACAGCCCACATGAGTGTCAACAAAGCCCACCATACAACCTGAACAGCCCACCTGAGAGTCTGCACAGCCCACCAAAGAACCTGCACAGCCAACTGAGATGCCACATAGCCCACCCATAGATTCCCCATAGTCCACCTGAGTCTGAGCAGCCCAGCATAAAACCTGCAAAACTCACCATGGACCTCACACAGCTTCCTGCAGGGGTGTGGACATTTAAAAAAAAAAAAAAAACTACTTGTCCAAGGACTAAAGCGGGGGCCCAAACTACTTGTCCTGATGTATAAAAAATTATTTTAAGTAAAACCCTATTGAGACACGTCAAAAAGCACTTCTCATTGTTCAGCATGGCCACCTGACTGTGCTGACAAATGAATGCTTGCAATTTACGAGCAAAAGTCAAAATCAGGGCTGCACTGTATGTGGTACAAATAATACATCCATACCAGTAGAGAGGACAGTTCACTGAAAGGTATTAGCACTGGGGAGGGGGGGAAGCGGGGGAGAAGGGCCAGATTTGAAATGGTTTTTCAATTTTCCCAAATGCCTTAAGTAAAGTGAGGTTACCCTTAAATTTGCATTATGCATGATAGAGAACACTGCTTAATCAAATCAAGATGGCAGGGGTGGGGAGGTTGGTTTAATTTTTTTTTTATTTAAACACTTTTTTAATTTGATTATTGTTTATTTATTTTTTTAGTTTATTTTTATTCACTTAACTTTATTGTAGGGTTGAGCGAACCCGAACTGTAAAGTTCGGGTTCGTACAGAAGTTTAGGATTTTTGGACCTCGGACCCGAACTTTTCTGTAAAAGTTTGGGTTCGAGTTCGGTGTTCGGCGAGTTAATGGCGCTTTTTGAAAGGCTGCAGAGCATCCAATCAACAAGCGTTTAACTCGTGTGCCCTTAGAAGCCATCACAGCCATGCCTACTAATGGCATGGCTGTGATTGGCCAGTGCAGCATGCAACCCAGCCTCTATATAAGCTGGAGTCATGTAGCGCTGCACGTCACTCTGCTCTTACTAGTGTAGGGGATAGGATGCTGCTGCTGTGAGGGAGAGAATAGGAAAGAATCTGTTATCATAAGTGCTTGTTAACTCAGTGATCTACAGCGATTTTGTTTTGTGGGTGTAGTGCACCTTTTTTTTACCCTGCCCTGAGCCCAGTGACACAGAAAAAGAACTTTTATCCGTCTGTTAGTTAGGTGGGCGTCGGCAGACATTTTGTGCAAGTTCAGTGCAGCAGCATAGCATATGTGCAGTTGTGACAGTCAAATACAAGGTTTAAATACTGCACTTATATTCAGTGTTTAAAAAACACCAATTTTTTGCAAGACCCTACATTTGGGGCCTTTGCTGCATTTGTCACAGTGAAATACAAGCTTTAAATACAGCAATTATATACTGGGTTTAAAAACACCCATTTTTTTTTTACAAGATAATACATTTTGGGTCCTTTGCTGAATTTGTGACAGTCAAATACAATCTTTAACCACCTCAGCCCCTTAGCTTAAACCCCCTTAATGACCAGACCAATTCTGCACTACACTAATTTCACGGTTTATTGCTCGGTCATACAACTTACCACCCAAATGAATTTTACCTCCTTTTCTTCTCACTAATAGAGCTTTCATTTGGTGGTATTTCATTGCTGCTGACATGTTTACTTTTTTTGATATTAATAAAAAATGACCAAAATTTTTGCCAAAAAATGAAATTTTTCAAATAAAACTACATTTCTATATAAATTTTTCTCTACATTTATTGTTCTACATGTCTTTGATTAAAAAAAAAATGCAATAAGTGTATATTTATAGGTTTGGGTAAAGGTTATAGCGTTTACAAACTATGGTGCAAAAAAATTAATTTACGCACTTTGACTTTCTGAGCACCTGTCATGTTTCTGTCACGGCTGAGGATGGGGAAAACCCTCAGCCGTGCGATGATGGAAGATGGTGGTCGCTGCTTGGCCAGGAGCACAGAATTAGGGAGCAGGTCACCTCCTAACGCATCCCTAATCTGACCCTGACTCCTAGCTGCATGAGCCGACCTTGAAGGTAGGAGGCTCATACTCCGGAACCTCGGATCCCTAGTAACCCTCCGCAGATCCCTAAAGCTAGGAGCAGGGTAAGACGACCTGTTCCTCCTAGACACGGAGGAACAGGAGTCTCACAGGCCAGGCTACAATAAAATGGAACATATACAACTCATGGCAGTGGCAGGTAAATGCCATAAGCACAACACCCACCTGCCACAGACACAAAGCCTGGAACCCATGCGCAAGTGCTGCTGTCCTAACACAGAAACGGACACAGCACACAACACACATCACACAGGAACCTAGGACCATAAGCTGCAATAAGAAACATACAACAGACACATCTTCATCACATCAAACAAGATTTATGACCACAAGGGTGGCTCTCAGTGGCAGATGGTATAAACCAGGAGGGTGCCTCCAGCTTACACACAAGGCTGGAGTACCCCTCAGACATCAGGTCTCAACTGAGGCTTTATAGCCCATGTAGCCACACCCACACTCAGACACACCCAGTGTTCACACAGAAAGAAGGGAATTAACCCTTCTCACACCAGGGAAGGGAAGACCAGAACTAAAAGGGAAATACACACACACAATTACCTTGCAGCTGTTACCGCAGGCAACGACATGCGCGGCAGCCGTGTCAAGGGAGTCGGCCAAAAGGCCGAGACACTGCCAGCACATGTAAACAATACAACACGTTGCCACGGGCAGCCACAGGCGATGGGAAGTGTCAGTGCACACACACAAACCACGTGCACACCAAACCTACAACAAGGCACACCTACAAAGACAGGTTGCCAGGTGCAACCGCATGCAGACTGCAGCAAGCTGCCAAGCAACACTCCCACCCCTCAAAGCCCCCCACCAAAAAAAACTAAAACCAGAGAGGGACCCAATACAAGGGGATAGGAGAAGGGGAATCAGTGTCAGCACCCGCGAGTCTCCCCAGGACTGCTGCCGGACCCTGGAACAACACACAGGAACCAGGATCCGACTGCCAGCCTCTGGAACAACACACAGGAACCAGAGACCAGCAAAGAAACAGCCCGAGGAGACTGCACTGACACTGCGTCCACTCTCTATTAACGTCCCCACTCCAGTCGCTGCCGACAGACACTCCTACCCAGCACACAGTCGGAACACTAACGGAATGCTGCCAGCAGACGACCAGAGATAGGAACATAGAGAGGGACGAGGGATCACCAACACGGACACGGAAGGTAAGGTGGCGGGAAATATGCCACCAACCGCGCCGTTAACGGTGATCCCCAAAAACGCTCTCCCTCCGGAGAACGCACATGCAGGCCAAAAGATATGGCAAATGCATGCTGCACCCTCTTCCGAAGGCCTGCTCTGCTGCCACATACACAATGTTGCCAGCGGCAACCACAGGTGAGGCAACATACTATAGCCCTCACCTGTGATTGACAACAACACCAAGACCGCAGGCAACTGCGTGCGGTTAAGAGTCACGACCATGACCATGGCCGTGACACTCCCACCCCTCAAAGCCCCCCCACCAAAAAAAAGGAAACTGGTGCGGGACCCAACAAGGGGATAGGAGAAGGGGAATCAATGTCAGTACCTGCGAGTCTCCCCAGGACTGCTGCCGGACCCTGGAACAACACACAGGAACCAGGATCCGACTGCCAGCCTCTGGAACAACACACAGGAACCAGAGACCAGCAAAGAAACAGCCCGAGGAGACCGCACTGAGCCTGCGTCCACTCTCTATTAACGTCCCCACTCCAGTCGCTGCCGACAGACACTCCTACCCAGCACACAGCCGGAACACTAACGGAATGCTGCCAGCAGACGACCAGAGATAGGAACATAGAGAGGGACGAGGGATCACCAACACGGACACGGAAGGTAAGGTGGCGGGGAATATGCCACCAACCGCGCCGTTAACGGTGATCCCCAAAAACGCTCTCCCTCCGGAGAACGCGCGTGCAGGCCAAAAGATATGGCGAATGCATGCTGCACCCTCTTCCGAAGGCCTGCTCTGCTGCCACATACACATTTACCCTGCAGCTGTTACCGCAGGCAATGACATGCGCGGCAGCCGTGTCAAGGGAGTCGGCCAGAAGGCCGAGACACTGCCAGCACATGTAAACAATACAACACATTGCCACGGGCAGCCACAGGCGAAGGGAAGTGTCAGTGCACACACACAAACCACATGCACACCAAACCTACAACAAGGCACACCTACAAAGACAGGTTGCCAGGTGCAACCGCATGCAGACTGCAGCAAGCTGCCAAGCAACAGCTCAGGCTGCTATGCTGCCAGGCACATAAATAGAGCATGTTGCCAATGGCAACCACAAGTGAGGCAACATACAAGCGGCCCTCACCTGTGGCTGAAACAACCACACGAGACCGCAGGCAACAGCATGCGGTGATAGGAGTCACGACCATGACCATGGTCGTGACAGTTTCCTGAGGTTCTACAATGCCCAGACAGTAGAAACACCCCACAAATGACCCCATTTCGGAAAGTAGACACCCTAAGGTATTCGCTGATGGGCATAGTGAGTTCATGGAAGTTTTTATTTTTTGTCACAAGTTAGCGGAAAATGATTAATTTTTTTTTATTTTATTTTTTTCTTACAAAGTCTCATATTCCACTAACTTGTGACAAAAAATAAAATTTTACATGAACTCACCATACCCCTCATGGAATACCTTGAGGTGTCTTCTTTCCAAAATGGGGTCACTTGTGGGATATTTATACTGCCCTGGCATTTTAGGGGACCTAAAACGTGAGAAGTAGTTTGGAATCCAAATGCGTAAAAAATGCCCTGTGAAATTGTAAAGATACTCTTTGGAATTTGGGCCCCTTTGCGCACCTAGGCTGCAAAAAAGTGTCACACATGTGGTATCGCCGTACTCAGGAGAAGTAGGGCAATGTGTTTTGGGGTGTATTTTTACATATACCAATGCTGGGTGAGATAAATATCTCTGTAAAAGACAACTTTTCCCATTTCTTTTATACAAAGTTGTCATTTTACAGAGATATTTCTCTCACCCAGCATGGGCATATGTAAAAAGACACCCCAAAACACATTTCCCTACTTCTCCTGAGTACGGCAATACCACATGTGTGACACTTTTTTGCAGCCTAGGTGCGCAAAGGGGCCCAAATTCCAATGAGTACCTTTTAGGAGGGCATTTTTAGGCATTTGGATTCCAGACTTCTTCTCACGCTTTAGAGCTCCTAAAATGCCAGGGCAGTATGAATACCTCACAAGTGACCCCATTTTGGAAAGAATACACCCCAAGGTATTCCGTGAGGGGCATGGCGAGTTCATCGAAGTTTTTTTTTGGGCACAAGTTAGCGGAATTTTTTTTTAAATTTTTTTTTTCTCACAAAGTCTCCATTTCCGCTAACTTGTGACAAAAAGTTCAATCTTTCATGGACTCAATATGCCCCTCAGCGAATACCTTGGGGTGTCTACTTTCCGAAATGGGGTCATTTGTGGGGTGTGTTTACTGTTCTGGCATTTTGGGCGGGGCTAAATTGTGAGCAATCCTGTAAAGCCTGTAAAGCCTACTAAGTCTCATATTCCACTAACTTGTGACAAAAAAATCAAATTTTACATGAACTCACCATACTCCTCACGGAATACCTTGGGGTGTCACGTTCTAAAATGGGGTCACTTGTGGGGTATTTATACTGCCCTGGCATTTTAGGGGCTCTAAAGCGTGAGAAGAAGTTTGGAATCCAAATGTGTAAAAATGCCCTGTGAAATCCTAAAGGTACTCATTGGAATTGGGGCCCCTTTGCGCATCTTGGCTGCAAAAAAGTGTCACTCATGTGGTATCGCCGTACTCAGGAGAAGTAGAGCAATGTGTTTTGGGGTGTATTTTTACATATACCCATGCTGGGTGTGAGAAATATCTCTGTAAATGACAACTTTTTAAAAAATTTTATACAAAGTTGTCAATTTACAGAGATATTTCTCTCACCCAGCATGGGTATATGTAAAAATACACTCCAAACCACATTGCCCTACTTCTCCTGAGTACGCCGATACCACATGTGTGACACTTTTTTGCAGCCTAGGTGCGCAAAGGGGCCAAATTCCAATGAGTACCTTTTAGGAGGGCATTTTTAGGCATTTGGATTCCAGACTTCTTCTCACGCTTTAGGGCCCCTAAAATGCCAGGGCAGTATAAATACCCCACATATGACCCCATTTTGGAAAGAAGACACCCCAAAATATTCCGTGAGGGGCATGGCGAGTTCATAGAAGTTGTTTTTTTTTGGAACAAGTTAGCGGAAATTGATTTTTTTTTGTTTTTTATCACAAAGTCTCCCTTTCCGCTAACTTGTGACAAAAAGTTCAATCTTTCATGGACTCAATATGCCCCTCAGCGAATACCTTGGGGAGTCTTCTTTCCAAAATGGGGTCATTTGTGGGGTGTTTGTACTGCCCTGGCATTTGAGGGTCTCCGCAATCATTACATTTATGACCAGCATTAGGAGTTTCTGCTATTCTCCTTAGACCTCATGCACATGACCGTTTTTTTTTTGCGATCCGCAAAAACGGGTTCCGTTTTTCCGTGATCCGTGATCGTTTTTTCGTCCGTGGGTCTTCCTTTATTTTTGGAGGATCCACGGACATCCACGTTTTGGTGTCCGCCTGGCCGTGCGAAGCGAAACGGATCCGTCCTGAATTACAATGCAAGTCAATGGGGACGGATCCGTTTGACATTGACACAATATGGTGCAATTTCAAACGGATCCGTCCCCCATTGACTTTCAATGTAAAGTCAGGAGTTAATATACCATAGGATCAGAGTTTTCTCCAATCCGATGGTATATTTTAACTTGAAGCGTCCCCATCACCATGGGAACGCCTCTATGTTAGAATATACCATCGGATTTGAGTTACATCGTGAAACTCAGATCCGACAGTATATTCTAACACAGAGGCGTTCCCATAGTGATGGGGACGCTTCTAGTTAGAATATACTGAGAACTGTGTACATGACTGCCCCCTGCTGCCTGGCAGCACCCTATCTTTTACAGGTGGCTGTAATCAGCACAATTAACCCTTCAGGTGCCGCACCTGAAGGGGTTAATTGTGCGTATCATAGCCCCCTGTAAGAGATCAGGGGCTGCCAGGCAGCAGGGGGCAGACCCCCCTCCCTCCCCAGTTTGAATATCATTGGTGGCCAGTGTGCGGGCCCCCCGCCCCCCCTCTATTGTAATATCATTGGTGGCCAGTGTGCGGCCCCCCCCTCTATTGTAATATCATTGGTGGCCAGTGTGCGGCCTCCGTCGGCCCCCCTCCCCCCCTCTATTGTAATTTTATTGGTGGCCAGTGTGCGGCCTCCGTCGGCCCCCCTCTCCCCCTCTATTGTAATTTCATTGGTGGCCAGTGTGCGATCTCCGTCACCCCCCCTCCCTCCCTCTATTGTATTATCATTGGTGGCCAGTGTGTGGCCTCCCCTCTCCCCCCCCAATTTAATCGCTCTGGGGCTCCGATCGGTAACCATGGCAACCAGGACGCTACTGCAGGCCCGGTTGCCATGGTTACTTAGCAATATTACAATATTAGAAGCATCATACTTACCTGCTGGCTGCTGCGATGTCTGTGACCGGCCGGGAGCTCCTCCTACTGGTAAGTGACAGATCATTAAGCAATGCGCCGCACAGACCTGTCACTTACCAGTAGGAGGAGCTCCCGGCCGGACACAGACAGCGCAGCAGCCAGCAGGTAAGTATGATGCTTCTAATATTGTAATATTGCTAA
The DNA here is from genome assembly GCF_905171765.1 of Bufo bufo. Lineage (NCBI taxonomy): Eukaryota > Metazoa > Chordata > Amphibia > Anura > Bufonidae > Bufo > Bufo bufo. Next base: position 307,388,479 of record NC_053392.1, read on the forward strand.
GTAACGATGGCAACCAGGCCTGCAGTAAGGTCCTGGTTGCCATGGTTACCGATCGGAGCCCCAGAGCGATTAAACTGGGACTCCGATCGGAATCTCCGCTGCCACCAATTATCGGGGGGGCGCACACTGGCCACCCATGATATTAATACAATAGATGGGCGGCCGGGGGGGGGCCGCACACTGGCCACCAATGATATTACAATAGAGGGAGGGGGGGTGGCCGGGGGAGGCCGCACACTGGCCACCAATGATATTACATTAGGGAGAGCCGGGGGTGGCCGCACACTGGCCACCAATGATATTCAAACTGGGGAGGGAGGGGGGTCTGCCCCCTGCTGCCTGGCAGCCCCTGATCTCTTATAGGGGGCTATGATATGCACAATTAACCCCTCAGGTGCAGCACCTGAGGGGTTAATTGTGCGGATCACAGCCCCCTGTAAGAGATCGGGTGCTGCCAGGCAGCAGGGGGCAGTCAGGTACACAGTTCGTGGTATATTCTAACTAGAAGCGTCCCCATCACTATGGGAACGCCTCTGTGTTAGAATAGACTGTCGGATATGAGTTTTCACAAAGTGAAAACTCATCTCTGAAAAAGCTTTTATGCAGACGGATCTTCGGATCCGTCTGTGTGAAAGTAACCTACGGCCACGGATCACGGACGCGGATGCCAATCTTGTGTGCATCCGTGTTCTTTCACGGACCCATTGACTTGAATGGGTCCGTGAACCGTTGTCCGTCAAAAAAATAGGACAGGTCATATTTTTTTGACGGACAGGAAACACGGATCACGGATGCGGCTGCAAAACGGTGCATTTTCCGATTTTTCCACGGACCCATTGAAAGTCAATGGGTCCACGAAAAAAAAAGGAAAACGGCACAACGGCCACGGATGCACACAACGGTCGTGTGCATGAGGCCTTATATTGAGCATACGGGTAATGAGATTTTTTTTTTTCGTTCAGCCTCTTGGCTGAAAGAAAAAATGAACGGCACAGATTTCTTCATTCGCATCGATCAATGTGGATGAAAAAATCTCTGCCAAAAAATGTGCAAAAAAAAGAGGGGAAAGGCGTCTGCCAGGTCCCCAACATCCAAACCCACTCAGCCCGTATGCCCTGGCAAACCCGATTTCTCCATTCACATCAATCGATGTTGATGAATAAATCATTGCCGGAATTTTTATATATTTTTTTATATACAAAGTGTTTGCCAAAGCATATGAACACCGCCCCTCAGCTCATAAGCCTCGGCAAACGTATCTTTTTTACTGCAGAGGAGAAATCTCGTCTTGCAGCGCCGCATACCCCGACTTTTGTGTGATCTGACAGCAGCCCAATGCTTCTGTCAGAATGCACATCAGTGCTGCAGCTGGTTGATCGCTTGGTCCACCAAGAAGGTAAAAAAAAAAAAAACAGGCAGCAATGCAATAAATTTATTAACATTAACTTTATATAACATTTGAAACAGAACATTAACTTTTATAAACTTTATTGAACTTTTGGAACATTAACTTTTTTGCTTACCTGTGATTTTTTTATTTTATTTTTTTACCTTTAGAGGACAAACCTCTCCTTCCCCATGGGACAATGTGCAAAGCGCAAATCGCCCAGAGATGTGGCGAAGTACATTATGCACTTTGTCCCAGGTGAAAGGAGAGGTTTGCAGCAGCTCTGTGTGAAAGGGCCCTAAGACCCCTGTGTGCCTGTCCTGTGTCACGCAATCGCTATACTAAGTGTACCTGTGTGTGGTACTTCCGGAAACACTCCCCTAAGCATAGGGCAGGGTGGTCAGGGCAGTCAGGACAGAAATAGCGGGTGTCACGCCTTATTCTATGTACAAAACTATTGTACAATCATGGCCAAAAGTTTTGAGAATTACATAAATACTGGAAATTGGAAAAGTTGCTGCTTAAGTTTTTATAATAGCAATTTGCATATACTCCAGAATGTTATGAAGAGTGATCAGATGAATTGCATAGTCCTTCTTTGCCATGAAAATTAACTTAATCCCAAAAAAAACTTTCCACTGCATTTCATTGCTGTCATTAAAGGACCTGCTGAGATCATTTCAGTAATCGTCTTGTTAACTCAGGTGAGAATGTTGATGAGCACAAGGCTGGAGATCATTATGTCAGGCTGATTGGGTTAAAATGGCAGATTGACATGTTAAAGGGTTTCTATCACTTCGTATCACATATTTAGGTGTCAGACACTAGCGATCCGCTAGTGTCTGCTCTAACAAACCATCCTAATATGATAGGTTTTGGGGCCAAAAAGCGATCCTACGCGTTTCGAAACCTGCGGGTTTCTTCGTCAGACGAAGAAACCCGCAGGTTTCGAAATGCGTAGGATCTCTTTTTGGTCTCTGGTTCACTCCGTAGGTTAGCCGTGACGTCACGCCGCACGCTCCGGAACCCTGTACCAACACAGCTCCCTCGCGCGCACGCCAGCCACCGGCCGGGGCGGCATACGCGCTCAGAGGTTGAGCAAGAAGCAACAAGCAAGAAGCACTGCAGAACTTACTTCATTATACTGCTAGATCGAACAGTCGGTGTACACCCCACTTGACCAAACCCCAGGTCCTGCCGGAACAAGGTAAATTGCCTAACTGATTAAAATTAACCAATCATTCACTTTTATACTTCCAGCGCTGGTACCTAAACATTAGTTTGTTTATTTCCACCTTGTTTATACCACTTTTGATCGGAGAAGCCGTCATCCATCAAGGTACTCAGCAGCAGCTCTGTTTGCCATGTGCACATAGAGATAATCTTATAGTGACAGCGCAGGCACCACCGTATATTTACATATTGATTGAGAGTATGCCCAGTCGAATTGCAGAGGTCCTGAAAAAGAAGGGCCAACACTGCAAATACTGACTCTTTGCATAAATTTCATGTAATTGTCGATAAAAGCCTTTGAAACGTATGAAGTGCGTGTAATTATATTTTACTACATCACAGAAACAACTGAAACAAAGATCTAAAAGCAGTTTAGCAGCAAACTTTGTGAAAACTAATATTTGTGTCATTCTCAAAACTTTTGGCCACGACTGTACATAGCCAATTGAATTAGGTATACAGACACCTTCTTATACCAGCGTCTGGTCCTGCGGGAGAGTAAATAAGAAGCCAACATCTGGTCATTGAAGTCCACCCCTCCCATGAGCAAATTATAGTAGTGGTCTCAAATCGTGTCCTGGACATAGCAGCAGAGAACATGGGCATGTAATGAATTGGGTTTGTGGACCAATATGACCGCAATTTATGCTTTTTTGTCAGGCCCATGCTCCTTTCCCGTGCAGCGTGCACCTAAAGGTGAAGTGCCGACCTGTTTCCTTGAATACTTGAACTTTCTGGTACGTGCACCACTATTTCCTAATGAGTACTACAAGTACCACGCTCAGTTTTGACAATACTGAGGCTGAACAAATCCTATCACAGGTGACGTCTAGTTCGGAGTTCCTAAATATTCCTACAAGTGAATATAAAAAGCGACACTTGGAAAGGGAATTGAGGAGACTTACTTCATATGAATTACATGTGGCGACTCTAGCCGAATATCACAAGGTTGGTAGAATACCGCGAGGTCTTAGAGTACACCTTCGTCCGACCTTTTTTCCTGACGATTCAGAATACTGCAAAGATTTTGAACACATCATTAATAAGTGTTCATATGACCTCATACTCCTTACAATCAAACGCATCCAAAAAGCGATTGTTGAGATAAAGGAACAAGTAGCCAGCACCGAACAACAGCTGCGCGATTCTATTTCCTCTGATGAGTTCAAAAAATTGAAAGAAGCGGTGGATGCACAGATTGCAAATTACAAAAAAGAGATAGAAGAGAAAAAAAGATCCAAGTTTCTACGTGATAGTGAGGATTATTACCTGAATCGTGTATACAGATGGCAAGATACAAACCTGCGGTCACAGTCCGGATATCGAAAACCCGCGAGATTTGGCTCTCAAGGTTCAAGTTCCGGAGATTCAACTGGCTCTCGCGAGATGCGTCCTTTTTTTCGGAAAGGCGGCCGGCGTCCGCGTGGAGAGGGGGCGAGCGGGACGGAAGCACCACCGGCGGAACATCAGGGGCACCGCAGAGCCAGATGATACAGACCAGGTCGCAGGTAAGCCATCGCTAGTTATAAACCTGTCATCTCGATGTCTGGACTCTGAACAAATTTCCGCTCTCCAAAGGGGCTTATCCTTTTGCCCCACAGCGGACTTTGACACTTTTCAGTTGGATGTTGATTTGCAGCAATTTTTCAGAAAATTAAGACTTAAAGCCCATTTCTCTGGACCCGTTGATGTGCAGCGGAGCATGGAGCCTATAGAGACTGTTTCTTGTTTGCGTCTTGTTGATTTGGGTTTAAAGAATAAATCCACATTTATGCCCCCCAGGACTTATCATCCTGTTGAAACATATATACAATTGGTCACTAGGGAGGTACGGGAACAGATTGACTCAATAAAGAGGGGTGAATTACACTTAAGACATAATGTTTCAGTAGGTGAAAAGAGAGCCATTAAATCCTTGATAGAGGATGTTAATTTGGTGATAAAACCTGCTGATAAGGGTGGCTCCATTGTAATAATGGACAAAATTAAATATATACAAGAAGTTATGCGACAATTATCAGACGAATTGACATATCAACCATTAGGTGGTGACCCCCTTTTTGAAATAAAACATAAAATCATTGGGATAGTTGAACACTATTCAGGTCTAGGTGTAATTGATCAGCATCTTAGTAAATTTTTGGTAAATCATACACCCAGGACTCCTGTCCTATATATTTTGCCAAAGGTTCATAAAACTTTGATTGATCCCCCTGGACGCCCTATAGTGTCTTCAGTGGGATCCATCTTATCCCCTCTGGCGGTTGTCCTTGAAAAAGTTTTAACCCCTTTGGTGAAATTAACAAAATCATTCCTATGGGACACACCTCATTTCTTGAGGATTATAGCAGAGTTGGGTCCTGTTCCCGTAGAGAGCCTCCTGGTGACCATTGATGTAGTTAGTTTATATACTTCCATTGGCCATCAGGAGGGCATACTGGCAGTTTCAGCCGCACTCAATAAAACGAAGTACACGACCATAGAGCAAGAATTTTTTCTTGAGTTATTAAATTTGGTTCTTTATAAAAATTATTTTCTATTTATGGATGCGTTCTACCTACAGAGGCGTGGCACCGCGATGGGGTCTAACGTGGCCCCGCCCTATGCAAATCTCTTTATGTCGTCATTTGAAGAAAAATATGTATATAACAATAAGCTATTTCAAAAAACGCTATTATTTGGAAAAGATTTGTGGACGACATTTTTTGCATATGGGCGGGGTCCCGGGAGACCCTATCTGATTTCATGAATGATTTAAATATTGCAGTTGAGGGTCTACAGTTCACAGTTACCTGTGACGTAAACCAGGTGAGCTTTTTAGACACTAAAGTCATCAAAAACCTTGGGGGTCATTTATCCACTGACATTTATCGTAAGGTCACGGATAGAAACAGTATATTACATTATAAGAGTGCCCACCCATTGCCCCTTAAAAAAGCCATTCCCAAATCACAATATCAGAGAGTAGAAAGAATAGTTTCAGACCCGGCTGTACAAAAAATAAGGATTACTGAAATGACAGAGAGATTTTGTGAACGCGGTTATCCATTGACTATTCTGAAAACAGCCAGAGAAGGGATGGAGGAAGGGGTGAGGGCCTCGTTAGATGGAGGTAAATCCAGGATAGCTTTTATCCATAAATTCCATCCATTTAATACAGGCATTGATAATATAGTTAGGAAGCATTGGCACCTGTTAAATAAAGCGTACCCTCAAGTTGATGAATTTAAACACTCACCTCTCATCTGCAACAAAAAGAATTTGAACTATCGTGACAAATTGGTTCATGCACACTTAGGCAGTACAAAAGCAACATTGAAACAACAGCGGATATCCTCGCCTCGGATGGGTACATTTCCCTGCCTGCATTGTCTCCAGTGCTCACATGTAATTAAAGGTCCTTCGTTTCATCATCCTCATACTGGTAAACGTTTTGGAATAAAGGTTTTTTTTACCTGTGATTCCGCAAATGTTATATACCTTATTAAATGTCCTTGCGGCCTATTATATGTGGGTGAGACAATGCAGGCGGTGAAGGATCGCATCAGTAAACATAAATCTGATATCAGGACAAAAAAACTCATGTTACCGGTTCCATGTCACTTTGAGGAATACAAACATACTGTCGCACAGTTACGTTTTCAAATATTAGAACAGGTAAAGAGACCAAGGAGAGGGGGGGATGTCAAAAGGCTTCTCCTCAGAAGAGAGGCTTTTTGGATCCATACCCTGGATACACTGCACCCAAGGGGACTTAATAGGGAGTATGAGGTCGCACATTTATGAGATTTTGTTGTTGTATAATATTTGAAATACATAGATACATTTATTATATTTTATGTATTCTTTTTAGACCGCTGCCTTGTGATGAAAAGGATATATAGATTCTCCAATAAGGTAGAATATAACCCATGACATATGTTGCTTTGTTTTTTTCACCTGCTATCATTAATTGATTGATTAATTATTCATTTAAAATACCACCCACTGGGTGGAGACGTCATGAACGGGCTGAACTAGACCCTATATATAAGTTTTGATTTATTTTATGGATGTACCTGTTGAAAAAGGCTTGCATGCCGAAACGCGTCCTGGTTGTAGGACTTTCTGCTTTATGAAGAAAAAATAAAAGAGAAGCTTGCACAGCTGCTGGGATTTATCTTTTGTATCTACTGGAGATTGCTCCTTTCCCGTGCAGCGTGCACCTAAAGGTGAAGTGCCGACCTGTTTCCTTGAATACATGTTGAGGAGAAGGCCCAGAAAAGTCTTAAAGGGCTTCTGTCACCCCACTAAACATTTTTTTTTTTTTGGTTACTTATAATCCCTATACTGCGATTTATGCATACATACTGTAATTAATCATTTTGGTAGCAGCCGCATCCTCCTATCCTAAAAACGCCCCCTCCGCATGTTGATTGACAGGGCCAGCGGACGGGATCTTTCTCTGCTGGCCCTGTCTGCTATCAAGATCTCGCGCCTGCGCCGTACCTGTTTTCAGTCGGCGCAGACGCAATGAGAGGTGGACGCTCGCTCGGCCGCTCCATCCTCAATGCGCCTGCGCCGATGACGTCACATCTACACCCGGCGCAGGTGCATTGAGGAAGGAGCGGCCGAGCGAGCGTCCTCCTCTCAGTGTGCCTGCGCCGCCTGAAGAACGGTACGGCGCAGGCGCCAGAATTTGAATGCAAACAGGGCCAGCAGAGAAAGATCCCGTCCGCTGGCCCTGTCAATCAACATGCGGAGGGGGCGTGTTTAGGATAGGAGGATGCGGCTGCTACCAGCAAGTAGCCGCCCTACTTGCTGGTAGCAAGGTAATTTGCATATTTTAAAAGTACGTTTTTAACAGTATCTGCTGAACCACAATGATTAATTACAGTATGTATGCATAAATCGCAGTATAGGGATTATAAGTAACCAAAAAAAACAAAAACTGTTTAGTGGGGTGACAGAAGCCCTTTAAGTTCGGAAACTTGGACGGGTTTCCATCGGAAAGACTGGGCATAAACGCTTCCCGGGTTGGCGGCTATAAATTGAGTGGCATACCGGTTTGTTTTTGCCACGACTAAGTCAAAGAGCTCCGCAGTGAAGAACAGCTCAAAAAAAAAACAATGCCGATCCGATCTGAGCTGTCTCAACCCGAACTCCAGACTGGGCGGTGAAAGGGGGAACTACTGGTGCGGCTGAAGATGGGGGCTGCCAATCCGGGTTTGCCAGCACCTCAGGGACTCTAGGGGCTCTACGGGCCTGTCTGTGCGGTGGCTGTGACGGGGTAACTACTGCACGTGCCACCGTACCAGCTTCAACTGCCCTTCTGGTGCTCGCCACTTCACCATGTTCTACGGCAGTGCTGGTACTAGGTCCAGGATGGGCTGCGCTGCTGGTGTATGCCTCACCACGTAATCCGACAGCGCCAGCCAGTGCAGCATGCAACCCAGCCTCTATATAAGCTGGAGTCATGTAGCGCTGCACGTCACTCTTCTCTTACTAGTATAGGGATAGGATGCTGCTGTTGTGAGGGAGAGAATAGGAAAGAATCTGTTATCATAAGTGCTTGTTAACTCAGCGATCTACAGCGATTTTGTTTTGTGGGTGTAGTGCACCATTTTTTTTACCCTGCCCTGAGCCCAGTGACACAGAAAAATAACTTTTATCCGTCTGTTAGTTAGGTGGGCGTCGGCAGCCATTTTGTGCAAGTTCATTGCAGCAGCATAGCATATGTGCATTTGTGACAGTCAAATACAAGGTTTAAATACTGCACTTATATTCAGTGTTTAAAAAACACCCATTTTTTGCAAGACCCTACATTTGGGGCCTTTTCTGCATTTGTCACAGTGAAATTCAAGCTTTAATTACTGCAATTATATTCTGGGTTTTAAAAAAAACACCCATTTTTTGCAATACCCTACATCTGGGGCATTTGCTGCATTTGTCACAGTGAAATACAAGCTTTAAATACAGCAATTATATACTGGGTTTAAAAAACACCAATTTTTTTTACAAGATAATACATTTTGGGTCCTTTGCTGAATTTGTGACAGTCAAATACAATCTTTAACCACCTCAGCCCCCTTAGCTTAAACCCCCTTAATGACCAGACCACTTTTTACAATTCTGCACTACACTATTTTCACGGTTTATTGCTCGGTCATACAACTTACCACCCAAATGAATTTTACCTCCTTTTCTTCTCACTAATAGAGCTTTCATTTGGCGGTATTTCATTGCTGCTGACATTTTTACTTTTTTTGATATTAATCAAAAATGACCGAAATTTTTGCCAAAAAATGAAATTTTTCACTTTCTGTTGTAAAATTTTCCAAATAAAACTACATTTCTATATAAATTGTTCTCTACATTTATTGTTCTACATGTCTTTGATAAAAAAAAATGCAATAAGTGTATATTTATTGGTTTGGGTAAAAGTTATAGCGTTTACAAACTATGGTGCAAAAAAATTAATTTACGCACTTTGACTTTCTGAGCACCTGTCATGTTTCCTGAGGTTCTACAATGCCCAGACAGTAAAAACACCCCACAAATGACCCCATTTCGGAAAGTAGACACCCTAAGGTATTTGCTGATGGGCATAGTGAGTTCATGGAAGTTTTTATTTTTTGTCACAAGTTAGCGGAAATGGATTTTTATTTTTTTTCTTACAAAGTCTCATATTCCACTAACTTGTGACAAAAAATAAAATTTTACATGAACTCACCATACTCCTCACGGAATACCTTGGGGTGTCACTTTCTAAAATGGGGTCACTTGTGGGGTATTTATACTGCCCTTGCATTTTAGGGGCCCTAAAGCGTGAGAAGTAGTTTGGAATCCAAATGCGTAAAAATGCCCTGTGAAATCCTAAAAGTACTCATTGAAATTTGGGCCCCTTTGCGCACCTATGCTGCAAAAAAGTGTCACACATGTGGTATTGCCGTACTCATAAGAAGTAGGGCAATGTGTTTTGGGGTGTATTTTTACATATATCCATACTGTGTGTGAAAAACATCTCTGTAAATGACAACTTTTTACATTTTTTTATACAAAGTTGTCAATTTACAGAGATATTTCTCTCACCTAGCATGGGTATATTTAAAAATACACCCTAAAACACATTGCCCTACTTCTCCTGAGTACGGCGATACCACGTGTGTGACACTTTTTTGCAGCCAAGATGCGCAAAGGGGCCCAAATTCCAATGAGTACCTTTAGGATTTCACAGGGCATTTTTACGCATTTGGATTCCAAACTACTTCTCACGCTTTAGGGCCCCTAAAATGCCAGGGCAGTATAAATACCCCACAAGTGACCCCATTTTAGAAAGAAGACACTTGCCATTTGGTCAACTAAATTTAGGGGGTATTCCCTGAGACTACCCAAGAAGAAAAGCAAGCCTGTCTTACAAATGGGCGGCTAGCGAAGTACAGGAAGCCGCTGCGATTGATAAAAAAGATCAAAACTGATTTTTTTTTTATTGCCGCAGCGCTTGTGTAGTGATTGTGCAGTGATAAAAAAATAAAATAAAATTGTCACTGCGGCGGGGCGGGCGTGGGTGAACGCACGTGTGGGCGACCGATAAGGCGGGCAAACACTGCGTTTTGGGTGGAGGGCGAGCTAAGGTGACACTAATACTATTATAGATCTGACTGTGATCAGTTCTGATCACTTACATATACTATAAAGTACCAATGCTGATTAGCGATACGCTAATCAGCAAATCAGTGACTGCGGTGCGGTGGGCTGGGCGCTAACTGAAGCTAACTACCTACCAAAGGGGCCTAAACTAACCTAAACCTAACAGTCAATACTGGTGAAAAAAAAAAAAGTGACAGTTTACACTGATCACTTTTTTCCCTTTCACTAGTGATTGACAGGGGTGATCAAGGGGTTAATTGGGGTGATGGGGGCTGATCTGGGGCTAAATATGTAGTGCTTGGTGTACTCACTGTGATCTGTGCTCTCTGCTGGGACCAACCGACGAAAAGGACCCAGCAGAGAGCACAGAAGCCATCTAACACATTATATTTATAAATATAATGTGGTATATGGCTGGTGGTTCGTTATTTTAAAAGTCACCAACCTGCCAGCGCTGATTATTGGCTGGCAGGCTGGTGACCAACTCCTTGTGCGGCTTTTGCCGACCCGCACTGCGCTTGTGCGGGCCGCATATGCGCGTCATCTCGCGTCTCGCGAGATGACGCGTATATGCGTCCAGGAGGAATAAACCGGCCGCCCGCAGGACGCATCCCTGTGTTAGGCGGTCGGGAGGTGGTTAAATACTGCAGTTATATTCTGGGTATAAAAAAACAGAATTTTTTTGCAATACCCTACATCTGGGGCCTTTGCTGCATTTGTCACAGTGAAATACAAGCTTTAAATACTGCAATTATATTCTGGGTTTAAAAAAACACCCATTTTTGGCAAGACCCTATATCTGAGGCCTTTGCTGCATTTCTGACAGTCAAATACAATCTTTAAATACTGCAGTTATATTGTGGGTATAAAAAAAAACACCCATTTTTTGCAATACCCTACATCCTAGGCCTTTGCTGCATTTCTGACATTGAAATACAAGCTTTAAATACTACAATTATATACTGGGTTTAAAAAACACCCATTTTTGGCAAGATAATAAATTTGCGGCCTTTGCTGCATTTCTGGCGGTCCAATACAAGTGTTAGATACTGCTGTAATATAGTAGGTTTAAAAAACACCAATTTTTTTACAAGATAATACATTTTGGGTCCTTTGCTGAATTTGTGACAGTCAAATACAATCTTTAAATACAGTACTGCAGTTATATTCTGGGTATAAAAAAACACCAACTTTTTGCAATACCCTACATCTGGGCCCTTTGCTGCATTTGTCACAGTGAAATAACATAGTAACATAGTAACATAGTACATAAGGCCGAAAAAAGACATTTGTCCATCCAGTTCGGCCTGTTATCCTGCAAGTTGAACGAGAGGAAGGCAAAAAAAAAAAACTGTGAGGTAGAAGCCAATTTTCCCCACTTTAGGGGAATAAAAAATTCCTTCCCGACTCCAATCAGGCAATCAGAATAACTCCCTGGATCAACGACCCCTCTCTAGTAGCTACAAGCTTTAAATGCTGCAGTTATATACTGGGTTTAAAAAAACACAAATTTTTTGCAAGATAATACATTTTGGGTCCTTTGCGGAATTTGTGACAGTGAAATACAAGCTTTAAATACTACAATTATATACTGGGTTTAAAAAAACACCCATTTGGGGCAAGATAATAAATTTGCGGCCTTTGCTGCATTTCTGGCAGTCCAATACAAGTGTTAGATACTGCTGTTATATTCTGATTTAAAAAAAACACCCATTTTGAGTAAGATAATACATTTGCGGCCTTTGTTGCATTTGTGACAGTCACATACAAAAAAAACACCCATTTGGGGCAAGATAATAAATTTGCGGCCTTTGCTGCATTTCTGGCAGTCCAATACAAGTGTTAGATACTGCTGTTATATTCTGATTTAAAAAAAACACCCATTTTGAGTAAGATAATACATTTGCGGCCTTTGTTGCATTTGTGACAGTGAAATACAAGCTTTAAATACTGCAATTATATTCTGGTTTTAAAAAAACACAAATTTTGAGCAAGATAATACATTTGCAGCCGTTGCTGCATTTCTGACAGTCTAATACAAGCGTTAGATACTGCTGTTATATTCTGGTATTAAAAAAACACCCATTTTGGGCAAGATAATACATTTGCGGCCTTTGTTGCATTTGTGACATAGAAACATAGAAACATAGAATGTGTCGGCAGATAAGAAACATTTGGCCCATCTAGTCTGCCCAATATATCTGAATCCTATTAATAGTCCCTGGCCCTATCTTATATGAAGGATAGCCTTACAAACTTTAAATACTGCTATTATATTCTGGGTTTAAAAAAACACCAATTTTTTTAAAGACCCTACATCTGGGGCCTTTGCTGCATTTGTCACAGTCAAATACTAGCGTTAGATACTGCTGTTATATTCAGGTTTTAAAAAAACACCCATTTTGGGCAAGATAATACATTTGCGGCCTTTGTTGCATTTGTGACAGTCAAAATACTAGCGTTAGATACTGCTGTTATATTCAGGTTTTAAAAAAACACCCATTTTGGGCAAGATAATACATTTGTGGCCTTTGTTGCATTTGTGACAGTCACATACAAACTCTAAATACTGCTATTATATTCTGGGTTTAAAAAAACACCAATTTTTTTAAAGACCCCACATCTGGGGCCTTTGCTGCATTTGTCACAGTTAAATACTAGCGTTAGATACTGTTATATTCTGGTTTTAAAAAAACACCCATTTTGGGCAGGATAATACATTTGCGGCCTTTGTTGCATTTGTGACAGTCACATACAAACTTTAAATACTTCTATTATATTCTGGGTTAAAAAAAACACCAATTTTTTGAGAGTACCTACATCTGGGGCCTTTGCTGCATTTGTCACAGTCAAATACTAGCGTTAGATACTGCTGTTATATTCTGGTTTTAAAAAAACACCTATTTTGGGCAAGACGCTACATTTGGGGCCTTTGCTGCATTTGTTACAGTCAAATACAACCAGTCAATACTGCAGTTACATTGTTGGTTGACAAATTAAAAAAATTTGGGACCGTGAAGTAATTGTATAAAATTCGCCTGTCACACTCTTGTGTGACCTCAAGAAATTTTTACTCTTTATGACACCGGCACTGCCTTACTCTCAGTGAACTTAATTGTTGACTATTGGCGGTTACATTGTCGCCTGACATAAACCATCTGTTAGTTTGGTGGGTGAACGCAAAGAATGAGGAGAGCGTCAAATAAGGGACATGGGCCCGGTCATGGTGCTGCTGGTGGAACTCCTGTTGCAGGGAGAGGACGTGGTCGATCTGTGTCAGCTACATGCACAAGTGAAACACCTTCCTCAGGTGCGAGTAGGCGACAGAACCTTCAGCGTTATTTGGTAGGGCCAAATGCGGCTCTTCGAATGGTAAGACCAGAACAAGTACAGGCGATAGTAGATTGGGTTGCTGACAGTGCCTCCAGTTCCTTCACATTGTCTCCCACCCAGTCTCCTGCTGAAAGATCAGAGTTGGCACCTGCAGCCCATGTCCATCAGTCCTTCACCTCACCCCCTTGCAAATCAACCAAGCAGTCTGAGTCCCAAGTCATGGAGCAGTCTCTTCGGCTTTTTGATAACTCTGCTAGCAGGGTTTCCCAGGATCAGCTACATAGCCCTGCCCCAGAGTTGGAAGAGATTGAGTGCACCGATGCCCAACCACTTATGTTTCAGGATGAGTACATGAGAGGACCACTGCAGCACGTCTCGGATGATGACAAAACACAGGTGCCAACTGCTGTGGCTTTCTGCAGTGTGCAGACCGACAAGGAGGGCAGGGGTAAAGACTGGGTGGAAAATGATGTGGAAGACGATGAGGTCCTCAACCCCATATGGAATCAAGGTCATGCGAGTGACCTCTCTAGTTCGGAGGAAGAGGCGGTGGTCACACAGAGCCACCAGCACAGCAGAAGAGGGAGCAGGATGCAAAAGCGGAGCGGCCGTCCCCTAGACAGTATGCCTGCTACTGCCTACTGCACCAAGGGACCGAGCACACCAATGTCAGCTCCAAGGAGTTCACTGGCGTGGCAGTTCTTCAGACAATGTGCTGACGACAAGACACGAGTGGTTTGCACACTGTGCAATCAGAGCCTAAAGCGAGGCATAAACATTCTCAACCTGAGCACAACCTGCATGACCAGGAATCTAAGTGCAAAGCACGAGCTGCAGTGGAGTAGACACCTCAAAAACCAGGAAAGGTCTCTGGCTCCTCCTGCTTCCTCTTCTGCTGCAGTCTCGGCCTCTTCATCCACCTCTGGAGTGACAGTGGCACCTGCCACCCCGCAAACAGAAGATCTGCCATCAACACCACCACCTGGGTCACCAAGCATCTTCACAATGTCCCATGGAAGTGTTCAACTCTCTATCTCCCATACACTGGAGCGAAGGAGGAAGTACCCCTCTACCCACCCACAATCACTGGCCTTTGAAATGCTGTCATTCCGTCTGGTGGAGATGGAGAGTTTTAAAAGCCTTATGGCGGTGGCTGTCCCACAGTACGTCGTGCCCAGCCGCCACTACTTTTCCAGGCAAGCCATCCCTTCCCTGCACAACCAAGTGGTGGACAAAATCAGGTGTGCACTGCGCAACGCCATCTGTGGCAAGGTCCACCTAACTACGGATACGTGGACAAGTAAGCACGGTCAGGGACGTTATTTCTCCCTAACAGCACACTGGGTAAATACAGTGGCAGCTGGGCCTGAGGCGGATAGCAGCATGTCCTCCAACCACCGAGGATTGCAGGGTGCTTCTCTTTGCCTCCTGTTGCTTCCTCCTCCTACTCCACTTCCTCATCCTCTACCGCCTCCTCATCTGTTCAGCGTAACACCTTCACCAACTTCAGCACAGCAAGGGGTAAACGACAGCAGGCAGTTTTAAAACATATCTGTTTGGGGGACAAACCCCCCACCATGCAGGAGCTGTGGACGGGCCTTGAACAACAGTGCCAGTGAGCCTCAAGCCCAGCCTGGTGGTGTGCGATAATGGGCGAAATCTCGTAGCAGCTCTGGGACTAGCCGGTTTGACGCACATCCCTTGCCTGGGGCATGTGCTGAATTTGGTGGTGCAGAGGTTCCTTAAAAATTACCCTAATATGTCAGAGCTGCTGCAGAAAGTGCAGGCCGTCTGTGCGCGCTTTCGGCGTTCTCATCCTGCTGATGCTCACCTGTCAGCGCTGCAGCGTAACTTCGGCCTTCCCGCTCACCGCCTCATATGCAACGTGCCTACAAGGTGGAACTCCACCTTGCACATGCTGGCCAGACTGCGCGAGCAGCAGCAGGCAATAGTGGAGTTTCAGCTGCAGCACGCACGGGTGAGTCGCTCTGTGGAACAGCACCACTTCACCACCAATGAGTGGGCCTCCATGCGAGACCTGTGTGTCTTGTTGCGCTGTTTCAAGTACTCCACCAACATGGCCAGTGCTGATGAAGCCGTGCTCAGCATTACTTTCCCACTTCTATGCCTCCTTGAAAAAATGCTTCAGGCGATGATGGAAGAGGATGTGGCACAGGAGGAGGAGGAGGAGGAAGAGGAATCATTTCGTAGTGATTTAGGCCAGTCATTCACAAGTGGCTCTGAGGGTGGGTTCCTGCACCAACAAACGCCAGGTACACAATTGTCCAGCAAGGGCACAGTTCTGGAGTATGACGAGGTAGAGGATGAGGAGGAGGAGATGGAGGAGGAGGAACTGTGTTCACAGCAGGGTGGCGCCGAAACCAGCTCATAGCCATCACTGGTGCATGGCTGGGGGGGATACAGAGGACACAGACGATACACCTCCTACAGAGGACAGCTTTTCGTTGCCTCTGGGCAGCCTGGCACACATGAGCGATTACATGCTGAAGTGTCTCCGCAACGACCGCCGAGTTGCCCACATTCTAACTTGTGCTGATTACTGGGTGGCCACGCTGCTGGATCCTCGTTACAAGGACAACGTACCGTCCTTAATTCCGTCACTGCAGCCTGATAGTAAGATTTGCGAGTACAAGCGCGCGCTGGTAGACGCGCTGCTGGTGGCATTCCCACCTGGCATTCCCACCTGGCATTCCCACCTGACAACAGTGGAAGCACAAGGCAAAGGCAGAGAAGGAGGAAGAGGTCGCCAACGCAGCTGGGGCTCCGCCAGCACCTCAGAAGGCAGGGTTAGCATGGCCGAAATGTGGAAGAGCTTTGTCAGCACGCCACAACAACCAGCACCACCAGCTGATATGGAATGTCTTAGCAGGAGGCAGCATTTCAGCAACATGGTGGAGCAGTATGTGTGCACACGCCTACATGTACTGACTGATGGGTCTGCCCCCTTCAACTTCTGGGTCTCCAAATTGGGCACATGGCCTGAGATTGCCCTTTACGCCTTGGAGGTGCTGGCCTGCCCTGCAGTCAGTGTATTGTCTGAACGTGTGTTCAGCACGGCAGGGGGCGTTATCACAGACAAGCGCAGCCACCTGTCCCCAGCCTATGTAGACAAGCTCACGTTCATTAAAATGAACCAGGCATAGATCCCACATGACTTGTCCGTACCTTGTGTAGAATAGACATGTATAATGGCCTTACCCAGCCATTGTTATACTACAGCGCAATTGCTCATTGTTGTATTTTTTATATTTCCCACTCTTTTGGGGTGTACCCTAATTGAAACAAAAAATATATATTAAAAAAATCCAGTGTTGGCTACCTCGTCCTACACCTACACTGCTACGTCCACCGCCTCCTCAATCTCCTAAACCATATGGACCTCCACCTCATAAATCAAGATTATTATTTTTAATTCTTACGTATTTTATTTTAAGTAATTTCACTAACTTGTCTGATACATTGTTGGGTTATATATCCCAAATTTTGGGCTGTGATATACCCCTGCTCTACCTAGTAGACAGGGAAATACATTTCACTAATTTGTCTGTTACATTGTCGGGTGAAATTCACAAATTTTTGGCTGTGATATACCCCTGCTCTACCTAGTAGATAGGTAAATAAATTTCACTAATTTGTCTGTTACATTGTCGGGTGAAATTCACCAATTTTTGGCTGTGATATACCCCTGCTCTACATAGTGGAAATGGAAATACATTTCACTAATTTGTCTGTTACATTGTTGGGTGACAAATGCTCATCTTTTGCGCTAGAAAGTACATTTGCGGCCTACACTGCATTTAGGACAGTACAAATCAGGTGAGGCCAGAACAAGTACAGACTATAGTAGATTGGGGGGCTGACAGTGCCTAGAGTTCCTTCGCATTGTCTCCCACCCAGTCCCCTGCTGCAAGATCAGAGTTGGCATCTACAGCTCATGGCCATCTGTCTTTCAACTCACCCCCTTGCAAATCAGGCAAGCAGTCTGAGCCCCCAGTCATGCCGCAGTCTGTTATGCTTTTTGATGACTCTGCGTGCAGGGTTTCCCAGGGCCATCTGGTAAAGAGTGTGTCGAAGATGATGTAGATGATGATAAAATACTAGACCCCACATGGAATCAAGGTCATGCGAGTGACCTGTCTAGTTCGGAGGAAGAGGCGGTGGTCGCACAGAGGAAACCAGCACAGCAAAAGAGGGAGAAGGGTGGAAAAGCGTCTGTTACATTCTTGGGTGACATTTTATTATTTTTGCCATGAATAAACCGCTGCTCTGCATAGGTGACAGGGACCTAAAGTTAAAAAAATCGTCTGTTACATTGTCAGGTGACATTTTACCAATTTTGCCGTAAACAAACCCCTTCTCTGCATAGGTGACAAGGACCTAATTTTTGTAAAATCGTATGCTCAATTGGTGGGTGACATGAACACAGTTTTGCCGTGAATAAACCTCTGCTCTGCATAGTTGACAGGGACCGAAGTTTTTAAAAATCGTCTGTTCCATTGGTGGGTTACATTAACCAATTTTTGCCAATGAAAAACCCCTGCTTTGCATAGGTGACAGGGACTTAAATTTCGAAAATTTGTCTTTAATTGACACACGCCACCTCCTTTCATTCGATCCTTCCACTTTAACAACTTGTCCCACATTTCCACTCAGTCACGTTTCAGCCATTGACCTCCCTTGGATGTGGTATCCCTTTCTCACGCTCCCTCTCCGGCGTGGAACCCTGATTCGCCGATAACCGTGATCAACATGCTAGGCGCAGAAAAGAACATCAAAAGTTGATAGAGAAGATATCCAATTGGATCGTGGACGTCACGGGGACGTGCGATCAGGCAGAAGTTATCTAGAGTCAACAAAGCGGCAGCAGGGCCTCTCCTGTCTAACATTTCCAAATCCAAAATACCCCAGTGACATTCCCTATAATTTTTTATTAATCATTCCAATAACAGGGCATCTTCAGAGTCCTGTATTGTTATTTATTGTCACTACCTCCCCGAGTCGGGAGTGGGTAATTGCTGCGTGCCCCCTCCTTTATTTGGAAGCTTCGTCTTCAATAATTTGTCCAACATTTCCGCTTGATCACATTTAATTTTATACATTGACCTCCCTTGGATGTGGTATCCCTTTCTCACACTCCCTCTCCAGCTTGAAACCCTGATTCGCCGCTAACCGTGATCAACATGGTGGGCGCAGAAAAGAACATTGAAAGTTGATAGAGAAGATATCCAATTGGATCGTGGACATCACGGGGACGTGCGTCATGGTGGAGCAGTATGTGTTCACACTCCTACATGTACTGACTGATGGGTCTGCCCCCTTCAACTTCTGGGTCTCCAAATTGGGCACATGGATTGAGCTTGCCCTTTATGCATTGGAGGTGCTGGCCTGCCCTGCAGCCAGTGTATTGTCTGAAGGTTTGTTTAGCAGGGCTGGAGGGGGTTATCACAGGTTATATTTCCCAATGTTTTGGGGTCTACCCAAATAAATAAATAATAATAATAATAATAATAAAATAAAATAAAAAACAAAACAAAAAACTGTGTTGGCTACCTCCTTCTCCTCCACCGCCGCTTCCACCTACACAGCCACATCCACCGCCTCCTCAACCTCCTACTCCATATGGACCTCATCCTCCTAGATCAAGTTTATTATTTTTTATTTTTATGTATTTTATGTTATTTTAAGTCATTTCCCTATCCACATTTGTTTGCAGAGCACTTGCCATGGTCTTAGCCACATTTTGTTACCATTTGCAGCCCTCTAGCCCTTTCCATGACTTTTTTAGAGCCATTTTAGTGCTCAAAAGTACGGGTCAATGAGGTTTGCTTATTGTGTGACTTCAATGAGGTTTGGGTTCGGGGTCAAGTTCGGGTCCCGAACTCAAACTTTTTTGTGAAGTTCGGTCGAACCCGTCGAAACCAAACATCCAGGTGTCCGCTCAACTCTACTTTATTGCAATCATACAGAGGCTAACAAGCCTCTACATGATAGTGTTTGGCGTTGACAGGTTCTCTTTATAGAATCTGCCCTCCAACACAGAATATTGAGCTCATTACTGAGCTCAATCTTCTGTACAGTTTGCGACAGCTGAGTTGGCACTGTGAGCAGAGAACTCACAGATCACAGAAAGAAGTATGAAGAACAAACATTCTCCGCTCTGCCCGCCGCTCTCCATCCTGAAATGTTTGCCATGCTCCAGGTCCTCGAGAGGAGCATGGACTTCGAAAACCGTGGTGGTGGTGGTGGGGGGGATAGCGTTGGCTGCTGCTTGCTAAACATTTAGCCCTGCTAGCCCGCAGCAGGGCTAAATATAGAAAAAAACAACCTGATGTTTGATGGTAGAAATTCCACACCCTTGCTCCGGAGACCATGCACAGCCCACTAATATCCCACAGAGCCCTCCTGAGACTAGCCTCCTGGGATATCAGGCAAGCACCCCAGATCACAGAGTATGTAGCTTCATATTACTCTGCATTAATGTATAATGCATTGCTGGGATTTATAGTCCCCCTACAGCTTGGAGTCAGTGGCGAACTACTAGTGGTGCAACATTTGCAGATAGGACACTGCCCTGGTGCTCCATCACTGTCCTAAAATCATTAGTCTGCATTGTTTAAACAAAAAGAAAAAAAGTACAGTCCTGATCAAAAGTTTAAGACCACTTGAAAAATGGCAAAAAATCATATTTAGCATGGCTGGATCTTAACAAGGTTCCAAGTAGAGCTTCAACATGCAAAAAGAAGAAATGGGAGTGAGATAAAACATTTTTGAGCATTCAATTTATTAAAACTACGAATAAACTGAAACAGGCAGTTTTTCAGCTGATCAAAAGTTTAGGACCACACCTCCAAAAAAAAATAAACCCCCCCAAAACAGAAATCCAACTTCCAAACATGAACTCAGTAATGAGTAGCTCCGCCACTATTGTATATAACTTCCAAAATTCGTTTCGGCATGCTTGATGCAAGCGTTTCCATGAGGTGAGTGGGAACATTTCTCCAAGTGGTGAAGACGGCCGCACGAAGGCCATCTACTGTCTGGAACTGTTGTCCGTTTTTGTAAACTTCCCTTGCCATCCATACCCAAAGGTTCTCAATTGGATTTAGATCAGGGGAATATGCAGGATGGGCCAAAAGAGTGATGTTATTCTCCTGGAAAAAGTCCCTTGTCCTGCGGGCATTGTGTACTGTAGCGTTGTCCTGTTGAAAAACCCAGTCGTTACCACACAGACGAGGGCCCTCAGTCATGAGAAATGCTCTCTGCAACATCTGGACATAGCCAGCGGCCGTTTGACGCCCCTGCATTTCCTGAAGCTCCATTGTTCCACTGAAGGAAAAAGCACCCCAGACCACTATGACACCCCCTCCACTGTGGCGCGTAGAAAACATCTCAGGTGGGATCTGCTTGTCATGCCAGTAATGTTGGAAACCATCAGGACCATCAAGGTAAAAAATGTTCTCATCAGAGAATAAAACTTTCTTCCACCTTGAATGTCCCATGTTTGGTGCTCTCTTGCAATGTCCAAACGAGCAGTTCTGTGGCGTTCAAGGAGACGAGGCCTTTGAAGAAGTTTTTTGTTTTTTAAGCCCTTCAGTCTCAGATGCCGTCTGATTGTTATGAGGCTGCAGTCAGCACCAGTAAGGGCCTTAATTTGGGTCGAGGATCGTCCATTGTCTTGACGGACAGCCAATTGGATCCTCCGGCTCAGTGCTGATGAAATTTTTTTGGGTCTTACACTTGAATTTTTTGTTCCATAACCCTCAGGAGTCAGGATCATTTAAGAAATTCCAAATGACTGTCTTACTGCGTCCCACCTCAGCAGCGATGGCGCGCTGTGAGAAACCCTGCTTATGCAGTTCAACAACCCGACCACGTTCAAAAAGGGAGAGTTTTTTTTAGCTTTGCCATCACAACGTGTGACTACCTGACAGAAAATGACAATGAATCCACATATTTGCACAGATTTGGCCTTTTAAAGGGATTCTGTCATCAAGATTTTCAATATGGAGCTGTTCATATCATCCTCTCAGTCTCCATTATCTAATTAAAAATATACTAGTTTTACCCCCACCTGTCCTTTCATTTTGGATAAAAATCGGTTTTATTAATATGCGAATTACCTTACTAACATGCCCAATGGGCTGTCCCTCCGGCCGTTTGTGCCCAGCCGCGCCCCTTATCTCGTAGCCCAGCGCCGCCCCACTGCTAATTATGCACTCCTCTCATCGCCGATGGTGCGCCGTAATCTCGCGCATGCACCCTAAATCCACTGGTCAGCGCCCGCGCGGTGTCCTGGCAGCAGCCTCAGCGAACGCAGCGCGCATGAACCAGCTGTCTGCGTACTTCACCCGCGGGCGCTGACCAGTGGATTTAGGGCGCATGCGCGAGATTACGGCGCACCATCGGCGATAAGAGGAGTGCATAATTAGCATTTGGGCGGCGCTGGGCTACGAGATAAGGGGGGCGGCTGGGCACAAACGGCCGGGGGGACAGCAGCTTGGGCATGTCAGTAAGGTAATTAGCATATTAATACAACCGATTTTTATCCAAGATGAAGGGACAGGTGGGGGTAAAACTAGTATATTTTTAATTAGATAATGGAGACTGAGAGGATGATATGAACAGCTGCATATCGAAAATCTTGATGACAGAATCCCTTTAACCCCTTAGGGACCCATGAAGTATCGGTACGGCATGTGTTGTTACAATCACTGCCGCTCGGTGGGCGGTGATCGGAACAAGGTGCCTGCTCAAATCATTGAGCAGGCACCTCGGCTAAATGCGCGGGGGGGGTCCCGTGACCCCCCGTGTCGGCGATCGCCGCAAACCGCAGGTCAATTCAGACCTGCGGTTTGTGACATTTACCTGGTGCGGCGGCGGTGCCATCGGGTCCCCATGCGGCTGTAGGGGGGACCCGATGGCATGGAAGGCAGCGCAATGCCTAAGGAAGGCATCACGCTGCCTTCCGGTGAAGAGCCTGTGAGATCCAGCCCCCTGGATCTCACAGACCGGAAGCTGTATGAGTAATACACACTGTATAACTCATACAGCCAATGCATTCCAATACAGAGGTATTGGAATGCATTGTAAAGGATTAGACCCCCAAAAGTTCAAGTCCCAAAGTGAGACAAAAAATAATGTGAAAAAAAAGTTGAAAAAATAAAGTTTTCCCCTCCAAAAATTAAAAGTTTCTAGTAAAAATAAAAACGTCATTTTCCCCAAATAACGTTTAAGAAAATTGGTAAAAAATAGGGAAAAAAAAAAAGTATACATATTAGGTATTACCGCGTCCGTATCGACCGGCTCTATAAACCTATCACATGACCTAACCCCTCAGATGAACACCGTTAAAAAAAAAAAAAAAAAAAAACTGTGCAAAATAAACAATTTTTTTGTCACCTTACATCACAAAAAGTACAACAGCAAGCGATCAAAAAGGCGTTTGCCCACCAAAATAGTACCAATCTAACTGTCACCTCATCCCACAAAAAATGAGCCCCTACCTGAGACAATCGACCAAAAAATAAAAAAACTATGGCTCAGAAGTTAGAGATCTCCCAAACTATTCGTCGGCGAACAGTTCCCGGCGAACATATGTGATGTTCGGTCCGCCCCCTATTCGTCATCATTGAGTAAACTTTGACCCTGTACCTCACATCCAGCAGACACATTCCAGCCAATCAATAGCATAGCCTGCCTCCCAGACCCTCCCACCTCCGGGACAGCATCCATTTTAGATTCATTCGGAAGCTGCAGTCTTAGTGAGAGGAGGGACAGTGTAGCTGCTGCTGATTTAATAAGGAAATCGATAGCTAGGCTAGTGTATTCAGTGTCCACGCCAGTCCTGAAAGACTCATCTGATCTCTGCTGTAAGGACAGCGTCCTGACAGCACCCCAAAAAGCCCTTTTTAGGGCTAGTACATCAGTCTGCTTTTTTTTCCTGTGTAATCTAATTGCAGTTGCCTGCCAGCGTGTGTGTCAGGCTCACAGCATATACTGTGCCCACTTGCCCAGTGCCACCACTCATATCTGGTGTCACAGTAGCTTGAATTTAAAAAATAAAATAACATTTTTGACTGTAAAATAATAGCAGTCAGTTGCCTGCACGCGTGTGTGTTTCAGGCCCTGCAAGTGCATAGTGTCACCAGCGCAACTCCTATCTGGTGTCACAGTAGATTACATTTAAAATATATATATTTTGACTGTAAAATAATAGCACCAACTGGAGATCGGCATAGTGGTGTGTGACAACGGAAGCAATTTGTTGGCGGCATTGAATTTGGGCAAGTTGACACATGTGCCGTGCATGGCACATGTGTTGAATCTGATTGTACAACGCTTTGTGCATAAGTACCCAGGCTTATAGGACGTCCTCAAGCAGGCCAGGAAGGTGTGTGGCCATTTCAGGCGTTCCTACACGGCCATGGCGCACTTTTCAGATATCCAGCGACAAAACAACATGCCAGTGAGGCGCTTGATTTGCGACAGCCCGGCACGTTGGAATTCAACACTCCTAATGTTCGACCGCCTGCTCCAGCAAGAAAAAGCCGTCAACGAGTATTTCGATGACTGGGGTGCTAGGACAGCCTCTGCCACGTTACTGGACGCTCATGCGCAATGCCTGTAGGCTCATGCGTCCTTTTGAGGAGGTGACAAACCTAGTCAGTCGCACTGAAGGCATCATCAGCGACATCATCCCATTTGTTTTCTTCCTGGAGCGTGCCCTGCGAAGAGTGCTGGATCAGGCCGTAGATGAGCGTGAAGAGGAAGAGTTGTGGTCACCATCACCACCAGAAACAGCCGTATCAGCATCGCTTGCTGGACCTGCGGCAACGCTGGAAGAGGAGTCTGAGTAAGAGGAGTCAGAGGAGTAATGTGGCTTTGAGGAGGAGGAGGAAGACCAACCACCATCTGGTACCCGTAGTGTTGTACGTGGCTGGGGGGGAAGAACAGACCTTCAGTGAGATCAGTGAGGACGAGAAACGGGACATGATGAGTAGCTCGGCATCCAACCCTGTGCAAATGGGGTCTTTCATGCTGTCGTGCCTGTTGAGGGACCCTCATATAAAAAGGCTGAAGGAGAACGACCTGTACTGGGTGGCCATGCTACTAGACCCCCGGTATAAGCAGAAAGTGCCTGAAATGTTACCGAATTACCGGAAGTCGGAAAGGATGCAGCCGTTCCAAAATAAATTAAAAAGTATGCTTTACACAGCGTATAAGGGTGATGTCACAGCACAACGGGAATCTAACAGGGGAAGAGGTGAAAGTAATCCTCCTCCTACCACGACCACGCCGGCAAGGACAGGATGCTTTACAGACATGTTGTTGGTGGAGGACATGCAGAGCTTTTTAAGTCCTACGCATCGCCACAGCCCTTCGGGGTCCACCCTCAGAGAATGACTCGACCGACAGGTAGCAGACTACCTCGCCTTAACTGCAGATATCGACACTCTGAGGAGCGATGAACCCCTTGACTACTGGGTGTGCAGGCTTGACCTGTGGCCTGAGCTAAATCAATTTGCGATAGAACTTCTGGACTGCCCCGCTTCAAGTGTCCTGTTAGAAGGGACCTTCAGTGCAGCAGGAGGTATTGTCACTGAGAAGAAAAGTCGCCTAGGTCAAAAAAGTCTAGATTACCTCACCTTTATTAAAATGTATGAGGCATGGATCCCGAAGGGACTGACAGTGGATACATTTGACTAAAAAAGGCCTGGTGATGAGATGAGCTGCCTTGGGCTAAAAATGGTCCACAAGCTGCTGTATGCTATCTCTGCATGCCGGATGACTTGCGTGACTTATCTACCACCAACTAGGGTTCAAGCCGCAATGTTTTAGTGCACTTTCTGCCTGGAAAACATCAATTTTTCTGGCCGCTGCTACAGCAGCGGCTGCAACAATACCTAGTTTTTCTGGCCTCTGGTGCTGCACTGTGGCTGCAAAAACAAAACAAGAAAAAAGGAACAAACATGTGTCAATTCCCCTTCGTGATCATTACCTTGTTGTGGTGAAGAAGCTTGCGTATCACAATGAAGCGACCACCTCTATGAGTGTGTTGGCAATGGCAATGTTGACACACCCCAGATAAGGTCGTTGCTTCATTGTGAACAGACCAAAAGCGATCGGCTGTATAATTTTGCATAGAAAAAACATTAATTTTCTTTGTGATCATCTTAGGTGATCATTAAAGCCTACTAGGCCAACAATGGGCCCGCACTGCAGAATCATTGTTTTCTGGGTCACTTAACTGTCACTGAACTACCTCAGCATGACCATAGACTTTGAAAAACCCCCATCGCCGAGCACAGTCATCACTACACCAAGATTGACGCATAGAGGAATAAAATTTATGTCATGAGTGTATCAACTATTGACAACTATTTGCGGTTGTCTAAAATCTATTCCATACACGTCCCCTGATAGGGGACGTAACAGGGATTAAACTGATAGGAATAGTACTACTTACACACCACTCATATCTGGTGGCACAGTACATTGCAAGGTGTACCCGCAGTTCCCCAAATTGGAAGTAAGAGGACTGACCAAGCATCTTTTTCCATCTCCCGGTTCCTAAAATCTATTCCATACACCGGCCCCTGATAGGGGACAAAACAGAGATTAAACTGTTAAGAACAGATTTTTTTTAATTTAACAAAAAAGAGGACAGCCTCTGCGGAGCTGGGTATTTTTTGGCCGCGTTACTGAACGCTCATGCACAATGGCTGTAGGCTCATGCGTCCTTTTGCGGAGGTGACAAACCTGGTCAGTCAAACCCAAGGCAACATCATCGACCTCATCCCATATACGTTTTTTCTGGAGCGTGCCCTGCGAAGAGTGCTGGATCAGGCCGTAGATGAGCATGAAGAGGAAGATTTGTGGTCACCATCACCACCAGAAGCAGCCTTGTCGTCGTCGATTGCTGGACCTGCGGCAATGCAGAGAGAGGAGTTTGAAGAAGAGAAGTCAGAGGAGGAAGGTGGCTTTGAGGAGGTGGAAGACCAACCACAGAAGGCGTCCTAGGGGGCTTGTTGTCACCTTTCAGGGACCCTTGGTGTTGTACGTGGCTGGGTAGAGGAATAGACCTTCAATGACGTCAATGAGGACAAGGAACGGGACATGGCTAGCTTGGTATCCAACCTTGTCCAAATGGGGAGTTTGCGGTTGTGCAAATGAACTGTTTGCGGTGCGTTAAACGGGGAGTTTGGTCTGTCACTGTGAAGCGAGCGTAACCCTTACACTACCTGATCGATACAACATCATACCTGATGTTTTAAAGCACGTTATTCCAAACAATTTAGGAATGTTAGGTGATTTATGCCCTTTATGGATTAAAACCCGACTCTGCGTCAACTTTGTAATTTTCAATGGGAGTTTTGCCATGGATCCCCCTCCGGCATGCCACAGTCCAGGTGTTAGTCCCCTTGAAACAACTTTTCCATCACTATTGTGGCCAGAAAGAGTCCCTGTAGGTTTTAAAATTCGCCTGCTTATTGAAGTCTATGGCGGTTCGCCCGTTCACGAAAATTCGCGTTCGCTGTTCGCGAAAGGAAAATTTTATGTTCGCGACATCTCTAATGGAGACACTAAAACATCATTTTTTTGGTTTTAAAAAAGCTGTTATTGTGTAAAACTTACATAAATAAAAAAAATGGATACATATTTGGTATCGTCGCATTCGTATCGACTGGCTCTATTAAAATATCACATGACCTAACCCCTCAGATGAACACCGTAAAAAATAAAAAATAAAAACTGTGCTAAATAGACCATTTTTTGTCACCTTACATCACAAAAAGTATAATAGCAAGCGATCAAAAAGTCATATGCACCCCAAAATAGTGCCACTCAAACCGTCATCTCATCCCGCAAAAAATAAGACCCTACCTAAGATAATCGCCCAAAAACTGAAAAAACTATGGCTCTCAGAATATGGAAACACTAAAACATGATTTTTTATTTTTTTCAAAAATGATATTATTGTGTAAAACTTACATAAATAAAACAAAAGTATACATATTAGGTATCGCCGCATCCGTATCGACCGGCTCTATAAAAATATCACATGACCTAACCTCAGATGATCACCGTAAAAAAATTAAAATAGAAAACTGTACTAAATAAACAATTTTTTGTCACCTTACATCACAAAAAGTGTAATAGCAAGCGATCAAAAAGTCACACGCACCCCAAAATAGTGCCAATAAAACCGTCATCTCATCCCGCAAAAATCATACCCTAACCAAGGTATCCGCCCAAAAACTGAAAAAATTATGTCTCTCAGACTATGGAAACACTAAAACATGATTTTTTTTGCTTCAAAAAAGAAATCATTGTGTAAAACTTACATAAATAAAAAAAAGTATACATATTAGGTATCGCCACATCCGTGACAACCTGCTCTATAAAAATATCACATGATCTAACCTGTCAGATGAATGTTGTAAATACCAAAAAAAATAAAAACAGTGCCAAAACAGCTATTTCTTGTTATCTTGCCTCACAAAAAGTGTAATATAGAGCAACCAAAAATCATATGTACCCTAAACTAGTGCCAACAATACTGCCACCCTATCCCGTACTTTCTAAAATGGGGCCACTTTTTTGGAGTTTCTACCCTAGGGGTGCATCAGGAGGGCTTCAAATGGGACATGGTGTCAAAAAACCAGTCCAGCAAAATCTGCCTTCCAAAAACCGTATGGCATTCCTTTCCATCTGCGCCCTGCCGTGTGCCCGGACAGCTATTTACGACCACATATGGGGTGTTTCTGTAAACTACAGAATCAGGGCCATAATTTTTGAGTTTTGTTTGGCTGTTAACCCTTGCTTTGTTACTGGGAAAAATGGATTCAAATGGAAAATTTGCCAAAAATGTGAAATTCAGAAATTTCATCTCCATTTGCCAATAACTCTTGTGGAACACCTAAAGGGTTAACAATGTTTGTAAAATCTGTTTTGAATACCTTGAGGGGTGTAGTTTCTTAGATGGGGTCACTTTTATGGAGTTTCTACTCTAGGGGTGCATCAGGGGGGCTTCAAATGGGACATTGTGTAAAAAAAAACAGTCCAGCAAAATTTGACTTCCAAAAACCGTATGGCATGCCTTTCCTTCTGTGCCCTGCCGTGTGCTCGTACAGTAGTTTACGACCACATATGGGGTGTTTCTGTAAACTACAGAATCAGGGCCATAAATATTGAGTTTGGTTTGGCTGTTAACTATTGCTTTGTAACTGGAAAATAATTATTAAAATGTAAAATCTGCCAAAAAAGTGAAATTTTTTAATTGTATCTCTATTTTCCATTAATTCTTGTGGAACACCTAAAGGGTTAACTACGTTTTTAAAATCAGTTTTGAATACCTTGAGGGGTGTAGTTCATAGAATGGGGTCATTTTTGGGTGGTTTCTATTATGTAAGCCTCGCAAAGTGACTTCATACCTGAACTGGTCCCTAAAAATTGGGTTTTTGAAAATTTCAGAAAGATTTCAAGATTTGCTTCTAAACTTCTAAGCTTTGTAACATCCCCAAAAAATAAAATATCATTCCCAAAATGAGCCAAACATGAAGTAGACATATGGGGAATGTAAAGTAATAATTATTTTTGGAGGTATTACTATGTACACTGCTCAAAAAAATAAAGGGAACACAAAAATAACACATCCTAGATCTGAATTAATTAAATATTCTTCTGAAATACTTTGTTCTTTACATAGTTGAATGTGCTGAAAACAAAATCACACAAAAATAAAAAAATGGAAATCAAATTTTTAACCCATGGAGGTCTGGATTTGGAGTCACACTCAAAATTAAAGTGGAAAAACACACTACAGGCTGATCCAACTTTGATGTAATGTCCTTAAAACAAGTCAAAATGAGGCTCAGTAGTGTGTGGCCTCCACGTGCCTGTATGACCTCCCTACAATGCCTGTGCATGCTCCTGATGAGGTGGCGGACGGTCTCCTGAGGGATCTCCTCCCAGACCTGGACTAAAGCATCTGCCAACTCCTGGACAGTCTGTGGTGCAACGTGACGTTGGTGGATAGAGCGAGACATGATGTCTCAGATGTGCTCAATTGGATTCAGGTTTGGGGAACAGGCGGGCCAGTCCATAGCATCAATGCCTTCGTCTTGCAGGAACTGCTGACACACTCCAGCCACATGAGGTCTAGCATTGTCTTGCATTAGGAAGATCCCAGGGCCAACCGCACCAGCATATGGTCTCACAAGGGGTCTGAGGATCTCATCTCGGTAGCTAATGGCAGTTAGGCTACCTCTGGCGAGCACATGGAGGGCTGTGCGGCCCTCCAAAGAAATGCCACCCCACACCATTACTGACCCAATGCCAAACCGGTCATGCTGGAGGATGTTGCAGGCAGCAGAACGTTCTCCACGGCGTCTCCAGACTGTCACGTCTGTCACATGTGCTCAGTGTGACCTGCTTTCATCTGTGAAGAGCACAGGGCGCCAGTGGCGAATTTGCCAATCTTGGTGTTCTCTGGCAAATGCCAAACGTCCTGCACGGTGTTGGGCTGTAAGCACAGCCCCTACCTGTGGACGTCGGGCCCTCATATCACCCTCATGGAGTCTGTTTCTGACCGTTTGAGCAGACACATGCACATTTGTGCCTGTTTGGAGGTCATTTTGCAGGGCTCTGGCAGTGCTCCTCCTGTTCCTCCTTGCACAAAGGCAGAGGTAGCGGTCCTGCTGCTGGGTTGTTGCCCTCCTACGGCCTCCTCCACGTCTCTTGATGTACTGGCCTGTCTCCTGGTAGCGCCTCCATGCTCTGGAAACTACGCTGACAGACACAGCAAACCTTCTTGCCACAGCTCGCATTGATGTGCCATCCTGGATAAGCTGCACTACCTGAGCCACTTGTGTGGGTTGTAGACTCTGTCTCATGCTACCACTAGAGTGAAAGCACCGCCAGCATTCAAAAGTGACCAAAACATCAGCCAGGAAGCATAGGAACTGGGAAGGGGTCTGTGGTCACCACCTGCAGAACCACTCCTTTATTGGGGGTGTCTTGCTAATTGCCTATAATTTCCACCTGTTGTCTATCCCATTTGCACAACAGCATGTGAAATTGATTGTCACTCAGTGTTGCTTCCTAAGTGGACAGTTTAATTTCACAGAAGTGTGATTGACTTGGAGTTACATTGTGTTGTTTAAGTGTTCCCTTTATTTTTTTGAGCAGTGTATTATAGAAGTAGAGAAATTGAAACTTGGAAATTTGAAATTTTTTACACATTTTTGGTAAATTTGGTATTTTTTTATAAATAAAAAATATTTTTTTTTACTTCATTTTACCAGTGTCATGAAGTACAATATGTGACGAGAAAACAATCTCAGAATGGCCTGGATAAGTCAAAGCGTTTTAAAATTATCAGCACTTAAAGTGACACTGGTCAGATTTGCAAAAAATAGCCAAGTCCTTAAAGGGCTTCTGTCACCCCACTAAAGTGATTTTTTTTTTTTGGGGCTAGTTAAATTAGTTATATAGCGATATATGACAATATAATTGTGTTACTTACTTTGATCCAGCAGTTTATTCAAAAAACGAAGTTTTATCATATGCAAATTCGGTCTCTACCAGCAAGTAGAGCGGCTACTTGCTGGTAGCTGCTGCAGAAATCCGCCCCCTCCTCTTGTTGATTCACAGGGCCAGCCGGGATCTCCTCCTCCGGCCAGCCCTGTCGGTATTTCAAAAATCGCGCGCCTGTGTTGATTCGGCGCAGGCGCTCTGAGATGAGGAGGCTCGTCTCCTCAGAACTCCCTCAGTGCGCCTGCACCGATGACATCACCGAAATAGAAGACGTCATCAGCGCAGGCGCACTGAGGGAGTTCTGAGGAGACGAGCCTCCTCATCTCAGAGCGCCTGCGCCGAATCAACACAGGCGCGCGATTTTTGAAATACCGACAAGGCTGGCCGGAGGAGGAGATCCCGGCTGGCCCTGTCAATCAACAAGAGGAGGGGGCGGATTTCTGCAGCAGCTACCAGCAAGTAGCCGCCCTACTTGCTGGTAGAGACCGAATTTGCATATGATAAAACTTCGTTTTTTGAATAAACTGCTGGATCAAAGTAAGTAACACAATTATATTGTCAAATATCGCTATATAACAATATTTAACTAGCCCCCCCAAAAAAAATCATTTTAGTGGGGTGACAGAAGCCCTTTAGGGTGAAATAGGGCTGAGTCCTTAAGGGGTTAAAGGCATGTGGTCCTAAAATTTGGATCAGCTGAAAAACAGCCTGTTTCAGTCTAATCGTTATTTTCAATTAATTGAATGCTCAAAAAATATTTTGTCTCACTCTCATTTCTTCTTGTTGCATGTTGAAGCTCTACTTGGAACATTGTTAAGATCAACAATGTAAAATATGATTTTTTGCCACTTTTCGAATGGTCTTAAACTTTTGATCAGGACTGTATTAGTAATTGGCATTGTAAAGTATCTGTACTCGTACTTGGTCTGGAACAAATGGTATCGGTGCAACCCTAATTGTTAGTTTACTTTACTCTTGGATCTGTTACAGAGCTTTGAACATCTAATAAGTTTAATATTTTCCATTTACTTTTTAAAGCTTCAACTTTTGTAAAATTTCCGGCGACTTCAAAAGGTGTCATAAGTGATGCTGTTAACAGGAAAATTGCAGAATTGAAATATCGACTGAAGGAAACAGTCAAGACCTCAGCAGAGTTACAGAAATAATTTTTATAATGCAATTAAGTTTCAAAAATGTTGACTCAGTGTTGGACAAGTGTTTTTCTATTGTATTCTATTGTATTTTACATGATAATAATATAATAATAATAATAATACAAGATTTGTTTATTGTACTGCTTTTTGTCTTATCCAGAATTGTTTTGGAATTGAATACTATATATTTTTTAACGTAGTGGATTATATTTGAAATGCATTGAAAATATATTTTAAAAACTATCAGAAATACGGTAGTTGATGATTTTATAGGCCTATGATATATAAAATACATTACAAATGCATTTCAGAATATAATAGAAAGTGTTTTTTTTTTTTTTTAACTCAGGCACATATTTTGCATTCAGAAGTACATTTAACATAATTTTCCAGAACATATTCACAGCATATTTCACAATGCATTCCACAATACATTTTGAAATATATTTATGGCCACAGTAATATATTACTAAATGCATTTATAAATGCATGCAATATACACTCACCTAAAGAATTATTAGGAACACCTGTTCTATTTCTCATTAATGCAAATATCTAGTCAACCAATCACATGGCAGTTGCTTCAATGCATTTAGGGGTGTGGTCCTGGTCAAGACAATCTCCTGAACTCCAAACTGAATGTCAGAATGGGAAAGAAAGGTGATTTAAGCAATTTTGAGCGTGGCATGGTTGTTGGTGCCAGACGGGCCGGTCTGAGTATTTCACAATCTGCTCAGTTACTGGGATTTTCACGCACAACCATTTCTAGGGTTTACAAAGAATGATGTGAAAGGGGAAAAACATCCAGTATGCGGCAGTCCTGTGGGCAAAAATGCCTTGATTCAAGCTGATAGAAGAGCAACGTTGACTGAAATAACCACTCGTTACAACCGAGGTATGCAGCAAAGCATTTGTGAAGCCACAACACACACAACCTTGAGGCGGATGGGCTACAACAGCAGAAGACCCCACCGGGTACCACTCATCTCCACTTCAAATAGGAAAAAGAGGCTACAATTTGCACGAGCTCACCAAAATTGGACTGTTGAAGACTGGAAAAATGTTGCCTGGTCTGATGAGTCTCGATTTCTGTTGAGACATTCAAATGGTAGTCCAAATTTGGCGTAAACAAAATGAGAACATGTATCCATCCTCTGATGGCTACTTCCAGCAGGATAATGCACCAGGTCACAAAGCTCGAATCATTTCAAATTGGTTTCTTGAACATGACAATGAGTTCACTGTACTAAAATGACCCCCACAGTCACCAGATCTCAACACAATAGAGCATCTTTGGGATGTGGTGGAACGGGAGCTTCGTGCCCTGGATGTGCATCCCTCAAATCTCCATCAACTGCAAGATGCTATCCTATCAATATGGGCCAACATTTCTAAAGAATGCTATCAGCACCTTGTTAAATCAATGCCACGTAGAATTAAGGCAGTTCTGAAGGCAAACGGGGGTCCAACACCGTATTAGTATGGTGTTCCTAATAATTCTTTAGGTGAGTGTATATTCTAATACATATTCACAGCATATTTCACAATGTCTTCCAAAATACATTTTGAAATATATTTATGGCAACAGTAATATATTACTAAATGCATTTAGAAATGCATGCAATATATATTCTAAAACATATTCACAGCATTTTTCACAATGTCTTCCAAAATAAATTTTTAAATATATACAGTATATGGCCACAGTAATATATTGCTAATTGCTAAATGCATTTATAAATGCATGTAATATATATCCGATAATATATTCACAGCATATTTCACAATGCATTCCGAAATACATTTTTAAATATATTTCAGCATGCATTGGGACAGGTATTAAATAATATATTAACAAATATATTGCAATATATTTTTGAAATATATTAAATATGGCCAAAATGTTAGTATTTCGAATATATGTCATTATATTTGGGAAAAATATATTAAGAATGTATTTTAAACATATATTTAATATATATTTTTCTTCCATGTGGGGAACCTGATCCGGCAAGTTGTGGCATACTTGGAGTGCACCCTGCCACCCGTCATTGAAGATCCGCTGGACTACTGGGCAGCCAAACTGGTTTTGTGGCCGCAACTGGCCGAGTTTGCCCTGGAAAAGCTGTCCTTCCCGGCCAGTAGTGTGGCATCAGAGCGGGTGTTTAGTGCGGCGGGGCCATAGTTACCCCAAGGAGAACTCACCTGTCCCTGGAGAGACTGACCTTTGTCAAGATAACCCAGGCGTTAATCAGCCAGGATTTCCACCCACCAATGCTTGATGCAATAGATTAGATCATCTATGCTGCCTTACCCAAACCTTGACAAAAGAGACCGGTTTCTTCTGGCTACTATTTTGATGCTGCCACCCACCTTATGCCACACATCTGATGCCAAGTGATCCTTCTTCTCCATCATCAGCGGGTACTGTTATTACCACCCACCTCCCCACCACACTGTGGTCTCCTCATGGTACTGTTTCTGCCACCTCCACACTATGTTACCTTGCCACTCCGTGTCCTCCTCATGCTGCTGCTGCCACCCTTACACTCTGTCATTGTGCCACTCTGTGGCCTCCTCATGCTTCCACCTCACAACTATGTCATTGGCTACTCTGTGTACTTCTCAAGCTGTTCTCCCACCTTCCCCATTACATGGCTGGGCCACTATTTTGCCTTTTTAGCCTGGATGACATCACTAGAGATGAGCGAATTTCTTAAAAGTTCTATTCGGCTGATTCGCCGAATTAAAAAAAAATTGGCTTTGTGACGAATTACGCAATTTATTGTATGTACCCCTCAGTTGCCGCGTTCATACAAGGTCACGGCATCTGAGTGTAAAATGAACAATAAAATTTTTTTTTTATCAAACTTACCACCTCCATTTGCTCACGATGGGCCGCCCGCCACCATCATGCTTAAAGATCTCGGCCGGAATCCTGTGCAGCGCAAGATTACGTCATCATGCCTGCCGACGTGATGATGTAATCTCGCGCCGCACGGGATTTCAGCCGAGATCTTCAAGCAAGATGGAGGCTGGCGGTCCGTCGCGAGCAAATGGAGGAGATAAGTTTTATTTTTCTTGTTTTTTATACTATTTCTGGTTAAATCGATTCGCTGGCACGAAGCACAAGGTAAATTTGGCTTCTAATGCGAATCGAATTTGTCCTGAAATTCGGATCAAATTCCACTTCGTGGATTCGATTCGCTCATCTCTAGACATCACCATTTATTTGGCCCTTCTTATCTGTCAGAAGGAAGGAAAAATTAGATGCACAACGGATCCAGAAAGGCAGGACGCTGGAGGTAGGCCCACATGAGGGGTTTTGGGCGCCAGGGCCGGGCGAGGAAGGGTTAAGAGGATTAAGGTGGGCGGGAGTTGGAGTGGGGAGGGGGTAGGTTATAAGAGGGGGCGGGCACATGCGGACCGGCGCCATTTTGGGAGGAACAGCAGGAGAAAGGACATCTCATCTTCTCCAGCGAAGCGACTCACCATGTCCAGAGTTGAAGAGTTCCTGGCGAGGCTGCGGGCGGCGGCGGAGGCCCATGGTCCAGGCTGGCTGGAAGAACAGGTAGCCAGCCTGTTGCAGGGGGAGGCGGCGGGTGCAGTTTGCCCGCCGCCATGCGAGAAATGGCCACGGCGGGCCAGGCCGCCGGTGCGCCTGATAGCGGAGGATCTAATCTAGTGCATCAAGCATTGGTGTGTGGAAATCCTGGCTGATTAACGCCTGGGTTATCTTGACAAAGGTCAGTCTCTCCAGGGACAGGTGAGTTCTTGGGGTAACTATGGCCCCGCCGCACTAAACACCCGCTCTGATGCCACACTACTGGCCGGGAAGGAGGCCCGTGGTCCAGGCTGGTTGGAAGAACAGGTAGCCAGCTTGTTGCAGGGGGAGGCATGCGAGAAACGGCCGCGGCGGGCCAGGCCGCCGGTGCGCCTGATAGCGGAGGACACCCCCAGGGTCCAGCGCCGTGTAAGGAGCCCCTCTAGGGATCCTCCGGGCCATGGGGGACACTCTCATCCCCATCCTAAGTCCTCACGGCTCGGGAGGAATCCAGGCGGATGGCGGGACTCAGTGAAGGGAGGGGGGCGGCCCCCTCCACCACGTGCGGCTGCAGACGGCGGGGATACTGGACCAGGTACTGCGGGCTCCTCTCCTCAATCGGTGGGGAGGCCCGCTCGGTGTGGGAGAGCAAGCGGCGCAAGGACTTACGGGGCTGTGCATCGGGAGGCCGAGCAGGTGCACAGGCACCTTCCGGATGACGGACAGCCACTGGCTGGTCCTGGGGCTGATTTCGGTGTACTGATTTCCGGGTCGGAGCAAGACGCGTCCAGCCCTGAGGGTGCTGGGATGCCGGGCTGCAGTGGCGGTTTGCCGGAGGGAGAATCCAGGAGGATGCTATTGGAGGTGGAGCG
The DNA here is from genome assembly GCF_905171765.1 of Bufo bufo. Lineage (NCBI taxonomy): Eukaryota > Metazoa > Chordata > Amphibia > Anura > Bufonidae > Bufo > Bufo bufo. The sequence goes on from NC_053392.1 coordinate 307,425,190, forward strand.
GCGGAGATCCGGATCGACGGCTGCGGGGTTCACAGCGCCCGGGCAGCCAGGTGAGGCAACACTGGGGACACTGTTTTCATTAATTCAAGGTGTAGGGGTGGGGGTCAGTGGGGGTGGTCAGTCTGAGTTAATTGGTGGCTTGGGGCGGTTGCTGTGCGGGTTGGCTGGTATGGGGCACGGCGGAGCAGGGCCTTTGCAAGCGTGGGGGGTGGGGAGAGGGAGTGAGGGCGAAGCGGCGGCGGGTGGATCGGGGCAGGCATTGGGGGGGGTCCCCGGGGGGGCGACAATTCGGGCGGGTGTGGGGGGGTTTCGGTGCAGACTCAGGCGGGTGGCGAGGAGGATAGGCTGAGGGTGGACGATGCGGCGAGGGGTGAGGTGTATGTTTGCTTTGAGGGCCCTTTGGGGGCGCATTTGAAGCAGGAAGTGAGGGACCGGATTTGGAAGGGGGAATATGTGGATATTTTCTCGCTTCTCCCATTGGAACGCTTTAACTTGGATGTGGTTAGGAAGGATTTGGGAAAAAAGGAGGAGGAGGAGGAGAAGAAGCGGTATAGGCTGATTCCCCGTACCTTTAGTAATTGGCTTCAGGCATTTGCTATTTTGGCGAGTGTGTTTGGGGAGAAGGCGCCGGATAGTTGTTCTCCTCTGTTTTGTTACATGGACGCGATAGGGGAGGCTTATCGGGTTTATGGGGGGTATGGGTGGTTGCGGTATGACGAGCAGTTTCGTCAGAGGAAGGCGGTCCGCTCCAGCATGCGGTGGGACCATAAAGATATAGGGTTGTGGGTGAGGGTGATGGCGGCAGGGAGACAGGGGCAGCCTTTTCGTGCAGAGCAGGGGGGGAGGGGCGGGGCAGTCAGGTTTTGCGGCAGCCTCAGCAAAAGGCTTGTGCTTTTTATTCAGTGAGGGGAGTTGTAAGTTCGGTCAAAAATGTAAGTTTAAGCATGAATGCTCGGGGTGTGGGGGGAGTCACGGGGCCAGTCGTTGCTTCCGGGGGCCAAGGTCGAGGGGTGGAGAGGCGGTTGTAAAAGGGGCGGACGCCAGTGCGGGTGGGTGCGATGGGTCAGTATTTAAGTAGGTACTCGGATAGGGAAGGGGCGGAGTTTTTGCGGAAGGGATTTGAGGAGGGGTTTCTGATTCCATCTTGTCCTGCGGGAGCGGGAGGTGGGAGGTGTAAGAATTTGAGCTCGGCTTTGCTGCACCCAGAGGTGGTGACTCAGAAGCTGGCTAAGGAGGTGGATTTGGGGAGGATGTATGGGCCTTTTGAGGAGTTACCTTTGGGGGACTTGGTGGTCTCTCCGCTGGGGGTGGTTCCGAAGAAGGAGCCGAATGTCTTCCGCTTGATTCATCACTTGTCATTCCCGAAGGGGGCGTCGGTGAATGATAGGATTGATCCGGATTTATGTTCGGTTGTTTATACATCCTTTGACACGGCGGTTGGTTGGGTTAGGAAGTTGGGGCCGGGTACGCTGTTGGCGAAGGCGGACATTGAGGCAGCGTTTTGGCTGTTGCCGGTTCATCCGGATAGTTTACGTTTGTTAGGTTGTTTTTGGGCCGGGGGTTATTTTGTTGACAGGTGTTTGCCAATGGGGTGTTCTGTTTCTTGCGCGTATTTTGAGAAGTTTAGCTCCTTTTTGGAATGGGTAGTGAAGGATGTGGCGGGGTGTCAGTCGCTCATTCATTACTTGGACGACTTCCTGTGTTTGGGTCCGGCGGATTCCAGGGTGTGTGGGTTATTGTTGGTGTCGTTGCAGTCTGTGTTCGGATCGTTTGGAGTGACATTGTCGGCAGAGAAGACGGTCGGTCCCACTACGGAGTTATGTTTTTTAGGTATTGTGCTGGACACGGTTCGGATGGAGTGTAGGTTGCCTGAAGAAAAATTGGTTGATCTGAGGGCCGCGTTGAGGTTGGCGAGGGGCGGGCCGAAGATTCGTTTAAATGAGTTGCAATCCTTGTTGGGGAAGTTAAATTTTGCTTGTAGGATCATTCCGATGGGCCGGATATTTTGTAGGAGGTTGGCGGCGGCGACTGCAGGGGTGGTGTCAGGTCACCATTTTATTCGGCTGGGTAGAGAGTTCAGGAGAGATTTGGAGGTTTGGGATCGGTTTTTGGGGCAGTTTAATGGTAGGGCGTTGGTCATGGGGGAGGTGGTTGAGAGTTGTGAGTTGTTCTCGGATGCAGCTGGCGGGGGTGGGTTTTGGTGTGTATTGTGAGGGACAGTGGTGCGCGGGTAAGTGGCCGGAGGGGTGGTTTGCGAGGGGTTGGGTGAGGAACGTGGCGTTGCTCTAGTTGTTTCCTATAGTGCTGGCGGTGGTGCTGTGGGGTGACAGGTTCAGGGACAGGAAGGTGAGGTGGCATTGCGATAACTTGGGTGTTGTGCAGGCGGTTAATAGTCGTACGGCATCTTCACCTCCTGTGGTTAGGCTGTTGCAGCACTTAGTGCTGATGTGTTTGCCTCTAAACACGTGGGTTGTGGCGGTGCATGTGCCGGGTGTTGCTAACGGAGTGGCTGATTCTCTCTCTCGTTTGCAGTTGGAGCGTTTTCGTCAGCTGGCACCGGAGGCAGAGAAGGAGTGGTTGGAGTGCCCAGTTTGGCTCTGGGATCTCTTGGAGGTACTATAACGGGTTTGTTTAGGAGGTCGTTGAGTGAGGGTACCTGGTTGGACTATGGTAAGGTGTGGCGTTCTTGGGAGCAGTGGTGTGCGGATTTGGGGGTTGTGGTTGATGGCGGGGAGGCCCCGTTGGTATTGTTTTTGGGGCACATTGTGGAGGAGGGTTGGTCGGTGGCAAGGGTTAACCGTTGTTTGGTGGGATTGGTTTTTGGTTTCAGATTGAGGGGCCTTCCGGATGTTACAAAATCTTTTTTGGTGAAACAGGTGCTGAAGGGTTTTTGACGAGGGGGTCGGTTGGCTGACGGTAGGAGTCCGGTTTCTTTTGATTTGCTGTTGAGAGTGGGGGTTTGTGTAGAGTCAGTTTGTAGATCGGCTAGTGAAGTTCGATTGTTTAGACTGGCTTTTTCATTGGCCTTTTTTGGGGCTTTCCGGTTGGGGGAGTTGGTGAGTAAGAGTGTAGTTAGTGCGGGGGGGTTTGGGGAGTGAGGATGTGGATCTGTATGAGGATAGGGTAGTGGTGCGAATTAGGGTGTCCAAGACGGATAGGGAAGGAAGAGGTTGTTGTGTGTCGTTGTATTCGGTTGCGGGGTGCTTAGTTTGTCCGGTCAGTTGTTTGAGGGATTATAGGGCGGGGGTTTGCTGGGAGGGGTGGGTCCTTTGTTGAGACATGAGGATGGTTCGTTTTTGTCGAGATTCCAGTTTGTGGCTGTGTTCAAAAAATGTATGGCAGCGTTGGGAATGGACTCCAGAGGCTTCACGGGTCATTCCTTTCGTATTTGGGCGGCGACAGAGGCTGCAAGGCAGGGGCTGGGGGACGAAGTGATAAAGAAGATCGGGCGGTGGGAGTCGGTGCGTTTCAAGTCATACGTGCGTTTGGGAGGTTTGTGATTTTGTGTTGTGGGTGCCGATTTTTGCATTTGTTTTATTTGTCGTCTTTTCTTGTTGCAGGTGGTGAGGCAGCATTAGTCTGGATCCTGGGACATTAGTTTGTTTTTTGGGGGGCCATGCGTGCTGATGTGCAGCCCAACGGAAGGCAGTTGGGGATTAGCAGGGAGGAGGCGGTGGTGAGATGGATTGGGCGTAGAGGCATGTTGTGGGGGAGTGTGATGGGGGAGGTGCATCGGCATGCGAGGCTAGATAGGTCCCCGGATATTCTGGTGCTACATGTGGGGGGCAATGACTTGGGGGTGAGGTCTTGTCGGGAATTGATCAAAGATATCAAATTCGACTTGTTGCGGTTGTGGTCGTTGTTCTCGGGGATGATCACTGTTTGGTCGGACATGGTGTATAGCCAGTCGTGGCGGGAGGCCAGGTCGTTTGAGAGGGTGAATAAAGCACGGGTAAAGGTGAACAGGGCAGTGGGTAAGTTTGTGGCCAGGAATGGGGCGGTGGCGGTTAGGCATGTGGAGTTGGAAGCGGGTACCGGAGGATTTTGGAGGGCTGATGGGGTTCATTTGAACGCGGTGGGGATTGATTTGTGGTCCTTGGGCCTGCAGGGTAGCATTGAGAGGGCGCTTGGTATGTGGAGGAACGCGCGGGCTTGAGGGAGGAGTCAAGCCGCGCGTTGTTGGTGGGGGAAGGTCATAGAAGCTGGTGGTCTTGGATGGTCTGGAAAATGGGAGGGCCCCCAGGAGGGGGGCTGGACTCTCATAGTTGGGGCATTTTGGTTCGTTCAGAGAGGCGTCCATCAGTTGGTGTCTCCGAGCTGGAGTTTTGCGGCTGGAGGCAAGATGGAAGTGCCGAGTTGGTGTGTTTTTATATATGTTAGAAATTTGGGGCTTATATGACCTCCCCCGTCAGGGGGTATGGCAATGTTATTGTTATATTTATATATTTATATATATATATATATATATATATATGTTATGTATTTATTTATTTTCATTAATAAATGGCTGCTGTGGCCGATTTAATCCAACCCAGACTGAGTATTCATTTAAGGTAAGAGGTGGTTGGGGGTAAGGGATTTTATTATGGTGGGGACAGCAGGCCCTGGCTAATAACTAATAACCCAGTCATGTCTGTGTAGCAGCTGTAAGGCCTATATGGTCCCATCAGAATTGGCTTATGATTTGGTAGCCAAAAGCAGGAGTGGGTACAAAGCACAGAAGACATGCAAATATTCCATTCAGGTGTCATCTCTGTTTTGGATCCACTCCTGTTTTTTTTTTTGCTTTAGCAATAATGATGGATTAATGACCAAATGCTGACCGAGTGAAGGCGGATGCTCCACAGACAGGATCCTTTTTTTGGGGGATATTGTTCTGACGGATCAGAGGAAGGGCAAAATAATCAGTGAAGTCAACACACACTTACTGCTGACACCCTCTCCACTGTGTCGGGTGGCTCTACTTGAATAAGTGTTTAATAGAACAGGGTCTGTAGACATCTATTTGGAATCAGCTGACGACGTGTAAAAGGAGTGCGCTTCTTCTTGATGCTAACATCGACCTGTAAGGCTGAGTTCATACTTGAGTCAGTTTTGGCCCCGGAACTGCCTAAATAAGGGAAGTGTGCAGTGATTCTAAGAGCGACGCCTGTCATCTGCATGTCATACTGACTCACAGTATTGTTTCACTACCACAGCAAACCTTCTATACATGTTACTGCAAGGCACAGTGTTCTACCCCACTATACAGACTCTCTGCATCCAGGAAATAGCTGTTTTTAACGCGATTCGCTGCAAATAAATTTGGATCGAATTGTTTTGTAAAATTCGGCAAATAGGCCGAATCGAAATTTGTAAAATTTGCTCATCTCTAATTATTATATATGTTTTTTAGTCATGATTATCATTTATATAATTTAGGGTCTTTCTAGGGTGGTGCTAGGATAGGAACGAGGACAGGGAGCCTCTACCTTCTGGGGGTGACCCTGCGCTGAGGTCCTATTTAGGGTTAATTAGGGAAAGATATTCCCATCCCTAAGATTTATGCCTCTCCGTTCCTACACCTTATATTTGTGATCAATCTTACCATTTTAGACATTTTTTCTAGAGTGTATTTTTTGCACATAATTAATCATTTTAAATTATCTTCGATAAAGTCATGTTTTATAGGATCACGTTTGTTTTGGGTTACATTATAAATTTAGCATGATATTAGGATTATTTTTGCCTCATAATAAAATGTCTGGAAAACAGAAGAATGCAAAACAAAAGACCCAAGCTTCGTCATCTGAGAGTAAGAATCTGTTTAGTAGCAGCATCAGCCATCCGGCCAGTAGTAGTAGTGACACTTGTAGCAACAGTGTTGGAAGTAGGGACAGTGGTAGCAACATTAATAGTTGAGGCAAATACAGAGTGGGATGACAGTTAGAGATGGACTTTACTCGTTCGCGATTCGCCAAAAATGCGAACATATGGTGATATTCGCACGCGCCATTTTTTTTGCATAGCGCCAAACTTTGACCCATGACACATATCAGGTGGAACAGGACAGCCAATTGAGACGTTTTAGCACATGGACACACCCCCTACCCTATAAATGAACTAGATCTGGCCGCCATTTTACATTCAGTCTTTTGCTAGTGTAGGGAGAGGTTGCAGTGTGGAGCAGGGACAGACTGTTAGGGACCAAACGCTAACTAATAGGGCCACAAAGGTCCTTTTAAGGACTGGTATAGGTGTGCTATCGATAGGTGTGACATACTGAGGGGTGTGATATACTTATAATGCTTTCTAACATAAGTATATTATAGTGCATTTGAATTGTCCAGCAGTTGTGTGCGGTTCTGCTGTGATACTGCAGCTATACAGAGGGACAAACACTATTGGAATAACTAATTACAACTGGTGTGATATACCAGTTGCCCCCCCAAAAAACTGATTGAGGCAGGGGTGTGATATACCTATAATATAATTTCCATATAGTACATTTGTAATTTGCTGGAGTTGTGTGCGGTTCTGCTGAGATACCCCAGCTATACAGAGGGACAAATGCTATTGGAACAAATAATTTCAACTGGTGTGATATACCAGTTGCCCCCCCCAAAAAAACTGATTAAAGGGTTTGATATACCTGCCTCCAGCAAATAATCATTAAGCGGTTCTATATACCTGCTTTCACAAATACTGCTCTTCTATATGGACTTTGTCACAGGGTCATTTTGAAAATGACAGGCAGAGGAAGAAGCCGGCCATTCCTCAGGAGTGGAAGAGGTCGGGCAGGTGCACCAGGCTGGAGCCTAAGTGGGAAGTTGGAGAAGGTGCGTGCGATTAAGTCAAAGGACGCACCAGAGTTGGTTGAGTGGCTCACTCAGCCTTCCTCTTCTGCACCCTCCTCACTCTCTTCTGTGTGCACCCCCAAAGACACCACCACCACAACCATAGCCCCTCCACTCGAGTCAGAGTAATTATTTTCCCATCGATTCCCAGACATTACCGATGCACAGCCATTCTTGGCATCGGATGAGGAAGAGGCGGAAGCAACGGCCGCCACCCAGCGGTCTGATGACAGTACCCAGATCAGCCCAAGGAGGGTGGTCCCCGCTGTTGCTGTCTACTACGAGATCTCTAATGTCAGTGGTGGTGAAGGTGACAATGATGAAGTGTCTATGGACGTCACGTGGGTGCCCACAAGCAAGCAAGGCAGAACTCGCAGTGCACAGGAGGCAAAAAGCAGACTGCAAATGTATCTGGAGCGAGCCATCCACCATGCACGGTCACATCTTGCACTCCCGGGATGCCGGCACATGGCTCCGCAGTGTGGGCATTTTTTAACTTGTCAGCTACTGATAATAGTGTTCAGCCTGTTCAGCCTGTGCTGTCAACGCATAAGTCGCGGTAAGGGACCATTCATTTCTATGGGGCAACACGATGTGCTGCCCGGATCCGGAATTGCGGATCCGCACTTCCGGGTCAGCTATTCCGATCCCGAAAAATATAGAACATATCCTATTCTTGTCCGCAATTGCGGACAAGAATAGGCATTTTCTATTAAGTGGTGGCGATGTCCGTGTTTTGCGGAGCCACACACACGGACGTGTGAATGGACCCTAAGTCCAACACTCACCTAGGGATGACCACCTTAAGAAGGCACCTGGTCTCCCATCACTGAGCCCAGTGGGAGCAACTCCGTCAGAACCCACAAATCCTCACTCCTGGTGCTCCACGTCCTGCCTCTTCTCCTTCTCCTCTCTCCTCCCATTTGTCCTCCAATCCACCTTCCTGCCGCGCTGAAACAGGGCAAAATGACACACGTGCTGTGCATGGCACACGTCCCAAACTTAGTTGTGCAGCGATTTGTTGCCAAATACCCCGGGGTCCAGGACGTTGTGCGGCAGGCCAGGAAAATCTCTGGCCATTTTAGAAGATCTTACATGACCATGGCTCGCCTTTCTGACGTTCAGCGGCGACACCACTTGCCCGTCAGATGTCTGATTTGTGACTGCCCGATGCACTGGAACTCCACCTTGTAGATGCTTGATAGGCTTCTTCAGCAGAAACGTGCCGTTAACGACTACCTGTCTGCGGCAGGACAGGTTCTGGGGAGCTTGTTTCTTTTCACCACACCAGTGGCTGGTCATGCAGGATGAATGCAGACTTCTGCGGCCATTTGATGAGATCACCAAACTGGTCAGTTGCAATCAGGGCGCCATAAGCGACATCGTAACTTATCCCTTCTTTCTGGAGCATGCATTGCGTCGTGTCATTGATCAAGCCGTCAAGGAGCAGGAGCGGGAAGATGAGGAAGTTGCAATGCTGAATGAATTCCCAGGGGGGGTTACTCCATCTGAGACAAGTCAGCAGGAGTCTAAAGAGGAGTCAGGGGAGGATGGTGCCTGGGGGGAGGAGGAGGAGGAGCAAGAAGAGCAGGCTTTAAACTTTTCTGGGATCCCTGGTGTTGTCTGTGGATAGGGGTGGAGACCGAGGATGAAATTCTCCTGGGCGATGAGCAGGAGCCAGGCCGCTCCACTGCTTCCAATTTAGTGCAAATGGGGGCCTTAATGGTCCAGTGTTTGAAGAGGGACTCCCGTATAAAAAGCATAAAGGGAAAGGACCAGTACTGGGTGGCAACGTACTTAGACCCTCGTTACAAAAACAAAATGGCGGACATGTTACCAGCATTACAGAGGGCTGTCAGAATGCACCATTTCCAGGCCTTGCTGCGAGAGATGCTGCATTTTGCTGTTGCGGGCGCTGGCAGAGGAATTTCCACCCAGAGAGAAACAGTTGCGAGTACCAATCCTACATTGCATGCAAGAAAAGGGTGGTTTAAAGATGTGTTGGTCACTTCGGATATGAGATCATTCTTGCAGCCAACCCATCAACAGTCGCCCTCTGGATCTAGCCTCAGGGAATGCCTAGACTGACAGGTGTCCGACTACATCGAGTTAACGGCCGATGTGGACGCTCTGAGAAGCGAGGAACCCCTGAACTACTGGGTGTGCAGGCTTGACCTGTGGCCAGAGCTGGCACAATTTGCCATGGAACTCTTGGCTTGCCCCTCATCGAGTGTCCTGTCCGAAAGGACGTTCAGCGCAGCAGGGTGGATCGTGACCGATATGCGCACTCGCCTAGCTCACGACAGTGTGGACTACCTCACATTTATAAAAATGAATGAGGCATGGATCTCGGAGGAATTCAACACCTGTGACGACCACGTGTAATTGAATTTCCTCATGACAGCCCACAAATATCCGCCACCACCCAGAACAAATAATGGTCCCTGTTTAGGTAAATACAGCGGCATAAAAGGCCTTTTCTTTATGCCTAATGTTTGGGACCTTGGAGCCGAGGAGCTGATTGTGGATCGCTGCATGGATCTCCAGCCAGCACCCCCATCTGTGCTCCAGCACCCCCATCTGTGCCCCAGCACCCCCATCTGTGCCCCAGCACCCAGGTAATTAGAGAAAGGCTAGGGACAAGTTAGATTAGGGATATTTTAGGGCAAGTTAGTGAGAAGGAAAAAAAAAAAAAACATTTTTGATTGTATCACCCAGCTGTGTGACCCTCGACCCCCCAGGGGTGCTGCAGCTTTGGGGCCAACTTTTTTGTTGGGCGCAAGCAGTTTATTTTTTTTTGTGCGTACGCTGACTGTGTCCGGCACTCTTAGCATCCGGCCACTGTTAGCGCATCGCACACCCCACCGCTGATCAACTTCGGACGGTTGATCATCGATTTCGAATTTTTATTTTTTAAAATTTTTTGCCTTTTTTTTAGTTAGTCTTTTTTTTTTTGGTCTGTTAGGATTAGGGTGAGTTTGCGAAGACCGGTGAGTTTGTGAAGACCCGTGCCCCCACACACACGCACACTAAATAAAGTTTTCCATGCACGAACACACACACGCGCGCACACACACACACACTCCCCTATGGCCCGCCGGATGTTCTCGGATGAGGAGGCATACGCCCGAGAGTCCCAGTGAGGACGAGGATGACCCCACTTTCCTTTTGTCATCCGCGTCCTCCTCATCATCTAGCGATGATGAGCCCCCAAGGCGGCGGAGACGCCACCAGGCGGAGAAAGGGGACCGCCATGCTAGGGACCCTGTGGCCCACCCTAGTACGAGCAGCTCTGGGGCTCGTACTAGTTTTCCGGCCCACCAGTTAAATCCACCGGAGCCCCCTGCCGGTGAACTTGTCTGGTATACCCCAGAACTTTACGAGCCCGTGATTCCTGATTTTGTAGGCCAACCAGGAATCCAGATTTCCACAGTGGGCTTCACTGAATACGACTATTTTAGTCTTTTTTTCAGTGACCACTTTGTAAATATAATGGTGGAGCAGACGAACCTGTACGCCCAACAATTCGTTGCTCAACACCCGGGCTCCATTTTGGCTAGGCCCGGTGGCTGGACCCCGGTCAGTGCAGCCAAGATGAGGACATTTTGGGGCCTCGTGCTGCACATGGGCCTAGTCAAGAAACCTAGTGTCAGGCATTACTGGAGTGGGGACGTCCTCTACTAGACCCCACTTTACAGTACGGCCATGACACGTTCCGGTTTGAGGGCATCCAGAAATGCCTGCATTTTTCAGACAATGCAGCATGTCCCCCCCAAGGTGATCATGCCTATGACCGCCTGTACAAAATCAGGCCGGTCATCGATCACTTTGGGGCCAAATTTGTACAGGCCTATGTACCTGGAAGGGAGGTCGTGGTTGATAAGTCTCTCATTGCTTTCAAGGGGAGACTCCTTTTCCGCCAGTATGTTCCCTCTAAGCGGGCGAGGTATGTCGTTAAGCTGTACAAACCCTGTGAGAGTACCTCAGGGTACACTTACAAGTTTCGTGTGTACGAGGGGCGAGATTCCCGTATTCAACCCCCAGAATGTCCCCCCACTCTGGGAAACTTGTGTGGGACCTCATGCACCCACTGCTAGATAAGGGTTACCACCTGTACGTGGATAACTTTTATACTAGTATCCCCTTGTTCCAGTCCCTCGCCGCCAGATCCACGTCCGCTTGTGGGACCGTGCGGAAAAACCAACATGGCCTCCCTACCCACCCCCTCCAGGTACCTATCCCCAGGGGTGAGACCTATGCCCTTACCAGTGGAAACCTGTTGCTGGTCAGATATAAGGACAAGAGGGATGTCCTTGTACTGTCCACAATTCATGGTAACGGCATCACCCCTGTCCCTGTGCGAGGTACCGCAGCAAAGGTCCTCAAGCCTGATTGTATCGTCGACTACAATCGGTATATGGGAGGAGTTGATCTATCTGATCAAGTCCTCAAGCCATATAACGCCATGCGCAAAACCTGGGCATAGTACAAAAAAGTTGCGATCTACTTGGTGCAGGTTGCCTTGTACAACTCTTTTGTGCTGTCCCGGAGCTCTGGCAACACAGGGACATTCCTTCAGTTCTATGAGGCAGTCCTCAAGGACCTAATCTTTTCTGACTGGGAAAGAGCAGGCCGGAGTACCTCGGGAACTGGAGTCACCCGGATCGTCCCCCATACTGGAAAGAAGGGACAGACCCAAAAAAGGTGCAGAGTGTCACAGGAGGGGGATACGGAAGGACACCACTACTCAGTGTGACACGTGCCCAGAACATCCGGGCCTCTGCATTATTGGTTGCTTCAGGGAGTACCACACTTCCATGGAGTACAAAATTTATATCCCAATTTAGCCACTGACAATCGGATAAAAAACTGGTTCTCAGACTTGAGACACTAAAAGAAAAAAAAAAAGAAAAAAAAAATTATTTTGTAAAACTAAAATAAATAAAAACAGTTGACATATTAGGTATTGCCGCATCCATAAGAATCTGCTCTATAAAAATACCCCCCCAACCCCTCAGATGAACACGGTCCAAAAAATAAAATAAAAATGGTGCAAAAAAAAGTTTTTTTGTCACCTTACATCACGAAAATTGTAATAGCAAGCTATTAAAAAGTAATATGCCCCCCAAAATAGTGCCAACTAAACCGTCCTCTCCTCCCGCAAAAAATAAGCCCATACCTAAGATAATCAGCTAAAAAATAAATGAAAAAATGACTCTTCGACTATGGAGATACTAAAAAGGTTTATAAAAAGATAATATAGTGTAAAACATAAATAAATAAAAAGTAGACATATTAGGTATCGCCGCGTCCGTAAGAATCTGCACTATAAAAAAAAAAAAAACATGACCTAACCCCTCAGATAAACACGGTTAAAAAAAAAAGAAGCAATTTTTTGCCAAATTTTCCATTTTAATCTGTTTTTTCAAATATTTAGAGAGGGCTCACCTACTGTTCAAGAAAGGAGTGGGTGCACCTACAAAAGGATTCACCCAATCCTTTAGAAAGATTAAGAAAACAATTTAAAATAGTAGGGCACACCACCACTTGATGTCACACGGATAATTAATATAAGGATTTTTATTATAACATATAATATTTATGACATATACAGTAAAATTACTAAAACATATTAATTATTACTATAAAATTCTTTAAAATATAGTAATCAGTGGTGTAGCCTAGCTGACTACACCACTGATGACTATATTTTAAAGAATTTTATAGTAATAATTTATATGTTTTAGTAATTTTACTGTATATGTCATAAATATTATATGTTATAATAAAAATCCTTATATTAATTATCCGTGTGACATCAAGTGGTGGTGTGCCCTACTATTTTAAATAGTAAGGGTTAACAGCCAAACAAAACTTAATATTTATTACCATCATACAGCAGTTTACAGAAACACCCCATATGTGGTCGTATAAGGCTGTATGACCAAACGGCAGGGCGCAGAAGGAAAGGAACGCCGTATGGTTTCTGGAAGGCAGATTTTGATGGCCTTTTTTTTGGGCAGAATGTCCCATTTGAAGCCCCCCTGATGCACCCCTAGAGTAAAAACTGCATAAAAGCGACTCCAACTAAGAAACTACACCCCTCATGGTATTCAAAACTGATTTTACAAACGTCGTTAACGCTTTAGGTGTTCCACGAGAATTAATGGAAAATAGAGATACAATTAAAAAATTTGACTTTTTTGGCAGATTTTCCATTTTAATAATTTTTTTCCAGTTACAGAGCAAGGGTTAACAGCCAAACCAAACTCAATATTTATGGCCCTGATTCTGTAGTTTACAGAAAAACCCCATATGTGGTCGTAAACTACTGTACGGGCACACGGCAGGGCGCAGAAGGAAAGGAATGCCATACGGTTTTTGGAAAGCAGATTTTGCTGGACTGTTTTTTTTTACACCATGTCCCATTTGAAGCCCCCCTGATTCACCCCTAGAGTAGAAACTCTATAAAAGTGATCCCATCTAAGAAACTACACCCCTCAAGATATTCAAAACTGATTTTACAAACGTCGTTAACCCTTTAGGTGTTCCACAAGAATTAATTGAAAATAGAGATACAATTTCAAAATTTCATTTTTCTGGCAGATTTTCCATTTTAATAATTATTTTCCAGTTACAAAGCAAGAGTTAACAGCCAAACCAAACTCAATATTTATGGCCCTGATTCTGTAGTTTACAGAAACACCCCATATGTGGTCGTAAACTACTGTACGGGCACACGACAGGGCACAGAAGGAAAGGAATGCCATACGGTTTTTGGAAGGCAAATTTTGCTGGACCGTTTTTTTTTTACACAATGTCCCATTTGAAGCCCCCCTGGTGCACCCCTAGAGTAGAAACTCCATAAAAGTGACCCCATCTAAGAAACTACACCCCTCAAGGTATTCAAAACAGATTGGCAAATGGAGATGATATTTCAGAATTTCTATTTCTGGTAACCTTGCCTCACAAAAATGTAATATAGATAAACCAAAAATCATATGTACCCTAAAAATAGTCCCAACAAAACTGCCACCTTATCCCGTAGTTTCCAAAATGGGGTCACTTTTATGGAGTTTCTACTCTAGGGGTGCATCAGGGTGGCTTCAAACGGGACATGGAGTAAATAAACCAGTCCAGCAAAATCTGCCTTCCAAAAACCACATGGCGCACCTTTCCCTCTACACCCTACTGTGTGCCCGTACATATGGGGTGTTTCTGCAAACTACAGAATCGGGGCAATAAATATAGCATTTTGTTTGGCTGTTAACCCTTGATTTATTACTGGAAAAATTGATTAAAATGAATTTGGGAAATAAAATTTTTGGGCAAATTTTCCATTTGCCTATAACTCTTGTGCAACACCTTAAGGGTTAACAAAGTTTGTAAAATCAGTTTTGAAAGTCGAGAATAGCATTCTGTAAGCTCCAACTCCCGAAAGATGGGGGTGGCCTGAACTTCCCGGATTTGCGCAAATATAATCTAGCGAGCCTTTTTCGGCATTGTATAGACTAAGTGTCTAAGTCTAACCATTATTCCAACCTAACCATAGAAACATAATTGGCGCACCCATGGTCACTAACAGCTTTATTACATACTAAATTCGCCCAAATACCCTCTCCGTTAAAAAATAGTGTGTTATTGAAGGACACGATTGCCACCTGGAAGGCGATCCGTAAGGAATATGGCCTCCCTTTTTCTCTGTCAAAGCATATGCCACTTGGCATCATCCAGAATTTATACCTGGAATGAATAATCCGCAATTCGAACTTTGGAAATCTAAAGGGATCAATGTGGTTGGGGACATATGGAACAAAACAGAAAATAGATATTTTAAATTCCCGGAGCTTTGCTCCACACTTGGTCTCGCCTCCAGCCACTTCCTGGCATACCACCAAGTAACCGGTTTCCCTAATGGCAGGGTTCGTGATCTCTCCAGGGAATTTCCCTCAAACAAATTTGACAAGTTGTGTAACACGTGATGTTGGCCTGTCACTCTCAGAGATCACTAACTTGCTGAGAGACAACACGCTAAAGGCCTCATCTAGTAAAATGGGGGGGTCCTGGGAGAGATCACTTGGAGTTTCCAATATCCAGGAGGGCATGCTAAGGGGGTGGATGGCTGTGAGACAGGCAGTGCCAAATGAGATATGGAGAGAGACTCAATACAAGATAATGCATAAGGCCATATATGGCTTCTATGGCTCACGTAATACCACACGCAGTGGTCACATAAGTGTGACGAACCAAATGCAGATTTGTATCATGGTTTGTGGACATGCCCAAGGGTGGGGGAGTTTTGGGAGTCCTTTATCCAGTGGCACGGTAGAGTCATGAAAAAGGATGCACCTCTATCACGAGAGTCAATTCTGCTCCATTATAAGCCTGATAATGGTAGCTTGTCACAGGCCACACATGTTAGTATTCTAGCAGCCAAACGCTGTCTCCTACGTCGTTGGCTCCAGATGTTCCGAAAAAAAAAGAGATTTTGGACCAGGTGAAGGGATGCGCTAGGACGGAATTTCTAGGGGCTGAATACAAGAAAGAAAAGTTAGTTGGTGGGCTAATGAAAAAATGGAGGAACATCATTACACGAGTGTTTAGCAGGGACGAGTTGCAAGATCTAATCCGTCCATATAGTCTGACCTTATGGTATCTGAGAGAACAGCTTAAAGGCACATTAGGTGATCTGAGAAAGCAATGTTAACATCTGACTGGAAGGCAGTATAAGGGATAGGGGAGGAAAGTCGGTTAAAGGGAATATGGACATGTGCAAATTTTGCAAATTGTTTTTGTTTATGTTTATGTATTCTTTTATTTTATGTTTAATTAGCTTCAATTGTGATATCTTTTTCGCACTCAAGCATATCAATGTACAGACACAATTATCTTTGATATTGTGAACTCTATGTGAAAATGCATATCAACTGTGAATATGTCATCACTATATGAAAAAATAATATTGTATTTTAAAAAAAAAAATCAGTTTTGAATACCTTGAGGGGTGTAGTTTCTTAGACGGGGTCACTTTTATGGAGTTTCTACATGGATTGCAGGATAAAACTTACCAGGAAAGGTTAAAGGACCTTAATATGTATAGCTTGGAAGAAAGAAGAGACAGAGGGGATATGATAGAAACTTTTAAATACATAAAGGGAATCAACTCGGTAAAGGAGGAGAGCATATTTAAAAAAAGAAAAACTACCACAAGAGGACACAGTTTTAAATTAGAGGGGCAAAGGTTTAAAAGTAATATAAGGAAGTATTACTTTACTGAGAGTAGTGGATGCATGGAATAGCCTTCCTGCAGAAGTGGTAGCTGCAAATACAGTGAAGGGGTTTAAGCATGCATGGGATAGGCATAAGGCTATCCTTCATATAAGATAGGGCCAGGGACTATTCATAGGATTCAGATATATTGGGCAGACTAGATGGGCCAAATGGTTCTTATCTGCCGACACATTCTATGTTTCTATGTTTCTATGTTTCTACTCTAGGGGTGCATCAGGGAAGCTTCAAATGGGACATGGTGTAAATAAACCAGTCCAGCAAAATCTGCCTTCCAAAAACCATACGGCGCACCTTTCCCTCTACGCCCTACTGTGTGGCCGTACAGTAGTTTACGGCCACATATGGGGTGTTTCTGAAAACTACAGAATCGGGGCAATAAATATAGCATTTTTTTTGGCTGTTAACCCTTGCTTTGTTACTGGAAAAAATTTATTAAAATGGAAAATTTGCCAAACAATTCTCAAATTTCGTCTCCATTTGCCAATAACTCTTGTGCAACACCTAAAGGGTTAACAAAGTTTGTAAAATCAGTTTTGAATACCTTTAGGGTTGTAGTTTCTTACATAGGGTCACTTTTATGGAGCTTCTACTCTAGGGGTGCATCAGGAGGGTTTCAAATAGACATGGTGTAAATAAACCAATCCAGCAAAATCTGCCTTCCAAAAACCATACGGCATTCCTTTCTCTCTACGCCCTACCGTGTGCCCGTACAGTAGTATACGACCACATATGGGGTGTTTCTGAAAACTACAGAATCGGGGCAATAAATATTGCATTTTGTTTAGCTGTTAACCCTTGCTTTGTTACTGGAAAAAATGGCTTAAATTTGTAAATTTGCCAAAAAATTTAAATTCTGAAATTGTATCTCAAAAAGGGTTAACGATGTTTGTAAAATCAGTTTTGAATACCTTCAGGGTTCTAGTTTCGAGAATAGGGTCATTTTTGGGTGGTTTCTATTATCTAACCTTCACAAAGTGACTTCAGACCTGAACTGGTCCCTAAAAATTGGGTTTTTGAAAATTTCTGAAAAAATTCAAGATTTGCTTCTAAACTTCTAAGCCTTGTAACGTCCCCAAAATCTAAAATATCATTCAAAAAATGATCCAAACATGAAGTAGACATATGAGGAATGTAAATAACTATTTTTGGAGGTATTTCTATGTATTATAGAAGTAGAGAAATTGAAACTTGGAAATTTGCTATTTTTTCCCAAATTTTGGTAAATTTGGTATTTTTTTATAAATAAAAAATATTTTTTTTGACTCCGTTTTACCAGTGTTGTGAAGTACAATATGTGACGAAAAAACAGTCTCAGAATGGCCTGGATAAGTCAAAGTGTTTTAAAGTTATCACCACTTAAAGTGACACTGGTCAGATTTGCAAAAAATGGCCTGGTCCTTAAGATTAAATATGGCTTGTCCTTAAGGAGTTAAACATATGTATTTGACATCTATTTGTACTGGACTGCAGTAAAAATTTATATCTAATGACCGTCTAATATACCTACAGCCACATAATTACTTGTTCTTTTCTGTCCGGTGAATGCCTAATGTTTGGGGCCTGTACTACACTTGCCTGCAGTAAAAATTTATATTGAATGGCCGTCTAATATATCTCCAGCCATATAATCACTTGATCATTTATGTACGGTGAATGCATAATTTTTGGGCCTGTAATCTAACTGGCAAACAGTAAAATTGTTATATGGTGACTGCCTAATTTACCTCCAGCCACATTATTAATTGTGCTTTTCTGTACGGTGAATGAATAATTTTTGGGGCCTGTAGTCCACAGGCCTGCTGCAAAATTGATATCCATTAACCGTCTAATATACCTCCGGCCATATAATCACTTGATCATTTATGTACGTTAAATGCATAATTTTGTGGGCCTGTAATCTAACTGGCCAACAGTAAAATTGATATACGGTGACCGCCTAATGCACCTCCAGCCACATTATCAATTGTTCTTTTCAGTACGGTGAATGCATAATTTTTGGGGCCTGTAGTCCAGTGGCCTGCAGAAAAATTGATATCCATTGACCGTCTAATATACGTCCGGCCACATAATCACTTGATCTTTTATGTACGGTGAATACATAATTTTTGTTGCCTATAATCTAACTGGCCAACAGTAAAACTGTTATTCGGTGACCGCCTATAAGGGATGGGAGAACCCGAACTGTAAAGTTCGGGTTCGTACCGAACTTTCGGTTTTTCGGCACCCGGACCTGAACCCGAACATTTACGTAAAAGTTTGGGTTCGGGTTCGGTGTTCGGCGCTTTCCTGGCTCTTTTTGAAAGGCTGCACAGCAGCCAATCAACAAGCGTCATACTACTTGCCCCAAAAGTCCATCACAGCCATGCCTACTATTGGCATGGCTGTGATTGGCCAACTGCAGCATGTGACCCAGCCTCTATTTAAGCTAGAATCACGTAGCGCCGCCCGTCACTCTGCTCGGATTAGTGGAGGGAGAGGCTGCAGCTGCTGTGAGGGAGAGATCAGGGAGAAATCTTTACTCAGCGATCTACAGCAAATGTGTTTTGTGGGTGCAGTGCACAATTTTTTAAGCCTGCCCTGAGCCAACTACTGCTGAAAACAAACTTCAGTTTGTCAATATCAATACATAATCGGCAGCCATTTTATGCAACGATAGTGCACCAGCACAGGATATCTGCAAGTCCAGAAATACAGCTTTTTGCTTACTGGGGTGAAAAAAAAACATCTGTTTCATATAGTGCACATCTGGGACTAGACGTGCATAAGTGAGTGTCACATTTACGCCAGAAATACAGCTTTTTGCTTACTGGGGTAAAAAAAAACTCTGATATTCTGCACATCTGGGATTAGACGTGCATAAGTGACTGTGAAATTTAGGCCACAAATACGGCTATTTGCTTACTGGGGTGAAAAAACCCTCGGATATACTGCACATCTAGGATTAGACGTGCATAAGTGAGTGTCACATTTAGGCCACAAATACGGCTTTGTGCTTACTGGGGTGAAAAAACCCTCTGATATACTGCACATCTGGGATTAGATGTGCATAAGTGAGTGTCACATTTAGGCCAGAAATACGGCTTTGTGCTTACTGGGGTGAAAAAAATACATCTGTTTCATATAGTGCACATCTGGGATTAGACATGCATAAGTGAGTGTCACATTTAGGCCAGAAATACGGCTTTGTGCTCACTGGGGTGGAAAAAAAAACCATCTGTTTCATATAGTGCACATCTGGAATTAGACATGCATAAGTGAGTGTCACATTTAGGCCAGAAATACGGCTTTGTGCTTACTGGGGTGAAAAAACCCTCTGATATACTGCACATCTGGGATTAGACGTTACTGTGAAATTTAGGCCACAAATACCGCTGTCATAGAGTTAAAAAAATAAATATTTGTGCAAAATCCTACATCAGGGTTTTTATTGGCGGTTAATTATTTTTAACAAACTTAACCACTTTTTACTTTGCTTTGTGAACGCTAACTATGAGGCAAACATCTAATAAGGGACGCGGTCATGGTCGTGGTGGTGGTGTTGGTGGAGCCTCTGGTGCAGGGAGAGGACGTGGCCGTTCTGCCACAGCTACACATCCTACTGAACCTACTACCTCAGGTCCCAGTAGCCGCCAGAATCTACAGCGATATTTGGTCGGGCCTAATGCTGTTCTAAGGATGGTAAGGCCTGAGCAAGTACAGGCGCTAGTCAATTGGGTGTCCGACAGTGGATCCAGCACGTTCACATTATCTCCCACCCAGTCTTCTGCAGAAAGCGCACAGGTGGCGCCTGAAACCCATGCCCATCAGTCTGTCACATCACCCCCGTGCATATCGGGATACCTGTCTGAGCCTCAATTCATGCAGCAGTCTCTTATGCTGTTTGAAGACTCTGCTGGCAGGGTTTCCCAAGGGCACCCACCTAGCCCTTCCCCAGGGGTGGAAGACATAGAATGCACTGACGCACAACCACTTATGTTTCCTGATGAAGACATGGGAATACCACCTCAGCACGTCTCTGATGATGACGATACACAGGTGCCAACTGCTGCGTCTTTCTGCAGTGTGCAGACCGAAAAGGAGGTCAGGGAGGAAGACGAGATGGAAGACAATGCAGGGGACGATGAGGTCCTAGACCCCACATGGAATGAAGGTCGTGCCACTGACTTTCAGAGTTCGGAGGAAGAGGCAGTGGTGAGACCGAGCCAACAGCGTAGCAAAAGCGGGAGCAGGGTGCAAAAGCAGAGCAGCCGTCGCCAAAACAGTTTGCCTGCTACTGGCCACCGTCACCAGGGACCGAGCACACCAAAGGCAGCTTCAAGGAGTTCCCTGGCATGGCACTTCTTCACACAATGTGCTGATGACAAGACCCGAGTGGTTTGCACGCTGTGCCATCAGAGCCTGAAGGGAGGCATTAACGTTCTGAACCTTAGCACAACCTGCATGACCAGGCATCTACATGCGAGACACGGGCTGCAGTAGAGTAAGCACCTTCAAAACCAAGAAAGGGCTCAGGCCCCTCCTGCTCCCTCTTCTACTGCTGCCTCGGCCTCTTCCTTCGCCTCTGAAAGAACGTTGGCACCTGCCGCCCAGCAAACAGAGGATGTGCCACCAACAACACCACCTCAGTCACCAAGCATCTCCACCATGTCACACGGAAGCGTTCAGCTCTCCATCTCACAAACCTTTGATAGAAAGCGTAAATTCCCACCTAGCCACCCTCGATCCCTGGCCCTGAATGCCAGCATTTCTAAACTACTGGCCTTTGAAATGCTGTCATTCAGGCTGGTGGAGACGGACAGCTTCAAACAGCTCATGTCACTTGCTGTCCCACAGTACGTCGTTCCCAGCCGCCACTACTTGTCCAGGAGAGCCATGCCCTCCCTGCACAACCAAGTATCGGATAAAATAAAGTGTGCACTGCGCAACGCCATCTGTGGCAAGGTCCACCTAACCACAGATACGTGGACCAGTAAGCACGGCCAGGGACGCTATATCTCGCTAACTGCACACTGGGTAAATATAGTGGCGGCTGGGCCCGAGGCGGAGAGCTGTTTGGCACACGTCCTTCTGCCGCTAAGGATCGCAGGGCATCATTCTTTGCCTCCTGTTGCCTCCTCTTCCTACTCGGCTTCCTCCTCCTCTTCTACCACCTCCTCATCTGGTCAGCGACAGACCTTCACCACCAACTTCAGCACAGCCAGGGGTAAACGTCAGTAGGCCGTTCTGAAACTAATGTGTTTGGGGGACAGATCCCACACCACGCAGGAGTTGTGGCGGGGTATAGAACAACAGACCGATGAGTGGTTGCTGCCAGTGAGCCTCAAGCCCGGCCTGGTGGTGTGCGATAATGGGCAAAATCTCATTGCAGCTCTGGGACTAGCCGGTTTGACACACATCCCTTGCCTGGAGCATGTGCCGAATTTGGTGGTGCAGAAATTCATTCACAACTACCCCGACATGTCAGAGCTGCTGCATAAAGAACGGGCCGTCTGTGCACGCTTCCGGCGTTCTCATCCTGCCGCCGCTCGGCTGTCTGCTCTACAGTGTAACTTCGGCCTTCCCGCTCACCGCCTCATATGCGACGTGCCCACCAGGTGGAATTCCACCTTGCACATGCTGGAGAGACTGTGCGAGCAGCAGCAGGCCATAGTGGAGTTTCAGCTGCAGCATGCACGGGTGAGTCGCACTGCGGAACAGCACCACTTCACCACCAATGACTGGGCCTCCATGCGAGACCTGTGTGCCCTGTTGCGCTGTTTCGAGTACTCCACCAACATGGCCAGTGGCGATGACGCCGTTATCAGCGTTACAATACCACTTCTATGTCGCATTGAGAAAACACTTAGGGCGATGATGGAAGAGGATGTGGCCCAGGACGAGGAGGAGGAGGAAGAGGGTTCATCTCTAACACTTTCAGGCCAGTCTTTTAGAAGTGGCTCAGAGGGAGGTTTTTTGCAACAGCAGAGGCCAGGTACGAATTTGGCCAGCCAGGGCCCACTACTGGAGGAGGAGGTCGATGAGGAGGAGGAGGATGGGGATGAAGCATGTCCACAGCGGGGTGGCACCCAACGCAGCTTGGGCCCATCACTGGTGCGTGGCTGGGGGGATACGGAGGACGCAGACGATACGCCTCCCACAGAGGACAGCTTGTCATTACCTCTGGGCAGCCTGGCACACATGAGCGACTACATGCTGCAGTGCCTGCGCAGCGACAGCAGAGTTGCCCAAATTTTAACGTGTGCTGACTACTGGGTGGCCACCCTGCTGCATCTCCGTTACAAAGACAATGTGCCGTCCTTAATTCAATCACTGGAGCGTGATCGGAAGATGTGTGACTACAGGCGCACGCTGGTAGACGCGCTCCTGAGAGCATTACCGACTGACGCCGGGGGACAAGTAGAAGCACAAGGCGAAGGCAGGGGAGGAGGAAGAGGTCGCCAACGCAGCTGTGTCAGCGCCAGCACCTCAGAAGGCAAGGTTAGCATGGCCGACATGTGGAAAAGCTTTGTCACCTCGCCGCAACAACCGGCCCCATCTGCTGATATGGAGCGTGTTAGCAGGAGGCAGCATTTGAACAACATGGTGGAACAGTACCTGTGCACAGGCCTACACGTACTGACTGAATGTTCTGCCCCATTCAACTTCTGGGTCTCCAAATTGTCCACATGGCCAGAGCTTGCTGTCATGGTCTTACCTTCTTGCTGTTCTCCTTCGTTTGACATGTGCTGGCGGCCATCTTGGTTTCTGGGTTTCTTGTAGCCTTCCACCCTGCGGCTCCTCCTTCCCACTGGGAGGAGCTGGATGCCTAGCTCATATATATAGGAGGTCTGTGGCTTCAGTTCCTTGCTTGGTCCTCCTGTGTTCACATGCTTCTAAGACTGCTGCTGCTTCTGGTTCCTGATCCTGGCTTCGTCTGACTACCCTGCTGGTTCCTGATCCTGGCTTCGTCTGACTACCCTGCTGGTTCCTGATCCTGGCTTCGTCTGACTACCCTTCTGGTTCCTGACCCCTGGCCTCTCAAAGACTCTGCTTCGGTTTCACCATCCGTTTGGACTTTTGCTTTACAGCTTTATTTTCAATAAAGCCTTCTTATTTTCACTTATCTCTTGTTGTACGTCTGGTTCATGGTTCCGTGACATTAGGACCAAGCCATGAATTCTGACGGTACAGGGCCATCCTCGCTACCCATGCTGGTTGCCAGACTTGATCAGCAGGATCACCTGTTGGGTCGGTTCGCTGTGGCGTTGCTAACCCTGCTTGAACGCACGGCTCATTTCGCTCCCGTTGCCGATGGGTCGGTTGTCGCTCCTACTGCCGCTCCGGTTGTTGCGCCAGAGTCTACCCCGACACCTGTTGTTGCGCCTGCGGTGTTTCGGGGTATGACCGATTCTGCCCCTCTTCCACAGCGCTTTGGGGGAGAGCCAACTCAGTGCCGAGGTTTCCTTAACCAGGTGGGCATTTATTTCGAGTTGCTGCCACATGCCTTTCCTACTGAGAGATCAAAGGTGGGCTTCTTGATCTCGCTGCTCTCGGACAAGGCCTTGGCCTGGGCCAGCCCTTTATGGGAGAACAACAATCCGGTGGTTGCCGAGTTTTCCGGTTTTGTTGCTTCTCTTCGGAAGGTATTCGATGTGCCGGCTCGTGCTGCCTCTGCTGCGAAGCTCCTTATGTCCATCAGACAGGGTTCACGATCCGTAGCTGAATACGCCATTGAGTTTCGTACCCTGGCAGCAGAGGTGGGCTGGAATAATGAGGCTCTGGTCGCTGCTTTCTCTCATGGTCTCTCGGATGCCTTGAAGGATGAGGTTGCAGCTAAGGACCTACCAGTGGAGCTCGAGTCTCTTATTTCTTTCCTGATTTTGATTGACACAAGACTCAGGGAGAGACCTTCCTTTAAGGAGAGCCTGCGGAGGTCTTCTAACAGATTGGCGCCTACGTTTGCTGTCCCACCCGTGCCTCCCTCTCCTCCCACGCCTCCTGGGGATGACTTGTCTGGGGGTGAACCCATGCAGCTGGGGTTTGCTCGCCTGTCCGAGGGGGAGAGGGTACTCCGGAGACGCGAGGGCCGATGCATGTACTGTGGTCTCGGTGGGCATTTTCGGTTGGCATGTCCGAACCGTCCGGGAAAACGCTCGCACCTGAGATCCTGTCGGGGGCAGATCTTGGGTGGAGTCTCCTCGTCCCCGGTTTCCCGTGTTGACAAACCACTGATCACTGTTGTCCTCTCCTGGGTCGGGGGCTCGGTGACGACCCAGGCGTTGGTGGACTCTGGTGCTGGTGGTTTGTTCATTGATAGTGTGTTTGCTGCGGCCAATTCCATTCCTCTGCAGGCTCGAGGTTCCCTACTGGCTCTTGAGGCGATAGACGGCAGACCCCTTCTGCCGCCACACGTGACTCATGAGACCCTTCCAGTGGGGATAGCCATTGGTGCCGTTCACAGAGAGTCGGTCTGCCTCCAGGTTATTTCGTCTCCACACTACTCAGTGGTCTTGGGGTACCCCTGGCTCCAGAAGCATAATCCGACTTTCGATTGGAGATCGGCCGAGATCCTCTCGTGGTCACCGCAGTGTGGGGCTAGTTGCATCCATGGGTCTGTCAAGTTGCTGTGTACTTCCTCGGACTCTCTGTTGCCTCCTGAATACGAGGAGTACCGGGATGTATTCGATAAGGTGCGCGCGGTTGCCCTACCTCCGCACCGCCCATACGATTGTGCCATAGAGTTACAACCTGGTGCCGTTCCTCCTCGTGGCAAAGTCTATCCACTGTCGGTAGCGGAGAATGAGGCCATGGAGGAGTACGTGAGGGAGGCGCTTTCACGCGGACACATTCGCAAATCCTCGTCCCCGGCAGGGGCTGGATTTTTCTTTGTGAAAAAGAAGGGCGGTGAGTTGAGGCCTTGCATCGATTACAGGGGTCTCAATCGCATCACGATCAAGAACGCTTACCCGATACCCTTGATTTCCGAGCTGTTCGATCGCCTTAAAGGGGCCACGGTCTTTACCAAACTCGACCTGAGGGCGGCATATAACCTGGTAAGGATCAAGGCGGGCGATGAGTGGAAGACCGCGTTTAACACCAGGACCGGTCATTATGAATCCTTGGTTATGCCCTTTGGGTTGTGCAATGCGCCCGCAGTCTTTCAGGAATTCAACAACGATGTTTTCCGTGACCTGTTGCAGCAGTGTGTGGTGGTCTATTTGGATGACATCTTGGTATATTCTGAATCCATGGAGGCCCACATTCTGGATGTCAGACGAGTGTTGCAACGGTTACGAGAGAACAAGCTGTTCGGTAAGCTTGAGAAATGCGAATTTCACCGATCCCAGGTAACCTTCTTAGGTTACATCATTTCCGCTGAGGGGTTCTCCATGGATCCTGAGAAGGTTTCGGCTGTCTTACAGTGGCCCCAGCCCAGTGGTCTTCGTTCCCTGCAGCGCTTTTTGGGCTTCGCCAATTATTATCGGAAGTTCATCAGGGACTTTTCCATGCTGGCCAAGCCTCTCACGGATCTGACCAGGAAGGGCAGTAATTCCCAGGTCTGGCCGCTCGAGGCCATC
Organism: Bufo bufo; assembly: GCF_905171765.1. Taxonomy (NCBI): domain Eukaryota; kingdom Metazoa; phylum Chordata; class Amphibia; order Anura; family Bufonidae; genus Bufo; species Bufo bufo. Next base: position 307,450,874 of record NC_053392.1, read on the forward strand.
CGAGCTTTTGAGGCCCTAAAGTCCGCTTTTGTGTCGGCTCCGATTCTGTCGCATCCCAACCCTGGGTTGCCCTTTGTCCTCGAGGTGGACGCGTCTGAGACGGGAGTAGGCGCCCTTCTGTCTCAGCGTAGAACACCAGAGGGTCCTCTGCTTCCTTGTGGGTTTTACTCCCGGAAACTGTCTTCCGCGGAGTGCAACTATCAGATTGGTGACAGGGAGTTATTGGCCATCGTGCAGGCCCTTAAAGAATGGAGGCACTTGCTCGAGGGTTCGGTGGTTCCGGTTCTCATCCTGACGGACCATAAGAATCTGACCTACCTTTCTGAGGCCAAGAGATTGACACCACGTCAGGCCAGATGGGCTCTGTTCTTGTCACGTTTTAATTACGTGGTCTCCTACCTACCCGGTTCCAAGAACATCAGGGCGGATGCCCTATCACGGCAGTACTCCGAGCTGTCCAGGGAGGAGTCGATTCCGACTTCGGTCATACCTCCGAATCAGATCCTGGCCGCCATTCGCACCAGCCTGACCTCTCCCCTGGGTGAGCAGATTTTGGCGGCTCAATCTGGTGCTCCCTCTGGGAGACCCAACGGCAGATGTTTTGTGCCTGAGGAGTTGCGCACTCGGTTGTTGCGAACCTACCATAACTCCAAGACCGCGGGGCATCCTGGAAAGAATCAGCTGTCCTGGGCTGTTTCACGTCTGTTCTGGTGGCCTTCCCTACGTTCCGACATCGCCGCATATGTAGCGGCATGCTCCGTTTGTGCCCAGAGTAAGTCCCCTCGGCACCTTCCGTTGGGCCTTCTGCAACCCATAGCCACCGGGGAGCGCCCATGGTCACACCTGGGGATGGATTTCATTGTGGACCTCCCTGCATCCCGAGGCCATACGGTCATTCTCATGATTGTGGATCGGTTTTCCAAAATGTGCCACTGTGTTCCTCTCAAGAAGTTACCCTCTGCACAAGAGTTGGCCACGATTTTTGCCAGGGAGGTCTTCCGGTTGCACGGTTTGCCCAAGGAGATTGTGTCGGATCGGGGGAGTCAGTTTGTGTCCAGGTTCTGGCGCGCCTTTTGCTCCCAGTTGGGGATTCATCTCTCCTTCTCCTCGGCCTACCACCCTCAGTCCAATGGGGCCGCAGAACGATCCAATCAGGCCTTGGAGCAATTCCTTCGTTGCTATGTCTCCGATCACCAAGACAATTGGGTTGACCTCCTGCCTTGGGCTGAGTTTGCCAGGAACACGGCGGTGAACTCTTCCTCTGGGACGTCTCCCTTCATGGCCAATTATGGGTTCCAACCTGCCGTGTTACCGGAGGTATTCTCTCTCCAGGATATTCCAGCTGTGGAGGATCACCTTTCCCTCCTACGTGCTTCTTGGGTATAGATCCAGAAGTCCCTTGAGGCCTCTGCGCAGTGCCAGAGACTCCAGGCTGATCGCAGACGAGCGCCTGCTCCTTCCTACCAGGTCGGAGACCGTGTATGGTTGTCCACCCGCAACCTCAACCTTCGAGTGCCCACTCCCAAGCTGGCGCCTCGCTTTGTTGGTCCCTTCCGAGTGCTTCGCAGGGTAAACCCGGTAGCCTATGCCCTTGCGCTTCCTCCTGGCATGCGGATCTCTAACGTGTTTCATGTCTCCCTGTTGAAGCCACTGGTGTGTAATCGTTTCACTTCCTCAGTTCCTCGGCCTCGTCCGGTCCGAGTGGGCAATCGTGAGGAGTATGAGGTGAGCAATATCCTGGACTCACGCCTGGTCCGCGGTCGGGTGCAGTTTTTGGTCCATTGGCGTGGTTATGGTCCAGAGGAGCGTTCCTGGGTTCCCTCCGCAGATGTCCATGCTCCTGCCTTGCTCCGAGCCTTCCACGCACGCTTCCCTCAGAAACCGTTTTTTGCTCCGCGGAGGAGGGGCCCTTGAGGGGGAGGTACTGTCATGGTCTTACCTTCTTGCTGTTCTCCTTCGTTTGACATGTGCTGGCGGCCATCTTGGTTTCTGGGTTTCTTGTAGCCTTCCACCCTGCGGCTCCTCCTTCCCACTGGGAGGAGCTGGATGCCTAGCTCATATATATAGGAGGTCTGTGGCTTCAGTTCCTTGCTTGGTCCTCCTGTGTTCACATGCTTCTAAGACTGCTGCTGCTTCTGGTTCCTGATCCTGGCTTCGTCTGACTACCCTGCTGGTTCCTGATCCTGGCTTCGTCTGACTACCCTGCTGGTTCCTGATCCTGGCTTCGTCTGACTACCCTTCTGGTTCCTGACCCCTGGCCTCTCAAAGACTCTGCTTCGGTTTCACCATCCGTTTGGACTTTTGCTTTACAGCTTTATTTTCAATAAAGCCTTCTTATTTTCACTTATCTCTTGTTGTACGTCTGGTTCATGGTTCCGTGACACTTGCCCTGTATGCCTTGGAGGTGCTGGCCTGCCCTGCAGCCAGTGTACTCTCTGAACGTGTATTTAGCACGGCAGGAGGCGTCATTACAGACAGACGCAGCCGCCTGTCCACAGCCAACGTGGACAAGCTCACGTTCATTAACCACCTCCCGACTGCCTAACGCAGGGATGCGTCCTGCGGGCGGCCGGGTTATTCCTTCTGGACGCATACACGCGTCATCTCGCGAGACGCGAGATGACGTGCATATGCGGCCCGCACATGCGCAGTGCGGGTCGGCAAAAGGCGCACAAGGAGTTGGTCACCAGCCTGCCAGCCAATGATCAGCGCTGGCAGGTTGGTGACTTTAAAAATAACGAACCACCAGCCATATAACACATTATATTTATGGGAGAGGCTTAGAGCTATGATGATGGGGAAGCGCTTCCCCTGACCTAAGCTGGCTGTGTTGTGCCGGGAGCCAGGAGCGAGGGTAAGCCTAGCAGTGGGCGTACACTAAAGGGAGTGTTTGAGAACAGGGGGGGTGGGTGGGTATGACCAGAAGCGCCCTGAGGAGCTGGGGGCTGGAGCTTAAGAAGGTAAGATGCCCCTCCCACACATTAAGCCTGACTTTTCAGCCTTCCACTTATGGGAGAGGCTTAGGGCTATGATGAGGGGGAAGCGCTTCCCCTGACCTAAGCTGGCTGTGTTGTGCCGGGAGCCAGGAGCGAGGGTAAGCCTAGCAGTGGGCGTACACTAAAGGGAGTGTTTGAGAACAGGGGGGGGGGGTGGGTATGACCAGAAGCGCCCTGAGGAGCTGGGGGCTGGAGCTTAAGAAGGTAAGATGCCCCTCCCACACATTAAGCCTGACTTTTCAGCCTTCCACTTATGGGAGAGGCTTAGGGCTATGATGAGGGGGAAGCGCTTCCCCTGACCTAAGCTGGCTGTGTTGTGCCGGGAGCCAGGAGCGAGGGTAAGCCTAGCAGTGGGCAAAAATAGATGAGGAGAGCAGAGTAGTGTCCAAAACATTTAATTCCTCTCCAAGAGCAAGGTTACAGAAAGCCTGGGAAATCTCTACGTTCGGGTTCGGGATGTACCTCGTGAAGCAAGAAGAACGCCAGCGATCCATGCATTTGATCACGTGCGCCGGGACCCCATTTTTTGATGCTGAGGAGGCGGCCCCGATTCGGAGAGAGTGTCCTGTGATGGCCGGCGGGTTGTAACCGAGACCTGAAGCCAGTGTTCTGATGTGGGACACGAACTGGACTGAAGTCAGGAAACTCCCATGCCAATGAAGCAGTGGGCCATCTAGGGGGGCATCTTGCAACAGGGCTACCAATTGACGGAGGACCATGACCGGGCACCAATCGTTCGAAGTTTTGAAGAACCTGAACTCCGAGGGAGGCCCACGCTGATTGGATTTCATGGAAGGGAGCCAGAGGACAAAAGGGTCATGGACCCTGGACAATTGCCGCACCTGCAATCCCTGACGTTTAGGGGAGGTGCTGGTGAACTCACCTGGCCTAAGGAACCCATAATAACCTGAGGTACATGGCTGCCTTAATAACCAAACTAGGAGAGTGCCCAAAAGGATGTCTATCCAGCGCAGACGACAGTCTCCTAAACATCTCGCCGGAGACAGGCTTTCTACGGGCGGTAGGGGCATCCCCGCACCTCTGGATCCCCCTAAGGGCCGCCTTGACTGCCTGCACTGAAGAAATGGAACCTCCATTTGGATTATGAAGCATGGCGCAGTGCTGTATCCCTGCTAGGTACAGCCCGATGGTGTTAACTGACAGCCTGAGATTTGCGGTGACAGTGGACTATGAACGCCAGGGTGTAGAAGACATCATCCAAGCCACCTTGCGGGTGGGACCTGGAAAAACTTTGGAAACCTTGACGCCGGCTTGGTAGTTTCCTGATGGTATGGGAAAACCCCTGAGCGTTTCAGGCAAATATATTGGATCCTGACCGATTCAGGCAAATGCGTACAACCTGTGGGGAATAAGACCTGAGCGATCCAGGCAAATGCGTACAACCTGTGGGAAATAAGACCTGAGCGATTCAGGCAAATGCATACAACCTGTGGGAAATAAGACCTGAGCGATTCAGGGAAATACGTGACCTGAGTGAATCAGGAAAATACATACAACCTGGAAATACCGTCAACCCGAAAGAGACAGGAAAATACAAACCTGAGCGATTCAGGGAAATACATAAACCTGAGCGATTCAGGAAAATACATGACCTGAGTGATTTCAGGGAAAATACGTAAAACCTGAGTGATACGGGTAAATACATAAAACCTGGGTGATTCAGAGAAAACATGAAACCTGAGCGATTCAGGTAAATACATAAAACCTGAGCGATTCAGGGAAATACATAAAACCCGAACAATTCAGGGAAATGAGACCTGGGTGAATCGTGGAAATACGTGAAACTTTGAGCTAATCATGGAAATATATGAAAACCTGAGATTCAGGAAAATACGCCCTGAGATATTTAGGAGAAAACACAACCTGAGTGCGTCAGAAAAGACCCCCGAAAACCCCCCCAAAAAAAAAAAAAATGTAAAAACGACCAGCACTCCAGCAGATAAAAAGATGAAAAAAACTTTATTTACCCATAAGGCGAATGCGACGTTTCGGCTCTACATAGGAGCCTTCCTCAAGCAGTGTGTACAAACCAAACACTGAACATATATAGTGTTATATCCACTCAAAACAAGTTACATATCAGGTGAACATGATTCATTACAATTAATAAAAAATCTAAATAAATAGTGCATTACAATTATATAGAGAGCTTTAACACCAACAATCAATATTGCATAATCGTGACACACATAATTTTACAAAAAATACATTCATAATTATAAAGTATACCCAAGAATATACATAGATACATAATTAATGTTATTAATAGTGTCAGCTGTGATTGATTAAATAAAGTGACGAGTGCTTACTGTGCAGGTGATATGAACGGAGAGTGAAGGAGGGAGGCTGGCCGTCATCCATGCTGACATGTGCGGTCCGGCGTGCCTGAATCGCCATTGCGCATGTCCACATGACGTATAATTCAAGCTTCTGTCTTGCGTTGATCTCATCATATGGAGCATGCGCTGTGAGGCCATATCATCAAGTCGGCCATCTTAAGTGAGGGTAAATCCAACCCGTTGGTTTGCACAGGCGCACATACTAATAGTCAGGTCCGGTACATAGCGGGATCGGGATGGCAATAGCATTTCACTATGCCATATACTTCCAAAGATGGCTAGGTGGGCTCGGGTGAAGGTTACCACAACAACATTGAAGTGGAACCGCCAACCGTGACCATAGAGCGGCTGTGCATCTGCATGTAAATGCAGGGTCGCATCGCTACAGCGATCAAAACCCACCCATCGCCACCATAACAAGAGGGTTCTCTTCATAACCCGCCATGAGTAGGGTTATTGGCTACGCTCGGGTCCACTACCCCATCATTTAGCTAACTAACCATCCCCACTTCCTCTCCCAATAACCACACACAGCCACTGTTTGGATTAAATCGGCCACAGCAGCCGTCTTTTATTAAATAATATAAATAACATGAATAAACATAACACTTGATATATCAATGACATATATATATAAATATATATATGTCTAACTGACGAGGGAGGTCCTAGAAGCCGCCTAACTGCACCTTAAACGACCACAAACCACCACGGCAATTCCATCTTGCCCCCAGCCGCGTACCACAAGCTCGGGGACACCAACTGACGGACGCCATACCAAGCCAACCAGGTGCCCAACTCTGAGAGTCCAGCCCCACCATTGAGGCCCTCTCATTCACCGTTACCATCCAGTAGCCCCAGCTTCTATGACCTCCCCCCGCCACGACTGCTGCGACAAACGCAACACTTAAAGAAACACTCCGTCCACCACGGATTGTCCACTTTTTTTTATTTTTATTTTTTTACATACATTTGTTTATTTATAAAATATTTTTTTATTTTTTATTTTTATATATGCATACCCTCTATAATATACCGTTGCCGCCCTGAAACATCCAACTGTAAACACTAAGGGAGGGAGGGAGGGAGATGCTGGCTCTCTGCTCCTAAAATGGCGGGCGCTAACCTGCCTCACCACTACTTAAGCCTGCCCTCCCCGCCCCTTCCTGGCTCCTCCCCCCTTTCCCTGCACGCTTCCAATTAACCCTTACCTTGCTCTGACCCTCGCTAACAAAACCCCTCATGCCGGCCTCCCCTGAAGCGTGCCGCTTCGTCCGGCCTAACTTGAGTAGGGTTATTGGCTACGCTCGGGTCCACTACCCCATCATTTAGCTAACTAACCATCCCCACTTCCTCTCCCAATAACCACACACAGCCACTGTTTGGATTAAATCGGCCACAGCAGCCGTCTTTTATTAAATAATATAAATAACATGAATAAAGATAACACTTGATATAACAATGACATATATATATAAATATATATATGTCTAACTGACGAGGGAGGTCCTAGAAGCCGCCTAACTGCACCTTAAACGACCACAAACCACCACGGCAATTCCATCTTGCCCCCAGCCGCGTACCACAAGCTCGGGGACACCAACTGACGGACGCCATACCAAGCCAACCAGGTGCCCCAACTCTGAGAGTCCAGCCCCACCATTGAGGCCCTCTCATTCACTGTTACCATCCAGTAGCCCCAGCTTCTATGACCTCCCCCCGCCAACAACGCGCAGCTTGACAGCCCTTAAGCTCGCGCGTTCCGCCACACCCGGAGGGCTGTTTCAATACCTCCCTGTAAGTCCAGTGACCACAAATCAATGCCCACCGCATTGAGGTGGACTCCATCCTGTCTCCAAAAGCCTCCTGTTCCTGCTTCCAACTCGGGGTGCCTCACCACCACCGCCCCATGTTTGGCACAGAACCGCCCAATCACCCTATTCAGCTTAATCCTAGCCTTATTCAGCTTGTCCACAGATCTCGCCTCCCTCCAGACCTTCCTGGGGACAATGTCAGACCACACTGTGACAACTGACGGGAAGAGGGACCACAAACGCAAAAAATCAAAACGGATATCCCTGATCAATTCTCTGCAAGGTCGGACCCCCAGGTCGTTTCCCCCAACATGCAACACCAAGACATCTGGGACTCTATCTAACCTGGCTTGCCGATGAACCTCCTGCAAAACACTACCCCACAACATACCTCTACGTCCGATCCATCTTACTATGGCCATCCCCCGATCAAACCCCAACTGACGCCCATTCTGCCGAACATCCGCTCGCAATGCCCCCCAGAACACGAACGAATGGCCCAGGATCCATACTAACAACGGGGCGTCACCTGAAAAAAGAACGAGACAAACATGGTTAGACACAGCCTTGAACTGCCCCTAAACGCACATACAGCCGAAAACGCTCCGACTCCCACCTCCCAATACGCTTAATCACTTCATCTCGCACCCCTAAGCGAGCAGCCTCCGTGGCAGCACCTATCCTGAAGGAATGACCCGTAAACTTGCCAGAGTCCATTCCCAGATTACGCAAACATTTCTTGAATACCGCTATAAATTGAAATCGCGATAAAAAGGAGCCATCCTCGTGTCTGAGAATCGGGCCAGCCGCGACCCCTGCCCTTCCTTGGAAATCCCGCAAACACCGTACTGGACACAAGAAACATCCCGGCACCTCAAACAATGACACTAAATGACCCCTCCCCTCCTGATCCGTCTTTGAAAATCTTAGAGAAATCACCACCCTGTCGTCATATAACGTTACATCCTCACTCCTCAGACCCCCTTCCCGCCGCACACTTGCACACACTAACTCCCCTAAACGAAAGGCCCCGAAAAAAGCCAGAGCAAAGGCTAATCTAAATAAGCTCACCTCCCAAGCCGAGCGACACACTCCAGCTACCTGCTCCCCTAACTGCAACAATAATGAAAAAGACACCGGTAGGCGGGAATCTTTGACGCGCTGAAACCTTCTATAACCCTTCAAAATTTGTCGGACCAAAAAGGACTTAGTAATGTCCGGGGAATTCCGCAACTTGAATCCGAAAGCCAAGCCTGCCATGCAACCATTGATCTTGGCAACCGACCAACCTTGTTCCTTCACGTGGCCAATGAAAAGTAACAACGGAATTTCCCCGCCCAGTACCTCGACCCCTAGGTCATTACACCACTGCTGCCACCTACTCCAAGCCCTATCATACATTCTCCAAGTGCCTTCACTCAATGACGCCTGCAACAGAAAAGCTACGGTACCTCCAGGATCTCCCACAACGACTCTGGACACCCCAATCCGACCTGACTCGCCTCCGGGGCCAGCTGGCGAAACCGCTCCCACTGAAAACGAGAAAGTGCGTCAGCTATACAATTAGAGGAACCAGGCACATGCACCGCAAACACCCAAGCATTAAGGGACAAACACCGAAGAAGCAACTGCTGCAACAGGCAAATAACCGGGGGGGAAGAAGCCGTTACACTATTGATAGCTTGCACAACTCCCAAGTTGTCACAATGGAAACAAACCTTCTTGTGCCGAAACTTCTCCCCCCAGAGCGTGACTGCCAACACAATGGGGAAGAGTTCCAACAATGCCACGTTTTTTACCCATCCTTTTAGTACCCAGGACTCAGGCCACCGACCCGCACACCACTGCCCTTCACAGTACGCCCCAAAACCCACTCCACCCGCAGCATCCGTAAACAATTCGAAATCAAACGCATCAACAACCCCCCCCCATAACTAATGCTCTGCCATTAAACTGCTGTAAAAAGGAATCCCAAACCTTCAAATCCCCTTTCAACTCACTGCCTAGCCTAATAAAATGGTGGGGGGACACCACACCTCCTGTCGCCGAAGCCAATCTCCTACTAAAAATGCGGCCCATTGGGAGGATCCTGCATGCAAAATTTAATTTGCCCAACAATGACTGCAGGTCCCGCAGACAAATCTTTTTTGCTCTCAATGCCGCCGCCACCTCTGTTCTTAAATCTGACACTTTGTCTGCTGGTAGCCTACACTCCATCCGCTGTGTATCAATGACAATACCCAAAAAGCTTAGCTCAGTAGCCGGCCCCACCGTTTTATCCACCGCTAAAGGGACCCCAAAACCCTCAAAAACAGACTGCAATGTGGATAACAACAACGAACAAACCCTAGATCCTCCCGGCCCCAAACACAGGAAATCATCCAAATAATGAATGATAGAGTGACAACCTGCTTCCTGAACCACCACCCACTCCAGAAAAGAACTGAAACGCTCAAAATATGCACACGATATTGAACAACCCATTGGCAAACACCTATCCACAAAATAAGCGCCATTCCAAAAACAACCCAGTAAATACAAACTATCCGGGTGAACTGGCAACAACTGAAATGCCGCTTCAATGTCACATTTTGCCAACAGGGTACCCGGACCCAGCTTCCTTACCCATTCCACAGCCGCATCAAAGGAAGCATAAACCACGGAACAAAGTTCCGGGTCAATGCCCTCATTGACCGACGCACCCTTAGGGAATGATAAATGGTGAATGAGCCTAAATTTGTTAGGCTCCTTCTTAGGGATCAAACCCAAAGGGGAAACTCGCAAATTACTGATGGGTGATGTAACAAACGGACCATCCATCCTCCCTAGGGAAACCTCTTTAGCTAACTTTCCTGTCACTATGTCCGGGAACTGCAATGCCGAGCGCAAATTCTTCCGCTTCTCTACGACTGGTAACGGGTGTTAAGGAATATGAAAACCGAACTTAAACCCCAAATACAAAAATTCAGCTAACTCCTGGTTCGGATATTTATTTAGATGCCCCACCATCCTTTCCACTCGCACTGGGGTCTGCCCCTTTTGCAAAACTATCCCCACCCCTTTGTCTACCCCCTCTAAAACATCTGCTAGCCCCATGGCCCCCGCCACACACGGAACATTCATGCCTAAATTTGCATTTTTGGCCGAATTTGCAATTTCCCTCATTGAAAAGGAAGCAGTATCCTCTTCCAACTGGGGGCGTCCCTGTACCTTGATGTACCCCAACCCCTGACTCACTCCGAAAGGACTGACCACTCCTACCTGGCGCTGTCACCCTCATCCATAACGCAATGTCCTTATGATCCCATCTCATATTAGGACGGACCGCTTTCCTCTGACGAAACTGTTCGTCATACCGTAACCACCCGGAACCCCCATACACTCTATAGGCTTCCCCAATAGCATCCAGATAGCAAAATAAAGGGGAACAGCATTCCGGACTCTTCTCCCCAATTACACTTGCCAAAATAGCAAAGGCCTGCAGCCAATTACTAAATGACCTAGGGATGAGGCGATAACGACGCTTATCATCATCCTCCTTCCTTACTCCGTCCTTCTTGACCACATCAAGGTTGAACCGTTCCAACGGAAGCAGCGAAAAAATTTCTATATACTCTCCCTTCCAAATTTTTTCACGCACCTCCGTTTTCAAATGCGCTCCCAGGGGACCCTCAAAGCAGACATACACTTCCCCTTTTGCGGCGTCATCTAATCTGGGTCTATCCTCATCACCTCCCGCCTGCGTCTGCACTGACACTGATTCGGCTACACCTGTGCTAGTGGTCACTGCTACATTGCTATTGCTAGCGGTCGCCGGTACATTGCTATTTTCTGTCCCCAACCCCCACGCTGCTAAGGGGGTAGCCCCCATTGCCCCCTATCCTGACTAACTCCAGCTAAACCACACAGCAAGCGCCCCAAACCACCGATAATAGCACTATTGCTCCCACCCGCATCAGGCGCCCCATTAAATAAAGATAACAGTGTTCCCAGTGATGTCTCACCTAGCTGCCCGGGTGCTGTGAACCCGGCAGCCGCAGGTCCTGATTCCTGACGGACGACTCCTGGATCCACAACGCTCCTTTGATGGGTACTGGCGCTGTTCGCCGGCAGCACCCCAGCCGGCTCACTGCTGGGTGCGTTAGGGATGGCTCTGGGACGCCCTCTGTCCTCAGCGGTGTCAGGACCAGTAGCGAACTGTCCGCCCTCGGGAAATGGCCTGCGCAACTCCCTGTCCTCCACATAAGCATCTGCGCGCCTGTCTTCATGCCCAAGAGGCCTGCTCTGGGGCGGGGAGCCGGCCAGAACAGCCTCGTCCTCCTCCTCTGAAAGAAGCGCATCTTGGCAAGGCCTGCGCCCGTCCCTGGCACCTACAGGCGCAGCCTCGTGTGCCAATGAAAGGGGCTCATCCTGTAAGGGCCTGCGCCGGGCAGCCCTGGCCGACCGCGCAGCCCCGCTGCTGCCTCTGCTGCCACTACCGCTCCCACGCTGAGCAGGCCTCCGACTCCTGGTGACAGGAGGGGATCCTGCAGAACCAGGTCCTGACTCCCCTGCTGCTGCCGCTGTGGGCTGATGGGGAGGCCCCACAGCCTCTGGAGGGTCCTGCCGGACATATGGATTCCTCCCACGCCGGGAGGCCGCAGGAGCCTTAGAAGGCCCCCGGCGTGGAGGGTCCCTTGTGGGGCTCCTGACACGGCGCCGAACCCGGGGGGGTAAATCGGGGCTCAGGCGCGCCGGTGGCCGTACCCGCCGCGGCCGTGTAGCTGCTGGATTAGGGCTAGACGTACCCACCTCCGCCCCCCCTAGCAATGCGGTCACCTGCTGCTCCAGCCAGTCGCTGCCCCTGGTGTCCGCCGCTTCCCTCAATCGCCGCAGCATCGCCTCCACTGCTTCTGCCATTGCAGTATGCGATGCTGCAGTTCAGATGCTGGCTCTCTGCTCCTAAAATGGCGGGCGCTAACCTGCCTCACCACTACTTAAGCCTGCCGCTCCCCGCCCCTTCCTGGCTCCTCCCCCCTTTCCCTGCACGCTTCCAATTAACCCTTACCTTGCTCTGACCCTCGCTAACAAAACCCCTCATGCCGGCCTCCCCTGAAGCGTGCCGCTTCGTCCGGCCTAACTTACATGTAACAGACCATAAAAAACAATCTAAAAAAATAAAGAGTATATATTTTGCTGAACCAATATTCAGTACATCAAGATCGCACAGCCCACATAGATGCAATGCCGCTTCTCCTCTCCCCAGACTCTGTATCGTACCATCTGCAAAAAAATAATAATAATATAATGAGCTTAGAAAGAAAGAAAAAATTTTTTATATATAAAAACTTACAAGATAAGCAAAAATCGATGTTTTATACACACAAATCACATAATAAAAACAGGGACAGTCAACATTAAAGTGCATAAGTCCAGGGCAAACCACATAACTAGCCAACCCCAACCTTGTAGTCCACATTCAGACCATGCGGTTTAAGGGAATCCAATGTGTGGATCCATTTTAATTCTCTCTTTTTTAAGAGGCCAATCCTGTTGCCACCTCTCCTAGGCATTGGTACATAATCAAGAATACAACACTTCAGGTCTTTCTCTGTGTGTTTAAAATTGACAAAGTGTTTCGACACTGGTAAATCGAGTCGTTTTTTCCTAATGCTAAGTCGGTGGTTGTTAAACCGTGTCTTGAAATCAGTTGTCATCTCACCGACATACACCAGATTACACGGACACACAATTGCATAAACAACGTAACTGGAGTCACAAGTCAGGTAATGTCGTATCTGATATGTAACCCCAGTCTGAGGGTGTGTGAAGGTTCTACCTTTGAGGATATACACTGCTCAAAAAAATAAAGGGAACACTTAAACAACACAATGTAACCCCAAGTCAATCACACTTCTGTGAAATCAAACTGTCCACTTAAGAAGCAACACTGAGTGACAATTAATTTCACATGCTGTTGTGCAAATGGGATAGACAACAGGTGGAAATTATAGGCAATTAGCAAGACCCCCCCAATAAAGGAGTGGTTCTGCAGGTGGTAACCACAGACCACTTCTCAGTTCCTATGCTTCCTGGCTGATGTTTTGGTCACTTTTGAATGCTGGCGGTGCTTTCACTCTAGTGGTAGCATGAGACGGAGTCTACAACCCACACAAGTGGCTCAGGTAGTGCAGCTTATCCAGGATGGCACATCAATGCGAGCTGTGGCAAGAAGGTTTGCTGTGTCTGTCAGCGTAGTGTCCAGAGCATGGAGGCGATACCAGGAGATAGGCCAGTACATCAGGAGACATGGAGGAGGCCGTAGGAGTGCAACAACCCAGCAGCGGGACCGCTACCTCCGCCTTTGTGCAAGGAGGAACTGGAGGAGCACTGCCAGAGCCCTGCAAAATGACCTCCAGCAGGCCACAAATGTGCATGTATCTGCTCAAACGGTCAGAAATGGACTCCATGAGGGTGATATGAGGGCCCGACGTCCACAGGTGGGGGTTGTGCTTACAGCCCAACACCGTGCAGGACGTTTGGCATTTGCCAGAGAACACCAAGATTGGCAAATTCGCCACTGGCGCCCTGTGCTCTTCACAGATGAAAGCAGGTTCACACTGAACACATGTGACAGACGTGACAGAGTCTGGAGGCGCCGTGGAGAACGTTCTGCTGCCTGCAACATCTTCCAGCATGACCAGTTTGGCATTGGGTCAGTAATGGTGTGGGGTGGCATTTCTTTGGAGGGCCGCACAGCCCTCCATGTGCTCGCCAGAGGTAGCCTGACTGCCATTAGGTACCGAGATGAGATCCTCAGACCCCTTGTGAGACCATATGCTGGTGCGGTTGGCCCTGGGTTCCTCCTAATGCAAGACAATGCTAGACCTCATGTGGCTGAAGTGTGTCAGCAGTTCCTGCAAGACGAAGGCATTGATGCTATTGACCGGCCCGCCCGTTCCCCAGACCTGAATCCAATTGAGCACATCTGGGACATCCTGTCTTGCTCTATCCACCAACATCACGTTGCACCACAGACTGTCAAGGAGTTGGCAGATGCTTTAGTCCAGGTCTGGGAGGAGATCCCTCAGGAGACCATCCGCCACCTCATCAGGAGCATGCACAGGCGTTGTAGGGAGGTCATACAGGCACGTGGAGGCCACACACACTACTGAGCCTCATTTTGACTTGTTTTAAGGACATTACATCAAAGTTGGATCAGCCTGTAGTGTGTTTTTCCACTTTAATTTTGAGTGTGACTCCAAATCCAGACCTCCATGGGTTGAAAAATTTGATTTCCGTTTTTTAATTTTTGTGTGATTTTGTTGTCAGCACATTCAACTATGTAAAGAATAAAGTATTTCAGAAGAATATTTAATTAATTCAGATCTAGGATGTGTTATTTTTGTGTTCCCTTTATTTTTTTGAGCAGTGTATTTGCAGTTCACGCAAGACAAACAGTTCCTGAGGGCTAAACGTATCGTTTCAGACCCTGTGGTAGCTGATAGTACGTTAGATATATTGATGCAGAAATTTGAGAAACGGGGTTATCCAACCAAATTATTACAGGAGAAAAAGGAATTGGTTAGTCAACTTAATAGGGATAATATTCTAAAAAGAAAAACACAACAAACACAAATGACTAGGATCCCCTTTATCTCAACTCATTGTGAACAAAGCACAGAGATAGGCAATATTATTCAACGCCATTGGAACATACTGGGCGGTTGCCATAGTGCAGTTAAGGAATTCCACTCTCCTCCCATTATGTCCTACCGTAGGTCTAAGAGCCTTAAGGACCAATTGGTGAGGGCTGATGTGGGTACTTTAACCAACTCAGCCCCCCTAGCTTAAACACCCTTAATGACCAGGCCACTTTTTACACTTCTGACCTACACTACTTTAACCGTTTATTGCTCGGTCATGCAACTTACCACCCAAATGAATTTTACCTCCTTTTCTTCTCACTAATAGAGCTTTCATTTGGTGATATTTTATTGCTGCTGACATTTTTAATTTTTTTGTTATTAATCGAAATGTAACGATTTTTTTGCAAAAAAATGACATTTTTCACTTTCAGTTGTAAAATTTTGCAAAAAAAAACGACATCCATATATTAATTTTTCTCTAAATTTATTGTTCTACATGTCTTTGATAAAAAAAAAATGTTTGGGTAAAAAAAAAATGGTTTGGGTAAAAGTTATAGCGTTTACAAACTATGGTACAAAAATGTGAATTTCCGCTTTTTGAAGCAGCTCTGACTTTCTGAGCACCTGTCATGTTTCCTGAGGTTCTAGAATGCCCAGACAGTAGAAAAACCCCACAAATGACCCCATTTCGGAAAGTAGACACCCTAAGGTATTCGCTGATGGGCATAGTGAGTTCATAGAACTTTTTATTTTTTGTCACAAGTTAGCGGAAAATGATGATTTTTTTTTTTTTCCTTACAAAGTCTCATATTCCACTAACTTGTGACAAAAAATAAAAACTTCCATGAACTCACTATGCCCATCACGAAATACCTTGGGGTGTCTTATTTCCAAAATGGGGTCACTTGTGGGGTAGTTATACTGCCCTGGCATTTTAGGGGCTCAAATGCGTGCGAAGTAGTTTGAAATCAAAATCTGTAAAAAATGGCCGGTGAAATCCGAAAGGTGCTCTTTGGAATGTGGGCCCCTTTGCCCACCTAGGCTGCAAAAAAGTGTCAAACATCTGGTATTGCCGTACTCAGGAGAAGTTGGGCAATGTGTTTTGGGGTGTCATTTTACATATACCCATGCTGGGTGAGAGAAATATCTTGGCAAAAGACAACTTTTCCCATTTTTTTTATACAAAGTTGGCATTTGACCAAGATATTTATCTCACCCAGCATGGGTATATGTAAAATGACACCCCAAAACACATTGCCCAACTTCTCCTGAGTACGGCGATACCACATGTGTGACACTTTTTTGCAGCCTAGGTGGGCAAAGGGGCCCACATTCCAAAGAGCACCTTTCGGATTTCACAGGTCATTTTTTACAGATTTTGATTTCAAACTACTTACCACACATTCGGGCACCTAGAATGCCAGGGCAGTATAACTACCCCACAAGTGACCCCATTTTGGAAAGAAGACACCCCAAGGTATTCCGTGAGGGGCATGGCGAGTTCCCAGAATTTTTTATTTTTTGTCACAAGTTAGCGGAAAATGATGATTTATTTTTTATTTATTTTTTTCTTACAAAGTCTCATATTCCACTAACTTGTGACAAAAAATAAAAACTTCCATGAACTCACTATGCCCATCACGAAATACCTGGGGGTGTCTTCTTTCCAAAATGGGGTCACTTGTGGGGTAGTTATACTGCCCTGGCATTCTAGGGGCCCTAATGTGTGGTAAGTAGGTAAATGACCTGTGAAATCCGAATGGTGCTCTTTGGAATGTGGGCCCCTTTGCCCACCTAGGCTGCAAAAAAGTGTCACACATCTGGTATCCCCGTACTCAGGAGAAGTTGGGCAATGTTTTTTGGGGTGTCATTTTACATATACCCATGCTGGGTGAGATAAATATCTCAGTCAAATGCCAACTTTGTATAAAAAAAATGGGAAAAGTTGTCTTTTGCCAAGATATTTCTCTCACCCAGCATGGGTATATGTAAAAAGACACCCCAAAACACATTGCCCAACTTCTCCTGAGTACGGGGATACCAGATGTATGACACTTTTTAGCAGCCTAGGTGGGCAAAGGGGCCCACATTCCAAAGAGCACCTTTCAGATTTCACCGGCCATTTTTTGCAGATTTTGATTTCAAACCACTTCTCATGCATTCGGCCCCTAAAATGCCAGGGCAGTATAACTACCCCACAAGTGACCCCATTTTGGAAATAAGACACCCCAAGGTATTTTGTGATGGGCATAGTGAGTTCATGGAAGTTTTTATTTTTTGTCACAAGTTAGTGGAATATGAGACTTTGTAAGAAAAAAAAAGAAAAAAAAATCATAATTTTCCGCTAACTTGTGACAAAAAATAAAAAATTCTAGGAACTCGCCATGCCCCTCACGGAATACCTTGGGGTGTCTTCTTTCCAAAATGGGGTCACTTGTGGGGTAGTTATACTGCCCTGGCATTCTAGGGGCCCTAATGTGTGGTAAGTAGGTAAATGACCTGTGAAATCCGAAAGGTGCTCTTTGGAATGTGGGCCCCTTTGCCCACCTAGGCTGCAAAAAAGTGTCACACATGTGGTATCGCCGTATTCAGAAGAAGTTGGGCAATGTGTTTTGGGGTGTCTTTTAACCCTGGGTGAGATAAATATCTCGGCAAAAGACAACTTTTCCCATTTTTTATACAAAGTTGGCATTTGACCAAGATATTTATCTCACCCAGCATGGGTATATGTAAAATGACACCCCAAAACACATTGCCCAACTTCTCATGAGTACGGCGATACCAGATGTGTGACAATTTTTTGCAGCCTAGGTGGGCAAAGGGGCCCACACTCCTTTTATGAGGGCATTTTTAGACATTTGGATCCCAGACTTCTTCTCACGCTCTAGGGCCCCTAAAATGCCAGGGCAGTATAAATACACCACATGTGACCCCATTTTGGAAAGAAGACACCCCAGGGTATTCAATGAGGGGCATGGCGAGTTCATAAAAAAAAAAATTTTGCCACAAGTTAGCGGAAATTGATTTTTTATTTTTTTTCACACAAAGTCTCCCTTTCCGCTAACTTGGGACAAAAATTTAAATCTTTCATGGACTCAATATGCCCCTAAGCGAATACCTTGGGGTGTCTTCTTTCCGAAATGGGGTCACATGTATGGTATTTATACTGCCCTGGCATTCTAGGGGCCCTAAAGCGTGAGAAGAAGTCTGGAATATAAATGTCTAAAAATTTTTACGCATTTGGATTCAGTGAGGGGTATAGGGAGTTCATGTGAGATTTTATTTTTTGACACAAGTTAGTGGAATATGAGACTTTGTAAGAAAAAAATAATAATTTCAGCTAACTTGGGCCAAAAAAATGTCTGAATGGAGCCTTACAGGGGGGTGATCAATAACAGGGGGGTGATCAGGGACTCTATATGGGGTGATCACCCCCCTGTCATTGATCACCCCCCTGTAAGGCTCCATTCAGACGTCCGTATGTGTTTTGCGGATCCGATCCATGTATCAGTGGATCCGTAAAAATCATACGGACGTCTGAATGCAGCCTTACAGGGGGGTGATCAATGACAGGGGGGTGATCAATGTCAGGGGGGTGATCAATGACAGGGGGGTGATCAGGGAGTCTATAAGGGGTGATCACCCCCCTGTCATTGATCACCCCCTGTAAGGCTCCATTCAGACGTCCGTATGTGTTTTGCGGATCCGATCCATGTATCAGTGGATCCGTAAAAATCATACGGACGTCTGAATGCAGCCTTACAGGGGGGTGATCAATGACAGGGGGGGTGATCAATGACAGGGGGGTGATCAGGGAGTCTATATGGGGTGATCACCCCCCTGTAAGGCTTCATTCAGACGTCTGTATGTGTTTTGCGGATCCGATCCATGTATCCGTGGATCCGTAAAAAACATATGGACATCTGAATGCAGCCTTACAGGGGGGTGATCAATGACAGGGGGTGGTCAATGACATGGGGGTGATCAGGGAGTCTATATGGGGTGATCACCCCCTGTCATTGATCACCCCCCTGTAAGGCTCCATTCAGACGTCCGTATGTGTTTTGCGGATCCGATCCATGTATCAGTGGATCTGTAAAAATCATATGGACGTCTGAATGGAGCCTTACAAGGGGGTTATCAATGACAGGGGGGTGATCAGGGAGTCTATATGGGGTGATCACCCCCCTGTAAGGCTTCATTCAGACGTCTGTATGTGTTTTGCGGATCCGATCCATGTATCCGTGGATCCGTTAAAAACATATGGACAACTGAATGCAGCCTTACAGGGGTGCGATCAATGACAGGGGGGTGATAAATGACAGGGGGGTGATCAGGGAGTCTATATGGGGTGATCACCCCTGTCATTGATCACCCCCCTGTAAGGCTCCATTCAGACGTCCGTATGTGTTTTGCGGATCCGATCCATGTATCAGTGGATCCGTAAAAATCATACGGACATCTCAATGCAGCCTTACAAGGGGGTGATCAATGACAGGGGGGTGATCAGGGAGTCTATATGGGGTGATCACCCCCCTGTAAGGCTTCATTCAGACGTCCATATGTGTTTTGCGGATCCGATCCATGTATTTGTGGATCCGTAAAAAACATACGGACATCTGAATGCAGCCTTACAGGCGGGTGATCAATGACAGGGGGGTGATCAATGACAGGGGGTGATCAGGGAGTCTATATGGGGTTATCATTCAGACGTCCATATGTGTTCTGCGGATCCGATCCATGTATCAGTGTGTCTATATGGGGTGATCAGGGGTGATCAGGGGTTAATTAGGGGTTAATAAGTGACGGGGGGGTGTAGTGTAGTGTGGTGATTGGTGCAACTTTACAGAGCTGCCTGTGTCCTCTGGTGGTCGATCCAAACAAAAGGGACCACCAGAGGACCAGGTAGCAGGTATATTAGACGCTGTTATCAAAACAGCATCTAATATGCCTGTTAGGGGTTAAAAAAATCGCATCTCCAGCCTGCCAGCGAACGATCGCCGCTGGCAGGCTGGAGATCCACTCGCTTACCTTCCGATCCTGTGAACGTGCGCGCGTTCACAGGAAATCTCGCGTCTCGCAAGATGACGCATATATGCGTGACTCTGCACAGGGCTGCCGCCTCCGGAACGCGATCCTGCGTTAGGCGGTCCGGAGGGGGTTAAAAGTGACAAGGCAGCTGACACTGACAGGTGCCAGTGTCGGTTGTTTTCCCTGTTTGTCTTGCGTGAACTGCAAATATATCCTCAAAGGTAGAACCTTCACACACCCTCAGACTGGGGTTACATATCAGATACGACATTACCTAACTTGTGACTCCAGTTACGTTGTTTATGCAATTGTGTGATCCGTGTAATCTGGTGTATGTCGGTGAGACGACAACTGATTTCAAGACACGGTTTAACAACCACCGACTTAGCATTAGGAAAAAACGACTCGATTTACCAGTGTCGAAACACTTTGTCAATTTTAAACACACAGAGAAAGACCTGAAGTGTTGTATTCTTGATTATGTACCAATGCCTAGGAGAGGTGGCAACAGGATTGGCCTCTTAAAAAAGAGAGAATTAAAATGGATCCACACATTGGATTCCCTTAAACCGCATGGTCTGAATGTGGACTACAAGGTTGGGGTTGGCTAGTTATGTGGTTTGCCCTGGACTTATGCACTTTAATGTTGACTGTCCCTGTTTTTATTATGTGATTTGTGTGCATAAAACATAGATTTTTGCTTATCTTGTAAGTTTTTATATATAAATTTTTTTTTCTTTCTTTCTAAGCTCATTATATTATTATTATTTTTTTGCAGATGGTACGATACAGAGTCTGGGGAGAGGAGAAGCGGCATTGCATCTATGTGGGCTGTGCGATCTTGATGTACTGAATATTGGTTCAGCAAAATATATACTCTTTATTTTTTTAGATTGTTTGTTATGGTCTGTTACATGTATGGCGGGTTATGAGGAGAACCCTCTTGTTATGGTGGCGATGGGTGGGTTTTGATCGCTGTAGCGATGCGACCCTGCATTTACATGCAGATGCACAGCCGCTCTATGGTCACGGTTGGCGGTTCCACTTCAATGTTGTTGTGGTAACCTTCACCCGAGCCCACCTAGCCATCTTTGGAAGTATATGGCATAGTGAAATGCTATTGCCATCCCGATCCCGCTATGTACCGGACCTGACTATTAGTATGTGAGCCTGTGCAAACCAACGGGTTGGATTTACCCTCACTTAAGATGGCCGACTTGATGATATGGCCTCACAGCGCATGCTCCATATTATGAGATCAACGCAAGACAGAAGCTTGAATTATACGTCATGTGGACATGCGCAATGGCGATTCAGGCACGCCGGACCGCACATGTCAGCATGGATGACGGCCAGCCTCCCTCCTTCACTCTCCGTTCATATCACCTGCACAGTAAGCACTCGTCACTTTATTTAATCAATCACAGCTGGCACTATTAAGGCTACTTTCACACCTGCGTTCGGGTGTCCGCTCGTGCGCTCCGTTTGAAGGAGCTCACGAGCGGTCCTGAACGCAGCCGTCTGGCCGCAATGGATTCTCAATGGAGGCGGATCCACTGAGAATGCATCCGCCTGCCAGCGCTCAGCCTCCGCTCCGCTCAGTGAGCGGACACCTGAACGCTGCTTGCAGCGTTCGGGTGTCCGCCTGGCCGTGCGGAGGCGAGCAGATCCGTCCAGACTTACAATGGCTCAATCTTCAAGCGGATCCGTTCCCCATTGACTTACAATGTAAAGTCTGAACGGATCCGTTCAGGCTACTTTCATACTTAGAAAATTTTCTAAGTTTTAATGCAGACGGATCCGTTCTGAACGGATGCGAACGTCTGCATTATCGGAGCGGATCCGTCTGATGAAACATCAGACGGATCCGCTCCGAACGCTAGTGTGAAAGTAGCCTAATAACATTAATTATGTATCTATGTATATTCTTGGGTATACTTTATAATTATGAATGTATTTTTTGTAAAATTATGTGTGTCACGATTATGCAATATTGATTGTTGGTGTTAAAGCTCTCTA
The DNA here is from genome assembly GCF_905171765.1 of Bufo bufo. Taxonomy (NCBI): domain Eukaryota; kingdom Metazoa; phylum Chordata; class Amphibia; order Anura; family Bufonidae; genus Bufo; species Bufo bufo. The sequence continues at coordinate 307,472,722 of NC_053392.1, forward strand.
TATAATTGTAATGCACTATTTATTTAGATTTTTTATTAATTGTAATGAATCATGTTCACCTGATATGTAACTTGTTTTGAGTGGATATAACACTATATATGTTCAGTGTTTGGTTTGTACACACTGCTTGAGGAAGGCTCCTATGTAGAGCCGAAACGTCGCATTCGCCTTATGGGTAAATAAAGTTTTTTTCATCTTTTTATCCGCTGGAGTGCTGGTCGTTTTTATATTTTGTATTCATCTGGATTGGCTTATATCCACATTGGGCCTGTGCACCCTTTATTCATTTTTCTAAACTGTGACGTGCTGCCATCTTTTTCTTTTATATATATATATATATATATATATATAAATTGAAGACGGTCGGCACTCCTCTGGCAGAGTTGTGGGGCCCGTGTCCAGGGTATGAAAGCCCACTCACAATATGGAACAAAGGACCGGCACTTTACTGATGAACAAATCTGTGGCTTTATTGAAGCATGGAGGAAACAGCGCTGATGCGACACGTGTTTCGGCTCAGGTGTGAGCCTTTGTCAAGCATAATGAATTGCTACATGAAACACATTTAAATAGACCGCCCAGTAGGCGTCGAACGTGATGAGGTCACATCACCATAGAAACAGAGATACACAAAAAAGAAGTGCAACAATTACACACATTGTTGCTACAAAGTTACAATGCTTTTCAACATGCAATCTAATTACTTCATATTATCACAATCACAAAATGGGTTTCACAGAAAAGAGAAATATGCAAATGGCGTGAGAAAGAAAAAATTACAATAAATACAACAACAAAAAAAAAAAAATATATATATATATATATATATATAAAACAATAATTACCCTGTGAAATAAGTCTCCCACAGGTTACACATAATCTGAGAATATCAAATCCTGTTGTTTTTTTTCATTTGTTTCATTTCCTCTGTGACAAAACAAATGCAAAAAATATATATCTTGTATTAAAATACAATAATAAATGCTACCTATTACAATGATATAAAAAGACAACTTTTCCTTACAAAAATGCATTTAAATCGTATTCCCGATTTAAACCCTTTGGTTCAATGGTCTGCAGAGTGTGGATCCAAAAACTTTCGCGTTTCTTGAGTAATAGCAACCTGTTGCCTCTTCTGCGTGGTGGCAGCACCTGCTCAATTATCTGAAATCTCAGCTGCGAAACATTGTGAGTACATCTGTCAAAATGAAATGGCACAGGCAAAAGCAGATTTTTCTTGCGTATGGTAGATTTATGATTGCTGAACCTGTCCTTCATTCTGACAGATGTCTCACCAATGTACAGCAAGCCACAAGGGCATTTTAACAGGTACACAACAAAGTTGCTATCACAGGTAAAGAAACCTTTTACAGGAAAAAAATTTCCAGTATGTGGATGGACAAAGGATTCACCCTTAATAACCGCAGAGCAGTGAACACACTGTAAACAAGGGAAGGTGCCCCTCTTGGGTGTAGAAAGGAAAAGTTGGCGAGGCATATTCATGATACCTCCTATGTCTGCTTTAACAATGGTATCTCTTACGTTCCTAGTTCTCTAGTAGCAGATCATAGGGATATCCTGAAATTCAACAGTATCTGGATAGGCTGTGCGCATAATCCCCCAATGTTTGTTGACCACATGGCGAAATTTATTGATCCATGGATGATATTTAACAATAAACGGTAACCGTTTATTGTCAGTATGAGACTTGGGTATCTCCATTTTGTTACTACATTTTTTCATCTCGGAATCTAATAGGGGTCTTGGATATCCCCTCAAGGAAAACTTTTTTGCCATCTCATTGAATCTGACCTCCCTCACTGATTCATCCGACACAATTCTCTTAAGGCTGCGTTCACACTGGCGAGATTTCCGTGCGGGTGCAATGCGGTAGGTGAACGCATTGCACCCGCACTGAATCTGGACCCATTCATTTCAATGGGGCTGTTCAGATGAGCGATGATTTTCACGCATCACTTATGCGTTGTGTGAAAATCGCAGCATGCTCTATATTCTGCGTTTTTCACGCAACGCAGGCCCCATAGAAGTGAATGGGGTTGCATGAAAATCGCAAGCATCCGCAAGCAAGTGCGGATGCTGTGCGATTTTCACGCATGGTTGCTAGGTGACAGTCTATTCACTGTATTATTTTCCCTTATAACATGGTTATAAGGGAAAATAATAGCATTCTGAAAACAGAATGCATAGTAAGTGATCAGTTGAGGGTTAAAAAAAATAAAAAAAAATTAACTCACCTTCTCCGTTTGTTCGCGTAAGTCCCGGTCTCTTCTTTACTTCTCAAAAGATGAACTATGGGCTAAAGGACCTTTGGTGACGTAAGATCACATGCTCCAATCACATGGTCCATCACCGCGGTGATGGACCATGTGATTGGAGCATGTGATCTGACGTCACCAAAGGTCCTTTAGCCCATAGTTCATCTTTTAAAGAACTAAAGACCGGGAGAACTACGCGAACAACAGGAGAAGGTGAGTTAATTTTTTTTATTTTTTTAACCCTCAACTGATCACCTACTAAGCATTCTGTATTCAGAATGCTATTATTTTCCCTTATAACCATGTTATAAGGGAAAATAATAACATCTACACAACACCGAACCCAAACCTGAACTTCAGTGAAGAAGTTCGGGTCTGGGTACCACAGTCGGTTTTTTATCACGCGCGTGCAAAACACATTGCACACTCACGATAAAAACTGAACATCGGAACGCAATCGCAGTCAAAACTGACTGCAATTGCATTCCTACTCGCGCGGGTTTGCCGCAACACACCGGGACGCATCCGGAACTAATCCGGACACGCTCGTGTGAACGCAGCCTTAATACGTTTAAACTGGGAAGAGGGTAAAGACCTCTTCACAGAAGGTGGATGGTTACTGGAGTAATGTAACAAACTGTTCTTGTCTTGTTTACAGTGTGTTCACTGCTCTGCGGTTATTAAGGGTGAATCCTTTGTCCATCCGCATACTGGAAATTTTTTTCCTGTAAAAGGTTTCTTTACCTGTGATAGCAACTTTGTTGTGTACCTGTTAAAATGCCCTTGTGGCTTGCTGTACATTGGTGAGACATCTGTCAGAATGAAGGACAGGTTCAGCAATCATAAATCTACCATACGCAAGAAAAATCTGCTTTTGCCTGTGCCATTTCATTTTGACAGATGTACTCACAATGTTGCTATTACTCAAGAAACGTGAAAGTTTTTGGATCCACACTCTGCAGACCATTGAACCAAAGGGTTTAAATCGGGAATACGATTTAAATGCATTTTTGTAAGGAAAAGTTGTCTTTTTATATCATTGTAATAGGTAGCATTTATTATTGTATTTTAATACAAGATATATATTTTTTGCATTTGTTTAGTCACAGAGGAAATGAAACAAATGAAAAAAACAACAGGATTTGATATTCTCAGATTATGTGTAACCTGTGGGAGACTTATTTCACAGGGTAATTATTGTTTTATATATATATATATATATATATATATATATATTTTTTTTTTTTTGTTGTTGTATTTATTGTAATTTTTTCTTTCTCACGCCATTTGCATATTTCTCTTTTCTGTGAAACCCATTTTGTGATTGTGATAATATGAAGTAATTAGATTGCATGTTGAAAAGCATTGTAACTTTGTAGCAACAATGTGTGTAATTGTTGCACTTCTTTTTTGTGTATCTCTGTTTCTATGGTGATGTGACCTCATCACGTTCGACGCCTACTGGGTGGTCTATTTAAATGTGTTTCATGTAGCAATTCATTATGCTTGACAAAGGCTCACACCTGAGCCGAAACACGTGTCGCATCAGCGCTGTTTCCTCCATGCTTCAATAAAGCCACAGATTTGTTCATCAGTGAAGTGCCGGTCCTTTGTTCCATAATATATATATATATATATATATATATATATATATATACATATATATTTTCCTTTTTTTTTTTATTCTATTTTATTTATTTATTTTAATTTTTTTTTTTTTTTTTTTTTTTAAGCGGTCGGAAAGGAAACAGGAATGACCATGGTATAAAAAGGATCGCAACCTACCCGAATCCACGGACAGCGCTGCCAACTCTCCGGCGATACTGAAGACCTAGGAATGGAGGCTCATGATGAATGAAGGAAGGCTCTGAGCTACGGAGGAGCGTAAAGCCGCTACACGGCTGGACCTTACCTGAAACCTGGCACCGTGGAATGACCGGACACGGAGAAGCCCTGCGACACAATTGAGGATTGATCGAAATTCCGGTGGCCTGAGGCCCTGCTTACCTGAAAATAAGCTTGCATTGGTACGAGACCCGGAGAGAGGTGCGATCTGGTGGCACTGGAATGAAGCGACGGAGAACCAGGATACAGCCTGGGCGTCATGGCCAACTGCTGGATGACTCTGAACTGCCAGAATCAGGGCCCGAAGTCGCGCTGCATGCAACAAGACCTGCGGGAAACAGAAACCCAGACATGCAGGACACGAACCGGGTAACCAGGAACCAGCCGGACCCAGCTGAGAAACCCCCGAGTGTTCCAGGCAGATGCACGGAACCTGAGCGATTCCGGCAAATACATTGAATCCTGAGCGGTTCAGGCAACATGGAATCCTGAGCGAATCAGGCGCTTACCTACACCTTTCGTGAAGATGACGGACCCTATGTGCGTCGGGCATTACCCTGAACCTGGGTGGACCTGGCCACTACCTACCCACTGAGAGACCAGGGAAAATACAGAAGCCTGAGCGATTCAGGCCAATACCTAACCCTGAGTGATTCAGGGGAATACATAACCAGACTGTTCCAGGAAAAATATGCAATACCTATATGTGACCGGAACGTAGTACGACCGGTGCCTGCGAGAAGGCTTGTGTCGGTCTGAGTAACGTACCTGGGATTAGAGGCTACTACCTGTACTGATGTCTTGGGTCACCTGACCTTGGTCCAAATGTCGTACAAGTGAACGGTCAGAACACGTTCCTGAGAGGACAAATCCATAAAGTTCGGAAGGGAAAGAGAACATAACTGGGGAGGATGACAGGCCTGGGTGAACCAGGAGACAGAGGTAGGTGTGAGCCTGGGCGATCCAGGAGACAGAGGTAGGTGTGAGCCTGGGCGATCCAGGAGACAGAGGTAGGTGTGAGCCTGGGCGATCCAGGAGACAGAGGTAGGTGTGAGCCTGGGCGGTCCAGGAGACAGAGGTAGGTGTGAGCCTGGGCAAACCAGGAGACAGAGGTAGGTGTGAGCCTGGGTGAACAAGGAGACAGAGGTAGTTGCGAGCCTGGGCGATCCAGGAGGCAGAGGTAGGTATGAGCCTGGGCGAACCAGGAGACAGAGGTAGTTGCGTGCCTGGGCGATCCAGGAGGCAGAGGTAGGTATGAGCCTGGGCGAACCAGGAGGCAGAGGTAGGTGCGAGCCTGGGCGATCCAGGAGGCAGAGGTAGGTATGAGCCTGGGCGAACCAGGAGACAGAGGTAGTTGCGTGCCTGGGCGATCCAGGAGGCAGAGGTAGGTATGAGCCTTTGGCGAACCAGGAGACAGAGGTAGTTGCGTGCCTGGGCGATCCATGAGGCAGAGGTAGGTATGAGCCTTTGGCGAACCAGGAGACAGAGGTAGTTGCGTGCCTGGGCGATCCAGGAGGCAGAGGTAGGTATGAGCCTGGGCGAACCAGAAGACAGAGGTAGTTGTGTGCCTGGGCGATCCAGGAGGCAGAGGTAGGTATGAGCCTGGGCGAACCAGGAGACAGAGGTAGTTGCGTGCCTGGGCGATCCAGGAGCAGAGGTAGGTATGAGCCTGGGCGAACCAGGAGACAGAGTTAGTTGCGTGCCTGGGCGATCCAGGAGGCAGAGGTAGGTATGAGCCTGGGCGAACCAGGAGACAGAGGTAGTTGCGAGTCTGGGCGATCCAGGAGGCAGAGGTAGGTATGAGCCTGGGCGAACCAGGAGACAGGGGTAGTTGCGTGCCTGGGCGATCCAGGAGGCAGAGGTAGGTGTGAGCCTGGGCGATCCAGGAGACAGAGGTAGATGAGAGCCTGGGCGAACCAGTAGAGCAGGGAGACAACAGCATATAACGTGAAAGCACATACATATATCATGTGGCCCTGTCGCCACCATAGAACAGATGACTGCAGTGAGCGTTTAGTGACCGCTGGTTGCGTATGGCGTGTGATGACGACTTAGCGTACTCGTGGTGATACCCCCAGCTCTCTTTGACCACCGCACAGCAACTAGCGCCCTTCCAGCCAAGCGGGGACCCGGGAGCCCTCCCCCTATATGAGGGGGCCGAGGATGACTTTGTCTTCCTCCCACCTGGCGCTGCGTGGCACGGCGGGAGTGCGTATGAGATGGCTGGTTGTTAGATAATCCTGCTGAGGGTTTTAAAAAAATATATTTTAAAAAAAAATTCATTTATTACATTTTTAATATTATTTTTTTTTTTGGGCTGTTTGTAGACATGGGCCGTTGTCGCCCAGGGGCTAGATACGAAAAGCGAAAAGGCCAGATTTGACGACCAGGCCTACTTAATCCCAAGGTTAATTAGTGTATATACTGATCCCGTAGGACAGAGGGATAAAACTTAGCATTTAATAATGATACAATCTAAAATACATAGACACTAGAGGATGAGCCTCTAAAACAAACATGAAAGACAGCCCAGCGGGCATAACTTGTACATATACACAGTGTGGCCAAGATGTAAAAGGTAAATAACAGGAACGTTCTCACCCGATTGTAGACCAGGGTTTCTCACAGAGATGGTTGATGGTGGAGACGGCCCTGTAGTACTTGGTAGCCACACTGGAAAGGATAGGTGTATGTGCCCCTTCAGCATAGGTGGGTGACAGGGTAGTAAACCCTAGACGGCCCTGAGAAGGGGGCAGGGGCTAGTACGCCCTACCTATCTATACGGGGAACTTGCCCCGCAAGGAGCGTCCCCGTCCGGATACCTGGCCCTGTGGGGACAGATTCCCTAGTAGTCCCTAAAAAAATGCTCCCTGAGGGGTTCAGTTGGTCCGTGATCCGTGACCGTTTTTTCGTCCGTGGGTCTTCCTTGATTTTTGGAGGATCCACGGACATGAAAAAAAAGTCGTTTTGGTGTTCGCCTGGCCGTGCGGAGCCAAACGGATCCGTCCTGAATTACAATGCAAGTCAATGGGGACGGATCCGTTTGACATTGACACAATATGGTGCAATTTCAAACGGATCCGTCCCCCATTGACTTTCAATGTAAAGTCAGGAGTTAATATACCATAGGATCGGAGTTTTCTCCACTCCGATGGTATATTTTAACTTGAAGCGTCCCCATCACCATGGGAACGCCTCTATGTTAGAATATACCATCGGATTTGAGTTACATCGTGAAACTCAGATCCGACAGTATATTCTAACACAGAGGCGTTCCCATAGTCATGGGGACGCTTCTAGTTAGAATATACTACAAACTGTGTACATGACTGCCCCCTGCTGCCTGGCAGCACCCGATCTTTTACAGGGGGCTGTGATCAGCACAATTAACCCTTCAGGTGCGGCACCTGAAGGGGTTAATTGTGCATATCATAGCCCCCTGTAAGAGATCAGGGGCTGCCAGGCAGCAGGGGGCAGACCCCCCTCCCTCCCCAGTTTGAATATCATTGGTGGCCAGTGTGCGGCCTCCGTTGGCCCCCCTCCCCCCCTCTATTGTAATTTCATTGGTGGCCAGTGTGCGGCCTCCGTCGGCCCCCCTTCCCCCATCCCCCCATCCCCCCTCTATTGTAATTTCATTGGTGGCCAGTGTGCGGCCTCCGTCGGCCCCCCTCCCCCCTCTATTGTATTATCATTGGTGGCCAGTGTGCGGCCTCCATTGGCCCCCCCGGCCCCCCCTCTGTTGTATTAATATCATTGGTGGCCAGTGTGCGGCCTCCCCTCTCTCCCCCCCCCCCCCGATCATTGGTGGCAGCGGAGATTCCGATCGGAGTCCCAGTTTAATCGCTCTGGGGCTCCGATCGGTAACCATGGCAACCAGGACACTACTGCAGGCCTGGTTGCCATGGTTACTTAGCAATATTACAATATTAGAAGCATCATACTTACCTGCTGGCTGCTGTGCTGTCTGTGTCCGGCCGGGAGCTCCTCCTACTGGTAAGTGACAGATCATTAAGCAATGCGCCGCACAGACCTGTCACTTACCAGTAGGAGGAGCTCCCGGCCGGACACAGACAGCGCAGGTAAGTATGATGCTTCTAATATTGTAATATTGCTAAGTAACCATGGCAACCAGGCCTGCAGTGGCGTCCTGGTTGCCATGGTTACCGATCGGAGCCCCAGAGCAATTAAACTGGGACTCCGATCGGAATCTCCGCTGCCACCAATGATCGGGGGGGGGGAGGGAAGGCCGCACACTGGCCACCAATGATATTAATACAATAGAGGGGGGGCCGGGGGGGCCGCACACTGGCCACCAATGATATTACAATAGGGGGGCGGGGGGGGCGCACACTGGCCACCAATGATATTCAAACTGGGGAGGGAGGGGGGTCTGCCCCCTGCTGCCTGGCAGCCCCTGATCTCTTATAGGGGGCTATGATATGCACAATTAACCCGTCAGGTACAGCACCTGAGGGGTTAATTGTGCGGATCACAGCCCCCTGTAAGAGATCGGGTGCTGCCAGACAGCAGGGGGCAGTCATGTACACAGTTCGTAGTATATTCTAACTAGAAGCGTCCCCATCACTATAGGAACGCCTCTGTGTTAGAATATACTGTCGGATTTGAGTTTTCACAAAGTGAAAACTCATCTCTGAAAAAGCTTTTATGCAGACGGATCTTCGGATCCGTCTGTATGAAAGTAACCTACGGCCACGGAAAACGGACGCGGATGCCAATCTTGTGTTTATCCGTGTTCAAGTCAATGGGTCGTGAACCGTTGTCCGTCAAAAAAATAGGACAGGTCATATTTTTTGGACGGACAGGAAACACGGATCACGGATGCGACTGCAAAACGGTGCATTTTCCGATTTTTCCACGGACCCATTGAAAGTCAATGGGTCTGCGAAAAAAAAACGGAAAACGGCGCCACGGGTGCACACAACGGTCATGTGCATGAGGCCTTAGGTTTAGGTTAGTTTAGGCCCCTTTGGTAGGTAGTTAGCTTCAGTTAGCGCCCAGCCCACCGCACCGCAGTCACTGATTCGCTGATTAGCGTATCGCTAATCAGCATTGGTACTTTATAGTATCTGTAAGTGATCAGAACTGATCACAGTCAGATCTATAATAGTATTAGTGTCACCTTAGCTCGCCCTCCACCCAAAACACAGTGTTTGCCCGATCAGGCCTGATCGGTCGCCCACACGTGCGTTCACCCACGCCCGCCCCACCGCAGTGACAATTTTTTTATTATTTTTTTATCACTGCAGAATCACTACACAAGCGCTGCGGCGATAAAAAAATCTGTTTTGATATTTTTTATCAATCGCAGCGGCTTCCTGTACTTCGCTAGCCTCCCATTTGTAAGACAGGCTTGCTTTTTTTCTTGGGTAGTCTCAGGTTATACCCCCTAAATTTAGCTGACCAAATGGCAAGTAAGGGGTATTCTTCTGAAGAGGCCTACAGGCTTCTGACCCAGTCAGATGGGAACCCTCATCTGACGAATCCAGCGGGTCAGAATACGAACCTGTAGAAAGCAGTGGCAGTCTGACCCAAAGTTCGGACGGTGAAGTTGAGGTCCCTGATACCACCAGGCGTACCCGGCCCCGTGTCGCTAGACCACAGGTTGCGCAGGATCCGCTTCAAGGGCAGCAGAGTGGGGCTGGCGCTGTCGGATTACGTAGTGAGGCATACACCAGCAGCGCAGCCCATCCTGGACCTAGTACCAGCACTGCCGTAGAACATGGTGAAGTGGCGAGCACCAAAAGAGCAGTTGAAGCTGGTACGGTGGCACATGCAGTAGTTCCCCCGTCGCAGCCACCGCACAGACAGGCCCGTAGAGCCCCTAGAGTCCCTGAGGTGCTGGCAAACCATGATTAGCAGCCCCCATCTTCAGCCACACCAGTAGTTCCCCCTTTCACCGCCCAGTCTGGAGTTCGGGTTGAGACAGCTCAGATCGGATCGGCACTGGGGTTTTTTTGAGCTGTTCTTCACTGCGGAGCTCTTTGACTTAGTCGTGGCAGAAACAAACCGGTATGCCACTCAATTTATAGCCGCCAAACCGGGAAGCTTTTATGCCCAGTCTTTCCGGTGGAAAGCCGTCCAAGTTTCCGAACTTAAGACTTTTCTGGGCCTTCTCCTCAACATGGGCCTGACAAAAAAGCATGAATTGCGGTCATATTGGTCCACGAACCAAATTTATCACATGCCCATGTTCTCTGCTGCCATGTCCAGGACAAGATTTGAGACCATCCTGCGTTTCCTGCACTTTAGTGATAATAGCACCTCACATCCCAGAGTCTACCCAGCTTTTGACCGGCTCCACAAAATTCGACCCCTCATAGACCACTTTAACACCAAATTTGCAGATTTGTATACCCCTGAGCAAAACATCTGCATAGACGAGTCCCTGATACATTTTATCGGGTGCCTTGGCTTCAAACAATTCATCCCAAGCAAGCGCGCCTGGTATGGGGTCAAATTGTATAAGCTCTGTGAAAGGGCCACAGGCTATACACACGAATTTCGTGTCTATGAGGGTAAAGATCAGACCCTGGAGACGGTTGGTTGCCCTGACTACCTGGGGAGCAGTGGGAAGACAGTCTGGGACTTGGTGTCACCCTTATTTGACAAGGGGTACCACCTTTATGTCCCTCTTCAGGCATTTGTTTCTCGAACAGATTGGCTGCTGTGGCACCGTGCGACCTAGTCGCGGGGCTTCCCCTAATGGCTCGTTACCACCCGACTTGCAAGGGGGGAGAGGGCTGCCTTGTGTAACGAAGAACTGCTCGCGGTGAAATGGAGAGACAAGCGTGACGTTTACATGCTCTCCTCCATTCACGCAGACACGACAATCCAAATTGAACGGGCAACCAGTGTCATTGAAAAGCCCCTCTCGGTCCACGACTATAATTTGCTCATGGGAGGGGTGGACTTCAATGACCAGATGTTGGCTCCTTATTTAGTCTCCCGCAGGACCAGACGCTGGTATAAGAAGGTGTCTTTATACCTAATTCAATTGGCTATGTACAATAGTTTTGTTCTCTACAGTAAGGCTGGGAGAACAGGATCCTTCCTCAAATTTCAGGAAGAGATCATCAAGAACCTCCTGTATCCAGGAGGTTCCGTGGCCCCAACCACCAGTGTAGTGAGCCGTCTACACGAGCGACATTTCCCCAATGTCGTTGCTGGTACCTCAAACCAAGCGTCACCCCGAAAAAGATGTCATGTCTGTAGCAGGAGAAGAATAAGGCGTGACACCCGCTATTTCTGTCCTGACTGCCCTGACCACCCTGCCCTATGCTTAGGGGAGTGTTTCCGGAAGTACCACACACAGGTACACTTAGTATAGGGATTGCGTGACACAGGACAGGCACACAGGGGTCTTAGGGCCCTTTCACACAGAGCTGCTGCAAACTTCTCCTTTCACCTGGGACAAAGTGCATAATGTACTTCGCCACATCTCTGGGCGATTTGCGCTTTGCACATTGTCCCATGGGGAAGGAGAGGTTTGTCCTCTAAAGGTAAAAAAACAAAAAACAAAAAAAAAATCACAGGTAAGCAAAAAAGTTAATGTTCCAAAAGTTCAATAAAGTTTGTAAAAGTTAATGTTCTGTTTCAAATGTTATATAAAGTTAATGTTAATAAATTTATTGTGTTGCTGCCTGTTTTTTTTTTTTTTTACCTTCCAGGTGGACCAAGCGATCAACCAGCTGCAGCACTGATGTGCTTTCTGACAGAAGCATTGCGCTGCTGTCAGATTACACAAAAGTCGGTGTATGCGGCGCTGCAAGACAAGATTTCTCCTCTGCAGTAAAAAAGATACGTTTGCCGAGGCTTATGAGCTGAGGGGCGGTGTTCATATGCTTTGGCAAACACTTTGTATATAAAAAAATAAAAATAAAAATTCCGGCAATGATTTATTCATCCACATCGATTGATGTGAATGGAGAAATCGGGTTTGCCAGGGCATACGGGCTGAGTGGGTTTGGATGTTGGGCGGAGCTCCTATGTCCTGGCAGACACCTTTCCCCTCTTTTTTTTTTTTTTGGACATTTTTTGGCAGAGATTTTTTCATCCACATTGATCGATGCGAATGAAGAAATCTGTGCCGTTCATTTTTTCTTTCAGCCCAGAGGCTGAACGGAAAAAAAGAATCTCATTACCCGTATGCTCAATATAAGGAGAATAGCAGAAACTCTTAATGCTGGCCATACATGTAATGATTGCGGAGACCCTCAAATGCCAGGGCAGTACAAACACCCCACAAATTACCCCATTTTGGAAAGAAGACACCCCAAGGTATTCGCTGAGGGGCACATTGAGTCCATGAAAGATTGAACTTTTTGTCACAAGTTAGCGGAAAGGGAGACTTTGTGAGAAAAAAAAAATCAATTTCCGCTAACTTGTGCCAAAAAAATAAAACTTCTATGAACTCGCCATGCCGCTCACGGAATACCTTGGGATGTCTTCTTTCCAAAATGGGGTCACATGTGGGGTATTTATGCTGCCCTGGCATTTTAGGGGCCCTAAAGCGTGAGAAGAAGTCTGGAATCCAAATGCCTAAAAATGCCCTCCTAAAAGGTGCTCATTGGATTTTGGGCCCCTTTGCGCACCTAGGGTGCAAAAAAGTGTCAGACATGTGGTATCGCCGTACTCAAGAGAAGTAGGGCAATGTGGTTTGGGGTGTATTCTTACATATACCCATGCTGGGTGAGAGAAATATCTCTGTAAATTGACAACTTTGTATAAAAAAAATGTAAAAAGTTGTCATTTACAGAGATATTTCTCACACACAGTATGGGTATATGTAAAAAATACACCCCAAAACACATTGCCCTACTTCTCCTGAGTACGGCGATACCACATGAGTGACACTTTTTTGCAGCCAAGATGCGCAAAGGTGCCCAAATTCCAATGAGTACCTTTAGGATTTCACAGGGCATTTTAACGCATTTGGATTCCAAACTACTTCTCACGCTTTAGGGCCCCTAAAATGCCAGGGCAGTATAAATACCCCACAAGTGACCCCATTTTAGAAAGAAGACACCCCAAGGTATTCCGTGAGGGGCATGGCGAGTTCATAGAAGATTTTTACTTTTTGGCACAAGTTTGCGGAAATTTATTTATTTATTTATTTTTTTAATTTTTTTTTACAAAGTCTCATATTCCACTAACTTGTGACAAAAAATAAAATTTTACATGAACTCACCATACCCCTGACAGAGTACCTTGGGGTGTCTTCTTTCTAAAATGGGGTCACTTGTGGGGTATTTATACTGCCCTGGCATTTTAGGGGCCCTAAAGCGTGAGAAGTAGTTTGGAATCTAAATGCGTAAAAATGCCCTGTGAAATCCTAAAGGTACTCATTGGAATTTGGGCCCCTTTGCGCATCTTGGCTGCAAAAAAGTGTCACTCATGTGGTATCGCCGTACTCAGGAGAAGTAGGGCAATTTGTTTTGGGGTGTATTTTTACATATACCCATGCTGGGTGAGAGAAATTTCTCTGTAAATTGACAACTTTGTATAAAAAAATGTAAAAAGTTGTCATTTACAGAGATATTTTTCACACACAGTATGGATATATGTAAAAATACACCCCAAAACACATTGCCCTACTTCTTATTAGTACGGCGATACCACATGTGTGACACTTTTCTGCAGGCTAGGTGCGCAAAGGGGCCCAAAATCCAATGAGTACTTTTAGGATTTCACAGGGAATTTTTACGCATTTGGATTCCAAACTACTTCTCACGCTTTAGGGCCCCTAAAATGCAAGGGCAGTATAAATACCCCACAAGTGACCCCATTTTAGAAAGAAGACACCCCAAGGTAATCCGTGAGGGGTATGGTGAGTTCATGTAAAATTTTATTTTTTGTCACAAGTTAGTGGAATATGAGACTTCGTAAGAAAAAAAAAATATTCAATTTCCGCTAACTTGTGACAAAAAATAAAAACTTCCATGAACTCACTATGCCCATCAGCGAATACCTTAGGGTGTCTACTTTCCGAAATGGGGTCATTTGTGGGGTGTTTCTACTGTCTGGGCATTGTAGAACCTCAGGAAACATGACAGGTGCTCAGAAAGTCAAAGGGCCAGATTTATCATTACTCTGACAGCTCACTCCACTTTAACATATGGCTAAAGTCAGTTTTAGCCAAGTCAGATTTATGATCGGCCCTTTAAGACTGTAATAAATGTGGTTTGACGGTAGCAGTTTATCCGTCAGTAAGCAGCTTTACAAAAGTCGCACATCTTTACGAAAAAGTCGCACGTTTTTATGAAAAAGTCGCATGTTCTATTAAAAAGTCTCATAAGATAAGCATGGTCCTCACTGGAGTGAAATTGCAACTTTTTTGCGACTTTTTAAATAATCCGAATAGTAAATCTGTCTAGAGATTAATTTACATAAGAAAACACGCCCACTTTCAGAAAACTGGCGAGCATAGTGCAGAGCAGAAAAAAGTCGCAAATTTGTGCGCAGTTTTAGCGTTTGGGACTTTTTTTGGGACTTTTTCACTCCATTATTCTGACCTGAGCTAATGATAAATCTGGCCCATAGTGCGTAAATTTATTTTTTTGCACCATAGTTTGTAAACGCTATAACTTTTACTCAAACCCATAAATATACACTTATTGCATTTTTTTTTAATCAAAGACATGTAGAACAATAAATTTAGAGAAAAATTTTGATAGAAATGTAGTTTTATTTGAAACATTTTACAACAGAAAGTGAAAAATGTCATTTTTTTGCAAAAATTTTGGTTATTTTTGATTAATATCAAAAAAAGTAAAAATGTCAGCAGCAATGAAATACCACCAAATGAAAGCTCTATTAGTGAGAAGAAAAGGAGGTAAAATTCATTTGGGTGGTAAGTTGTATGACCGAGCAATAAACGGTGAAAGTAGTGTAGTGCAGAATTGTAAAAAGTGGTCTGGTCATTAACCCCTTCCTGACTGCAATCCATTTATATACGTGATATTTGCACATGCCCCGTGCAGCTATCACGTCTATAAACGTCAAACCAGCTCTTTAACCACCTCCGGACCGCCGAACGCAGCGGCGCGTCCTGGTGGTGGTCGAATGATTCTTCCTGGACGCATATATGCGTCCTCTCGCGAGACGCGAGATTTCGGTCAGAGCCGGCCCGCGCATGCGCATCGCGGGCCGGCAAAAGTTCGAGGAGTATTTCGTCAGCAACCTGCCAGCCAATGATCGTTGCTGGCAGGTTGCTGATTTTTTAAAAATCGAATCAGAAGCCATCTAACACCTTATATTTATAAATATAAGGTGTTAAATGGCTTGTCTGCTCCTCTGCTGGTCCTTTTAGTCGGTTGGTTCCAGCAGAGGAGCAGACATCACTGTGAGTACCCACCAAACACGACACTTAGCCCCAGATCACCCTCCATCACCCACATCACCCCAATTAACCCCTTTATCGCCCCCTGTCAATCACCTAGTGAAAGGGAAAAAAGTGATCAGTGTAAACTGTCACTTTTTTTTCCCCACTGGTATTGACTGTTAGGTTTAGGATAGTTTAGGTCCCTTGGTTAGGTAGTTAGCGTCGGTTAGCGCCCAGCCCACCGCACCGCAGTCACTTATTCGCTGATTAGCGTATCGCTAATCAGCATTTGTACTTTTATAGTATCTGTAAGTGATCAAAACGGATCACAGTCAGATCTATAATTGTATTAGTGTCACCTTAGCTCGCCCTCCACCTAAAACGCAGTGTTTGCCCGATCAGGCCTGATCGGTCGTCCACACGTGCGTTCACCCACGCCCGCCCCACCGCAGTGACAAAAAAATATATATTTTTTGATCACTGCACAATCACTTTACAAGCACTGCGGCGATACAAAAATGAGTTTTGATATTTTTTATCAATCGCAGCGGCCTCCGGTACTTCGCTAGCCTCCCATTTGTAAGACAGGCTTGCTTTTTTTCTTGGGTAGTCTCAGGGAATACCCCTAAATTTAGTAGTCCAAATGTCAAACAGGGGGTATTCTTCTGAAGAGGCCTACAGGATTCTGACCCAGTCGGATGAGGAATGGGAACCCTCATCTGACTAATCTAGCGGGTCAGAATATGAACCTGTAGAAAGCAGTGGCGGTCTGACCCAAAGTTCGGATGAGGAGGTTGAGGTCCCTGATAGCACCATGCGTACCCAGCCCCGTGTCGCTAGACCACAGGTTGTGCAGGATCCATTTCAAGGGCAGCAGAGTGGGGCTGGCGCTGGACCTAGTACCAGCACTGCCGTACAACATGGTGAAGTGGCGAGCACCAGAAGGGCAGTTGAAGCTGGTACGGTGGCACGTGCAATAGTTACCCCGTCGCAGCCACCGCAAAGACAGGCCCGTAGAGCCCCTAGAGTCCCTGAGGTGCTGTCAAATCCTGATTGGCAGTCACCAACTTCAGCCGCACCATTAGTTCCCCCTTTCACCGCCCAGTCTGGAGTTCGGGTTGAGACAGCTCAGATCGGTTCGGCCCTGGGATTTTTTGAGCTGTTCTTGACTGCAGAGCTCTTGGACTTAGTCGTGGCAGAAACAAATCGGTATGCCACTCAATTTATATCCGCCAACCCGGGAAGCTTTTATGCCCAGCCTTTCCGGTGGAAACCAGTCCAAGTTTCCAAAATTAAAATTTTTCTGGGCCTTCTCCTGAACATGGGTCTAACCAAAAAGCATGAATTGCGGTCAAATTGGTCCACGAACTCAATTCATCACATGCCCATGTTCTCTGCTGCTATGTCCAGGACACGTTTTGTGACCATCCTGCGTTTCCTGCACTTTAGCGACAACAGCACCTCTCATCTCAGAGGCCTCCCAGCTTTTGACCGGCTCCACAAAATTCGGCCCCTCATAGACCACTTCAACCAGAAATTTGCAGATTTGTATACCCCTGAGCAAAACATCTGCATAGACGAGTCCTTTATACATTTTACCGGGCACCTTGGCTTCAAACAATACATCCCAAGCAAGCGAGCCCAGTATGGGGTCAAATTGTATAAGCTCTGTGAAAGGGCCACAGGCTATACCCACAAATTTCGGATCTATGAGGGAAAAGATCAGACCCTGGAGCCGGTCGGTTGCCCTGACTACCTGGGGAGCAGTGGGAAGACAGTCTGGGACTTGGTGTCACCCTTATTTGGCAAGGGGTACCATCTTTATGTGGACAATTTTTACACAAGTGTGCCCCTCTTCAGGCATTTGTTCCTAGAACAGATTGGCTGCTGTGGCACCGTGCGACCTAGTCGCCGGGGCTTCCCCCAAAGGCTCGTTACCACCCGTCTTGCAAGGGGGGAGAGGGCTGCCTTGTGTAACGAAGAACTGCTTGCGGTGAAATGGAGAGACAAGCGTGACGTTTACATGCTCTCCCCTATTCACGCAGACACGACAATACAAATTGAACGGGCAACCAGTGTCATTGAAAAGCCCCTCTCAGTCCACGACTATAATGCGCTCATGGGAGGGGTGGACTTCAATGACCAGATGTTGGCTCCCTATTTAGTTTCCCGACGCACCAGACGCTGGTATAAGAAGGTGTCTGTATATTTAATTCAATTGGCTGCCTATAATAGTTTTGTTCTCTACAGTAAGGCTGGGAGAACAGGATCCTTCTTCAAATTTCAGGAAGAGATCATCGAGAACCTCCCTTATCCAGGAGGTTCCGTGGCCCCAACCACCAGTGTAGTGAGCCGTCTACACGAGCGACATTTCCCCAATGTCGTTGCTGGTACCTCAACCCAACCGTCACCCCGAAAAAAATGTCGTGTCTGTAGCAGGAGTGGAATAAGGCGTGACACCCGCTATTTCTGTCCTGACTGCCCTGACCACCCTGCCCTATGCTTAGGGGAGTGTTTCCGGAAGTACCACACACAGGTACACTTAGCATAGGGATTGCATCTCACAGGACAGGTACACAGGGCTATTAGGGCCCTTTCTCTTACAGCTGCTGCAAACCTCTCCTTTCACCTGGGGATAAAGTGCATAATGTACTTCGCCACATCTTTGGGCGATTTGCGCTTTGCACATTGTCCAATGGGGAAGGAGAGGTTTGTCCTATAAAGGTAAAAAAAAACAAAAAAAAACCCGTAAGCAAAAAAAGTTAACGTTCAGTTCAATAAAGTTTATATTTTATGTTCAAAAGTTATTATAAAGTTAATAAATTTATTGCGTTGCGGCCTGGTTTTTTCTTTTTTGTTTTGTTTTTTTTACCTTCC
Source organism: Bufo bufo (assembly GCF_905171765.1). NCBI lineage: Eukaryota > Metazoa > Chordata > Amphibia > Anura > Bufonidae > Bufo > Bufo bufo. Next base: position 307,491,061 of record NC_053392.1, read on the forward strand.
AGGTGGACCAACCGATCGACTAGCTGCAGCACTGATGTGCATTCTGACAGAAGCATTGCGCTGCTGTCAGATTACACAAAAGTCGGTGTATGCGGCGCTGCAAGACGAGATTTCTCCTCTGCAGTAAAAGATACGTTTGCCGAAGCATATGAGCTGAGGAGGCGGCGGTGTTCATATACTTTGGCAAACATTTTGTATATAAAAAAAATAAAAAATCCCGGCAATGATTTATTCATTCACATCGATTGATGTGAATGGAGATATCTGGTTTGCCAGGGCATACGGGCTAAATGGGTATGGATGTTGGGCGGAGCTCCTATGTCCTGGCAGACGCCTTTCCCCTCCTTTTTTATTTTTTGGCAGAGATTTTTTCATCCACATTGATCGATGCGAATGAAGAAATCTGTGCCGTTCATTTTTTCTTTCAGCCCTGAGGCTGAACAGAAAAAAAAAATCTCATTACCCGTATGCTCAATATAAGGAGAATATCAGAAACTCCTAATGCTGGCCATACATGTAATGATTGCGGAGACCCTCAAATGCCAGGGCAGTACAAACACCCCACAAATGACCCCATTTTGGAAAGAAGACACCCCAAGGTATTCACTGAGGGGCATATTGAGTCCATGAAAGATTTAAATTTTTGTTACAAGTTAGCGGAAAGGGAGACTTTGTGAGAAAAAAAAAATAAAAATCAATTTCCGCTAACTTGTGGCAAAAAAAAATAATTTCTATGAACTCGCCATGAACCTCATTGAATACCTTGGGGTGTCTTCTTTCCAAAATGGGGTCACATGTGGGGTATTTATACTGCCCTGGCATTTTAGGGGCCCTAAAGCGTGCGAAGAAGTCTGGGATCCAAATGTCTAAAAATGTCCTCCTAAAAGGAATGTGGGCCCCTTTGCGCATCTAGGCTGCAAAAAAGTGTCACACATGTGGTATTTCCGTACTCAGGAGAAGTTGGCAAATGTGTTTTGGGGTGTCATTTTACATATACCCATGCTGGGTGAAAGAAATATCTCGGTCAAATGCCAACTTTGTATAAAAAAATGGGAAAAGTTGTCTTTTGCCAAGATATTTCTCTCACCCAGCATGGGTATATGTAAAATGACACCCCAAAACACATTCCCTAACTTCTCCTGAGTACGGCAATACCAGATGTGTGACACTTTTTTGCAGCCTAGGTGGGCAAAGGGGCCCACATTCCAAAGAGCACCTTTAGGATTTCACCGGCCATTTTTTATAGATTTTGATTTCAAACTACTTACCACACATTAGGGCCCCTATAATGCCAGGGCAGTAAAACTACCCTACAAGTGACCCCATTTTGGAAAGAAGACACCCCAAGGTATTCTGTGAGGGGCATGGCGAGTTCCTAGAATTTTTTATTTTTTGTCACAAGTTAGCGGAAAATGCTGATTTTTTTTTTCTTACAAAGTCTCATATTCCACTAACTTGTGACAAAAAATAAAAACTTCCATGAACTCACTATGCCCATCACGAAATACCTTGGGATGTCTTCTTTCCAAAATGGGGTCACTTGTGGGGTAGTTATACTGCCCTGGCATTCTAGGGGCCCTAATGTGTGGTAAGTAGTTTGAAATCAAAATCTGTAAAAAATGGCCGGTGAAATCCGAAAGGTGCTCTTTGGAATGTGGGCCCCTTTGCTCACCTAGGCTGCAAAAAAGTGTCACACATCTGGTACTGCCGTACTCAGGAGAAGTTTGGGAATGTGTTTTGGGGTGTCATTTTACATATACCCATGCTGGGTGGGAGAAATATCTTGGCAAAAGACAACTTTTCCCATTTTTTTATACAAAGTTGGCATTTGACCAAGATATTTATCTCACCCAGCATGGGTATATGTAAAATGACACCCCAAAACACATTGCCCAACTTCTCCTGAGTACGGAGATACCACATGTGTGACACTTTTTTGCACCCTAGGTGGGCAAAGGGGCCCACATTCCAAAGAGCACCTTTCGGATTTCACAGGTCATTTTTTACACATTTTGATTTCAAACTACTTACCACACATTAGGGCCCCTAGAATGCCAGGGCAGTATAACTACCCCACAAGTGACCCCATTTTGGCGAGAAGACACCCCAAGGTATTCTGTGATGGGCATAGTGAGTACATGGAAGTTTCTATTTTTTGTCACAAGTTAGTGGAATATGAGACTTTGTAATAAAAAAAAATATAAAAAAAAATAAATCATCATTTTCCGCTAACTTGTGACAAAAAATATAAAGTTCTATGAACTCACTATGCCCATCAGCGAATACCTTAGGGTGTCTACTTTCCGAAATGGGTGTTTGTACTGTCTGGCCATTGTAGAACCTCAGGAAACATGACAGGTGCTCTGAAAGTCAGAGCTGCTTCAAAAAGCGGAAATTCACATTTTTGTACCATAGTTGGTAAACGCTATAACTTTTACCCAAACCATTTTTTTTTATCAAAGACATGTAGAACAATAAATTTAGAGAAAAATTTATATATGGATGTCGTTTTTTTTGCAAGTTCTTACAACTGAAAGTGAAAAATGTCATTTTTTTGCAAACAAATCGTTAAATTTTGATTAATAACAAAAAAATTAAAAATGTCAGCATCAATGAAATACCACCAAATGAAAGCTCTATTAGTTAGAAGAAAAGGAGGTAAAATTCATTTGGTTGGTAAGTTGCATGACCGAGCAATAAACGGTTAAAATAGTGTAGGTCAGAAGTGTAAAAAGTGGCATGGTCATTAAGGGTGTTTAAGCTAGGGGAGCTGAGGTGATTAATCTAAGCGCTGCAAAGTGCTTGGATTAAAGCTTCTGTCCCTGCCCTGCTGCTGTCACGGACAGCATACAGTCTAGTAATGCCGGAAAGGGACCAATCAGAGTGGCTCCTTGCCGACAATCGATCCGATTGGTTAGTCTGTGCAGACTAACCAATCGGATCGCGGCAGTGGAAAAAATGCCGGTTTCAGGCTCTGATCTGCGCTCTGCAGATCACAGCCTGAAATCAGGTAGTGTCTCTGTGGCCCCCAATCTGTGCCCCCCGATCTGCCTCCAACATCCCCCTGTCCGCGCCTGCCCCTGATGCAGTAGTTCCCCCGCCCGATCCATATTCATGTAGTCCCTCCCTGATGCGGTCCGCCCCATGCTGTCTCCCCGCCCCAGCCTCCCTCACCCTCAATGTTAGCGGCCGTACCCCAATACCCCCTTTCCAGCGCTGCCCCCGGTCCCCCTGCTGTGTGTGATGGCGGCGGCTTTATTCCTGAGCCGCCGCCATCAGCAGCGAGTGTCAGCTCTATGCTGACACTCTGCTGTAACCCCATAGATGCCGGCATCCATAGGGTTAATAGAGGGAGGGAACTCCCTCTCTCAACCATCGGGGCTGCAGCGCTGTGATGGCAGCGCCCGATGGTTGCCATGGCAACCGGACGCTTTGCAAAGGCGTCCGGTTGCCATGGCAAAGGCGTCCGGTGCTGCCACCTACAGGGCATCTAATAGTATTATACTTTGTAATGCAAGAGCATTGCAAAGTATAGTACAGCCATCAGCCCCACTGGATCTTCATGATCCAAGAGGGACTTGATAAAAAAAGAAGTGAAAATAATAAAAATGAAAAATAAAATAATAAATAAAAATGTAAATTAAAAAAATTGCCTTTTCCTATAAAAAAATGAAAAAATAAAATAAAATACACATATTAGGTGTCACCGCGTCCGTAACGACCGTCTCTATAAATATATCACATGATAGACCCCGTCCGATAAACACCATTTAAAAAAAAAAAAAAACAGTGCCAAAAAAGCTATTTTTGACACCTTACATCACAAAAAGTGCAACAGCAAGCGATCAAAAAGGCTTATGACCCCCAAAATAGTACCAATCAAACCGTCACCTCATCCCACAAAAAATGATACCCTATTTAAGAAAATCACCCAAAAAATATAAAAGCTATGGCTCTCAGACTATGGAGACACTAAAACATCATTTTTTTTGTTTCAGAAATGCTATTATTGTGTAAAACTTAAATAAATAAGAAAAAGTATACATATTAGGTATTGCCACGTCCGTAACGATCTTCTCTATAAAACTATCACATGACCTAACTCTTCAGATAAACGCTGTAAAAATAAATAAATGAAAGCTGTTCCAAAACAGCCAATTTTTTGGTCAACTTGCACCATAAAGTGTAATAATGAATGATCAAAAAATCCTATGTACCCAAAAATGGTACCAATTAAAACCTCAACACTTTCTGCAAAAAATTAGCCCCTGCACAAGATGATCGGGAGAAAAATAAAAAACATAGGGCATTCAGAAAACCAATCCTGCAAAATCTGCCTTCCAAAAACCGTATGGCATTCCTTTCCTTCTGCGCTCTTCCGTGTGCCCGTACAGCAGTTTATTACCACATGTGGGGTGTTTCTGTAAACCGCAGAATCAGGGTAATAAATATTGAGTTTTGTTTGGCTGTTAACCCTCAATGTGTTAAAGAAAAAAATGCAATAAAATGGAAAATCTGCCAAAAAAGTGAAATTTAGAAATTTCATCTCCATTTTCCTTTAATTCTTGTGGAACACCTAAAGGGTTAACAAAGTTTGTAAAATCAGTTTTAAATAACTTGAGGGGTGTAGTTTCTACAATGGGGTCATTTATGGGGGTATCCACTATGTAGGGCCCACAAAGTGACTTTAGACCTGAACTGGTCCTTAAAAAGTGGGTTTTGGAAATTTTCTTAAAAATTTTAAGAATTGCTTCTAAACTTCTAAATGCAATAAAAGTAAAAACAGAAATGTCAGTCCTGTGTCCCAGAACACGGACAATTACTTGCGCTGCTGGTTCCGATGTGGTGTGGTGGGTAGTTCACACTCGAGAGTCAAGCAATAAAAAGATTTGAAACCGCGCTGCTTAAGATCCAGTCGAACGCTGCACAGAGGAAAGAATCAGGGTACTAGCCTCCGTCCTCCTCTCTCAAGGGGTTCAATCCTCCTCTGATACCTCCTCTGTAGGATTAAATGACCGGCATATAGTGAAGTACCCTCTTAGTTGTTATTAAAAAAAAGGTTTTATTCTACTCACAAACAATGGTAGATAACAGGCATGTCACAATAAAATCAATTCAAACTCCTGCCCGACCCGAGTTTCGCTCTCTGGCTTCCTCAGGGGCGACAACTGCGCATGTCCACAGCTGGGCCCTTTAAATAGCCCAATCTCCCATTCTCAAGCTGTGGGAGCCATAGCCCAATCACAGTGTATTAAAACACATAAGTGAAATACAAAACATTTGACGTATCAAAACTGTGACAAAATCATCTCACCATAATACAAAATAAACCGTACAATACATATATTCAAATATATCCAAAAGTCAGTTAGACCATTTTCAATAGTGCCGTTTGTTTTTCCCTATCGTGTCGCCGCAGCCTTGTAGTATATATAACCTCATCAATATATTTAATAATCCTTATTCCCTAGACCGTGTTTATATATTAGGTATATCTTCCTTTTCCCAAACTTTTATTCCACATTTCTCAAGAGCTTCTTGACCCAAACTATTCATACTTATCTTATACCTTCCCTCCCGTACTCACCTAAGCTCCTCTCCACCCACTACTAGTCACGTTGTTCCACACAAAAATCAACCCCACCCCTTCCCATTCATCAAATTCTTATCACATGACCCGACTGCCCAATCAGCAGTCCCTCCTCATAACGTTTTTTTGGAAGGTCCTCAACACAAGGTAAAAACTTTTAATGGTTACTTCTCCCTGGATAAGATTTCTTACTTCATACCTCACACTAGACACGGCTTCAGGTCGAACTCAATGTTCAGACCACTCGGTTGTAAGGTCCCCAGTTGGTAGATCCATTCTACTTCTTTTCGATTGATTTGCAACAGTGAGTCATCTCCTCGCCAGTGAGGTTTAACCACTTCCACTCCAGCAAACTTCAAACCCCGCAGGTTCTTCCCATGTATGAGTTTGAAGTGAGCTGACACACTGTGGCTCATCAATCCTCTCTTAATGTTCCCTATGTGTTCCTGGATCCTCACCTTCAATTTCCTTACTGTTCTACCTACGTATTGGAGTCCACAAGGGCACTCCAACACGTAGATCACACCCTCATTTTCACAGGAGCAGTTTCCTTTTATCCGAAACTCTCCTCCATTTTTATTGGATACCATACAGTTCAGTGTTCTCATTCTTCACTTTGTGTTCCGATTTCTACATCCAATGCAGAACCCACACCATGTGAACTTCCCTCCCTCTTTGCCCCGTTTTTTATCCACTGGGGGAATGGCACTATGCACCAGCTTGGTTCTAATACTCGGAGCCTTTCTAAAAATAAATGAAGGGTTCTCAGGTATGATCTTCCCTAGTATTGGGTCATTTTTAAGCGTTCCCCAATTTTTTTTAACTGCTTTTTTGACAGTATTGGACATCGAGCAATATCTTGTTATAAAGGAAAATCTGTAGTCCTTTTCACTCTTTTTTTCCTTCATTTTCCCCTTTTCCTCTTTTTTCTCTTTTTCTACAATCTGGATGCACGCATCCAGGCTGTCTTCCTCATAGCCCCGTTCAAGGAATCGATCTTTCAGCACCTTACATTGCAATCTATAATCCTCCACTGTAGTGCAGTTTCGGGCCATTCTTTTGAATTGCCCTTTTGGTATATTTTTAAGCCATGGTTGGTAATGGCAACTTTTCATGTCAATATATGAATTGACATCCGTCTCTTTAAAAAAGGAGCTGGTCTTAAAGCTACCTGCCTCTATCCTTATGCACAAATCCATAAAATTAATGGAAACATTGCTAATTTCTCCCACAAACCGCAGGTTCCAATTGTTATCATGAAGCTGGTGGATAAATGTCTCAAGTCCTTCCTTTTCTCCTTCCCACACTAGGAGGCAGTCGTCGATGTATCTCCTCCAGCTGATTAACCTCCCCCTGGGGGTGTCCGCCCCCAGTGTGGGAAGGATGGTGGTCTCCTCCCATGCCCCCATGAAGATGTTGGCGAAACTGGGGGCGAATTTCGCCCCCATCGCCGTACCAACACTCTGTACGTAGTGGGAATCTCAAAACCAAAAATAATTATGTTCGAGGCAATACTCCAAACACTTCAAAATAAAATCCCCCTGTAGATCACTAATTTTGGCATCTTTTTTGATCCTATTGGCTACCGCTTCTATACCAAGATCTTTAGGGATCACTGTATACAGCGATGCCACATCAACTGTGGCCATCCATGTATTTGGTGTGGGCGGGCTCAAGTCTTTCATCAACTGTATTACCGATTCAGTATCCTTCAGATGTGAGGGGTTTTCGGTTACATATCCCTGTAGGTAGAAGTCTATGTATTCCGTAATTTTACACGTCAGGGAATTTAACCCCGAGACTATCGGCCTCCCCGGGGGATCAGTGAGGCTTTTGTGCACCTTTGGCAGGTGATATATCACAGGCACAATAGGATAGGGAACAGTTAAGTAATCAAACTCCTTTTTGTTTAATATTCCTTTTTTAAGGCCATCACTCAACAGACCATTAAGTAATTTTTTATATTCCAATGTGGGGTTATTTTTTTACTTTTTATATGTGATATCATCAGATACCAGCCTCAACATTTCAGATTCATATTTATCTCTATTCATTATAACCACCCCACACCCTTTATCGGCGGGCTTGATTATTAGGTGTGGATTCTGCTCCAGATCTTTTAGGGCCTTCCTTTCACCAAAAGTTAAATTTTGTGTTATCTTGCTCGTGTCCATTTCTTCTAATTCCTTCAGTAGGCCTGTTTTGAACGCTTCTACACACTCATTGTTACGGTTTTTAGGGAAGAACTTAGATTTCTCTTTTAAGTTTGTGTGCACAATTTCATCCCTTTATTCTACCTTTTTATTCTGTGGGGCCGGGTTATTCATCCAATACTTTGTCATATTTATCTTTTGAATAAATTTGTGTATGTCTAAAAAACATCTCAAATTTATTCACTTTTTGGCTTGGTGCATACTTCAAACCTTTGTTGAGAACACTCTTTTCGTCTTCCGTTAACACGTGACTACTCGGATTGAAAATCCCTCTTATGTTTCCTTGCTTTTCTTTGTTTTTGGGCTTGTTCTTCCCCTTTCCTGATGCAATATATCATTAATGTTCGGAAAAATAAGTTAAGTAAGATTAATCACACAATTGAAGAACTACAAGAGGTGATCAAACCACTTAAAGGTGTGAATAGGGGTGAATATGATAAGTGTAGCAAACAATGTCAGGAAGCAGTCCTTAAATCAGAAAAGGATATACGGAATAAAAAACAGAAGAAATATATAAAGATTAGTAATGACTACAAGTCAGATTTGGTTTATAAATGGAAAAATAAGGATAAGAGTACAGAACAAATAATGTCGGATGCAACACAAGTGAATGAAGGAAGTGAGAATAATCCTAATCAAGGATATCGCACTGAAGGTTTTAGGAATACAGAGAATGGGGTGGAAGGCAAAAGTTTTTTAAAAATAATTATGGCAAAAGTCACCAGTTTAACCACCTCAGCCCCCAGTGCTTAAACACCCTGAAAGACCAGGCCACTTTTTACACTTCTGACCTCTACTACTTTCACCGTTTATTGCTCGGTCATGCAACTTACCACCCAAATGAATTTTACCTCCTTTTCTTCTCACTAATAGAGCTTTCATTTGGTGGTATTTCATTGCTGCTGACATTTTTACTTTTTTTGTTATTAATCGAAATTTAACGATTTTTTTGCAAAAAAATGACATTTTTCACTTTCAGTTGTAAAATTTTGCAAAAAAAAACGAGATCCATATATAAATTTTGCTCTAAATTTATTGTTCTACATGTCTTCGATAAAAAAAAAATGTTTGGGTAAAAAAAAAATGGTTTGGGTAAAAGTTATAGCGTTTACAAACTATGGTACAAAAATGTGAATTTCCGCTTTTTGAAACAGCTCTGACTTTCTGAGCACCTGTCATGTTTCCTGAGGTTCTACAATGCCCAGACAGTACAAACACCCCACAAATGACCCCATTTCTGAAAGTAGACACCCTAAGGTATTCGCTGATGGGCATAGTGAGTTCATAGAACTTTTTATTTTTTGTCACAAGCTAGCGGAAAATGATGATTTTTTTTTTTTTCTTACAAAGTCTCATATTCCACTAACTTGTGACAAAAAATAAAAACTTCCATGAACTCACTATGCCCATCAGCGAATACCTTGGGGTGTCTTCTTTCCAAAATGGGGTCACTTGTGGGGTAGTTATACTGCCCTGGCATTCTAGGGGCCCAAATGTGTGGTAAGGAGTTTGAAATCAAATTCTGTAAAAAATGACCAGTGAAATCCGAAAGGTGCTCTTTGGAATATGGGCCCCTTTGCCCACCTAGGCTGCAAAAAAGTGTCACACATCTGGTATCTCCGTATTCAGGAGAAGTTGGGGAATGTGTTTTGGGGTGTCATTTTACATATACCCATGCTGGGTGAGAGAAATATCTTGGCAAAAGACAACTTTTCCCATTTTTTTTATACAAAGTTGGCATTTGACCAAGATATTTATCTCACCCAGCATGGGTATATGTAAAATGACACCCCAAAACACATTCCCCAACTTCTCCTGAATACGGAGATACCAGATGTGTGACACTTTTTTGCAGCCTAGGTGGGCAAAGGGGCCCATATTCCAAAGAGCACCTTTCGGATTTCACTGGTCATTTTTTACAGAATTTGATTTCAAACTCCTTACCACACATTTGGGCCCCTAGCATGCCAGGGCAGTATAACTACCCCACAAGTGACCCCATTTTGGAAAGAAGACACCCCAAGGTATTCGCTGATGGGCATAGTGAGTTCATGGAAGTTTTTATTTTTTGTCACAAGTTAGTGGAATATGAGACTTTGTAAGAAAAAAAAAAAAAAAAAAATCATCATGTTCCACTAACTTGTGACAAAAAATAGAAAATTCTAGGAACTTGCCATGCCCCTCACGGAGTACCTTGGGGTGTCTTCTTTCCAAAATGGGGTCACTTGTGGGGTAGTTATACTGCCCTGGCATTTTCCAGGGGCCCTAATGTGTTGTAAGTAGGTAAATGACCTGTGAAATCCGAAAGGTGCTCTTTGGAATGTGGGCCCCTTTGCCCACCTAGGCTGCAAAAAAGTGCCACACATGTGGTATCGCCGTATTCAGGAGAAGTTGGGGAATGTGTTTTGGGTGTCATTTTACATATACCCATGCTGGGTGAGATAAATATCTTGGTCAAATGCCAACTTTGTATAAAAAAAATGGGAAAAGTTGTCTTTTGCCAAGATATTTCTCTCACCCAGCATGGGTATATGTAAAATGACACCCCAAAACACATTCCCCAACTTCTCCTGAGTACTGAGATACCAGATGTGTGACACTTTTTTGCAGCCTAGATGCGCAAAGGGGCCCACATTCCTTTTATGAGGGCATTTTTAGACATTTGGATCCCAGACTTCTTCTCACGCTTTAGGGCCCCTAGAATGCCAGGGCAGTATAAATACCCCACATGTGACCCCATTTTGGAAAGAAGACACCCCAAGGTATTCAATGAGGGGCATGGCGAGTTCATAGAAATTTTTTTTTCTTGGCACAAGTTAGCGGAAATTGATTTTATTTATTTTTTTCTCACAAAGTCTCCCTTTCCGCTAACTTGGGACAAAAATTTCAATCTTTCATGGACTCAATATGCCCCTCACGGAATACCTTGGGGTGTCTTCTTTCCGAAATGGGGTCACATGTGGGGTATTTATACTGCCCTGGCATTCTAGGGGCCCTAAAGCGTGAGAAGAAGTCTGGAATATAAATGTCTAAAAATTTTTACGCATTTGGATTCCGTGAGGGGTATGGTGAGTTCATGTGAGATTTAATTTTTTGACACAAGTTAGTGGAATATGAGACTTTGTAAGAAAAAAAATATATAATTTCCGCTAACTTGGGCCAAAAAAATGTCTGAATGGAGCCTTACAGAGGGGTGATCAATGACAGGGGGGTGATCAGGGAGTCTATATGGGGTGATCACCCCCCTGTCATTGATCACCCCCCTATAAGGCTCCATTCAGATGTCCGTATGTGTTTTGCGGATCCGATCCATGTATCCGTGGATCCGTAAAAATCATACGGACATCTGAATGCAGCCTGACAGGGGGGGTGATCAATGACAGGGGGGGTGATCAATGACAGGGGGGGTGAGCAATGACAGGGGGGTAATCAATGACAGGGGGGTGATCAGGGAGTCTATATGGGGTGATCACCACAGTCATTGATCACGCCCCTGTAAGGCTCCATTCAGACGTCCGTATGCGTTTTGCGGATCCGATCCATCTATCAGTGGATCCGTAAAAATCATGCGGACATCTGAATGGAGCTTTACAGGGGGCTGATCAATGACAGGGGGGTAATCAATGACAGGGGGGGTGATCAATGACAGGGGGGGTGATCAATGACAGGGGGGGTGATCAATGACAGGGGGGGTAATCAATGACAGGGGGGGTAATCAATGACAGGGGTGTGATCAGGGAGTCTATATGGGGTGATCACCACAGTCATTGATCACGCCCCTGTAAGGCTCCATTCAGATGTCCGTATGCGTTTTGCGGATCCGATCCATCTATCAGTGGATCCGTAAAAATCATGCGGACGTCTGAATGGAGTTTTACAGGGGTGTGATCAATGACAGGGGGGTGATCAGGGAGTCTATATGGGGTGATCCCCACAGTCATTGATCACGCCCCTGTAAGGCTCCATTCAGACGTCCGTGTGCGTTTTGCGGATCCGATCCATCTATCAGTGGATTTGTAAAAATCATGCGGACGTCTAAATGGAGCTTTACAGGGGGGTGATCAATGACAGGGGGGTAATCAATGACAGGGGGGTGATCAGGGAGTCTATATGGGGTGATCACCACAGTCATTGATCACGCCCCTGTAAGGCTCCATTCAGACGTCCGTGTGCGTTTTGCGGATCCGATCCATCTATCAGTGGATCCGTAAAAATCATGCGGACGTCTGAATGGAGCTTTACAGGGGTGTGATCAATGACAGGGGGGTAATCAATGACAGGGGGGTGATCAGGGAGTCTATATGGGGTGATCACCACAGTCATTGATCACGCCCCTGTAAGGCTCCATTCAGATGTCCGTATGCGTTTTGCGGATCCGATCCATCTATCAGTGGATCCGTAAAAATCATGCGGACGTCTGAATGGAGCTTTACAGGGGTGTGATCAATGACAGGGGGGTGATCAGGGAGTCTATATGGGGTGATCAGCACAGTCATTGATCACGCCCCTGTAAGGCTCCATTCAGACGTCCGTGTGCGTTTTGCGGATCCGATCCATCTATCAGTGGATCCGTAAAAATCATGCGGACGTCTAAATGGAGCTTTACAGGGGGGTGATCAATGACAGGGGGGTAATCGATGACAGGGGGGTGATCAGGGAGTCTATATGGGGTGATCACCACAGTCATTGATCACGCCCCTGTAAGGCTCCATTCAGACGTCCGTGTGCGTTTTGCGGATCCGATCCATCTATCAGTGGATCCGTAAAAATCATGCAGACGTCTAAATGGAGCTTTACAGGGGGGTGATCAATGACAGGGGGGTAATCAATGACAGGGGGGTGATCAGGGAGTCTATATGGGGTGATCAGGAGTGATCAAGGGTGAATAAGGTGAATAAGGGGTTAATAAGTGACGGGGGGGGTGTAGTGTAGTGTGGTGCTTGGTGCAACATATTACTGAGCTACCTGTGTCCTCTGGTGGTCGATTTAAACAAAGGGGACCACCAGAGGACCAGGTAGCAGGTATATTAGACGCTGTTATCAAAACAGCGTCTAATATACCTGTTAGGGGTTAAAAAAAATCACATCTCCAGCCTGCCGCTGGCAGGCTGAAGATCCACTTTCTTACCTTCCGTTCCTGTGAGCGCGCGCGCCTGTGTGCGCGCGTTCACAGGAAATCTCGGCCATCGCGAGAGGACGCGCCGGCGCGTCCAGGAGGAATGAATCAACCACCTCCAGGACGCGTCTGTGCGTACAGCGGTCCGGAGGTGGTTAATGAATATGTACCGCAGCGGTAGAGATAATGACCCCTTACATCAGCCCAATTATGGCAATTTTGAGAGAGGTGATGACCATATGTACCAACAGAAATATGGAGGGCAGTATAATGGCAATTACGGACAAGGTAGTGGCTATAGAGCAGGGGTACTCAACTAGTTTTATTAAAGGTCCACATACCTGGGTCTGCAGTCAGGTGAAGGTCCGAGCTGAACGCCAACAGTAAAGATGCCATGCGATCATGTGATACATGCGCGTGGGGCGCTCTGACGTTATAGTGGAGCGCCCCGGGTAAGTCCCAGAATTAGTAATGGCCACATTAGTGCCCCAGTAAGAATAATGCCCCCAGTAAGAATAATGTCCCCATTAGTGCCCCCAGTAAGAGTAATGCCCCCATTAGTGCCCCCCTTCTCTGCTTTTGCAAAAAAATAAAATAAAATTAGCATTCACCTGGCTGCGGTGAACATTCGCTGCTGACTGCAAGCTCAGGACCGGTGCTCCAACGTGATGACGTCTTGTAGGTCCTGTCTTGAGCTTCTAGTCAGCAGGGAGTGCTCTCCACAGCGTGAGCAAATGGAGGTGGAGGTACCGTAATTTTATTAATTTTTTTACTAGCACAAGTTGCGGTGGAGGTAACGGCTGTACTAATGGGCGTTCCATGATGGAAGCGCTCATTAGTAAGGGTACTTTCACACTTGCAGAAGGACGGATCCGACAGGCTGCTCACCCTGTCAGATCCATTTTGCCACTACTTCGCCGTGCCGCTGCTCTGTGCCCATCGACTATAATGGGGATGGGGGCAGAGCTACGGCGCAGCACGGTGAGAGGCCGCCAGACTAAAAGTACTACATGTCCGACTTTTTCGTCTGGCGGCCTCTTGCCGTGCACTGCCATGCTGCACCGTAGCTCCACTCCCGCTATAGTCAATGGGGAGTGGCAGTCCGGCGAAATAGCGGCAGGACGGATCTGACAGGGTGAACAGCCTGTCGGATCCGTCCTGCCGCAAGTGTGAAAGTACCCTAACAGTCCTTACAGGAAAATTCTGGCACCGGCAAGGGAACTAAAATACCAGCCTTGCTGGTGAACTACTGGCCGGGTGGCAACCCAAGCCACAGAACAGACATATGATAGTTTTGTTCCGCATCCAATTCCCATTATTGGGGGATTGGATGCGGCCCCTTAATTACAATGGGGCCCCAAGAGATGCAGACAGCACACTGTGTGCTGTCTGCATCTTTTTCCGCTCCATTGAAACTAAGGGGTCCGCATCCAATGCCCCAATAATGGGAATTGGATGCGGAACAAAACTATCATGGTTTGATGGGGCTTAATCACTTTATTTAATCAGGTTACCTAAAGAAGAGGGCCCAGGGGAGATGGGAACATGACACTGGAGTCAGTGACGTGTTCCCGCCTCTCTATTGCCCTCTCCACGCACCCCTTACTTTCCAAATGTGACATTTATTTCATTGGTGGCAGTGGTGATGTCCCTCCCCTCTCCAGCAGCACGTAAGTGTCCTTTGGAGCTTGAAGCTCCCTTATGTGCTGCCAATGCTGCAGGGGAGGAGGGACCTGTGAGCGCGCTGAGGGAGAAAGCGCTGGTGCCTGCATGTGGAGGGAGCCGTCTCTCACTGCGCCCCTGGGAAAGAGGAAGTTTGCCGGTAAGCTATGCCTCCTGCACGTACCAGAGTGTGCAGGAGGAGGAGCGCTATATGTGGAGGGAGCCGGCCTGTCTCACTGCGCTGTGGGACAGGAGGAAGTGCGCCGGTAAGCTCCTCCACCTGCACGGCACAGTGTGCAGGAGATAGTGATGGGAAGTTCGGATCTTTTAGGTGAATCGGTTCATTTGAATCAGCTCATTCGGATCAGAATCGGATCTTCGGTTCACTTGGCGAGTCAGACTGCTGAGCTGACTCGCAAGTGAACTGAAGACTCTAGGTGCCGGTGCGCATGCGCAGCTGCTGACTCAGTCAGTGACACTGCAGTGAGTCGGCTCTTCAGCTCTCTGAAGTTGAACTCGGCTCTGATTAGTATTGAGTGAGTCAGGAAGAGTGATTTTTTTATAGTAAAGGGAAGCTGAGGCTGACGTTGGACAGGCGGACAGGAGGAAGCTGTCACTGTGGTGTGCAATGTGAATTGTTGTCTGTTGTGCATTGTTCCCCACAGTGACACCAGTCTGACACTGACAGTAGTACAACGAACCAAGTGATGTGAAATGTGAATGCACAGGGAAAACTATGTGCTGAACTGTGTCATCTGTCCCTTCTCTTATCTCTCTGCTCCTGTCCCTTAATCTTATCACTGCTGCAACAAGAGCCTCAGTGTAACCTGTTCTACAGTCCGACTGACGGCTCTTCTAACTCAATGAATCGAATGAGTCACTGACTGAGTCGGATCTTTAGGTTCTTTTGACTCATTCCATTCATTTAGACTCCCTGACCCTGTACTACTCCGAGGACTCGAGTCAGAGCTGCAGTGTGCTGTGCTGGCCTCGCCCCCTCAGCTCTGGTCAGTGATTGGTTGGTGGGCGGGGAGGGGTGGGGCTGGCAGAAGCAGCTTCCACTCTAGGATCATATTACTGACTCCTCCCAGTCCCGCCCTCAGGCTCCTGCTGCCAGCGTGAGGTGAGCGTCTCTGTCAGCATTGCTGTGTGCTGTGACTGAGCTGAGCCGGTTCAAACGGATCGATTGGAGGAGCGCTCTGAAGGATGGCCGGGGTCCGGACAACTGGCGGCCGCGGTCCGTATTTGGACCGCGGTCCGCCAGTTGAGTACCCCTGCTATAGAGGATATCAATATAGACAGCAATATAGACAGCCCTATCAAGGAGGAGGATATAATGGGAAACCAAGATGGAGACCGCAAAACAATTACGGTCCGAACCAATATGAAAACAGAGGGAATATAGAAAAGGCAAGTTATGAAGGAAGTAGTCACGTAGCGGGTGATATGAGAGTGAATGGGGAGGGATGGAGACCAAGGACACAAGGTGAACAAAATTTTCCCCACCAGAGCATGAAAGGGGTACAGAGGGAGGGGGAAGTAAAAGAGCAGGGCGTGAGAACACCACAAAAAATAAGTCTTGTAGAGGAAGACGGGGAAAGGGAAAGGGGAAGAACAAGCCCAAAAACAAAGAAAAGCAAGGAGACATAAGAGGGATTTTTAATCTGAGTAGTCACGTGTTAACGGAAGACGAAAAGAGTGTTCTCAACAAAGGTTTGAATTATGCACCGAGCCAAAAAGTGAATAAATTTGAGATGTTTTTAGACATACACAAATTTATTCGAAAGATAAATATGACAAAGTATTGGATGAATAACCCGGCCCCACAGAATAAAAAGGTAGAAGAAAGGGATGAAATTGTGCACACAAACTTAAAAGAGAAATCTAAGTTCTTCCCTAAAAACCGTAACAATGAGTGTGTAGAAGCGTTCAAAACAGGCCTACTGAAGGAATTAGAAGAAATGGACACGAGCAAGATAACACAAAATTTAACTTTTGGTGAAAGGAAGGCCCTAAAAGATCTGGAGCAGAATCCACACCTAATAATCAAGCCCGCCGATAAAGGGTGTGGGGTGGTTATAATGAATAGAGATAAATATGAATCTGAAATGTTGAGGCTGGTATCTGATGATATCACATATAAAAAGTAAAAAAATAACCCCACATTGGAATATAAAAAATTACTTGATGGTCTGTTGAGTGATGGCCTTAAAAAAGGAATATTAAACAAAAAGGAATTTGATTACTTAACTGTTCCCTATCCTATTGTGCCTGTGATATATCACCTGCCAAAGGTGCACAAAAGCCTCACTGATCCCCCGGGGAGGCCGATAGTCTCGGGGTTAAATTCCCTGACGTGTAAAATTACGGAATACATAGACTTCTACCTACAGGGATATGTAACCGAAAAACCCTCACATCTGAAGGATACTGAATCGGTAATACAGTTGATGAAAGACTTGAGCCCGCCCACACCAAATACATGGATGGCCACAGTTGATCTAAAGATCTTGGTATAGAAGCGGTAGCCAAAAGGGTAAAAAAAGATGCCAAAATTAGTGATCTACAGGGGGATTTTATCACAGAAAAAGTGATCTACAGGGGGACTTTATCACAGAAAAAGATTAAATAGAATTTTTTTTATCTGCAAGGTATTTGAGTGAGTGACACCCTGTAACGGTATGAGTGGAGGCCTAGCCAGTGGCCACAATACAGTCTGTGTGGGCCTGACACACACTGGCTTGCAACTGTGATTATATCACAGAAAAAGATTAAATGGAATTGTTTTTTGTCTGCAAGGTATTTTCTGTCACACCCTGTATGAATGATGTGCACACAGTACTGTCTGTGACTGAGCCTGCAGCCTCTCACACACGGGCAGGCAACTGCAATATATATATATATATACAGTACAGACCAAAAGTTTGGACACACCTTCTCATTCAAAGAGTTTTCTTTACTTTCATGACTATGAAGGCATCAAAACTATGAATTAACACATGTTGAATTATATACATAACAAACAAGTGTGAAAAAACTGAAAATGTCATATTCTAGGTTCTTCAAAGTAGCCACCTTTTGCTTTGATTACTGCTTTGCACACTCTTGGCATTCTCTTGATGAGCTTCAAGAGGTAGTCCCCTGAAATGGTCTTCCAACAGTCTTGAAGGAGTTCCCAGAGATGCTTAGCACTTGTTGGCCCTTTTGCCTTCACTCTGAGGTCCAGCTCACCCCAAACCATCTCGATTGGGTTCAGGTCCGGTGACTGTGGAGGCCAGGTCATCTGGCGCAGCAACCCATCACTCTCCTTCATGGTCAAATAGCCCTTACTTTCAAACTTTTCCCAATTTTTCGGCTGACCGACTGACCTTCATTTCTTAAAGTAATGATGGCCACTCATTTTTCTTTACTTAGCTGCTTTTTTCTTGCCATAATACAAATTCTAACAGTCTATTCAGTAGGACTATCAGCTGTATATCCACCTGACTTCTCCACAACGCAACTGATGGTCCTAACCCCATTTATAAGGCAAGAAATCCCACTTATTAAATCTGACAGGGCACACCTGTGAAGTGAAAACCATTTCAGGGGACTACCTCTTGAAGCTCATCAAGAGAATGCCAAGATTGTGCAAAGCAGTAATCAAACCAAAAGGTGGCTACTATGAAGAACCTAGAATATGACATATTTTCAGTTGTTTCACACTTGTTTGTTATGTATATAATTCCACATGTGTTAATGAATTGTTTTGTTGCCTTCAGTGTGAATCTACAATTTTCATAGTCATGAAAATAAAGAAAACTCTTTGAATGAGAAGGTGTGTCCAAACTTTTGGTCTGTACTGTATATATATCTAAAAAAAAAAGCAGACTGATGTACCAGCCCTGAAAAGGGCTTTTTGGGGTGCTGTCAGTACGCTGTCCTTACAGCAGATGAGTCTGTGGACACAGAACACTGCCCTAGCTAACGCTTTCCCTATTGAATCAGCAGCAGCAGCACTGTCCCTCCTCTCACTGAGAATGCAGCTTCCGAATGAATCTAAAATGGATGCTGTCCAGGAGGTGGGAGGGTCTGGGAGGGAGGGTCTGCTGCTGATTGGCTGGAATGTGTCTGCTGACTTTGAGGTACAGGGTCAAAGTTTACTCAATGATGATGTATAGGGGGCGGACCAAACATTGCATATGTTCGCCCGCCGCGGCGAACGCAAACAAGCTGAGTTCGCCGGGAACTATTCGGGCCATCTCTACTTGTGAATGAACTGAAGATTTGTTTGGAATTGTTTGTGCTTGGGAGTTAGGCTTTGGCTGCATATTTTGTCAAAGTTGTTTTGAGATTCTGATTCATTGCGGTTCTGGGAATTGGCTGCTCCAAGATCCGAGGTGATAGGAGATAAACAACGCATGCACAGTGACAATTTTAGAGTGCATGCACTGGATACATTCCACTAGGGCATGAAGCTCTTTGTTTAAACAGTATCAGGCCTCTTTCACATGAGCGTGACGGATTAGGTCCGGATGTGTTCAGGGTGCGTTCAGTGAAACTCGCACCATTTTGCAAGCAAGTTCAGTCAGTTTTGTCTGTGATTGAGTTCAGTTTTTTCCACGGGGGTGTAATGCGTTTTGATGTGTTTTTCACGCGCGTGATAAAAAAACTGAAGGTTTACAAACATAATCTCTTAGCAACCATTAGTGAAAAACGCATTGCATCCACACCTGCTTGCGGATGCAATGGGTTATTAGCGCAGCCCCATTCACTTCTATGGGGCCAGGGCTGCGTGAAAAATGCAGAATATAGAACATACTGTGATTTTCACACAACGCTAGAAGTGATGCGTGAAAAAAACCGCTCATGTACACAGACCCATTGAAATGAATGGGTCAGGATTAAGTGCGGATGCAATGTGTTCATGTCACTTATTGCACCCGCGTGAAAAACTCGCTTGTCTGAAAGAGGCCTAAAAGATTAAACATTTCAGTGGGCAGCCAGAAGCTCACCTACTAGGGGACACCTTGCGTAGGAATATAATTAGTGTTTTCCCGACAGGATGGCATGTAAGATATGTCTGGTTTAGTATGTGCAGTGGCCAGGTACAGGTTGTTTAATGTTCTGTATTTGTCATGACGCCAATTGCAGCGTGCGCAGGGTACTATCACATGGCCCTTCCAAGGTGTTATAACGCACGTCCCAGGTTAGGAATAGTGATGAGCGGCAGGGGTCATATTCGAATTCGCAATATTTCGCGAATATTTTGTAGAATATTCGCAAATTCGAATATTCGTTATATTCAACTATTTTTTTACTCGAAAAATCGGCAAGGTAATGATCGTGTAATATGCGAATTTTCGGAATGCAAATTTTTCAACTTACAACTATTAGACAAAGAAGATTATAGCACTATATTAGCTAAATTGCTCTATATTCGTTATTTTTTTTTTTTATATTCGCTATATTGCTATAACTTTGTTTTTTCGAATATTCGTAATATTCGAAAACAAGAATATATAGCAATATAGCGAATATTCGAAAAAAAACGAATATAGAGCAATTTAGCTAATATAGTGCTATAATCTTCTTTGTCTAATAGTTGTAATTTTTTTCTCATCTGAAGTTCAGATTGGAAAAAAATTACAACTATTAAATAAAAAGATTATAGCACTATATTAGCTAAATTGCTCTATATTCGTTTTTTTAGAATATTCGTTATATTGCTATATATTCTTGTTTTAGAATATTATGAATATTCGAAAAAACGAAGTTATAGCAATATAGCGAATATTCTAAAGAAAAAAAAACTAATATAGAGCAATTTAGCTAATATAGTGCTATAATCTTCTTTGTCTTATAGTTGTAAGTTGAAAAATTCACAATAAAAATTTGCAATACAAAATATACTGCAGCCTGCAGATCATGTGTACTGATTAAAAAAAAATTCAAATATTCCAAATTATGAATATATTTTACTATATTCGAAATATTCGTGAATTTTTCGAAGTACCTATATTCGCGATAAAAATTCGAAATTCGAATATTCGTGATCAACACTAGTTAGAAATGCCAGAGTGGTGTGATTGCCTATAATGTCTCTGTATGGTGATCATAATGGTGTCAACTGTGTTTCCTACCTGGGTATGGCTGGACTTCTAGTTCACTTGCAATAAATTAAGTGTAGTGATAGTAGGAGTAATAGAGGGATTTTGCAGCAGAAATTGATATCCAGACCTTTAGGTGAAGTTCAAACTTTTCTTTACTGAAGATAACTTTCATCCAAGCAGAATACAACTTTGGTCTTTGGTCCCAGCAGGTTTTGGCAATGGTTGGCAGGATAAATCTTCTGCACTATAAATCTGGAGCTTGCAGGATAAGACATCTGCTTAGTAGCTCTGAAACTGTGGCAGGAATTTATCTTCTGCGCTTCTCTCTATCTTCTGCTTTGTGGTTACTGACTAGCTGAGGAGGGATATGGCTTTTCCTAGGTCTCTGGACTTTACTCACAGATAGGCTCTCAGGGAATGCTTTCGTCCTGGAACTCTGGAGGTTGTCTGCTTTCTTGTCATCCAGCTGAGGCTGCAGGGCTCAGTCTAGGTATGTGATCAATGTCTCAGCCGAGACAAGATCCTGGCTTTCTTCCCTAAGCAGGGGGACTCCTAAAGGCTATCACACAGCCTTCCCCAACAGGGGTGGCTGGCACACTGACCTAGCTTCCTTCTCCACCCAAGGTGTAGGATGTGGGAACAGTCCACACCTCCACAGAGGGGGAGCTAAGCTGGAATGAACCATTCCAGCTTAGATACACTAAACTGTAACTAGCTCCTTACCAAAGCATTGCTGCCACCTGCTGGTCAACCTGGAAAACTACAACAATCATTATATTTAATACAGTGTTTAAATGCAAAGTTGTGAAGACATGAGCAAAATCATATCAGATGACAATGTAAAGCTTCTTAGAAGATAGTAGCGGGGTAGAGGCGTGTAGTAACACAACTCTGGGGTGTTACATATGCATTTATATTCCCCATAAAAAATGCAATGCTGCAGCACATTTTATTAAAACTTTGATATGCTGTTCCTCTGTTGTTCTTCCTTGGAAGTGTATGAATAATTTGATAA
Organism: Bufo bufo; assembly: GCF_905171765.1. NCBI lineage: Eukaryota > Metazoa > Chordata > Amphibia > Anura > Bufonidae > Bufo > Bufo bufo. Next base: position 307,512,749 of record NC_053392.1, read on the forward strand.
CCGTGATTACCATTTCCTCTTGTCAGCAGGTTGTCAGCACCAAATGGACTGTACCATAGTGTACAGACTTACCCCAGCATTGTAAACGATGATGCTCCACAATTGTTCTTGCTAAGGTAATAAAGGATTTATAAAACAGACATGTCAATAGAGGTTACAGTAAATAGTCTCTATTCCAACTATCCATTTTCATTCATCATTCCAGTCATCTGTGCAGCTACTACTACTATAAACATAATAAAAATAAAATACATAATCATTAGGTATTTATTAAGATAGCAGTGGTAGCATGTGTATTCCAAGAATGATCTCTAGAGAGAGTGAAGATAAATAACCTCCTAGGTAATTCTGGGAATTGAAGTCCGTGGGATGCTAATGCCAAGCATAGTGTTCTCTTGACTGACTACAGTTCCCAGAAGGAAGCGGTCGTAATATTCTGCATGCTTTGTCACAGAGACAGCTTTCAGGTTCACTGTGTCATGTACTTACCCATCTGTGTTCCTACAGTGAGTCTGGCCTCTCTAATCCGATGCCGCCAGTGCCAATCCAATACTGTGGCAACCACTTACAGCAGGGCAGGTCATCCTATCAGAGAGCTGGGTCGCCTCCTGTCATCAGGGTATTTAAACAAGCAACTTCTGGCCACAGTTGCCTGTGATTGGTCTTTCTGTCTCACAAGCGTTCTTGTGCCACTTCCTTGGTTCCTAGTTCACTGATCTCCTGCCTGAAGTGACTTTGCCTCTGATTGTTGACTCTGCTGTGTATTTGACACTTTCTTTGATGTTACCTCCTGGTATCTGACCATGCTGTGTTTTCGACTCTTTGGTTTGTCACTCTTTGGCTCTGTCACAGTTTTGTGTTTCCTACCCTTTCCCAGAGGTTAGATCCTGTGCAGGATAGGGACTATCACCCAGTTGGTGGCAGTAGTTTAGGGCGGATTGATTAAGTAGGCAGAGAGAGTGGTGTGGGTGGAGTTTAGATTTTCATTATACCATATATAACATGACACACTGTAGCTGTAGAAAGCTGTTACCCTCAGGCAGTCCTCATCATTATCTTACAACAGAACTAACGTTTGTGACAGAGAGCAGTGTACGAGAGGCAGAGATAGATCTGAGATGGCTCTTCTAAAGCAGTGCAAGCAGCAAGTATGCGATGTGATAGAGCAAGAGTCAGAGAAATTACATGCCCTGAGCCAGGACATATGGAAGACCCCAGAGCTGGCTTATAAGGAACACACAGCTCATCAACTCCTTACAAGCTTCTTCTCCAGCCGGGCATGGGAGGTACAAGCCCAATACCATTTGGATACTGCCTTTCGAGCACAGTGGACCTCTGAAGCCACTGACAGCCCTCGTCTGCATGTAGGCTTCCTGTGCGAGTATGATGCTCTGCCTGGGATAGGGCATGCCTGTGGGCACAACCTGATTGCTGAAGTCGGGGCTGCTGCTGCACTTGGACTGAGAGGAGCTTTGGAGAGTGTGCAACCACCACAGCAGGTCCAGGTAAAGGGTCTGATGTTACATATACATAGTTTAGTACAGTTGTAGACTTGTAAGAATACATATGTCTTTGTTTAATGCCTACTCTCTCAGATTGTATGCACGTTTCCTAATATTGGGAGAGGGGAACACTTCCTGGAGCCCGGGCAGAGGAGGTAAATCTCTGACACCACCAGATTAATCCCAGCACAAAGTAACAAGGTCTGAACAGTAATGAAGTCAACTATAACTGCTTTCTACAGCACTGTCCTATAGCTACAGGGGGCACACAGTGTAATAGTGTGGGAAAACCAGAGTAACAGGCTGCTTTCTACAGCACTGTCCTATAGCTACAGGGGGCACACAGTGTAATAATGTGGAAAAACCAGAGTAACAAGCTGCTTTCTACAGCACTGTCCTATAGCTACAGGGGGCACACAGTGTAATAATGTGGAAAAACCAGAGTAACAGGCTGCTTTCTACAGCACTGTCCTATAGCTACAGGGGGCACACAGTGTAATATTGTGGAAAAACCAGAGTAACAAGCTGCTTTCTACAGCACTGTCCTACAGCTACAGGGGGCACAGAGTGTAATAGTGTGGAAAAACCAGAGTAACAGGCTGCTTTCTACAGCACTGTCCTATAGCTACAGGGGGCACACAGTGTAATATTGTGGAAAAACCAGAGTAACAAGCTGCTTTCTACAGCACTGTCCTATAGCTACAGGGGGCACACAGTGTAATAATGTGGAAAAACCAGAGTAACAGGCTGCTTTCTACAGCACTGTCCTATAGCTACAGGGGGCACAGAGTGTAATATTCTGCATGCTTTGTCACAGAGACAGCTTTCAGGTTCACTGTAGCTGTAGAAAGCTGTCACCCTCAGGCAGTCCTCATCATTATCTTACAACAGAGCTAACGTTTGTGACAGAGAGCAGTGTACGAGAGGCAGAGATAGATCTGAGATGGCTCTTCTAAAGCAGTGCAAGCAGCAAGTATGCGATGTGATAGAGCAAGAGTCAGAGAAATTACATGCCCTGAGCCAGGACATATGGAAGACCCCAGAGCTGGCTTATAAGGAACACACAGCTCATCAACTCCTTACAAGCTTCTTCTCCAGCCGGGCATGGGAGGTACAAGCCCACTACCATTTGGATACTGCCTTTCGAGCACAGTGGACCTCTGAAGCCACTAACAGCCCTTGTCTGCATGTAGGCTTCCTGTGCGAGTATGATGCTCTGCCTGGGATAGGGCATGCCTGTGGGCACAACCTGATTGCTGAAGTCGGGGCTGCTGCTGCACTTGGACTGAGAGGAGCTTTGGAGAGTGTGCAACCACCACAGCAGGTCCAGGTAAAGGGTCTGATGTTACATATACATAGTTTAGTACAGTTAAAAAAAAGCACACGTATTTCTGTAATGCATACTTGCCTACTCTCGCAGCTTGTATGAGAGTTTCCAAAAAATATTGGGGGGTACTTCCTGGAGCCCGGGTAGGGCAGATAAATCTCTGACACCACCACAAGAGTGAGTCACAGCAAAAGTAACAAAGTGTGGACTGTGGCCAGTCATAAAGTCAACTATAGGCTGCTTTCCACAACTCTGTGCTGTTCACAGCGCCCTAGCGTTACTTCATGTTTGTCTTGCTGGAGGCAATACAACTAACTCATGTTAGTCAGCAACTGCCGTTATGTGAGAAAAATTAGTCATTCCTGGCACATTGTATGCAGCTATGGGGGCTTCTATTGACACTGCTTTGATGTTATTCAATTATTATTTATTGTAAAATGTTAATTACAATCACACTAACTTACACAAGCTTCTTCATCATCAAAATAGTGAATGACACTGGTAAAAAGTATTTAAATTAATCCAGAGAATTCTATATAAGTGCCAATCATTCACCCTCATAGTTCAAAGATACAAAAAATAAAGATAGAAATGAGATCAACATACAGAGAGTAGCGGGCCGGGGTCCTGGGGGAGGAAGATAAACTTACCCTGTATAACCCTACTGTACCCCTCAGCCCAGAGAGGAATTCCAATGGTGGAGACTCTCTGTCCACGCTCCTCGGCTAGATAGCCCTAAATTACCCTAAAAGTGTTTGGGGGGTAAAACCCCCAAGACCCTGACACGTTTCCCCCAACAAAGTAGGTTCCTCAGTGGGTCAGAATGTTGGGTATAATCAAATAGTTAACACATGATAGCCAAAAAGACGAATAAATAACAATAAAGAAATAATGAATAGTACAGTAGGGTACTATTGGTCTCACAGGAGAATCATATAAGGTTCATAGCAGTTGAACCTCTGGCATGTATTTCCTCTGCCTTTTTTGTCTGAATTGGAACTCCCCATCCGGGCAGGAAGCAGGACTAGTCCATGCCTACTAAGAGGGGAGGAAAAGCCCTGTTTCCGCCAACCATTCCTCCTATTGCTCGAATGAGTGACCAAAATAGAAAAATACATAACATTACAATACATAATACAGTCCTGATCAAAAGTTTAAGACCACTTGAAAAATGGCAAAAAATCATATTTTACATTGTTAGATCTTAACAGGGGCGTAGCGTGAGGGGGGGGGGGGGGCAGGGGGGCCGTTGCCCCGAGCGGCAAATTGTAGGGGGCGCCAGGCAGAAGGCAGTAAAATGAGGGTGATGGAAGCATATGGCTTCCATCCCCTCCATTCCGCCTGGCCTGATGCTTTAGGAAGCAGCAGAGCGGCGCAGGAGTCCAGGAGATCGCGATTATATTACCGAGACCTCCTGCGCCGGGTCTCGCGAGATGACGTGATGACGCGGCGCAGGAGGGCAGGGTGATGTGTTCCTGAACGCCTGCGCCGGGACGCCCAAGCAAAGACTACAGGAGGTGATGAAGAGAGGTGAGTATTATATATATTTTTTAATGTAAGTACTGGGGGTACTATGGAGGTGGGCAGAAGAGATACAAAGGAGGCCAGTATATTTAGAAAGAATGGGCACCGTTTTATATTATACAGAGGGCCATGATATATTATACAGGGGGCCATTATATATTATAGTTCTACAGTGGGGCCATAATATATAATAATTATCCAAGGGGGCCATTATATATTATACATAGGGGCCATTATATATTATAATTATACAGAGAGGCTATTAATAATGGGCCCTCTGTCTCTGTATAATTCTAATATATAATGGCCCCCCTGTATAATTATTATATATTATGGCCCCACTGTATAACTAATTTATACAGTGGGGCCATAATATATAATAATTATACAGGGGGGCCATAATATATCATAATTATACAGGGGGCCATTATATATAATAATTATACAGGGGGCCATTATATATTAGAATTATACAGAGGGCCATTATTAATAGCCTCTCTGTATAATTATAATATATAATGGCCCCTATGTATAATATATAATGGCCCCTTTGTATAATTATTATTTATTATGGCCCCTCTGTATAACTATAATATATAATGGCCCCCTGTATAATATATAATGGCCCCCTTGTATAATTATTATATACTAGAAAAGCTACAATTTCTGGGGAAATTGTGTGAAGTGTTCTTGCCTCCACCAGTAGCTTACAACTGGAGTGGGCGGAGTACCTGGGTGGAGTGGCTTGAGTAACTGTTGTGTGGTTGGATTGACTGGAGTAACTGTGGAAAGGTTGGACTGGGCAGAGTAACTTTATGGAGTGGGCAGAGTAACTGTGTGGAGTGTTTGGACTTGCACCTAAGGGTCGGGGTGGGTGCACCTAATCGTTGGGGTGGTTGCACCTAAGGGTTGGAGTGGGTGCACCTAAGGGTCGGGGTGGTTGCACCTAAAAGTCGGGGTGGTTGCACCTAAGGGTTGGGGTGGTTGCACCTAAGGGTCGGAGTGGGTGCACCTAAGGGTCGGGGTGGTTGCACCTAAAAGTCGGGGTGGTTGCACCTAAGGGTCGGGGTGGGTGCACCTAATAGTTGGGGTGGTTGCACCTAAGGGTCGGAGTGGGTGCACCTAAGGGTCGGGGTGGTTGCACCTAAAAGTCGGGGTGGTTGCACCTAATCGTTGGGGTGGTTGCACCTAAGGGTCGGAGTGGGTGCACCTAAGGGTCGGGGTAGTTGCACCTAAAAGTCGGGGTGGTTGCACCTAAGGGTCGGGGTGGGTGCACCTAATCGTTGGGGTGGTTGCACCTAAGGGTCGGAGTGGGTGCACCTAAGGGTCGGTGTGGTTGCACCTAAAAGTCGGGGTGGGTGCACCTAATCGTTGGGGTGGTTGCACCTAAGGGTCGGAGTGGGTGCACCTAAGGGTTGGGGTGGTTGCACCTAAAAGTCGGGGTGGTTGCACCTAAGGGTCGGGGTGGGTGCACCTAATCGTTGGGGTGGTTGCACCTAAGGGTCGGAGTGGGTGCACCTAAGGGTCGGGGTGGTTGCACCTAAAAGTCGGGGTGGTTGCACCTAAGGGTCGGGTGGGTGCACCTAATCGTTGGGGTGGTTGCACCTAAGGGACGGAGTGGGTGCACCTAAGGGTCGGGGTGGTTGCACCTAAAAGTCGGGGTGGGTGCACCTAATCGTTGGGGTGGTTGCACCTAAGGGTCGGAGTGGGTGCACCTAATCGTTGGGGTGGTTGCACCTAAGGGTCGGAGTGGGTGCACCTAAGGGTCGGGGTGGTTGCACCTAAAAGTCGGGGTGGGTGCACCTAATCGTTAGGGTGGTTGCACCTAAGGGTCGGGGTGGGTGCACCTAAGGGTCGGGGTGGGTGCACCTAAGGGTCGGGGTGGTTGCACCTAAAAGTCGGGGTGGGTGCACCTAATCGTTGGGGTGGTTGCACCTAAGGGTCGGAGTGGGTGCACCTAAGGGTCGGGGTGGTTGCACCTAAATTTGGGGTGGTTGCACCTAAGGGTCGGGGTGGGTGCACCTAATCGTTGGGGTGGTTGCACCTAAGGGTCGTAGTGGGTGCACCTAAGGGTCGGGGTGGTTGCACCTAAAAGTCGGGGTGGGTGCACCTAATCGTTGGGGTGGTTGCACCTAAGGGTCGGAGTGGGTGCACCTAAGGGTCGGGGTGGTTGCACCTAAAAGTCGGGGTGGGTGCACCTAATCGTTGGGGTGGTTGCACCTAAGGGTCGGAGTGGGTGCACCTAAGGGTCGGGGTGGTTGCACCTAAAAGTCGGGGTGGGTGCACCTAATCGTTGGGGTGGTTGCACCTAAGGGTCGGAGTGGGTGTTTCCAAGTTTAGTGACTTTGCCATTGACCCTCTAAGAGCAGCGGCAGTTTTACATTTTCCCATTAAAACATATGGCTGAAATTTGATTGGCCGTTGTAGACTCCGCCCACTTTTAAACATTTGAATTCTAGTCACCTATTAACCGAATATATTAAGTTTAACAACCCTGCCATTAACAATGTTGAAATGGCAGCAATTAAAAATTTTCTCATTGAAGTCAATAGGGAAAATCTGATTGGTTGTTTGTAGCTCCGCCCACTTTTTAATGTCCTTAAAATGTGACAGAAATTTTGAGGTTGACCCCATGACTAAGTGACCCAAGTTTGGTCAGTTTAACTCCGAAGCTGTATGAGTGACAAACGTTTGCATTTTTCCAATAAAACTCTATGGGAGAAAAAAAGAGGTTTTCGGGGGCCCGGAGGGTGGGATCGGTTAACAAAGCACAAGCAAGATACTCGGGTATGTGCCGACCAAGAGTGCAAAGTTCGGTATTTATACTCCTAAATCTGTGGGAGGAGTAGCAATTTGAACATCTCATTATAGTCAATGGGGAGAATTTGATTGGTTCTGTGTGGCCCCGCCCACATTTTAGGGTCTCCGAAATGTTCTAACAAATTGCGCGTTGACCCCATGACTAAGTGACCCAAGTTTAGTGACTTTAGTTTCAAATCTGTGCGACTGGGAGCGATTTGAAAATTTTCCCTGTCAAAGTCAATGGGAAAAACGTGGATTTTGGGGGCCCTTCCCAGGGGCCCGGAGGGTGGGATCGGTTAACAAAGCACAAGCAAGGTACTCGGGTGGGTGCCGACCAAGACTGCAAAGTTTGGAATTTGTACTCCTAAAAATGTGGGAGGAGTAGTAATTTGAACGTCTCATTACAGTCAATGGGGAGATTTTGATTAGTTCTGTGTGGCCCCGCCTACTTTTTTGGGTCCCTGAAATGTGCCAGAAATTTTCGGGTTGACCCCATGACTAAGTGACCCAAGTTTGGTGACTTTAGTGTCAAAGCCTGGCGAGTGGGAGCGATTTGAAAATGTACCCTGTCAAAGTCTATGGGAAAAAAGGGGGCTTCCAGGGCCCGCCACGGGGGCCCCGGGGGTGGGATCGTTCCACAAAGTAATAGCAATCCGATCGGGAACAATCTGCACGTTTTGGTAAATTTTTGTCTATGTAGTGTAAAAACTGTGGGAGGAGTTAGGGTGGCAAATTTGGCTATAATAAGAATAAGAATATATATGTGAGATAACATTAAGTGGTCTTGCTATGCAAGAACACTTAATTATGGCCCCTCTGTATAACTATAATATATAATGCCCCCCCCTGTATATTATATATAGTGACCCCTCTGTAATATTAGGATATACAGTGGGATGCGAAAGTTTGGGCAACCTTGTTAATCGTCATGATTTTCCTGTATAAATTGTTGGTTGTTACGATAAAAAATGTCAGTTAAATATATCATATAGGAGACACACACAGTGATATTTGAGAAGTGAAATGAAGTTTATTGGATTTACAGAAAGTGTGCTATAATTGTTTAAACAAAATTAGGCAGGTGCATAAATTTGGGCACTGTTGTCATTTTATTGATTCCAAAACCTTTAGAACAAATTATTGGAACTCAAATTGGCTTGGTAAGCTCAGTGACCCCGGACCTACATACACAGGTGAATCCAATTATGAGAAAGAGTATTTAAGGGGGTCAATTGTAAGTTTCCCTCCTCTTTTAATTTTCTCTGAAGAGTAGCAACATGGGGGTCTCAAAACAACTCTCAAATGACCTGAAGACAAAGATTGTTCCCCATCATGGTTTAGGGGAAGGATACAGAAAGCTGTCTCAGAGATTTCAGCTGTCTGTTTCCACAGTTAGGAACATATTGAGGAAATGAAAGACCACAGGCTCAGTTCAAGTTAAGGCTCGAAGTGGCAGACCAAGAAAAATCTCGGATAGACAGAAGCGACGAATGGTGAGAACAGTCAGAGTCAACCCACAGACCAGCACCAAAGACCTACAACATCATCTTGCTGCAGTTGGAGTCACTGTGCATCGTTCAACCATTCGGCGCACTTTACACAAGGAGATGCTGTATGCGAGAGGGATGCAGAGGAAGCCTTTTCTCCCCCCACAGCACAAAAAGTGCCGCTTGAGGTGGGCTAAAGCACATTTGGACAAGCCAGCTTCATTTTGGAATAGGGTGCTGTGGACTGATGAAACTAAAATTGAGTTATTTGGCCATAACAAGGGGCGTTATGCATGGAGGAAAAAGAACACAGCATTCCAAGAAAAACACCTGCCACCTACAGTAAAATATGGTGGTGGTTCCATCATGCTGTGGGGCTGTGTGGCCAGTGCAGGGACTGGGAATCTTGTCAAAGTTGAGGGACGCATGGATTCCACTCAGTATCAGCAGATTCTGGAGACCAATGTCCAGGAATCAGTGACAAAGCTGAAGCTGTGCTGGGGCTGGATCTTTCAACAAGACAACGACCCTAAACACTGCTCAAAATCCACTAAGGCCTCATGCACACGACCGTATTTTTTTGCGGTCCGCAAAACGGGGTTCCGTTTTTCCGTGATCCGTGACCGTTTTTTCGTCCATGGGTCTTCCTTGATTTTTGGAGGATCCACGGACATGAAAAATAAGTCGTTTTGGTGTCCGCCTGGCCGTGCGGAGCCAAACGGATCCGTCCTGAATTACAATGCAAGTCAATGGGGACGGATCCGTTTGACGTTGACACAATATGGTGCAATTTCAAACGGATCCGTCCCCCATTGACTTTCAATGTAAAGTCAGGAGTTAATATACCATCGGATCGGAGTTTTCTCCAATCCGATGGTATATTTTAACTTGAAGCGTCCCCATCACCATGGTAACGCCTCTATGTTAGAATATACCATCGGATTTGAGTTACATCGTGAAACTCAAATCCGACAGTATATTCTAACACAGAGGCGTTCCCATGGTAATGGGGACGGTTGAGGTTAGAATATACTAAAAGAACTGTGTACATGACTGCCCCCTGCTGCCCCCCCCTGTAGTTAACACATTGGTGGCCAGTGTGGCCGCCCCCCCTCCCCTGTAGTTAACTCATTGGTGGCCAGTGCGGCCGGCCCCCCCCCTCCCCTGTAGTTAACTCATTGGTGGCCAGTGGGCCTTCTCCCCTCCCTCCCCCTCCTAATTAAAATCTCCCCCCTATCATTGGTGGCAGCGGAGAGTACCGATCGGAGTCCCAGTTTAATCGCTGGGGCTCCGATCGGTAACCATGGCAACCAGGACGCTACTGCAGTCCCGGTTGCCATGGTTACTTAGCAATTTGTAGAACCATTATACTTACCTGCGAGCTGCGATGTTTGCGTCCGGCCGGGAGCTCATCCTACTGGTAAGTGGCCACCAATGAGTTAACTACAGGGGAGGGGGGGGCCGGCCGCACTGGCCACCAATGAGTTAACTACAGGGGAGGGAGGGGGAGGGCGGCCACACTGGCCACCAATGTGTTAACTACAGGGGGGGGGGCTGCCCCCTGCTGCCTGGCAGCACCTGCCAGGCAGCAGGGGGCAGTCATGTACACAGTTCTTTTAGTATATTCTAACCTGAAGCGTCCCCATCACTCAGCTATGGAAAAGCTTTTATGCAGATGGATCTTCGGATCCGTCTGTATAAAAACTAACCTACGGCCACGGATCACGGACACGGATGCCAATCTTGTGTGCATCCGTGTTCTTTCACGGACCCATTGACTTGAATGGGTCCGTGAACCGTTGTCCGTCAAAAAAATAGGACAGGTCATATTTTTTTGACGGACAGGATACACGGATCACGGTCTCGGCTGCAAAACGGTGCATTTTCCCATTTTTCCACGGACCCATTGAAAGTCAATGGGTCCGCGAAAAAAAACGGAAAACGGCACAACGGCCACGGATGCACACAACGGTCGTGTGCATGAGGCCTAAGGCATTTATGCAGAGGAACAAGTACAACGTTCTGGAATGGCCATCTCAGTCCCCAGACCTGAATATAATTGAAAATCTGGGGTGTGACTTAAAGGGACACTGACAGGCCTTCTGAGCATAGTTAGCTCTTTATATGCCCCCCTAGGTCTTACTACTTATTAAGTATTATCCCATTATAAAACGTTAAAAATAATCTTTATAATCACCTCTCCTTTTTGCCCAAGGGGCGTTCTTTGCGGCGCATTTGTGCCCAGCCGCGTCCCAACTGCCGGGTCCTTAGACACGCCCATCTCATTAGTATTCACTTCGCTGGGCGGTATTTCTCAGTCCCCGACATTCGGAGATCATGCGCATGCGCCCGGCACCCTCGCTCGCCGGGATCACATTGCGCCAAGTGAATACTAATGAGATGGGCGTGTCTAAGGACCCGGCAGTTGGGACGCGGCTGGGCACAAATGCGCCACAAAGTACGCCCCTTGGGCAGAAAGGAGAGGTGATTATAAAGATTATTTTTAACGTTTTATAATGCGCACAGGGATAATACTTATATGAATTGGGAACTTATTATAAGACCTAGGGGGGCATATAAAGAGCTAATTATGCTCAGAAGGCCTGTCAGTGTCCCTTTAAAGAGAGCTGTCCATGCTCAGAAGCCATCAAACCTGAATGAACTAAAGATGTTTTGTAAAGAGGAATGGTCCAAAATACCTTCAACCAGAATCCAGACTCTCATTGGAACCTACAGGAAGCGTTTAGAGACTGTAATTTCTGCAAAAGGAGGATCTACTAAATATTGATTTCATTTCTTTTTTGTGGTGCCCAAATTTATGCACCTGCCTAATTTTGTTTAAACAATTATAGCACACTTCCTGTAAATCCAATAAACTTCATTTCACTTCTCAAATATCACTGTGTGTGTCTCCTATATGATATATTTAACTGACATTTTTTACCTTCCCTATCCGTCTTAGACACCTGTATCCGCACTACCACCCTGTCACTATATAAATCCACATCCCCCCAACACAAACTCCCTGCCCTATTAACACTAGGACACACCAGCTCACCCAGCTGAAAAGCCCCAAAAAACGCTAACGAAAAAGGCAATCTAAACAACCTTACCTCCCCCACCGACCTACAAATCACACCCACCTGCTCCCCTATTTTCAATAATAAAGCAAATGACACCGGTCGTCTCTGATCAGCAATTCGCTTCCCCCTCCTACACCCCTTCAACACCTGCCCCACCAAAAAGGTTTTCGTAACATCGGGTAGGCCCCTAAGCTTAAAACCAAATGCCAAACCCGCCATAACCCGATTCACCTGCGCTACCAACCTCCCCATTTCAGCTAAATTCCCCAAGAACAAGACCAATGGAACCTCCCCCTCTTCAACCCCTACTCCTAGCTCAGCACACCACCCCTCCCACTCGCTCCAGGCCTTACCATACGCCGCCCACGTGCCGACACTCAACGACTCCCTCAACAGCCCCGCTACCGTACCTCTAAGAGCTCCCAAAGGGACTCCGGACATACCAACCCGACCGCCTCCGCCTCCGGGGCGAGTTGCCAAAAACGCTCCCACTGCAAACGAGAAAGAGAGTCAGCCACACCATTATCAACCCCTGGCACATGCACAGCCACAATCCAAGCATTAATTTCCAAGCAACACAACACCAAATGCTGCAATAACTTAACCACAGGGGGAGAAGAAGCCGTCAACCTGTTAATCGCCTGCACCACCCCAAGGTTGTCGCAATGAAAGCGAACCTTCCTATCACGAAACCTATCCCTCCAGAGCACCACCGCCAGAACAATCGGAAACAATTCAAGCAAAGCAACATTCCGGACCCAACCCCTCAACACCCAAGACTCTGGCCACTGACCCGCACACCACTGTCCATTACAGAAAACCCCAAAACCTACCCCCCCGGCCGCATCCGAATACAAATCAAAGTCAAAACTATCCACCACCTCCCCCAACACCAATGCCCTGCCATTGAAAACCTTCAAAAATTTGTCCCAGACTTCCAAGTCCCCTTTTAACTCCCGCCCCAAACGAATAAAATGATGTGTGGAAACCACCCCCCCAGTAGCAGCCGCCAATCTCCGGCAAAATATCCGCCCCATCGGCATGATCCGACATGCAAAATTCAATTTGCCCAATAACGACTGCAAATCTCGCAGACGAATCTTGTGCGCCCTCAGTGCACTCCCCACAACCGCCCTCAAATCCTGAACCTTTTCCTCAGGCAACCGACACTCCATCTTAACTGTGTCAATAACAATGCCCAAAAAACTCAACTCCGTCGGCACCCCGAACAACTCAAAAACATACTGCAACGTAGACAACAACAATGAACATACCCGTGACTCCGCCGGACCCAAGCATAAGAAATCATCAAGATAATGGATCAGCGACACACACCCCGACACATCCTTAACCACCCATTCCAAGAATGAACTGAATGTTTCAAAGTACGCACAGGACACTGAGCACCCCATTGGCAAACACCTATCCACAAAATACCCGCCATCCCAGAAACAACCTAACAAGTGTAAACTATCCGGGTTAACAGGCAACAACCGGAACTCCGCCTCAATGTCCGTTTTTGCCAACAAGGCCCCAGGCCCAAACTTATGCACCCAACCTACCGCCGCATCAAAGGAGGTAAAAACCACCGAACAAAGTTCAGGGTCAATACCTTCATTGACCGACGCCCCCTTTGGGAAAGACAAGTGATGAATGAGCCGAAACTTGTTCGGCTCCTTCTTGGGCACCACCCCCAAAGGGGAAACCCTAAAATCCTCCCACGGCAAGTCACAAAACGGCCCATCCATCCTACCCAACGCTACCTTCTTAGCCAGCTTTTCCGATACTACCTCCCTGTGTTCCAAAGCTGACCGCAAATTCTTCCTGACCACACACACCTGTTCCGCCGGGCGAGACGGAATACTAAAACCATCCGTAAACCCCTTCCGCAAAAATTCTGCCGCTCCCCTGTCCGGGTATCTATCGAGGTAGCCCGACATCACGGCCACCCGCACCGGCGTCCGGCCCTTTTGCACCAGCCTCACCCCCCTTCTGCTTCGCCCCCCTAAAACAACGGCTGGCCCCGTGTCCACCCCCGCAGGAAGAACACTCGTGCTTGAACTTGCACTTGGGCCCGAACTTGCAACTCCCTTCATTGAAGAGAAAGCACAAACCCTTAGCCGCTGCCGTTGCAAATCCCGACTGCCCTGACCCCCCTTGCTCCCCCCGAAAGGGCTGCCCAGACCGTACAGGCGCCATCACCTTCATCCACAATCCTATATCCTTATGGTCCCACCGCATACTCTGGCGGACCGCTTTCCTCTGACGAAACAGTTCGTCATATCTCAGGATGTCTTCAGTTCCGGAACGGAACGTTTTTTGGCCGGAGAAAATACCGCAGCATGCTGCGCTTTTTGCTCCGGTCAAAAATCCGGAACACTTGCCGCAAGGCCGGATCCGGAATTAATGCCCATTGAAAGGCATTGATCCGGATCCGGCCTTAAGCTAAACGTCGTTTCGGCGCATTACCGGAGCCGACATTTAGCTTTTTCAGAGTGGTTACCATGGCTGCCGGGACGCTAAAGTCCTGGCAGCCATGGTAAAGTGTAGTGGGGAGCAGGGAGCAGTATACTTACCGTCCGTGCGGCTCCCGGGGCGCTTCAGAGTGACGTCAGGGCGCCCCAAGCGCATGGATCATGTGATCACATGGATCACGTCATCCATGCGCATGGGGCGCAACAGTTCGTCATATCTCAACCACCCAGAACCCCCATAAACCCTATACGCCTCCCCAATCGCGTCTAAATAACAGAAAAGCGCCGAACAACTGTCCGGCGCCCTCTCCCCAATCACGCTAGCCAAAATGGCAAAGGCCTGCAGCCAATTAGCAAACGTGCGCGGTATCAACCTATAACGCCGCTTCTCCTCCTCCTCCCTCTTTGACCCATCCCGCTTCGCCAAGTCCAGATTAAAACGCTCCAGGGGAAGCAGCGAAAAGATATCCACGTACTCCCCTTGCCAAATCCGATCCCTGACCTCCTGTTTCAAGTGTGCACCCAGTGGCCCTTCAAAGCACACATAAACCTCCCCCCTGGCCGCATCATCCACTGCGCTGCGACACCCGAGCCCCTTGCCTCCACGCCCCCAACAGGCCCGATCCCCCACGCCTGCATAGGCCCCCCGCCTGACACACTACTCCCAGAATCCACACCAGCTAACCCACACAATAGCCTCCCCAAGCCCGCCATCAAATCTTTCTGCCCCCCACCTAAACCACCCAGCCCTGAACCCTGCGCCAGCGCAAGAAAAGTTCCCAATGCCGCCTCACCTGGCTGCCGGGGCGCTGTGAACCCCGCAGCTGGAACTCCTGAATCCTGACGAAGTGACCCCGCTTTCACTGGAACGACCACTCCAGACGCCACTCTCTCACTCTGACCGGGCATCCCAGCATCTTCCGCGCTGGATGCGCTGCGCGCCGAAAACGACTCCTCCTCCTCATCCTCCGCACGGGCAGGACCAGCAGCACGCTGTCCGTCATACTGCTGAGTCCTGTGCACCCTACCCCTCTCCTGGTGCACAGCCTCGTGTCCCCTGCTGCTGCCGCTGCCTCTCCCTCGCCGAGCAGCCCTCCCCCCCCCCAGCCTGAAGAGGGGAGCCTGCAGTACCAGCTCCAGCCTCCAAGTCGCACGCTGCCTGAGACGGAGCACTTGCCGCCCCGCCCCTCACTAGGCCCCGCCGAACACCAGGATTCCTCCCACTCCGGGAAGACCTAGAGGGAGTCTGCACATTGGCCCCCCGGCGCGGAGGGTCCCTTGAGGGGCTCCTAACTAGGCGCCGGACCCTGGGGGTATCTTCTGGACTCAGGCGCGCCGGCGGCCGGACCCGCCACGACCGTGTGGTGCCCGACGGTGGGCTCGCTGTCCTTGCCGCCCCCCCCCCTGCAGCAGGCTGGCTACCTGTCCCTGCAGCCACTCCGGACCTCTGACCTCCGCCGCCGCTCTCAGCTGCTGCAGCATCTCCTCCACCTGCGACATGGTAAGCTGCTCCCAAGCTTGCTTCCAACAAAATGGCGCCGGCTGACTCCGGTCACCCCTATTTAAAACCTTAACTCCTCCCACCTAATCACCCTAACCACACCTCCCCACCACAATTTAACTACCTCCAACCCAGGCCCTTCCTACCAAAACCCATCATGACGGCCTCCCCTTACCTGGCGTCCTAGTCCGGCCTCTCTGATTGAAAAGCTGCTTGCATAGGATCTGAAGACTATAGAATAAAAAAGCTCAGTATCATGCAGTGGCGTAACTTGAACTGACTGGGCCCCACACCAAATTATTGAATGCCCCCCCCCCCCTCATGGGCAACTTCTTCACAACCCCTCCCCCTATGCAAGCCCCAGTCCTGCAGCTAGTCAAAATCACTCACTCAGACCAGGCCCTGCTGCGACTTCGTCCGTTTCCCACACATATACTGCATATCATGTCACTGTATATAATACTATTGTGGGGGCCCTTTTACAATTTAGTCCTCATCTCAGGTGGGCCAATTTTGAGTTCAGGCCCCGCAGTAGCTGCGTCCCCTGCTTCCCCTATAGGTACGCTCCTGCCTTTCACAATATTACAGCTATACACACTATACAATGCCAATAAAAGGTCTGTTACCATAATTACAAGAAAAATGCAAAAAAAAGTACTCAAATATAATTAGGGAGAGTTTACATTTCTGTTTCATTTTCCGTTCTTCTGATAGGAGTTTTCTTTCTGTCTAAAAAACGGATCTCAGATAGAAATGGCTCAAACGGATGCCAAATGTGCATAACGGATGCAACAGGATCCATTTGTTTGCAGGATCCTTTTTTTCTGTTCTTCTGACGGATCAGAAGAACCGAAAATGAAATGGAGATGTGAACTCTTGCTTACTTGAATACACAGAATAAAATAGCATAACCAATTTCAAGCAAGTACAGAAAAAGCATCCACTGGGCAGTGCATTTCCCCTATGCATCCTCAGTATGGGGCTGAATGTATAAATATACACAGACATTCATTATATAGTCACACGGCTCTTTCACACTTGCGTTCTTGTCTTCCGGCATAGAGTTCCGTCGTCGGGGCTCTATGCCGGAAGAATCCTGATCAGGATTATCCTAATGCATTCTGAATGGAGAGAAATCCGTTCAGGATGCATCAGGATGTCTTCAGTTCCGGAACGGAACGTTTTTTGGCCGGAGAAAATACCGCAGCATGCTGCGCTTTTTGCTCCGGTCAAAAATCCGGAACACTTGCCGCAAGGCCGGATCCGGAATTAATGCCCATTGAAAGGCATTGATCCGGATCCGGCCTTAAGCTAAACGTCGTTTCGGCGCATTACCGGAGCCGACATTTAGCTTTTTCAGAGTGGTTACCATGGCTGCCGGGACGCTAAAGTCCTGGCAGCCATGGTAAAGTGTAGTGGGGAGCAGGGAGCAGTATACTTACCGTCCGTGCGGCTCCCGGGGCGCTTCAGAGTGACGTCAGGGCGCCCCAAGCGCATGGATCATGTGATCACATGGATCACGTCATCCATGCGCATGGGGCGCTCTGACGTCACTCTGGAGCGCCCCGGGAGCCGCACGGACTGTAAGTATACTGCTCCCCCGCTCCCCGCTCCTACTATGGCAACCAGGACTTTAATAGCGTCCTGGGTGCCATAGTAACACTGAACGCATTTGGAAGACGGTTCCGTCTTCAAATGCTTTCAGTACACTTGCGTTTTTCCGGATCCGGCGTGTAATTCCGGCAAGTGGAGTACACGCCGGATCCGGACAACGCAAGTGTGAAAGAGGCCTAAGGCCTGTTTCTCATTTCACATATGCATTTTATGCATTGAAATTTCCACCAAATGCCTCCACTGGTGAGATAACTAGGTTCTGTTACATATATATATATATATACAGTATAATAGATAGATAGATAGATAGATAGATAGATATTTAGATAGATAGATAATCACACACACACCTTTCACATACATACACTTACCTTTTATGCAGGCTAGATGGATTTGTCAGGCTGTGGAGGATCCAGAAGAGTTTCTAACCCCCCGAGCACATGGCTGGGTGTCTCCTCCTCAGAGAGCAGTGCAGCCCCCCCCCCCCCCTCACTCTGTCCCGACTAGACACTGACAGCAGAGCAAAGAGCACTACTGCCCTGCCGTAATATGACAGTAAGTGAAGAGGAGCAAACTGGGGAGGGGGGAGTTCTTAAGGAAGCTCCAGGGAGATTTTTTAAGGTAGCAGCATAAGCTGCTGCTGACAAGAGCCGCTGTTATCTTCAGTGCGGCCCTCCACTATACGCTGCCTGCTGCCTGTGAGGCCAGAAGTTTACATCATAGTACATGCAACCCTGCCCTGCTGACACCCCTGCTACTGTTCCCGGGCCCCTTCTAAGCTTGGGGCCCAGAAGCAGATGCTTCCCCTGCTTCCCTGATAGTTACGCCCCTGGTATCATGGTAACCTGTACACTTTTTCATATTTCCATTTTATCCCTGAACATGTTTCTCATCTGATGCATAACGCTATTAAAGTGCACCTCTCCCCATAATATAAATGGGAATTAGGCTGCATTCTAATTATGTTCAGGGCTTTCCTGTCATGGACGTTCCCGCAACAGGTGGCAGGAGATCAGTGAGACTGGCAACACGTGGTTTGATCTGACATGTTTTCCTTTTGGATCAAATGACGTTTGTGTTGTTTCTGGTGCTTGCCACACCTTCTTTCCCCAGGTGTGGCTATTATGGTCATTTAACCTTCTCTATTTATTGTTGTTTCTCCCACTATGCTATGCTGTTTAAAGCTTCTGTTGGACATGTGGTTAGCTTGTGTCTGGTTCTCGGCTGAGTTTCTGGTGCTACCAAAGCTTCATTGTAGATAAGTGTTTCCTTCCCCTTTTGTATTTTGTTTATATATTTGTGTGTGTTGCCTTTCCCTGTTGTTTGTCATTAGGCCTGAGGGAGACTCCTGTTTGTCCTTCCTGTTGGAGGAACAAGTAGACTCAGTCCTGACATTAGTTCCAGGGTTCTATAGGGTGAGATAGGATTCTAGGTATCCGGTGTATGAACTTGTCTACCTTTGGGGTCTGTTCATACTGGTAGTCAGTCAGGACTGGAGTTAGGGTTTTCTCTATGAGGTGTCCATCTTCCTTCCCTAGTTTCCAGGCCTTATTCCGGTATCCCCTTTTCTTCCTATACTCGGTGTGGTGTTTTCCTCCCACACACAAGCGTGACATTATAAACCGCCAAAACCGTAATTTTGCTTGTTTTAGTACAGCCATGGATCCTATTGCTGCACTGGCTGGACAGCTGCAGGGGCTGTCGTTGGAGGTAGCTGACCTCCACATGACTGTCGAGCAGGTGGTGGGAGGTGGGCTGCGGACAGTGGAACGATCCGGCTCCCCATAGTCAGTTTTGTCAGGGATTATCAGAGAGGCTGAAGGACGCTTTGGCCTTTCATGAGAATCCTGAGTTTCTGGAAGCCGCTATATCTCTTCCAGTATGCATTTATAGAAGCCTGAGAGAGAGATCTAGGGGCCCCCACACTCAGGACGTACTATCACATAACATATCATCTATCTCTGGCACTTTGGGTGAAGATACTCCTGGATTTATGTCTGGGGATTTACCCATGCAATTAGGGCGAGCTACTCCTTCATCTGCTTTTAAGCGTATTAGTCGTAGGAAGGGAATGTGTTTTATTTTCCTTCACCAATGACACCACCATGAGAGAGAGAGGATCTGCCCCCACAGACAGGAAACCTACAGAATAAAAGGGCGGACACTCTCCTCCCAATTCAGTATGGTTTCCTGTCTCCGGGTAGGCCTGCAGTTTTCTTCTTTACATGTCCTTCCCTCTGGCGGTGCCCCATGGAGCTATCCCCTCGATACCTGCGGTCTTGTAACTAGGAGCGGCATCGGCAGGATGAGGGACTGGCAGAGGCACAGCGGATCCCCGGAGGGGGTGATGTGTGCTGGAGCTTTACGGTGTCTAAAGATTGCTGAGGCATGAACGCCGATACCAGGGGGAGGAGGAGCTTCCGGCAGAGTGCCGAGAAAGTCCTTTTTTCCGGTTACGAGATCGTCGCGCTGCGTCGGCCGTGACGTCATCGGGATGACCCTGTTAAGAGGCGCGCTGTTTTACAACACTGGCGTCTGAGACAGGAGGAGAGGGTTCACGGGCGTCCAGCTGCTGAGTCATGGAGGAGGACAAGCTCACCGAGGAGTCTGCGGTCCCTCCTGCATCGGTAGTGGCGTCGCTACAGGGGGGCGAGGGGGGGCAATTGCCCCCCTTATGTTATTCTTTGCCCCCCCAGGTGCCCCCCCCGCTGATTCCCCCCAAAGCAGGCCGGTGAATACTAATGAGCGCTTCAATTATGGAAGCGCTCATTAGTACCGAAGGACCAGGAAGCGGTAAACGCTCTGTACTTACCACTTCCTGGTCCTCGGCTGTCGGCTGTGCAGGGCTGCACACAGCGTGAGGGCGCTCTGTGACCTCACGCTGTGCATGCCAGTTCAGAGCACAGTCGACTGAGGAGAGAGAAAATTGCAGGCGGCGTCCAGGAGCAGGTGAGGTAAGTGTTTTTTTATTTTATAAAAAATGTGGCTCCTGGGGGCATAATAGGGGCTAATCATGAGAGGCATAATGGGGGCTAATTGGAGGCATATGGGGGCTAATTAGAGGCATATGGGGGCTAATTAGAGGCATATGGGGGCTAATGAGGCATATGGGCGCTAATAAGAGGCATAATGGGGGCTAATTAGAGACATAATGGGGGCTAATTAGGCATATGAGAGCTAATTAGGCATATGGGGGCTAATAAGAGGCATAATGTGGGCTAATGAGGCATAATGGCTTATAATGGGGGCTAATGAGGCATATGGGAGCTAATTAGGCATATGGGGCTAATGAGGCATATGGGGGCTAATAAGAGGCATAATGTGGGCTAATGAGGCATAATGGCTTATAATGGGGGCTAATGAGGCATAAGGGCTGATATGGGGGCTAATGAGAGGCATGGGGGCTGATATGGGGGTGATAAGAGGCATAATGGGGGATAATAAGAGGAATAATGGGGGCTAATGAGGCATAAGGTTTTATAATGGGGGCTAATGAGGCATAAGGGCTGATATGGGGGCTAATGAGAGGCATGGGGGCTGATATGGGGGTAATAAGAGGCATAATGGGGGCTAATAAGAGGAATAATGGGGGCTAATGAGGCATAAGGGCTTATAATGGGGGCTAATGAGGCATAAGGGCTGATATGGGGGCTAATTAGGGGCATGGGGGCTGATATGGGAGTGATGAGAGGCATAATGAGGGCTAATGAGAGGCATAATAAGTGTCATCCACAGATGCCCCCATAACAGTGTGTCTTCCACAGATCCACCATAACAGTGCGCCTGCGCACTGACGAGAGACAGAAAGAAGGGGAAAGAATCCGCGGAAGCAAGCAGAGGACGGCACAGCAGACGACTGAATAGCTTCTTTTGTAAGTAAATTGTTTTATTATAAATGTATCCCTGCATACCGCAATTCTCTCGTATTTTGTAGTCTTATTTATATATACTTATTTTGTTTTTGCCCCTCCATTTTTGACTGTGGTATCTTTGTGCCCCCACTATATATTGTTCCTAGAGTCGCCACTGTGCATCAGTACCTTTTAAAGGGGTGAGTGTCTGGGCTTTTAGCTTGGATTTTGTATGCTTATACACTTGTACTAATGTCTTTCAGATTAAGCCTATGAAGGTGGTGTCTAAAAAGAGACATAAAGAGTGTGCTATATGTAAAGTGGGTCTATCTTCTGACTGGCAGAAGAAAATGTGTCAGCTGTGCATTGATAAAACAGTGGCAGAAGAGTCACCTTATTTTTATAAATGTCTGCAGCATTTGGAGAGATCTGAGGTCAATTCTACCCTACTGTCCAAGAAAGGGGGAGGAGAGAAAGACCAAAAAATGAAGCGCCAGGAATCAGCATAGGAACAATTGTCATCTGATTCAGATGAAGAGATTCATTCCTCTTTATTTGGCCATTCTGGTGACTCTTCCCTTTCGTCCGCTGAAGAAGGTGAGATTAGCGGCAGGCCATGCTTTCCCATGGAGGATACCAAGAAACTCCTGAAAGCTGTGCGTTTTACTATGGGCATGGAAGAGATAAAAGATCCCAGGTCCATACAGGACATTATGTTTGGGGGGCTGGAGTCTCGACACCACAGTACCTTCCCAGTTCATAGAAATGTTACCGCCTTGATTAATAAGGGGTTTTTATCTCGAAGAATCTCAAACGGAAATATCCATTTAAAGAGGAGGATTGTGCTGTCTGGGATAATGCTCCTAAAATAGATGTGGCGATTTCCAAAGTCTCCAGGAAAACGGTGTTGCCCTTTGATGATATGGGAATGTTAAAAGATCAGTTAAACAAGAAGGCCGATTCTTTTCTTAAAGGGGCTTGGGAGGCCCAATCTCTTATGGTATGGTTATCAGAGTTAGAAGACCAATTAAAAAATAAATGCCCTAGAGAGGAGATTCTTGCACCTCTGCCAACAATAAAGAAGGCAGCTGATTTCCTGGCAGACGCCTCTGCCGATTCGGTCAGACTGGCAGCAATGTCCGCCGCTTTGTTTAATTCAGCACGCAGGGCTCTTTGGCTGAAGAATTGGGTTGGTGACCTTCCTTCTAAGAACAAGCTGTGTGGTGTCCCTTGTGAAGGGGAATACCTTTTTGGGTCTGCCCTGGATGATTTATTAGACAAAGCGGCCGATAAGAGGAGAATTCCAGGATTTCAAAGTTCCTTTCCTTCTAGGAATAAATTCAATCGTTTCTTTCGTCCCTTTAGAGGTGGTCAGGGGTCAGATAAAAAGTCCAGAGAAGATAGGTTTCGTAACCCAAAGAAAAGGTTATGTTCCGGCGGGCGCAGCGAGGGGGGGGTGCGGGCGGTGCGGCAGTGCGGGCGGGAGGGTGGGCGGTGCTGGGGGGCGGGCGCGCGATCATCCGCCCACCCTCCCTCTCATTTTCAGGATGGCCAAGGGGTTAGCAAGCAGAGTGTCAGCACACAATAAAATAAAATTCCCTACACATGTTTTATATCACCGCATCCATAACGACCTGATCTATAAAATGGTCATGTTACTTTCCCCGCACGGTGAGCGCCATAAAAAAAAAAAAAACTATGATGAAATTGAAATTTTGCCCACCTAACTTCCCAAAAAAGGTAATAAAAGTGATCAAGAAAGTCGTATGTACGTCAAAATAGTACCAATCAAACCGTCACCTCATCCCGCAAAAAATGAGCCCCTACATGAGACAATGGCCCAAAAAATAAAAAAACTATGACTCTCAGACTAAAACATGATTTTTTTGTTTCAAAAATGCTTTTTTATGTTAAAAAATACCACATGACCTAAACCCTGAGGTGAACACCGTAAAAAAAAACTTAAATAAAAACGGTGTCAAAAAAGCAATTTTTTGTCCCCTTACATCACAAAAAGTGTAATAGCAAGCGATCAAAAAGTCGTATGTCCCCCAAAATAGTGCCAATCTAACCGTCATCTCATCCCACAAAAATTATACCCTACCTAAGACAATCGCTCAACAAAAGAAAAAACTATGACTCTCAGACTATGGAGACACTAAAACATGATTTATTTTTGTTTCAAAAATGATATTATTGTGTAAAACTTAAAAAAATAAAATAAAGTATGCATATTAGATATCGCCACATCTGTAACGACCGGCTATATAAAAATATCATATGACATAACCCCTCAGGTGAACACTGTCAAAAAAATAAAATAAAAACTGTGCTAAAAAAACATTTGTTTTGTCACCTTAGGTCACTAAAAGTGCAACACCAAGCGATCAAAAAGGCATATGCCCCCCACAATGGTGCCAATCTAACCATCACCTCATCCCGCAAAAAATGATACCCTACATAAGACAATCGCCCAAAAAATAAAAAAACTATGGCTCTCAGACTATGGAGACACTAAAACATGTTTTGTTTTTTTGTTTTTTATTATATTATTGTGTAAAACCTAAATAAATAAAAAAAGGTATACATATTAGGTATTGCCACGTCCGTAAGAACCTGCTCTATAAAAATACCACATGACCTAATCCCTCAGATGAACACTGTAAAAAACTGAAAAAACTATGGCTCTCAGACTATGGAGACACTAAAACATGATTATTTTAAAAAAAAAGATATTATTGTGTAAAACCTAAATAAATAAAATAAATAAATAAATAAGTGCTCTATAAAAATAGCACATGATCTAACCTGTCAGATGAACATTGTAAAAAATTAAAAATAAAAACTGTGCCAAAACAGCAATTTTTTGGCAAATTTTCCATTTTAATCCATTTTTTCCCGTAACAAAGCAAGGGTTAACAGCCAAACAAAACTCAATATTTATTGCTCTGATTCTGTAGTTTACAGAAATGCCGCATATGTGGTCGCAAACTGTTGTATGGCCACACGGCAGGGCGCAGAAGGAAAGGAACGCCATATTGTTTTTGGAAGGCTGCTTTTGCTGGACTGGTTTTTTGACACCCATTTGAAGCCACCCCTGATGCACCAAATTCCAAAAAGTGACCCCATTTAAGAAACTACACCCCTCAAGGTATTCAAAACTGATTTTACAAACTTTGTTAACCCTTTAAGGACCCTTTCACACGGGCGAGTATTCCGCGCGGATGCGATGCGTGAGGTGAACGCATTGCACCCGCACTGAATACCGACCCATTAATTTCTATGGGGCTGTTCACATGAGCGGTGATTTTCACGCATCACTTGTCCGTTGCATGAAAATCGCAGCATGCTCTATATTCTTCACGCAACGCAGGCCCCATAGAAGTGAATAGGGTTGCGTGAAAATTGCAAGCATCCGCAAGCAAGTGCGGATGCGGTGCGATTTTCACGCACGGTTGCTAGGAGACGATCGGGATGGAGACCCGATCATTATTATTTTCCCTTATAACATGGTTATAAGGGAAAATACACTGCGTGCTGAATTATTAGGCAAATGAGTATTTTGACCACATCATCCTCTTTATGCATGTTGTCTTACTCCAAGCTGTATAGGCTCGAAAGCCTACTACCAATTAAGCATATTAGGTGATGTGCATCTCTGTAATGAGAAGGGGTGTGGTCTAATGACATCAACACCCTATATTAGGTGTGCATAATTATTAGGCAACTTCCTTTCCTTTGGCAAAATGGGTCAAAAGAAGGACTTGACAGGCTCAGAAAAGTCAAAAATAGTGAGATATCTTGCAGAGGGATGCAGCACTCTTAAAATTGCAAAGCTTCTGAAGCGTGATCATCGAACAATCAAGCGTTTCATTCAAAATAGTCAACAGGGTCGCAAGAAGCGTGTGGAAAAACCAAGGCGCAAAATAACTGCCCATGAACTGAGAAAAGTCAAGCGTGCAGCTGCCAAGATGCCACTTGCCACCAGTTTGGCCATATTTCAGAGCTGCAACATCACTGGAGTGCCCAAAAGCACAAGGTGTGCAATACTCAGAGACATGGCCAAGGTAGGAAAGGCTGAAAGACGACCACCACTGAACAAGACACACAAGCTGAAACGTCAAGACTGGGCCAAGAAATATCTCAAGACTGATTTTTCTAAGGTTTTATGGACTGATGAAATGAGAGTGAGTCTTGATGGGCCAGATGGATGGGCCCGTGGCTGGATTGGTAAAGGGCAGAGAGCTCCAGTCCGACTCAGACGCCAGCAAGGTGGAGGTGGAGTACTGGTTTGGGCTGGTATCATCAAAGATGAGCTTGTGGGGCCTTTTCGGGTTGAGGATGGAGTCAAGCTCAACTCCCAGTCCTATTGCCAGTTTCTGGAAGACACCTTCTTCAAGCAGTGGTACAGGAAGAAGTCTGCATCCTTCAAGAAAAACATGATTTTCATGCAGGACAATGCTCCATCACACGCGTCCAAGTACTCCACAGCGTGGCTGGCAAGAAAGGGTATAAAAGAAGAAAATCTAATGACATGGCTTCCTTGTTCACCTGATCTGAACCCCATTGAGAACCTGTGGTCCATCATCAAATGTGAGATTTACAAGGAGGGAAAACAGTACACCTCTCTGAACAGTGTCTGGGAGGCTGTGGTTGCTGCTGCACGCAATGTTGATGGTGAACAGATCAAAACACTGACAGAATCCATGGATGGCAGGCTTTTGAGTGTCCTTGCAAAGAAAGGTGGCTATATTGGTCACTGATTTGTTTTTGTTTTGTTTTTGAATGTCAGAAATGTATATTTGTGAATGTTGAGATGTTATATTGGTTTCACTGGTAAAAATAAATAATTGAAATGGGTATATATTTGTTTTTTGTTAAGTTGCCTAATAATTATGCACAGTAATAGTCACCTGCACACACAGATATCCCCCTAAAATAGCTAAAACTAAAAACAAACTAAAAACTACTTCCAAAAATATTCAGCTTTGATATTAATGAGTTTTTTGGGTTCATTGAGAACATGGTTGTTGTTCAATAATAAAATTAATCCTCAAAAATACAACTTGCCTAATAATTCTGCACTCCCTGTAATAGCATTCTGAATACAGAATGCAAAGTAAAATAGGGCTGGAGGGGTTAAAAAAAAAATAAAACCTTTTTTAACTCACCTTAGTCCACTTGATCGCGTAGCCGGCATCTCCTTCTGTCTCATTTGTTGAATAGGACCTGTGGTGAGCATTAAATACAGTTACAGGACCTTTGATGACGTCACTCCGGTCATCACATGGTACGTCACATGATCTTTTACCATGGTGATGGATCATGTGATGACCGGAGTGACGTCATCAAAGGTCCTGTAACTGTATTTAATGCTCACCACAGGTCCTATTCAACAAAGGAGACAGAAAGAGATGCCGGGCCGCAATCAAGTGGACTAAGGTGAGTTAAATTATTTTTTTATTTTTTTAACCCCTCCAGCGCTGTTTTACTTTGCATTCTGTATTCAGAATGCTATTATTTTCCCTTATAACCATGTTATAAAGGAAAATAATACAATCTACAGAACACCGATCCCAAGCCCGAACTTCTGTGAAGAAGTTCGGGTTTGGGTACCAAACATATATAACTAGAAGACTGGCACTCTCAACACATGGGACCATATGGTTAGGTGCAAATCACAATGTTTATTAATACATACATAAAAGAATAAAAAGATAAAAGTATACACTAGCACTGAATATTTGTTATATGGTTTCACACAGTATTGTGCTAATCATACAATGATATCATGAATCATATCTTTGAACATCCAATGTTCAATGTTGGTCCTTATATTATTTTGTTTAAATGACCGCTATAGAGAAAAAGAGACCATGAGTGTTCGCATATAAGTTCCTGGAAAAAAGGGAAAAAGGAAAAGGAAGTCCTCTTTAGTTCTGTCCTGGATGTAGGCAGACAATGCGAGATGGTATTCGCTAGGATAAAGTCAATATTTGTATTGTAAATGACTACCTCTTTCCCATATAGATATCGCTTAGCGATTGGCAGTAAAATACGCCTGGTGATCACCCACTATGTGGGCTTACCTTCCCTTAGTGCCGGTCAGTCGGTCAGGTTCCTCGGGGCTCGCTGGCTGCCGGCGTCCCGGCTGTTTCACTGTCAGCGTCCCACGTGGGTTTGGAGGAAAATTTGTCACTCCGGAGATGACGTATCGGCACGTAGGATGGTGTTCAGTAGTTTGCTCAGGCTCGGCCGTTCGTTGTGGCGGCTAAAGTCAAACTTACAGTGCACTGTAATTGGAGTTACTTCTCACAGATGGGTCATATTCTGATCTCCGATTTGGATCTCTTGAAACCAAACGCATTTCGGGGAACGCTCTCCCCTTCTTCAGTGGTAATGACCCTCCTTCATGTCTGATTGGTTTTTATACCCTCCATTGGTAATTGCCCAAAACAGACATGGAATATATCCATTTTTCGTTTTTGTCCATTTTTAGTCATTTACAACATGATTATTTAGTGTCTGCTGTCTTTCACATCTCTTTTCTACATAGTTCTTTTCATATATTCGATATTTCTTCAGTTTTTCCACTTGCGGTTATATTGCGTTTTTAATGCGTTTTATTTTTGACATATGCGTTTTTTTGTCAAAAGTTGCAATTTACCTTATAGTGCAAGATCCATAAAGGGTTTTATTGCACGAGCCATGGTTAGCCTTATATGTCATTTATTGTGATCTATTATATATATATATATGCAGATGAGCCTACATTTACATCTGTCTATATATATTTGGAATATTTCCGTCATTCTTTTCAGTATAAAATTTTTTTATTTATTAAAATTATGGTCTTAAAAACGAGATAAAATTGTGAGTTGCATATTTAATACATTATGAGTCTTCATATTTTGGTTGATTATTGAATATCAACATACAACATTATACATATTTCTATCTATACATTCTTTCCTAAAGTATAAAAGACATACATTGATATTGTTTGGTGGTTTATAATAAAGATACAGCCGCAAAGTAATGTTTGGGTACCAAACATGCACGATTTTTCTCACGCGCGTGCAAAACGCATTACAATGTTTTGCACTCGCGCGGAAAAATCGCGGGTGTTCCCGCAACGCACCCGCACATTTTCCCGCAACGCCCGTGTGAAACCAGCATAAGTGTTCCACAAGAGTTAATGGCAAATGGAGATTTGCCATTTTTTGTTACTTTGCCTCACAAAAAAAGTGTAATATAGAGCAACCAAAAATCATATGTACCCTAAAATAGTACCAACAAAACTGCCACCTTATCTCGTAGTTTCCAAAATGGGGTCACTTTTTTGGAGTTTCTACTCTAGGGGTGCATCAGGAGGCTTCAAATGGGACATGGTGTCTAAAAACCAATCCAGCAAAATCTGCCTTCCATAAACCATATGGTGTTCCTTTCCTTCTGCACCCTGCCGTGTGCCCGTACAGTAGTTTACGACCACATATGGGGTGTTTCTATAAACTACAGAATCAGGGCAATAAATATTGAGTTTTGTTTGGCTGTTAACCCTTGCTTTGTTACTGAAAAAAAATGGAATAAAATGGAAAATTTGTCAAAAAATTGAAATTATGAAATTTCATCTCCATTTGCCAATAACTCTTGTGGAACACCTAAAGGGTTAACAAAGTTTGTAAAATCAGTTTTAGATACCTTGAAGGGTGTAGTTTACAAAATGGGTGGTTTATATTATGTAAGCCTCACAAAGTGACTTCAGACCTGAACTGGTCCTTAAAAAGTGGGTTTTGGAAAATTTCTGAAAAATTTCAAGATTTGCTTATAAACTTCTAAGCCTTGTAACGTCCCCAAATAATAAAATGGCATTCCCAAAATGATCCAAACATGAAGTAGACATATGGGGAATGTAAGTTAATAGGTGTTACTATGTATTATAGAAGTAGAGAAATTGAAACTTGGAAATTTGCAAATTTTTCAACATTTTTGGTAAATTTTTCATTTTTTTATAAATAAAAAAGATTTTTTTTTCACTCCATTTTACCAGTGTCATGAAGTACAATATGTGACGAAAAAAACATTCTCAGAATGGCCTGGATAAGTAAAACAGTTTTAAAGTTATTTACACAGAAAGTGACACAGATTTGCAAAAAATGGCCTGATTCCTTAAGGTGAAAATGAGCCCGGTCCATAAGGGGTTAAACAGGGTTAGCCAGATGTCACCCTGTAACAATACCTTTTGTACTAGAGGAATCTGCTGCCAGGCAGAACAGACACCAGCTGAGCATTAGAGATGTCGCGAACACAAAATTTTCTGTTCGCGAACGCGAATTTCCGCAAATGTTCGCGAACGGGCGAACCGGGCAAACCGCCATAGACTTCAATAGACAGGCGAATTTTAAAACCCACAGGGACTCTTTCTGGCTACAATAGTGATGGAAAAGTTGTTTCAAGGGGACTAACACCTGGACTGTGGCATGCCGGAGGGGGATCCATGGCAAAACTCCCATGGAAAATTACGTAGTTGACGCAGAGTGTGGTAAGTTGAATTCTCAATGCGATTAATATAACCTGTATTAATCACATTGCGATTACAACTTAGATCTGAGTTCCTAATGGTTGTATTGCTAGAATTGACGAATATAACGAATATAGCACTATATTCTCAATCTTCGTTATATTCTAGCAATACAACCATTAGGAACCCAGCTCTAAGTTGAATTTGCAATGCGATTAATATAACCTGTATTAATCGCATTGCAATTACAACTTAGTCAAATTTGTGACACTGCAGCTTCAGAATGAATCTAAGATGGATGCTGTCCTTGCTTTTTGATAGGAGGTGGGAGGGTCTGGGAGGGAGGGTATGCTGATTGGCTGGAATGTGTCTGCTGACTGTGAGGTACAGGGTCAAAGTGTGCTCAATGATGATGTATAGGGGGCAGACCGAACATCGCATATGTTCACCCGCCGCGGCGAACGTGAACAAGCTATGTTCGCCGGGAACTGTTCGTCGGCGAATAGTTCGGGACATCTCTACTGAGCATGGCCTGTAATTTAAAAGATTTATGCCCGAGAGAGAGAGGAGACTTCAAACGTGGCCGCCCTCACTCTACTAGACAGAACACAGTGTGGGCGGTTGCACTAGAGTAACTTACCAGTGGTGATTGACGAACATCGTCCGGGACGATTCGGGAACGATCTAATGTTTGCGAACCGTGCGTTCGCGGCGGGCCCCATTGACTTTAATAGCAGGCGAACCTGACAAACCTTCAGGTCATATTTGGTATGCATTAAATGGATGGCAAAAATAGGATGTGAACCCAGCCCTAGTGTCAGAATAAGCACCAGTACACAGCGGAGCAGCGTGGCAGAGAGGGGAGGCCACCATGTACTGACAGAGTGCTACCTGGTCCTGATGGTCAGGGATGAGGACTGTGTTTCCCAAGGCTCATTTTCCACTGGAAAATACAGGGCACAGTATAATACACTAGAGTCTATATAATATAAAGATATTAGCCTTACCCCTGTGAATAATAATACAATTAGGTGGTCACTTATTATATAGAAATACGTCTATGTTAGGTGTATTTCTGACAAAGATTGTGGCGCAAAGGTCCTTAGCACCACAATTTGCATATTTTTCCCACTCATGCCAGGTCTAAAAAAGGATGGCGTGTGCAGGGAAAGGGATACAGTTATGGCCATTCAGTTATTGGATACCACCGCCATACATTGACCGGATAACACCTCTGTACAGTGACAGGATAACACCACCATACCATGACCGGATAAAAGGATATAAGAGAGCACAGTACAGGGAATGACTAGGGGCACTGCACAGGGTGTGGTAAGAGTGCACAATGCAGGGTATAAGGGGGCACAGTACAAGGTGAGGGGCACAGTACGGGGTGGGGGGCACAGTCACATGACCATGTGACATTAAAAGGTACTTATGGTGAATGCGGTTCATACGCCACCGTAAAGAGACGCAGAGGAGTGAGACGGGTGTGATTATGTGGCTAGATATAAAAAATTTAACTGTTGGCCAGTATAGGCCCCCAAAATTAGGCAATAAGCATTCATCTGACAGCAAAGAACTTTGGATTCTGTGGCTGGAGGTGCATTAGGTGGTCACAGGATAAATAAACTTCTAATAGGTTCTAGGGATGCCTATTCTGAATGACTATTGGCTAATTTTTGGGCCTGTACTGGCTGACAGTTACATTTTTATCCTGTGACGGCCTAATGTACCTCCAGCCACAGAATCCAAAGTTCTTTGCTTTTCAGGTGAATGCCTATTGCCTAATATTTTGGGCCTGTACTGGCCGACAGTTACATTTTTATCCTGTGATGCCGGCACATGGCTCTGCAGTGTGGGCTTTTTTTAACGTGTAAGCTGCTGACAATAGTGTTGCTATCTGCAGCCTGTGTTGTCAACGCATAATTCGCAGTAAGCCCAACACTCACCTAGGGATGACCGCCTTAAGAAGGCACGTGGCCTCCCATCACGAGCCCAGTGGGAGCAACGCTGTCAGAACCCACAAAGCCACACTCCTGCCTCTTCTCCTTCTCCTCTCTCCTCCTATTTTTCTTCCTCTCCACCTTCCACCGTGCCGTTGTCGCGTTCATCTGCCACAAGGCAGGCTTCTGTGGCTCAAATGTTCGAGCGTAAAAAAATGATGACACCGGATAATCCTCTTGCCCAACGGCTGACCGCTAACTAGCCCGCCAACTTTGAATTCTGTGACTGGAGGTGCATTAGGCGGTCACAGGATAAATATGTAATTGTCGGCCAGTACAGGCCCCAAAAATTAGGCAATAGGCATTCACTTGACAGCAAAGAACTTTGGATTCTGTGGCTGCAGGTACATTAGGCGGTCACATGATAAATATGTAACTGTCGGCCAGTACAGGCCCCAAAAATTAGGCAATAGGCATTCACCTGACAGCAAAGAACTTTGGATTCTGTGTCTGGAGGTGCATTAGGCGGTCACAGGATAAATAAACTTCGAATAGGCTCTGGGGAACTTGGGGGGTGCAGCGGAAGAGGAGGTAGCAGTGGAAAAGGGGGAGTCAGCCGAAATGGAGGATGGAGGAGGAGAAGAAGAGGCAGGCCTGCATGCAATCTTTGGCGGTAAAACCAAATCCACACGGGTGCCACAGGTTACATGATTGATTGCCGTCAGAAGGTTCACCCAGTGGGCAATAAAAGTTATGTACCTTCCCTGCCCTTGTTTGCTAGACCACATGTCTGTGGTCAGATGTATCTTGGCACCGACACTGTGTGCCAGAGATATATTAACTTGCCGCTGAACGTGGCCATTTAGTTCAGGGATGCCCTTCTAGGAGAAATATTTCCTTCCGAGAACCTACCATTGTGGTGTGCCAATGGCCACAAATTTTCTAAAGGCCTCCGAGTCCACCAGATTATATAACAGTAGTTGGCGGGCTAGTTAGCGGTCAGCCGTTGGGCAAGAGGATTATCCGATGTCATTATTTTTTTACGCTCGAACATTTGAGCCACGGAAGCCTGCCTTGTGCCAGATGAATGCGACAACGGCACGGTGGAAGGTGGAGAGAAGACAAATGGGAGGAAAGAGGAGAAGGAGAATAGGCAGGAGGTAGAGCGCCAGGAGTGTGGCTTTGTGGGTTCTGACTAGTGATGGACGAACATCAGCCGGGACGGTTCGCGAACGCGATCAA
Source organism: Bufo bufo (assembly GCF_905171765.1). NCBI lineage: Eukaryota > Metazoa > Chordata > Amphibia > Anura > Bufonidae > Bufo > Bufo bufo. Next base: position 307,545,623 of record NC_053392.1, read on the forward strand.
ATGTTCATGAACCACAAGTTCGCGGCGGGCCCCATTCACTTTAAAGGCAGGCGAACCTGGAATACCTTCAGGTCATATTTGCAGCCACCAAATGCTTACCAGAAGTGCACAAATAGTCCCACAACATGGACAGTGACATACCAGATGTATTATTCGAATTTGCGATCTCCATTCATTATTTTTTTCAATGCATAATATCAGGCAATGTAATTTTCACCTACGCGCATGCGCAAAATATGCGCGGCCTACTACAGCAACTGGGTTTCCCCAGACCGAAGTTGGATGCGATCAGAAAAGATGGTTAGCAACAATTTTCGCGATGTTAAGGAAGAATTTCTGATCATTGTAAGTAATTTGACATTAAAGCAGTGTATTTGATTACATTTCACATGCATGTTATAACAATCGCTGTATATGCAGATCGAGTGTTTAAAAAAAGCGACATTGCGAAAATCCCTAATGATGCAATTTCTTTTTTCCCGGTACACACACAACTTCACATTTTATAAGGTCCCATGAGATATTAGTGATTGGTGCACTTGTTGTGAGAACTTGCCACTCCAGTACAGGCCCCAAAAATTAGCCAATAGGCATTCACCTGACAGCACACAACTTTGTAGGATTCTGTGGCTGGAGGTACATTAGGCGGTCACAGGATAAAAATTTAACTGTCGGCCAGTACAGGCCCCAAAAATTAGACAAAAGGCATTACCTGACAGCAAAGAACTTTGGATTCTGTGGCTGGAGGTACATTAGGCGGTCACAGGATAAAAATGTAACTGTCGGCCAATACAGGCCCCAAAAATTAGCCAATAGGCGTTCACCTGACAGCAAAGAACTTTGGATTCTGTGGCTGGAGGTACATTAGGTGTTCACAGGATAAATATGTAACTGTAGGCCAGTACAGGCCCCAAAAATTTGCCAATAGGCGTTCACCTGACAGCAAAGAACTTTGGATTCTGTGGCTGGAGGTACATTAGGCTGTCACAGGATAAATATTTAACTGTCGGCCAGTACAGGCCCCAAAAATAAGACATTCAACGGACATAAAAGGCCTTTTATGCCACTGGATTTTCCTAAGACAAGGACCATGATTTGTTCTGGGAGGTGGCGGATATTTGTGGGCTGTCATGAGGAATTTTAATCAAACATGGTTGACTCGTCACATGTGTTGAATTCCTCCGAAATCCATGCCTCATTCATTTTTAGAAATGTGAGGTAGTCCACACTGTCGTGAGCTAGGCGAGTGCGCTTAACGGTCACGATCCCCCCTTCTGCGCTGAACGTCCTTTCGGACAGGACACTGGATGAGGGCCAAGCCAACAGTTCCATGGCAAATTGTGCCAGCTCTGGCCACAGGTCAAGACTGCAAACCCAGTAGACCAGAGATACATCGCTTCTCAGAGCGTCCACATCGGCCGTTAACCCGATGTAGTCGGACACCTGTCGGTCTAGGCGTTCCCTGAGGCTGGATCCGGAGGACGGCTGTCGACGGGTTAGCTGCAAGAATGATCTCATATCCGAAATGACCAACACATCTTCAAACCGCCCTCTTCTTCCTTGCGCTGTTGGATTTGTACCCACAACTGTTTCTCTGTCGGTGGAAATTCCTCCGCCAGAACCTCAAAAGCAGAATGCAGCATTTCTCGATGCAAGGCCTGGAAGTGCTGCATTCTGACAGCCCTCTGTGATGGTGGTAACATTTCCACCATTTTGTGTTTGTACCAGGGGTCTAAGTATGTTGCCACCCAGTACTGGTCCTTGCCCTTTATGCTTTTTATACGGGGGTCCCTCTTCAAACACTGGAGCATGAAGGCCCCCATTTGCACTAAACTGGAAGCGGTGGAGTGGCCTGGCTCCTGCTCATCCTCCCCCCATCCACGGACAACACCAGGGATCCCAGAAACGTTTAAAGCATGCTCTTCTTGCTCCTCCTCTGCCCCGGCACCATCCTCCTCTGACTCCTCTTCAGACTCCTGTTGTTGACTTGTCTCAGATAGAGTAGCCCCCCCTGGGAATTCATCCAGCATTGCGACTTCCTCATCTTCCTGCTCCTGCTCCTCGACGGCTTGATAAATGACACAACGCAATGCACGCTCCAGAAAGAAGGCGTAAGGTACGATGTCACTGATGGTGCTCTGGCTGCGAATGACCAGTTTGGTGATCTCATCAAATGGCCGCAGAAGTCTGCATGCGTTGCGCATGAGCAGCCACTGGCGTGGTGAAAAAAAAACAAGCTCCCAGAACCTGTCCTGCCACAGAGTTTCTGCTGGAGCAGCCTATCAAGCATATACAAGGTGGAGTTCCATTGCGTCGGGCAGTCACAAATCAGACGTCTGACGGGCAGGTGGTGTCGCCGCTGAATGTCAGCAAGACGAGCTGTGGCCGTGTAAGATCTTCTAAAGTGGCCAGAGATTTTACTGGCCTGCCGAAAGACGTCTTGGACCCCGGGGTATTTGGCAACGAATCGCTGCACGACTAAGTTCAGGACGTGTCATTTTGCCCCGTTTCAGCGCGCTCAGCAGATTGGAACCGTTGTCGCACACCACTTTTCCAACTGTCAAATTGAGCGGGGTTAGCCACTGATCTGCCTGTGACCGCAGAGCTGAAAGGAGTGCAGGCCTGGTGTGGCTCTTGGCTTCCATATTCAAATTTTCAAAGCTGACTCATAACACATGTTGAGACACAGCAATATAATTTATTTACAAATGGTCACATGGACCAATAATTGTCTCTTAGTTTATATGTGTTAATTCCATACTGGTGTAAAACATAACATTTATTTCCTCTATTAAAATATTCTATTATCTACTAACGTTTTAAATTCTCAGCTGTGTCTGTGAGCTTTGTTATTCTAATCGCTGGTATTGCACTGTTGTGTCACAGGGGCTAACTAAGGGACGCACATTACTTCCTGCCTCACGGGTTCCCCTGCTTTGAACGGTTATTACCGTAGTATACTAGCACTGTTATCTCACAGTGCACTAGAATTGGGGGATGCGTTTCCTCTTGTTGAGCCTCACTGTTCTATGCTATCTCCATCGTCACACTCTCACAGGCACAAACTGCCTAAAATACACACTAATACACTCTGCCCCCCGACATGTTTCGCCAAACACTTGGCGTCCTCAGGGGTATCGGGCAGTATGCAACAAGAGGGAACGCATCCCCCAATTCTAGTGCACTGTGAGATAACAGTGCTAGTGCAGTATCCCAGGGGGTCAGTAGTGCAGCTTTAGGTATGCGGGGGGTCGTAGTGCAGGGCAACCCACTAACCTGGGATTCACTGTCGTCTTCAATCAGGGCGATACTGGAACAGGCAGTTGATAAATGTCGTGACGCCAGTGTCAATTGAACGGTGACACACCGTGTAATGATAAGTGGAATAATGGAGCAATCCGGATATTTATATAACAGGTTAACTTTACTGAACGAGTTTGTAGTAGGGTGAACAGCCAGTGAATACAGTTCCAGAGTTATTCCACACTTTACCATACAGTTAACAGCAGTGGTTCAGGCTTTTACTTACAGTCACAAACAGACTAACTTCAAGGCAGGCCTCCTAGGATCAGGGATTCCCTCTTATGCTAACTGCAGCAATACCCTCAAGGTCCAGACACCCAACTCCTGGTGATAACCCTTGAGCAAAGGTTTTTATAGAGGTCTTCTTCCCTCCTGATGGCAGGCTCTATCTTTGGAGTGCCTCAGGTATAATTAACCTGGAGAACTGGGTGGGAATGATCCTCCACACCAGTAGTGCAGCTTCTGCACTCCTTAATGAATCCTGAATCTCCCAGAACTGACTCTAGAAACTTCCAACTCCCTCTCTAGGCTAGGCCCTAGCCTATTTATACTAAACTGGGGGCTCCCTCTGCTGGCTGGAATAAGAATTGCCTGCAACAGGCCTAACTTTCTTAAAGGGAGATACACATTATAATATAGCAGTGTCGGGTAACCTACCCGTATGCTGCACACCCCCAGACTTTAACGTGAGTAAGGCCTCGTACTCACACACACGTTTTCCTGAACCGGCATAAAATGGTACATAATTTAAGCATTACATTATAAATATGATAAATAATTATTTCACACAAAAGATATAACATTTGTAACTCAATGAACAAATGACGCAAGGGAAAGGGGCGTCTTCTTGTTTCTTAGACACGGCCGCTGACCTGGCACAGCGGTCTTAAGGTGAACCAGGTTAGTCCATTTTTCTTGGTTGCAGTATAATAACGGAACTACCCAGGGGTTTCCTGCGGGTGTATAACAGGCAAGGGCTCACGTGGAGGAGTCCATTCTTGCGCACAAATGTCAAGCAAGTTATTTCCAGTAGCAACTGCTCGGGAAGAGACACCACCAGCATAGTCAAAGTCCCCTAAACGGACTGGCGGACGTCCCCTGTTCATCCGGGTGGACCTTCTCAACACAGGGGTCTCCTCTTCCCTTAGCATCGAGGTAGAAGAGAGAGAAGCAACAGGAGGGTCTCCATCAGTGAGACCCTGGTCAGGAACAACAGGAACAACAGGAACAACTAGATCCCCTATAAGGGGGACTGGATCCGGGGCATTTTGAACCGGCTCTTCTGGAGGTGAAGATACAGTAGGTGCCGGAGCGGGCACCAACAAGTTCAGAAGCCAATGCATGGGATCAGAGTCATACCTTAGATTACTGACAGCCTGCATAGGATCCTCGGGCTGTATTGATGGCTCTGACACAGGTGATTCAGATCTAGAACTCTCAGCACTGGGTTCTTGCGTCAGGCAGAGCTTTAACCGGTTCCTGTGCACAATTTGGGATCCCCTGCCTTCCCGGGTGATCTCATAAGTGTGGGTCCCAACATTTGGGATTGCAGTGACAACATAGGGATTTTGCTCCCATTTACTGTCCAGTTTACTCGTACGGCGGTTATTTTTCAACCACACCACAGCCCCTATTGTCAAGGGTTCTGCATGGGCTGCTTGATCATAGTCTCTCTGCTGTCGGTCTCTAGCAGAATCCATACGTTCCTGAACAATGGCTTTGGCTGTATTCAATCGCCTTTGATGCTCAGCAACCCAGTCGGTGTTAGGTAATGGGTTGATGCAATCAGGTACGTGTATGTCCATTGACGCCCAATGTCCCTTGGCGCCCAAACATCAAATAAAAAGGGGTATACCCCGTGGAACAATGGATGGTATGGTTGTACGTGTACATGAGCTGTGGCAACAGACTGGGCCAATCTCCTCTGGTTTCAGGAGGCACGGCCCTCAGCATCTCTATCAAGGTCTGATTCATTTTTTCACAAACCATTACCTTGAGGATGGTAGGCCGTTGTCCGGATCTTCTTACAGTTGTGTAAGCGGCACAGTTCATGGAACAGATGGGACTCAAAAGCAGGTCCTTGATCAGTGAGGATCTTTTCTGGACATCCGTAGGGCAGGAGGAAGTGTTTCCAGAACAGTTCGGCTGTAGTCTTGGCCGTCTGGTCTCTCACAGGCACCGCTACAACAAACTTAGTGAAATGGTCAATAATAGTCATGGCATAAGCATACCCTGAGCGACTAGGCTCCAGCTTCACATGGTCGATGGCGACAAGTTCAAGAGGACGGGTACTTACAATGGGTCTCAGTGGTGCCCTCTGGTCATGGTGCTCACTTCGTTTTAAGGCACAGGCTACACACTCCCGACACCACCTCTCAATGTCTTCTCTCATGCCCACCCAATAAAACCGCTGGCGGATATTAGCCTCAGTCTTTTGGACCCCAAAATGACCGGATTGATTGTGGTACATCTCCAACACCATACCTGCATCTCGTCGGGGTATGAGAATCTGATGCACTCTTTCGTTGGATACTGGGTCTAGGCTTCTCCGTAGCAATAGGCCCTTTTGTATGAAGAGCTGATGGCGCTGTCTCCAGTTTGATGAGCTCTGGATCTGCACTCTTACGTCTGATTCTCTCAGGAGCTCTGCCACTAGTAATAAAATCCAACAACTCACCCAGCACTCTACTTTCAGACTGTAATTTCACCCACCTTTCTTCTTTGGGCTCAGGCCTACTGGAGGGTGAAGGGGCTGCGGCTCTGTCATTGGTAGCTCGAGCCTGATCCTGTTGAGCAAATTTGTTATAGAAGGCCGGCATTTCTACATCTTCCCAAGCATCCCGCCCATCATCAGGAGCTGTCTCTGTGGGAAGCCTGGATAAAGCATCAGCATTGTCATTAGTACGTCCAGCACGGTATTTTACAGAGAAATCATAGTTGGCAAGGCGAGAGGCCCATCTCTGCTCCAAGGCCCCCAATTTAGCTGTATTCAGATGCGCCAGAGGGTTATTGTCAGTGAATGCAATGAATGGGGTGGCGGCTAGATAATCTTTGAATTTCTCCGTCACTGCCCACACTAATGCCAGGAACTCTAGTTTAAAGGAACTATAATTCTGGTCATTTTTCTCAGCTCCTTTCAGGGAGCGGCTTGCATAAGCTATCACTCTTTCTTTTCCCTCTTGGATCTGAGCCAACACAGCTCCCAGACCTCGTTTGCTAGCATCGGTATACAGGTGGAAGGGCTTGTTGTAGTCCGGATAACCTAACACCGGAGGCTCGGTCAGTTTCTTTTTTAACAATTGGAACGCTATCTCTCTTTCCTCATTCCACTCAATGGGCACAGGAGTTCTAGGACTTTTCTTGGGTTGCCCCCTCAGGAGTTCCTGGATAGGATCAGCTATTTGAGCAAAATGGATAAAACGCCTGTAGTAGCCTGCAAAGCTAAGGAAACTCCTCACCTCCTTGACGGTAGTGGGGACCGGCCAATTACGAACAGCCGCTAGCTTATCCGGGTCAGGTTGCACGCCCTCTTCGCTTACCACATGCCCCAGGTATTTTACTGCAGGTTTGAGCAAGTGACACTTGGATGGTTTTACTTTCAAGCCATATTTGATAAGGATTTCAAATACTTCTGCTAAATGTTTCAGATGGTCCTCATATGTTTTTGAGTATACAATGACATCATCTAGATACAGCAGCACTGTTTCAAAGTTTTTGTGACCCAAACACCGCTCCATTAGTCTCTGGAAAGTCCCTGGGGCATTACATAGCCCGAACGGCATACAATTGAATTCAAACAGGCCCATGGGAGTGGTGAAAGCAGTCTTTTCCCTATCCGCAGGGGCCATAGGTACTTGCCAGTAGCCGCTGGTCAAGTCCAATGTGGAGAAATAAGCGGAGGAGCCCAAAGCAGTTAGTGACTCCTCAATGCGGGGCAGTGGATATGCATCTTTGTGGGTTATTTGGTTAATTTTCCTATAATCCACACAGAAACGGATACCACCATCCTTTTTCTTTACAAGGACCAGGGGTGCAGCCCACGGGCTACGGCTGTCCCGGATTACATTAGAGTCTTTCATCTCTTGGATCATTTCTTTTACAGTCTGATATAAAGTAGGCGGTAAGGGTCTGTATCTCTCCTTGATAGGAGGATGAGAGCCAGTAGGTATGGTGTGTTGTATGGCACTAACCTCTCCATAATCAGTAGCATGCTTACTGAAGGCCTGGTGGTACTCTTTGACAAGCTGTAGAATCCCTTCTTGTTGATGTTGGGGGGTAGTCTCGTCCCCGACATGGAGCTCTTCCCACCAGGGCACTTGTGGCTGGGTCACCGGCGGACGTCCGCTGACTACAGCTGGCGGCTTTTCTGTTACTGGAAGACGAATGATGTCTTGGAAGGACACCTGGGACAGCTGGGCAACAGGGCAATGCTTAGTAAGCGCAACAGGATGATCACTCAGGTTAATCAGGCGGACAGGTACTTTACCTTGGGAGACGTTCACCAGGCACTTGGCAGCTCTCACATAAGGGTAGTTCTCCATCTGAATTGGTTCCACCAGGGCTGGATAATCTTGGCCTTGGACTCCCAGGATAGCACGACACCATAAAAGAGTTTGAGAATTAGGAGGCAAAGTCACAGGCTTAATATCACGGATCCTGGCAGTACAAATTTCTCCTTTCCCATTAGCAAACCTCTGCTGAGCATTTAACACAGTAATAGTCTTCTGAATCACCCTCTTGGATGCAGAGGAAGCAGTGGGCAAAGTCTGGTGTAATACGGCAAGTATTTCAGAATAACAGTTTTTGAAGACATTGGTGCCTAGAATGACAGGATGTCCTCCTCTGTCGCCGGCCGGTACTACTATCACTCCCTGTTGAGGCAAGGTTACTTCTCCCACCTGCAGGGTGGGTTCCCAGTATCCATGAATCTTTACCGGTTTGCCATTGCTGGCGATAATCTCTACCCAGGATTCAGGCGGCTGGGTTAACTGGTTGGTGTCCCAGAACTTTTCAAATGCGGGCAGCTGAATGGTAGTGACCTGGGACCCAGTATCTAATAGGGCTTCAAAGGGGACCCCGTTGATCTCTATATTGATTTTAGGATGGGATCCTACATACCGGGGCATCCAACTTGGATCCTTTGGACCTAATGTTCTACCTCCCGAGGGGTGGTCCTCAGCCTCGAGGGTAGCCCGTTTAACTGCCAGCACGTGGATTCTGTGTGTCCCACCTTTTTACAGTATTTACACACGGGCCGCTTGCGATCTTTGGAACGATCTCTATTACGCCTCCCAGGATCCCTGGGGTGAGTCTCTTGGTATGGAGGTGAGAACGGCCTAGGAGGTGACAGGAACTCTTCCTCTGACATTATCGGTTTTTCCCATTCCTCTATCTTTCTGCACACTCTCTCTAGACTTTTAGTGAGGTGATTCACCTGTTCTGTCAGCATAGCAATAGTATCGGTAGCTGAAGCTTGAACGGCTTGACCGGCCTCAGCTTGGTTAGTGCTAGGCGGTTTTGGCCTGCAGGCTGATGACTCAGGTGGGGTGCTCAACTCCGTAGATACCGCTGACCCCAGAATTCTTATGGCCAGCTCTTTAAAATCCAGAAAGGTACTGCTAGGGTGCTGGGCTGACAGCATTTTTAATTGAGTCCTTATTTGCTCGCTAGACACCCCTGTGATAAATTGTTCCCTCAGGGTCTGGTCCTGATTATCAGCCTCCTTGGGATCTATCTGGATTACAGCCCCTAAAGCCTCCTGAAGTGATAGGGCATAATCACGGAGGGACTCACCGGACTTCTGTTTCTTGCCAAAGAAGTGCATCTTTATCTCTGAGGCAGTCCTGGTTTCAAAAGTGGCCCTGAGGCGGGTGAATATTTGCTCTAGAGTACTCCGCTCAGCAGCAGGCCAGGATAATACCTCTCTGCGGGCAGCTCCCTTCAGTTGTGCTAGCAGGATTTCCATCTGCTGTTCGGCATTTATGGGATACAGTTTGAATAATGCCAGCAACTTTTCTTTAAAGTCTCTTAAGGTATGGGTCTCCCCTTTATAGCGGGGGAACCATGGGGCCCCAAAATAGTAAGGCATGGTAAAGGGCATCATGCTAGGGGCTATAGGATGATTAGGAGCCGCAAGCTCTCCCGGGGCCGGCTGCTCGGGAACTCCCGGTTCTGACATGTTAGTTTATCCAGATGTGGCCGCGGGCGACTAAAGGGGCCGGAACAATCCCCTTCCCTCCGGTTACAAGTCCTTACCGGTATCGCCGGGCTTGCGCAGGCCAAGTCTCGAGAGACTCTGGACGTCCTGAGTCCGCGGTGACGTTGCTGACGTAGAAGAAGCAGGGCCGCGGCGGTGCGATGATGAAGAGGGGCGGGATTCTCTGTGTCTTTGAAGGGATCCGCCCACGAAGGTCCTCAGCAGCGCGGGAAACTTTACTCCAGGCGGCCGGCGGCCATCTTGGTCACCATTCCCTGACAGCAAGCAGGGTTGTTGACAAGTGAATAAATTGTAATCCACAAACACGATTTTCTTTTCCTGGGGGTAGCGCAACACAGCACAGCGCCTCCGATTCTTCCCAGGCACAATTGTAATCCACCGACTTGGAAATAAAGGGTACAGTCCTTGCAATACGGTGGTGGAATAGTTAAAGCACACAGTTCACACTTCTCTGCACTCCAGAAGCATGCGTATCCTGTTCGTGACGCCAAAAAGAGCGATGCAGTATCCCAGGGGGTCAGTAGTGCAGCTTTAGGTATGCGGGGGGTCGTAGTGCAGGGCAACCCACTAACCTGGGATTCACTGTCGTCTTCAATCAGGGCGATACTGGAACAGGCAGTTGATAAATGTCGTGACGCCAGTGTCAATTGAACGGTGACACACCGTGTAATGATAGGTGGAATAATGGAGCAATCCGGATATTTATATAACAGGTTAACTTTACTGAACGAGTTTGTAGTAGGGTGAACAGCCAGTGAATACAGTTCCAGAGTTATTCCACACTTTACCATACAGTTAACAGCAGTGGTTCAGGCTTTTACTTACAGTCACAAACAGACTAACTTCAAGGCAGGCCTCCTAGGATCAGGGATTCCCTCTTATGCTAACTGCAGCAATACCCTCAAGGTCCAGACACCCAACTCCTGGTGATAACCCTTGAGCAAAGGTTTTTATAGAGGTCTTCTTCCCTCCTGATGGCAGGCTCTATCTTTGGAGTACCTCAGGTATAATTAACCTGGAGAACTGGGTGGGAATGATCCTCCACACCAGTAGTGCAGCTTCTGCACTCCTTAATGAATCCTGAATCTCCCAGAACTGACTCTAGAAACTTCCAACTCCCTCTCTAGGCTAGGCCCTAGCCTATTTATACTAAACTGGGGGCTCCCTCTGCTGGCTGGAATAAGAATTGCCTGCAACAGGCCTAACTTTCTTAAAGGAAGATACACATTATAATATAGCAGTGTCGGGTAACCTACCCGTATGCTGCACTAGTATACCACGGTAATAGCCGTTCAAAGCAGGGGAACCCGTGAGGCAGGAAGTAATGTGCGTCCCTTAGTTAGCCCCTGTGACACAACAGTGCAATACCAGCGATTAGAATAATAAAGCTCACAGACACAGCTGAGAATTTAAAACGTTAGTGAATAATAGAATATTTTAATAGTGGAAATAAATGTTATGTTTTACACCAGTATAGAATTAACACATGTTAACTAAGGCCTCTTTCACACGGGCGTTGCGGGAAAATGTGCGGGTGCGTTGTGGGAACACCCGGGACTTTTCCGCACGAGTGCAAAACATTGTAATGCGTTTTGCACTCGCGTGAGAAAAATCGCACGTGTTTGGTACCCAAACCCGAACTTCTTCACAGAAGTTCGGACTTGGGATCGGTGTTCTGTAGATTGTATTATTTTCCCTTATAACATGGTTATAAGGGAAAATAATAGCATTCTGAATACAGAATGCATAGTAAACTAGCGCTGGAGGGGTTAAAAAAAAATAAAAAAATTTAACTCACCTTAATCCACTTGCTGGCGCTGCCGCCATCTCGTCTGTCTCTTTCTGTGCTGAACAGGACCTGTGGTGAGCATTCATTCCAGGACCTTTGATGACGTCACTCCGGTCATCACATGATCCATCACCATGGTAAAAGATCATGTGACGTACCATGTGATGACCGGAGTGACGTCATCAAAAGTCCTGTAACTGTACTTAATGCTCACCACAGGTCCTATTCAACAAAGGAGACAGAAGCAGATGCCGGGCTACGCGATCAAGTGGACTAAGGAGAGTTAAATTATTTTTTATTTTTTTTAACCCCTCCAGCGCTGTTTTACTATGCATTCTGTATTCAGAATGCTATTATTTTCCCTTATAACCATGTTATAAGGGAAAATAATAATGATCGGGTCTCCATCCCGATCGTCTCATAGCAACCGTGCGTGAAAATCGCTTGAGGGTGAAATACCTGATTCAAGTAACAACTGATTGAGGCCTGCCATATATCAGCTTCCACAAATACTGCTCTTCTCTAGGGACTTTGGCACAGGGTCATTTTGAAAATGACAGGCAGAGGTAGAGGCAGGCCGAACCGCAGGGGTGGTAGGGGTCGGGGAGGTGAATGGGGTTGCGTGAAAATCGCACCGCATCCGCACTTGCTTGCGGATGCTTGCGATTTTCACGCAACCCCATTCACTTCTATGGGGCCTGCGTTGCGTGAAAAACGCACAAAGAGGAGCATGCTGCAATTTTCACGCACAAGTGAACAGCCCCATAGAAATGAATGGGTCAGTATTCAGTGCGGGTGCAATGCGTTCACCTCCCGCATCGCATCCGCGCGGAATACTCGCTCGTGTGAAAGGGGCCTAAGAGACAATTATTGGTCCATGTGACCATTTGTAAATAAATTATTTAGCTCTTGGCTTCCAGGCACAACAGACGCAGCACAGCACGGCAACGTCTCATCTGGCACGTCGAATAGGTTCTGGGGATCTTGGGGGGCGCAGCGAAAGAGACGGTAGCAGCAGAAAAGGAGGAGTCAGCCGAAGAGGAGAGGGAGGATGGAGTAGGAGGAGGAGAAGAAGATGCAGGCCTGCATGAAATCCGTGGCAGTAACACCAAATCTACACGGGTGCCACGGGTTGCATGCTTGATGGCCGTCAGAAGGTTCACCCAGTGGGCAGGAAAAAAAAGCTCCGACACTGTGTGCCAGAGATACATTCACTTGCCGCTGAACGTGGCCATATAGCTCTGGGATGCCCTTCTGGGAGAAATATTTCCTTCCGGGGACCTTCCATTGCAGTGTTCCAATGGCCACAAATTTTCTAAAGGCCTCCAAGTCCACCAGTTTATATGGCAGTAATTGGCGGGCTAGCCTGGGGTCAGCCGTTGGGCAAGAGGATTATCCGGTGTCATCATTTTTTTTATGCTCGAACATTTGAGCCACGGAAGCCTGCCTTGTGCCAGATAAATGCGACAATGGCACGGTGGAAGGTGGAGAGGAGGACAAATGGGAGGAGAAGGAGAAGAGGCAGGATGTAGAGCGCCGGGTGTGTGACTTTGTGGGTTCGGAGTGAGTTGCTCCCACTGGGCTCGGTGATGGGAGGCCAGGTGCCTTCTTAAGGCGGTCATCCCTAGGTGAGGTTTGGGCTTACTGTGACTTATGCGTTGACAGCACAGGCTGCATATGGCAACACTATTGTCAGCAGGTGACACGTTAAGAAAAGCCCACACTGTGGAGCCATGTGCTGGCATCCTGGGAGCGCAAGATGTGACCGTACATGGTGGATGGCTCGCTCCAGATATATTTGCAGTCTGCTTTTTGCCTCCTGTGCACTGCGAGTTCTGCCTGCTTCTCCTCTTTCTCCTCCCTATCCGCTGCTCCGTCTCTCCCTCAGAACTCCCCTTCTCTTCTGTTGTGGACACTCACGTGACATCCATCGACATGTCATCATCGTCACCTTCACCACCACTGACATTAGAGATCTCGGAGTAGGAAGCAACAGCGGGGACCACCCTCCTTGGGATGATCTGGGTACTGTCATCAGACCGCTGGGTGGCAGCCGTTGCTACCTCCTCTTCCTCATCCGATGCCAAGAATGGCTGCGCATCGGTCAGGTCTGGGAATGGATGGGAAAATAATTCCTCTAACTCGAGCAGAGGGGCTATGGTGGTGGTGGTGGTGTCTTTGGGGGTGCACACAGCAGAGAGTGAGGAGGGTGCAGATACAGAGAATGAGGAGGGTGCAGAAGTGGAAGGCTGAGTGAGCCACTCAGCCAACTCTGGTGTGTCCTTTGACATAATCGCACGCACCTTCTCCAACTTCCCACTTAGGCTCCGGACTGGTGCACCTCCCCGACCCCTACCACCCCTGCGGTTCGGCCTGCCTCTACCTCTGCCTGTCATTTTCAAAATGACCCTGTGCCAAAGTCCCTAGAGAAGAGCAGTATTTGTGGAAGCTGATATATGGCAGGCCTCAATCAGTTGTTACTTGAATCAGGTATTTCACCCTCAAGCGATTTTCACGCACGGTTGCTATGAGACGATCGGGATGGAGACCCGATCATTATTATTTTCCCTTATAAAATGGTTATAAGGGAAAATAATGGCATTCTGAATACAGAATGCATAGTAAAACAGCACTGGAGGGGTTAAAAAAAATAAAAAATAATTTAACTCACCTTAGTCCACTTGATCGCGTAGCCCGGCATCTGCTTCTGTCTCCTTTGTTGAATAGGACCTGTGGTGAGCATTAAGTACAGTTACAGGACTTTTGATGACGTCACTCCGGTCATCACATGGTACGTCACATGATCTTTTACCATGGTGATGGATCATGTGATGACCGGAGTGACGTCATCAAAGGTCCTGGAATGAATGCTCACCACAGGTCCTGTTCAGCACAGAAAGAGACAGACGAGATGGCGGCAGCGCCAGCAAGTGGATTAAGTTGAGTTAAATTTTTTTATTTTTTTTTAACCCCTCCAGCGCTAGTTTACTATGCATTCTGTATTCAGAATGCTATTATTTTCCCTTATAACCATGTTATAAGGGAAAATAATACAATCTACAGAACACCGATCCCAAGTCCGAACTTCTGAAGGGTGCAGAAGTGGAAGGCTGAGTGAGCCACTCAGCCAACTCTGGTGTGTCCTTTGACATAATCGCACGCACCTTCTCCAACTTCCCACTTAGGCTCCGGACTGGTGCACCTCCCCGACCCCTACCACCCCTGCGGTTCGGCCTGCCTCTACCTCTGCCTGTCATTTTCAAAATGACCCTGTGCCAAAGTCCCTAGAGAAGATCAGTATTTGTGGAAGCTGATATATGGCAGGCCTCAATCAGTTGTTACTTGAATCAGGTATTTCACCCTCAAGCATTAATTTTGTGGACACATGTATATTGAAAACCTCTATCACTATTTTGTGGAAGCTGATATATGGCAGGCCTCAATCAGTTGTTAGTTGAAGCAGGTATATTAAAACCCGCAATCTGTATTTTGTGGACGCAGGTATATGGAAAACCTCTATCACTATTTTGTGGAAGCTGATATATGGCAGGCCTCAATCAGTTGTTAGTTAAAGGGAACCTGTCACCAGTTTTATGGTGTCCTAACAAAGGGCAACATAAATAAGTGACTGATTCTCTTAGCAAAATGCTGGGTCACTTTCTTTAATTGACCCAGTCAATCTGCCAACATCTTGTATTGAAAAGCTCCAGCTGATAATGATGAGTCATGAATATTCATGAGCTTCTGACTCTCCCCGCCCACCTGCTGCTGAATGACAGTTTTTTCCATATGAATCTAGTAGCAGGTGGACAGGGGAGTGGCTATAGCTCTAAATTAAATATACACTGGACTCAACGACATCACGCTGGACTCAAATCAGCTCATTTGCATGCGGCATGCGGCATCTTTGTGTGTATATTTTGAGGTAACCATCTGTCACACCAGTAAGTGAATACATCTAAGGTACTTTTTAGTAGTTAATGATTGTATATAATTAGTTAGATTATAATCAAATATCCACATGACAGGTTCCCTTTAAAGCAGGTATATCAAAACCCGCAATCTGTATTTTGTGGACGCAGGTATATGGAAAACCTCTATCACTATTGTGTGGAAGCTGATATATGGCAGGCCTCAATCAGTTGTTAGTGGAAGCTGGTATATCACCCTCAAGCAGTAATTTTGTAGACGCAGGTATATGGAAAATCTCTATCACTATTTTGTGGAAGCTGATATATGGCAGGCCTCAATCAGTTGTTAGTTGAAGCAGGTATATTGAAACCTGCAATCTGTATTTTGTGGACGCAGGTATATGGAAAACCTCTATCACTATTGTGTGGAAGCTGATATATGGCAGGCCTCAATCAGTTGTTAGTTGAAGCTGGTTTATCACCCTCAAGCAGTAATTTTGTGGACGCAGGTATATGGAAAACCTCTATCACTATTTTGTGGAAGCTGATATATGGCAGGTCTCAATCAATTGTTAGTTGAAGCAGGTATATCAAAACCCGCAATCAGTATTTTGTGGACGCAAGTATATGGAAAATCTCAATCACTATTTTTTAGAAGCTGATATATTGCAGCCCTCAATCAATATTTTCTGGAATCATACACATGCACTATAATATACTTTCTATGTTAGAAAGTATATTATAAGTATATCACACCCCTCTGTGTATCACACCTATCGATAGCAAAACGTTACCAGTCCTTAACCTGTTTGAGACACTGTCACGGCTGAGGATGGGGAAAACCCTCAGCCGTGCGGTATCAGGAAATGTAAGGTCTCTACTTGGCCAGTAACACAGAATTAGGGAGCAGGTCACCTCCTAGAGCTTCCCTAATCTGACCCTGACTCCTAGCTGCATGAGCCGCCCTTGAAGGTAGGAGGGCTCATGCTCAGGAACCTTGGATCCCTTCTGACCCTCAGACAATCCCTGTACTAGGAGCTGGGTAGACAGCCCGTTTCTCCTGGACACGGAGTAACAGGAGTCTAAAATGGCCAAGCTATAAAGAAAGGGGAACATAAACAGACATATGGCAATGGCAGGTAAGTGCAACTAGAACCACACTTACTGACTCCCTACATATATGACTGCACAATTATGAATTACCCTTACAATATATGATCCTTGATGAAGATCACCTTTTTACACCTTTTTATATCTTTGTATATTTCTTATCTTTTTTATCTTTTTATGTGAAGGCTATACTGACAATCCTGGTCCAATCCTTTTAGGTGGGGTCACCTGACTCTATACAATATTAAAACATAAAAATCGCAAGGAAGACGCAATTCACACTGTTGCGTTTTTGAAGCGTTTTTAATGCGATTTTCCTCATAATGCAGTTTTAAGCCTGCAGTCCTACACTAAAAACATTTTTAAGACATTTTAATGTTGTATTTGTTTAAGGGGAGTAATATTTATTATATATCAGGCTTTTAACTTGAATGTGACATTTTAAATTGTTAGTAGAAATGCAGCAGTAATCAAATCCATCCCACATATTGCAACAAGCTGAACAAAGCATAATTGAGGGTGGGCCAATACCATATATAAGGAGTGAGAATCCACTCACTCGGTGGCCACTGAGGAAGGGGCGTAAGACCCTGAAACGCGTCTGGCATACAGAGTGAGCGTGGATTCAAAGAGAAGACAAAGGACGAAGAAACTATACTTCAAATTGAAAGCGCAAGAGATCCAGATCCAGATTCAAAATTACCGCCGCAAAGCAGTGACGTCATCTAAGCGTCTGCCCGGAACCCCAGAGCACCAGGTCACGTGGGACGCCACAGACGGCCGTGCTCGGCCACCTGGGAAATCGCGCTGCGGCTAGGCAGCAAGGAGGGGTGAGACCGGGAGACCTGAAGCGGCTGGACACTGTAAGTAATCTGGAGGCTAGTGCCTATGCGCTTCAGCCGTACGCATCTCTGTACTTACTCTCAAACACCGGACATTGACATATAGTCATTTTCATTGCCCCATCTGATACATTTGTTGGGGCTATTTTGAGGACTTCCTATAGTACCACTACTACTGTGCAGCACCGTAGGATTTGGGACACTGTTTGGATGAACTGTCATACATTGAACTTCAACATATTGTACCCATAACAGTGGCTTACCACCATACCGACTGCACAGTTGTTACCATATTTGTGGCGTCATATGTACATGATATAGGCTGCTATTGTAGTTATTTGATGTACGTTTTATGTGATTTTAGGGGTTTGTTTTTAGAGTATTAATTATTAAACATCAAATTATTCATCCATCTAGTGTTTCCCTGGTGTGTGTGCCCCCTCGTTTCTTCTATACATTTTTGCTTTCTTTGTGGTCCTGAGGGTAGGACTAGAGGGTGAGCACCTATCCATACGTGATAGGGGTGAGCCGCTGTATCCCAATTTACAATTTTCACTTTGTACCCTCAACAGCTGAGCTCCCCCTGTACCGATATGGACATCTGGGAACACTTAGATAATAAATATAAAAAAATTGAGGCTTTCACCTTCAATATAGAAGGTGAAACATCAACAGAAGTGACAAGATCCATGGATGATGTTTTTAAAATTCTTGAGAGGACTTTGCAGCGCCAACTGCGGAATAAATGGGAGATTAGATCACTTACGCAATATTTGGACAGGGGCTACATCCCTAAGGGTCTGACACTCACCAAGACACCTGCTTCTGATCTGGTGAATGACAGATTCAAAAAGGAATGGGATGGATTTCTGAGAGTACAATCAGAGGCCCTTGTCCAAATGATTATCAAAAGGAGGACACAAATGATAGAAGAAATGTCAGGGCAAATTGATACCCTAAAAAAGGAAATGGAAACATTCCCAAATAATGATGCAGTTCACAAATGGCATGAGAGAATCTGCAAAAATTTAGATATACTAGAAAGGGAAATAATAGGTAAAAAATCCAGGAAATTACAATATATGGACAGGAAAGAAAGCACTGAGGCTTATGAACAAAGGGAGGTTGAACACACTAACACACAGTTTGAGAATGTTAAAATCTCAAACAGGTATGAAGTATTGGCTACACCACATTTTTTAGACTTTACACCGCCACACCACCAAACACGAATAAGAAGCACACGCACCCCCACCCCGTCACGCCAAGAGATAAAGAAACACAGTCACAAAACACAGGGATATGTTCACGATTACAATTTGAGGGAGCGTCCGAGGGAATATCCACAAGGCAGAGGGCACCATCAGACACACAGACAGGAGCACAGACATTATCAGAACACGACACATCATCATACACCAATAACCAGCAGGTCACAAAGGCACTATCACAACGAAGAACACGGAGAGGACGACATGCACAAAAGGAGAAAACACAGAAATTAAAAACACCAACCACCAATGTTATAAACATCAGTGACATTGCACTTTCAGATACTCAGGTGCAGCTCCTAAATAAAGGTTTAAAGTTTGCCCCCACTAATCCTATAGATAAATTTGCTACATACATAGGAGTAGAGAAATTCATCAGACGCCTATGTCTGAAAAAATATTTCCTCAAAAATCCCATTAACAGGGAGATAGACATGGGAATTAATGTAAACAAATATGCACACACAGATCTCAAAGTTAGATCGAAAAAATTCCCCAGACAGGAGATAAGCAGTGAAATGGCCACCTTTAGGAATAATGTTGAACGTGACCTGAGAAGAACAAAAAGCCGCAGGGTCAATACAAATCTAAGTAGAGAAGAGATTAAGGCCATAAAATCTCTACAGGAGGAAAATAATATTGTAATTAGGCCAGCGGATAAGGGAGGTGCCGTAGTTATCCTCAATACAACAAACTATATAGAGGAATGCTATAGGCAATTAAGATCAGAGAACACCTATCAAAAACTAAAGGGAGACCCGACACAGGAATACTATAATATTTTGAAAGATTACTGTGCAAAGGGGATAAAAGCAGATTTCCTTACTGATCAGGAGGCCAAGTTCATTTTGGATACTGAGAGAAGAATACCAATGTTCTATTGTGTCCCCAAGATCCACAAAAACCTGGAAGCACCTCCAGGTCGCCCGATAGTGTCGGGTATCCAATCTATATCATGCAACCTATCCAAGTACATCGACCAATGGCTCCAACCATATGTCAAGCAGGTGCCATCATACATCCGTGACACCACTGACATCATCAAGACATTGGAGGAAGTCAATTGGGTAGATGGGTGGATCTTGGGGACATTGGATGTTGGATCACTTTATACAGTTATTGAACACACCAGGGGAATACAGGCACTATATGAACAACTGTCAGGAGATGCTGGACTCCCTGGGGAACAATTGGAGTTCTTGCTGGAAGGAGTGAGATATATTCTAACTCACAACTATTTTTCTTTCGAGCGGGAGTTCTATCTACAGTGTACCGGTACCGCCATGGGCACCAGATTCGCCCCCAGCTATGCCAATCTCTTCTTGGCCCAATGGGAGAGAGAGATCATTCTACCCAGGCTGGGGACGGATCTGGTGCTGTGGCGGCGGTACATTGATGACATTTTGTTCATTTGGCGTGACACGACTGAATCTTTAGACTTGTTCCTTAGCAACATTAACAACAATGATAAAAATCTAGTATTCAGCCCGATTGTCAGTCAAGAAAAAGTAGAGTTCCTTGACCTGGAAATATGGATTAGGGGAAATAGGCTACAATGCAATACGTTTTTCAAGCCTGTAGCCAAAAATAGCTTCATCAGATTTGCTAGCTGCCACCTTCCGCGGTGGTTAATCAATATACCAACTAGTCAGTTTCGCAGACTTAAGCGAAACTGTACTATTGATAGCAAGTTTGATGAAGAGGCTGCACACTTGAAACAGCAATTGCTGGAGAGAGACTACCCCGTTCAGATAATTGACAAATCACTGGAGAAAGTGAAGAAGATGGAACGAAAAGGCTTCTTTGAGATAGGCCCACCACAACCGCTAGATGAAATGTTGAGAATTATTCTCCCTTTTAGCTCACAATATAGAACAGTAGAACGGAGCATTCGAAAACACTGGGCACACCTGTTAGATGATAAATTAATTGGCCCACTTCTGAGTGATGTTCCAAAAATAACGTATACAAGGGCAAATAATCTGGCAGGTAAAATAGCCCCGACCGTTAAAGCTAAAAGGGATAGTCAACAACAACAAAGAAAAAATTGGCTAACAACCAATGGTTTTTTTAAATGTGGTAGATGCACGAATTGTAAGATCACTAGTTTCCCCAAAAAAACAACTAGGGTGAAATCTACAACAAATTCCTTTAGTGTAGAAATACAAGAGTGCCTTACGTGCGATTCCACTGATGTCATATATCTACTGGAATGTGGATGTAAGAAACAGTACATAGGCAGGACTAAAAGGACACTTAAAAAGAGGGTAGCCGAGCATGTGGCGAATATTAAAAAAGGCTTAGAAACGCATTCCCTATCGAAACATTTTAAAATTCAACACAATTGTGACCCAACTGGCCTAAAATTCACTGCCATAGAAAGGGTCAAAAAAATGTGGAGAGGAGGGAATCACATTGCTCACATGTCACGACAGGAATCCCGTAGAATTTTTGAATATGACACCATTATACCGAGGGGTCTCAATGCTGAGATGGAGGTGTTCGGGTTCCTGTAAACACTTGGGGGGGCTGTCCGGTGGGGATGAGATATCACAGGAGGGTCAGTTATTGACACTGTGATTCACCTCCCCACCGGATGACTCCCTACATATATGACTGCACAATTATGAATTACCCTTACAATATATGATCCTTGATGAAGATCACCTTTTTACACCTTTTTATATCTTTGTATATTTCTTATCTTTTTTATCTTTTTATGTGAAGGCTATACTGACAATCCTGGTCCAATCCTTTTAGGTGGGGTCACCTGACTCTATACAATATTAAAACATAAAAATCGCAAGGAAGACGCAATTCACACTGTTGCGTTTTTGAAGCGTTTTTAATGCGATTTTCCTCATAATGCAGTTTTAAGCCTGCAGTCCTACACTAAAAACATTTTTAAGACATTTTAATGTTGTATTTGTTTAAGGGGAGTAATATTTATTATATATCAGGCTTTTAACTTGAATGTGACATTTTAAATTGTTAGTAGAAATGCAGCAGTAATCAAATCCATCCCACATATTGCAACAAGCTGAACAAAGCATAATTGAGGGTGGGCCAATACCATATATAAGGAGTGAGAATCCACTCACTCGGTGGCCACTGAGGAAGGGGCGTAAGACCCTGAAACGCGTCTGGCATACAGAGTGAGCGTGGATTCAAAGAGAAGACAAAGGACGAAGAAACTATACTTCAAATTGAAAGCGCAAGAGATCCAGATCCAGATTCAAAATTACCGCCGCAAAGCAGTGACGTCATCTAAGCGTCTGCCCGGAACCCCAGAGCACCAGGTCACGTGGGACGCCACAGACGGCCGTGCTCGGCCACCTGGGAAATCGCGCTGCGGCTAGGCAGCAAGGAGGGGTGAGACCGGGAGACCTGAAGCGGCTGGACACTGTAAGTAATCTGGAGGCTAGTGCCTATGCGCTTCAGCCGTACGCATCTCTGTACTTACTCTCAAACACCGGACATTGACATATAGTCATTTTCATTGCCCCATCTGATACATTTGTTGGGGCTATTTTGAGGACTTCCTATAGTACCACTACTACTGTGCAGCACCGTAGGATTTGGGACACTGTTTGGATGAACTGTCATACATTGAACTTCAACATATTGTACCCATAACAGTGGCTTACCACCATACCGACTGCACAGTTGTTACCATATTTGTGGCGTCATATGTACATGATATAGGCTGCTATTGTAGTTATTTGATGTACGTTTTATGTGATTTTAGGGGTTTGTTTTTAGAGTATTAATTATTAAACATCAAATTATTCATCCATCTAGTGTTTCCCTGGTGTGTGTGCCCCCTCGTTTCTTCTATACATTTTTGCTTTCTTTGTGGTCCTGAGGGTAGGACTAGAGGGTGAGCACCTATCCATACGTGATAGGGGTGAGCCGCTGTATCCCAATTTACAATTTAGAACCACACTTACCTGCCACAGACACACAACCTGGAACCCACGTCCAAGTGCTGCTGTCCACAAACAACACAAAGGACACCGCACACACAGACATCACACGGGAACCCAGGAAACCATATTCTGCAATAAATAAAGACCAAACAAACATCTTCTAAACACCATACATAAACCTATGACCACAAGGGTGGCCCCCACTGGCAGATGGAATACACAGGAGGCTGCTCAAGCTAACCATGGCTGAAGTACCCCTCAGACAAGTGATATTCACTGAGGCTTTATAGGCCCAAGTAGCCACAACCACACAGACACACCCAGTGTTCACACACACAGAAGGGATTTAACCCTTCCAACACCAGGCAAGGGAAGACGGACTCTTAAAGGGGAATACACACATAAACAAACACACTTCACCTGTTGCCGCGGGCAACGGCATGCGTGGCAATCATGTCCTGGGGATCAGCCATAGGGCTGAGACACTGCCACCACATGCACACAACACCACACATTGCCACGGGCAACCAAGTGAAGGAAAGTGTCACAAAACCAACCACTGGCCGTGACAGACACATGACGTACCGGTACGGCAGGTTGTCCCGGTACTTAAGGACACATGACGTACCGGTACGTCATGTGTATTTCCGATCACCGCTGCCCGGTTGAGCAGGCACTTTGGATAAATGCGCGGGGGGGTCCCGTGACCCCCTGTGTCGGCGATCGCCGCAAACCGTAGGTCAATTCAGACCTGCGGTTTGCGGCTTTTTATGGTGCTGCGGCGGTGCCATCTGGTCTCCATGGGGCTGTAGGGAAGTATTGGAATGCATTGTAAAGGATTAGACCCCCAAAAGTTGAAGTCCCAAAGTGGGACAAAAAATAAAGTGAAAAAATAATTTTAAAAAATTAAGTTTTCCCCCCAAAAAAATAAAAGTTTTAAGTAAAAATAAACAAAAACGTCATTTTCCACAAATAAAGTTAAATTTTTTTAATAAAAAATAGAGGTAAAGAAAAAAATTTGACATATTAGGTATCGCCGCATCCGTATCGACCGGCTCTATAAACATATCACATGACCAAACTCCTCAGTAAAAAATTAAAAATAAAAACTGTGCTAAATAAACAGTTTTTTGGTCACCTTACATCACAAAAAGTACAACAGCAAGCGATCAAAAAGGCGTATGCTCACAAAAATAGTACCAATCTAACCGGCACCTCATCCCACAAAAAATGAGCCCCTACCTGAGACAATCGCCCAAAAAATAATAAAAACTATGGCTCAGAATATGGAGACACTAAAACATAATTATTTTTGTTTTAAAAAAGCTGTTATTGTGTAAAACTTACATAAAAAGTATACATATTAGGTATTGCCGCATCCGTATCGATTGGCTCTATAAAAATATCACATGACCTAACCCCTCAGATGAACACCGTAAAAAATAAAAAATAAAAACTGTGCTAAATAAACTATTTTTTGTCACTTTACATCACAAAAAGTGTAATAGCAAGCGATAAAAAAGTCATATGCCCCCCAAAATAGTGCCAATAAAACCTTCATCTCATCCCACGAATAATGAGACTATACCTAAGATAATCGCCTAAAAACTGAAAAAACTATGGCTCTCAGAATATGGAAACACTAAAACATGATTTTTTTTTGTTTCACAAATGATATTATTGTGTAAAACTTACATAAATAAATAAAAAAGTATACATATTAGGTATCGCCATGTCCGTGACAACCTGGTCTATAAAAATATCACATGATCTAACCTGTCAGATGAATGTTGTAAATAACAAAAAATATAAACGGTGCCAAAACAGCTATTTCTTGTTACCTTGCCTCACAAAAAGTGTAATATAGAACAACCAAAAATTATATGTACCCTAAAATAGTAGCAACAAAACTGCCACCCTATCCCGTAGTTTCTAAAATAGGGTCACTTTTTTGGAGTTTCTACTCTAGGGGTGCATCAGAGGGGCTTCAAGTGGGACATGGTGTCAAAAAACAAATCCAGCAAAAACAAATCCAAAAACCGTATGGCAT
The DNA here is from genome assembly GCF_905171765.1 of Bufo bufo. Lineage (NCBI taxonomy): Eukaryota > Metazoa > Chordata > Amphibia > Anura > Bufonidae > Bufo > Bufo bufo. The sequence continues at coordinate 307,570,045 of NC_053392.1, forward strand.
TCCTTTCCTTCTGCGCCCTGCCGTGTGCCCGTACAGCGGTTTACGACCACACATGGGGTGTTTCTGTAAACTACAGAATCATAGTTTTGTTTGCCTGTTAACCCTTGCTTTGTAACTTGAAAAAAAATTATTAAAATGGAAAATCTGCCAAAAAAGTGAAATTTTGAAATTGTATCTCTATTTTCCATTAATTCTTGTGGAACACCTAAAGGGTTAACAAAGTTTGTAAAATCAGTTTTCAATACCTTGAGGGGTGTAGTTTCTAGAATGGGGTCACTTTTTTGGCGTTTATACTCTAGGGATGCATCAGGGGGGCTTCAAATGGGACATGTTGTCAAAAAAACAGTCCAGCAAAATCTGCCTTCCAAAAACCGTATGGCATTCCTTACCTTCTGCGCCCTGCCGTGTGCCCGTACAGCAGTTTACGACCACACATGGGGTGTTTCTGTAAACTACAGAATCAGCCCATAAATATTGAGTTTTGTTTGGCTGTTAACCCTTGCTTTGTAACTGGAAAAAATTATTAAAATGGAAAATCTGCCCAAAAAGTTAAATTTTGAAATTGTATCTCTATTTTCCATTAATTCTTGTGGAACACCTAAAGAGTTAACAAAGTTTGTAAAATCAGTTTTCAATACCTTGAGGGGTGTAGTTTCTAGAATGGGGTCATTTTTGGGTGGTTTCTATTATGTAAGCCTCACAAAGTGACTTCAGACCTGAACTGGTCCTTGAAAAGTGGGTTTTTGAAAATTTCTGAAAAATTTCAAGATTTGCTTCTAAACTTCTAAGCCTTGTAATATCCCCAAAAAATAAAATGTCATTCCCAAAATGATACAAACATGAAGTAGACATATGGGGAATTTAAAGTAATAACTATGTTTGTAGGTATTACTATGTATTATAGAAGTAGAGAAATTGAAACTTGGAAATTTGCAAATTTTTCCAAATTTTAGGAAAATTTGGTAATTTTTTAAAAATAAAAATGAATTTCTTTTACTTCATTTTACCAGTGTCATAAAGTACAATATGTGACGAAAAAACTATCTCAGAATGGCCTGGATAAGTCAAAGCATTTTAAATGTTATCACCACATAAAGTGACACTGGTCAGATTTGCAAAAAATGGCCTGGTCCTTAAGGTGAAAATGAGCCCGGTCTCTGAGGGGTTAAAAGGACTTTTGTCGCCCTATTAGCTAGCATTTGGTGTCCCTAAGTTCCTAACAGCCTGTCCCTGCTCCAAAATGCAACCTCTCCCTACACTGGCAAAACACATAATGTAAAATGGCTTCCAGATCGGGTTCTGTTATAGGGTTGGGGATGTGTCCATGTGCTGAAATGTCTCAATTGGCTGTCCTGTCCCACCTGATGGTTGTGTCATAGGTCAAAGTTCAGCGCAATACAAAAGAATATGGCGTGCTGACATCGCATATGTTCGCATGTTCGGCGAATCGCGAACAAGCAAAGTTCGCCACAAAACGACTGCCGGGCAAACCACAAGGCCATCTCTACTTATGAGACCTCTTCATCACCCATTGAAACCTTGCTACCTAAAACACCAGCTCCCAGAAGGCAGGGTAGGAGATCAGAGGTTTTACCTAGGAAACAAACACACTGTGTCTGGCATATGCAATCGGGATAGGTTTTCACTGAGGGACAAGAGCATTTCTTGTATACCAGCACACTTTATATAAAGTTTTGCCCTGCCATAGAGGGCTAGCGACTAGGGTTGAGAGAACTCGAACTGTAAAGTTCGGGTTCGTACCGAACTTTAGGATTTTTGGACCCCGGACCCGAACATTTTAGTAAAAGTTTGGGTTTGGGTTTGGTGTTCGGCGCTTTCTTGGCGCTTTTTGAAAGGCTGCAGAGCAGCCAATCAACAAGTGTTTAACTCTGTGCCCTTAGAAGCCATCACAGCCATGGCTACTAATGGCATGGCTGTGATTGGCCAGTGCAGCATGTGACCCAGCCTCTATATACTGTAAGCTGGAGTCACGTAGCGATGCACGTCACTCTGCTGTTACTAGTGTAGAGAGAGGATGCGGCTGGTGATTTCAGGGAGAGAATAGGAGAGAATCTTTGGTTCAGAACGTGAATCTAACTCAGCAATCGACATACATTTAGTTGTGTGGGTGCAGGGCACAATCTTTTTTCCCTGCCCTGAGCCCAGTGACCGAAAAAAATTTTTTTTTACCCGTCTGTTAGTTAGGTGGGCGGCGGCGGCGGCCATTTTATGCAAGCTCAGTGCACTAGCACTGCATCTGAGCTTTTGTGACATTTAAAGGGAACCTGTCACCGGGATTTTGTGTATAGAGCTGAGGACATGGGTTGCTAGATGGCCGCTAGCACATCCGCAATACCCAGTCCCCATAGTTCTGTGTGCTTTTATTGTGTCAAAAAAACGATTTGATACATATGCAAATTAACCTGAGATGAGTCCTGTATGTGAGAGGAGTCAGGGACAGGACTCATCTCAGGGTAATTTGCATATGTATCAAATCGTTTTTTTGACACAATAAAAGCACACAGAGCTATGGGGACTGGGTATTGCGGATGTGCTAGCGGCCATCTAGCAACCCGTGTCCTCAGCTCTATACACAAAATCCAGGTGACAGGTTCTCTTTAAATCCAATCTTGGAAAACTGCACTAATAATATGGTTGTAAAAAATCACCCTTTTTTGGCAATATACAACATCTGGTGCATTTTCAGGATTAGTCAGTGTGCAATTTAAGCTAGAAATACAGCCATAATTTTCAGTTTTTTTTTAAAACACCCTTTTTTGCCAAAATCCACTATTTTACAGATCTGCAAGTGTGAAATTCAAGTTTAATATATACAACTTTCATATTCTGTTAGTAAAAAAACACACTTTTTTGGCAATATACAACATCTGGATTAGTCAGTGTGCAATTTAAGCTAGAAATACAACCATAATTTTCTGGGTTTTTAAAAACACACTTTTTTGCCAAAATACACCATTTTACAGCCCTTGCAGCAGCAGCACTTGGGAAATTTAAGGGTTATATACTGCTGTCATATTCAGTTATTAAACAAACACACATTTGGGGGGAAAAAGTATATTTTTCAGTCTTTGCTGCATATCTCATTGTGAGATACACACTTTAGATACTGTTTTTCTATTCAGGTATTTGAAATACAGCCATTTTGGGCATAAATCTTTAATTGCGGACTAGTGTGGGTCAGGACGTGTGAGAAACACCCTTTATATACAGGCGTTATATTCAGTTATTTGAAATACAGCCATTTTGGACACAAATCTTTAATTGCAGCCTAGTGTGGGTCAGGGCGTGTGAGATACACCCTGTATATACAGGGGTTATATTCTTCTATTAATAAAACACCCTTTTTTGGGCAAAATACACAATTTTTCCGCCCTTGCAGCATCAAGACGTTTGAAATTCCAGGGTTATATACTTCTGTCATATTCAGTTATTAAACAAACACCCATTTGGGCAAAAAAAAATTATTTGGCAGCCTTTGCTGCAGATGTCATTGTGAGATACACCCTTTATATACAGGGATTATATTCAGTTATTTGAAATACAGCCATTTTGGGCACAAATCTTTAATTGCGGCCTAGTGTGGGTCAGGGCGTGTGAGATACACCCTTTATATACAGGTGTTATATTCTTCTATTAATAAAACACCCTTTTTGGGGCAAATTACACAATTTTTCCCCCCTTGCAGCAACAAGACGTTTGAAATTCCAGGGTTATATACTGCTGTCATATTCAGTTATTAAACAAACACCCGTTTGGGCAAAAAAAATAAAAAATTGGCATCCTTTGCTGCAGATGTCATTGTGAGATACACCCTTTATATACAGGGGTTATATTCAGTTATTTGAAATACAGCCCTTTTGGGCACAAATCTTTAAATGCGGCCTAGTGTGGGTCAGGGCGTGTGAGAAACACCCTTTATATACAGGCGTTATATTCAGTTATTTGAAATACAGCCATTTTGGGCACAAATCTTTAATTGCAGCCTAGTGTGGGTCAGGGCGTGTGAGATACACCCTTTATATACAGGGGTTATATTCTTCTATTAATAAAACACCCTTTTTTGGGCAAAATACACAATTTTTCCGCCCTTGCAGCAACAAGACGTTTGAAATTCCAGGGTTATATACTGCTGTCATATTAAGTTATTAAACAAACACCCGTTTGGGCAAAAAAAAAAAATTTGGCAGCCTTTGCTGCAGATGTCATTGTGAGATACACCCTTTATATACAGGGGTTATATTCAGTTATTTGAAATACAGCCATTTTGGGCACAAATCTATAATTGCGGCCTAGTGTGGGTCAGGGCGTGTGAGAAACACCCTTTATATACAGGCGTTATATTCAGTTATTTGAAATACAGCCATTTTGGGCACAAATCTTTAATTGCGGCCTAGTGTGGGTCAGGGCGTGTTAGATACACCCTTTATATACAGGGGGTTATATTCTTCTATTAATAAAACACCCTTTTTTGGGCAAAATACACAATTTTTCCACCCTTGCAGCATCAAGACGTTTGAAATTCCAGGGTTATATACTTCTCACATATTCAGTTATTAAACAAACACCCATTTGGGCAAAAAAAAAATATTTGGCAGCCTTTGCTGCAGATGTCATTGTGAGATACACCCTTTATATACAGGGATTATATTCAGTTATTTGAAATACAGCCATTTTGGGCACAAATCTTTAATTGCGGCCTAGTGTGGGTCAGGGCGTGTGAGATACACCCTTTATATACAGGTGTTATATTCTTCTATTAATAAAACACCCTTTTTTGGGCAAAATACACAATTTTTCCGCCCTTGCAGCAACAAGACGTTTGAAATTCCAGGGTTATATACTGCTGTCATATTCAGTTATTAAACAAACACCCGTTTGGGCAAAAAAAATAAAAAATTGGCATCCTTTGCTGCAGATGTCATTGTGAGATACACCCTTTATATACAGGGGTTATATTCAGTTATTTGAAATACAGCCCTTTTGGGCACAAATCTTTAATTGCGGCCTAGTGTGGGTCAGGGCGTGTGAGAAACACCCTTTATATACAGGCGTTATATTCAGTTATTTGAAATACAGCCATTTTGGGCACAAATCTTTAATTGCGGCCTAGTGTGGGTCAGGGCGTGTGAGATACACCCTTTATATACAGGTGTTATATTCTTCTATTAATAAAACACCCTTTTTTGGGCAAAATACACAATTTTTCCGCCCTTGCAGCAACAAGACGTTTGAAATTCCAGGGTTATATACTGCTGTCATATTAAGTTATTAAACAAACACCCGTTTGGGCAAAAAAAAAAAATTTGGCAGCCTTTGCTGCAGATGTCATTGTGAGATACACCCTTTATATACAGGGGTTATATTCAGTTATTTGAAATACAGCCATTTTGGGCACAAATCTATAATTGCGGCCTAGTGTGGGTCAGGGCGTGTGAGAAACACCCTTTATATACAGGCGTTATATTCAGTTATTTGAAATACAGCCATTTTGGGCACAAATCTTTAATTGCGGCCTAGTGTGGGTCAGGGCGTGTTAGATACACCCTTTATATACAGGGGGTTATATTCTTCTATTAATAAAACACCCTTTTTTGGGCAAAATACACAATTTTTCCACCCTTGCAGCATCAAGACGTTTGAAATTCCAGGGTTATATACTTCTCACATATTCAGTTATTAAACAAACACCCATTTGGGCAAAAAAAAAATATTTGGCAGCCTTTGCTGCAGATGTCATTGTGAGATACACCCTTTATATACAGGGATTATATTCAGTTATTTGAAATACAGCCATTTTGGGCACAAATCTTTAATTGCGGCCTAGTGTGGGTCAGGGCGTGTGAGATACACCCTTTATATACAGGTGTTATATTCTTCTATTAATAAAACACCCTTTTTTGGGCAAAATACACAATTTTTCCGCCCTTGCAGCAACAAGACGTTTGAAATTCCAGGGTTATATACTGCTGTCATATTCAGTTATTAAACAAACACCCGTTTGGGCAAAAAAAATAAAAAATTGGCATCCTTTGCTGCAGATGTCATTGTGAGATACACCCTTTATATACAGGGGTTATATTCAGTTATTTGAAATACAGCCCTTTTGGGCACAAATCTTTAATTGCGGCCTAGTGTGGGTCAGGGCGTGTGAGAAACACCCTTTATATACAGGCGTTATATTCAGTTATTTGAAATACAGCCATTTTGGGCACAAATCTTTAATTGCGGCCTAGTGTGGGTCAGGGCGTGTGAGATACACCCTTTATATACAGGTGTTATATTCTTCTATTAATAAAACACCCTTTTTTGGGCAAAATACACAATTTTTCCGCCCTTGCAGCAACAAGACGTTTGAAATTCCAGGGTTATATACTGCTGTCATATTAAGTTATTAAACAAACACCCGTTTGGGCAAAAAAAAAAAAATTGGCAGCCTTTGCTGCAGATGTCATTGTGAGATACACCCTTTATATACAGGGGTTATATTCAGTTATTTGAAATACAGCCATTTTGGGCACAAATCTATAATTGCGGCCTAGTGTGGGTCAGGGCGTGTGAGAAACACCCTTTATATACAGGCGTTATATTCAGTTATTTGAAATACAGCCATTTTGGGCACAAATCTTTAATTGCGGCCTAGTGTGGGTCAGGGCGTGTTAGATACACCCTTTATATACAGGGGGTTATATTCTTCTATTAATAAAACACCCTTTTTTGGGCAAAATACACAATTTTTCCGCCCTTGCAGCACCAAGACGTTTGAAATTCCAGGGTTATATACTGCTGTCATATTCAGTTATTAAACAAACACCCGTTTGGGCAAAAAAAATAAAAAATTGGCATCCTTTGCTGCAGATGTCATTGTGAGATACACCCTTTATATACAGGGGTTATATTCAGTTATTTGAAATACAGCCCTTTTGGGCACAAATCTTTAATTGCGGCCTAGTGTTGGTCAGGGCGTGTGAGAAACACCCTTTATATACAGGCGTTATATTCAGTTATTTGAAATACAGCCATTTTGGGCACAAATCTTTAATTGCGGCCTAGTGTGGGTCAGGGCGTGTTAGATACACCCTTTATATACAGGGGGTTATATTCTTCTATTAATAAAACACCCTTTTTTGGGCAAAATACACAATTTTTCCGCCCTTGCAGCACCAAGACGTTTGAAATTCCAGGGTTATATACTGCTGTCATATTCAGTTATTAAACAAACACCCGTTTGGGCAAAAAATAATAATTTGGAAGCCTTTGCTGCAGATGTCATTGTGAGATACACCCTTTATATACAGGGGTTATATTCAGTTATTTGAAATACAGCCATTTCGGCCACAAATCTTTAATTGCGGCCTAGTGTGGGTCAGGGCGTGTGAGAAACACCCTTTATATACAGGGGCTATATTCAGTTATTTGAAATACAGCCATTTTGGGCACAAATCTTTAATTGCAGCCTAGTGTGGGTCAGGGCATGTGAGAAACACCCTTTATATACAGGGGTTCTATTCAGGTATTTGAAATACAGCCATTTTGGGCAAACAAATTTAATTGAGGCCTAGTCTGGATCAGGGCGTGTGAAATACACCCTTTATATACATGGGTTCTATTTAGGTATTTAAAATACAGCCATTTTGGGCAAACAAATTTAATTGAGACCTAGTCTGGTTCAGGGCTTCAGATGTCATTGTGAGATACACCCTGTACATACTGTTGTTCTATTCTACTATTAATTAAACACCCATTTAGGGCAAGATCCTAAATTCGAGAAATATGAGGAGAGCGTCAAATAAGGGACGTGGCCAGGGGCGTAACTAGAAGTGACTGGGCCCCACAGCAAATATTTGTAAGGGCCCCTCCAGCGCGCTTTGCACCTCCCTCCTCCTGTGTAAACCCCACTCCTTTGGCACAGTGTAGCGGTATACTGTATATTGTGTGGCACAGTGGATGCTATATGTGTATAACATAAACATATTTATGACATACTTGACCCTTGGGGATCTCGGACACCACTTCAACACTTGGCCGGGGGCTCGGCGGAGCTGATGTTGTGCTTTATCCTAATGAGAAAGATTTCATAATAAGGATTTGGAGAAGGGGCAGAGGAATAGCAGAGCAGGGAGAGGCTGGTGCTGCTACTAGGGGGTCATACCATGGGGGAGTAATATAGCCCACTATAATGCCCCCCCCCCCCCTCAGTAGTAATAATTCTCCTTATAATGTGACAGTGCAAAAATACCCCCTTGTAATGCCCCCAGTTGAGCTAATGTCCCCATAGTGCCCCCATAATGTCCCAGTATAAAATACCCCTATATAGTGCCCCCAGTAAATTCCCCCATAGTGCTCCTCTCCCCCCTTCCTGCTAGTGCCCCCCATAATGTACCAGTATAAAATGCCCCATATATAGTGCCCCAGTAGATGCCCCTCAGTGTCCGGCCTCTGATAGGCTGCCGGCCTAGTGTCCCCCATAATGCCCCCCAATAATGTGCCAGTAAGTGTCCCCATAGATGCCCCCCCATCATGTGCCAGTATCAAGTGCCTCTCTCCTCCCCCCCATATGTCCCAGTATCATAGTGCCATCTTTCCCCCCCAATGTGCCAGTATCAAGTGCCTCTCTCCTTCCCACCCCCCATGTGCCAGTATCATAGTGCCAAACCCCCCCATGTGCCAGTATCAAGTGCCTCTCTCTTCCCCCCATGTCCCAGTATCATAGTGCCATCTCCCCCCCCCAAAAAGTGCCAGTATCAAGTGCCTCTCCCCTCCATGTGCCAGTATCATAGTGCCAAACCCACCCATGTGCCAGTATCAAGTGCCAACCCCCCCCCACATGCCAGTATCAAGTGCCTCTCTCCTCCCCCCCATGTCCCAGTATCATAGTGACATCTCCCCCCCACACAAAACAAGTGCCAGCATCAAGTGCCTCTCCCCCCCCATGTGCCAAGATCAGGTGCCTCTCCCCCCCCCCAGGTGCCAGTATCAGGTGCCAACCCCCCTCCCCCCCCCAGGTGCCAGTATCAGGTGCCTCTCCCCCCCCCCATGTGCCAGTATCAGGTGCCAACCCCCCCCCAGGTGTCAGTATAAAGTGCCTCTCTCCTCCCCCCATGTCCCAGTATCATAGTGCCATCTCCCCCCCCCCCCACAAAAAAAGTGCCAGTATCAAGTGCCTCTCTCCCGCTCCCCCCCATGTGCCAGTATCAGGTGCCTCTCTCCCCCCCATGTGCCAGTATCAGGTGCCAACCCCCCCCCAGGTGTCAGTATAAAGTGCCTCTCTCCTCCCCCCATGTCCCAGTATCATAGTGCCATCTCCCCCCCCCCCACAAAAAAAGTGCCAGTATCAAGTGCCTCTCTCCCGCTCCCCCCCATGTGCCAGTATCAGGTGCCTCTCTTCCCCCCATGTGCCAGTATCAGGTGCCAACCCCCCCTCCCCCCCAGGTGCCAGTATCAGGTGCCAACCCCTCTCCCCCCCATGTGCCAGTATCAGGTGCCTCTCTCCCCCCATGTGCCAGTATCAGGTGCCAACCCCCCCCCCCCAGGTGCCAGTATCAAGTGCCCCCCGCTCCCCCCATGGCAGTAACAGTCGGGTATTAAAAAATAATAATAAACACTTCTACTTACCTCCATGTCAGCGATGCGATGCAGCCTCTTCCTGTGTCCCGCCCTGTATGTCCATATATGGAGTCAGTGCTTGTATTTCAGAAAAGTTTCAGCTGGGATTCGAACCCACGACCTTCTGTATCAGAGGCAAAGCACCTAACCACACGGCCATAAGAGCTGCCTTGCTGCTGACTGAAAAAATATGAGACTTCTACTGTTATAGCTGGCTAAGTGTACATCTATACACATGACAGCTGCTCATATATAGAGATATAGCAGAGCTGAGTGTGCTGGGACAGCTGTCATATAGAGATATAGTAGTGCTGGGTGTGTTGGGGCAGCTGTCATGTGTATAGATGTACACTTAGCCAGCTATAACAGTAGAAGTCTCATATTTTTTCAATCAGTTGTAATGCAGCCTTTATGGCTGTGTGGGTAAATGTTTTGCCTCTAATACACTGATACATTGGAGGTTGTGGGTTTGAATCCCAGACACATCAGGAGACTTTAGGAGACAGTAAGATTAGATCACATTAGCGAGGGGGCCTGGTCAGCCGCTGCTGCTGTGGGGCCCTGAACATTAAGCCGCTGCTGCTGTGGGGCCCTGAACATTAAGACAAGAATCGATATTTAACTAACTTGAAAATAATAGAATAATGAGCGAGCACTCATACACTTGGCAACCAAATTGACATGTGCAGAAAATATTTATTAAATCCCCATAAAATACAAGTAATAAAATTTATAAGAACAATGTAGCAATAATATACAACATTACAGTCACATAAATTGTGGTAGATATGATCGACACTATATTCATATGACTCAATAGTGTCGATAAATTCAATAACATATTTCACACCCAAAAACTTCAAGTATATGCTGTTATTTGGGAAAGAGGGGGTATTATCTTCTAGAGCTCTATCCCATTTTGGGAAACTGAATGTCACTGAAAATGTTGTAGGTGTATTCACTGGGAGCGCAATATGTTCATAAAGTGTCCACAGGAATCCTGATAATGTGAAAAGTCTCTTATAGCATATGCTTTTAAGGTCGATATGAGCTTTGAATTGAAGAAAACTTTAAATCGATATTTGGCTTACCGTCAAGCGTCTGCTGTCTCCCTATTGCTTCAATGGAGCTTTAAATATTTGCCGGCTTATTCAGTCGCTCCATACAGCAAGCTGGTTTAAATTTTGCGGGAGTTCCAAAGATCGCAGGAGTTGCCACTCTGTTCAGCAATTTCCTTTGGTGCAGCTTTCGACGATAAGAATAATTAATCCTTTACTGTAGAAATTTTCTTCTGTATGGCCATACAGTATTATTGGAGGCTTTTCAATGCAGGTACATCACTTGTTTCACCATACGCGTTACGGGTAGATTCACTCTCCCTTCCTCAGTGGTCCACTGAGGAAGGGAGAGTAAATCTACCCATAACGCGTATAGTGAAACAAGTGATGTACCTGCATTGAAAAGCCTCCAATTATACTGTATGGCCATGCAGAAGAAAATTTCTACAGTAAAGGATTAATTATTCTTATCGTCGAAAGCTGCACCAAAGGAAATATCGATTTAAAGTTTTCTTCAATTCAAAGCTCATATCGACCTTAAAAGCATATGCTATAAGAGACTTTTCACATTATCAGGATTCCTGTGGACACTTTATGAACATATTGCGCTCCCAGTGAATACACCTACAACATTTTCAGTGACATTCAGTTTCCCAAATTGGGATAGAGCTCTAGAAGATAATACCCCCTCTTTCCCAAATAACAGCATATACTTGAAGTTTTTTGGTGTGATATATGTTATTGAATTTATCGACACTATTGAGTCATATGAATATAGTGTCGATCATATCTACCACAATTTATGTGACTGTAATGTTGTATATTATTGCTACATTGTTCTTATAAATTTTATTACTTGTATTTTATGGGGATTTAATAAATATTTTCTGCACATGTCAATTTGGTTGCCAAGTGTATGAGTGCTCGCTCATTATTCTATTACTACATTTGCCTTTTAAGAGAGGGTGGGGTGATTCCCTCTATATGAGCTTGCAGCACCATACCTTAACTACTTGCTAGTGAGCCACCACAACCTATCACTAACTTGAAAATAAACTGTCACACACGCTGCCGGGGCGCTGGGCCCCCTTGGCAGCCCGGGCCCCGAAGCAGCTGCTTCCCCGGTAGTTACGCCACTGGACGTGGCCCAGGTTGTGGTGCTGCTGGTGGAGGTCCTGTTGCAGGGAGAGGACGTGGTCGATCTGTGCCAGCTACATGCACAAGTGAAACACCTTCCTCAGGTGAGAGTAGGCGACAGAACCTGCAGCGGTATTTGGTCGGGCCTAATGCGGCTCTACGAATGGTGAGGCTTGAACAAGTACAGGAGATAGTAGATTGGGTTGCTGACAGTGCCTCCAGTTCCTTCTCATTGTCTCCTGCTGAAAGATCAGAGTTGGCACCTGCAGCCCATGTCCATCAGTCTTTCACCTCACCCCCTTGCAAATCAGCCAAGCAGTTTGAGCCCCAAATCATGCAGCAGTCTCTTCTGCTTTTTGATGACTCTGTTAGCAGGGTTTCCCAGGGCCATCCACCTAGCCCTGCCCCAGAAGTGGAAGAGATTGAGTGCACCAATGCCCAACCACTTATCTTTCAAGATGAGTACATGGGAGGACCATCGAGGCACGTCTCGGATGCTGGGGCTTTCGAAAGTGTGCAGACCGACAAGATGGGCAGGGGTGAAGAATGGCTGGAAGATGATGTGGAGGACGATGGAATCAAGGTCATGTGAGTGACCTATGTAGTTCAGAGGAAGAGGCGGTGGTCGCACAGAGCCACCAGCACAGCAGAAGAGGGAGCAGGATGCAAAAGCGGAGCGGCCGTCCTCTAGACAGTACACCTGTTACTGCCCACCGCAGCAAGGGACCGAGCACACCAAAGCCAGCTCCAAGGAGTTCCCTGGCGTGGCAGTTCTCCTGACAATGTGCTGACGGCAAGACACGAGTGGTTTGCACGCTGTGCAATCAGAGCCTGAAGCGAGGCATAAACGTTCTCAACCTGAGTACAACCTGCATGACCAGGCATTTACATGCTAAGCACGAGCTGCAGTTGAGTAGACACCTCAAAAACCAAGAAAGGTCTCTGGCTCCTCCTGCTTCCTCTTCTGCTGCAGTGTCGACCTCTTCATCCACCTCTGGAGTGACAGTGCCACCTGCCACCCCGCAAACAGAGGATATTCTAGCAACACCACCACCTGTGTCACCAACCATCTCCACAATGTCCCACGGAAGCGTTCAGCTTTCCATCTCCCAAACACTGGAGAGGAAGAGGAAGTACCCACCTACCCACCTGCGATCCCTAGCCCTGAATGCCAGCATTTCTAAATTACTAGCCTTTGAAATGCTGTCATTACGTCTGGTGGAGACGGATAGTTTTAAAGGCCTTATGGCAGTGGCTGTTCCACAGTACGTCGTGCCCAGCCGCCACTACTTTTCCAGGCGAGCCATCCCTTCCCTGCACAACCAAGTAGGGTACAAAATCAGGTGTGCACTGCGCAACGCCATCTGTGGCAAGGTGCACCTCACTACGGATACGTGGACCAGTAAGCACAGTCAGGGACATTATATCTCCATAACAGCACACTGGGTAAATGCAGTGTCGGCTGGGCCTCAGGCGGATAGCAGTTTGGCGCATGTCCTTCCACCACTGAGGATTGCAGGGTGCTTCAGTTTGCCTCCTGTTGCTTCCTCCTCCTACTCCACTTCCTCATCTTCTACCGGCTCCTCATCCGGTCAGCGTAACACCTTCACCACCAACTTCAGCACAGCCAGGGGTAAACAACAGCAGGCAGTTTTAAAACGTATCTGTTTGGGGGACAAACCCCACACCGCGCTGGAGCTGTGGATGGGCATGGAGCAACAGACCGATGAGAGGTTGGTGCCAGTGAGCCTCAAGCCCGGCATGGTGGTGTGCGATAATGGGCGAAATCTCGTTGCAGCTCTGGGACTAGCCAGTTTGACGCACATCCCTTGCCTGGCGCATGTGCTTAATTTGGTGGTGCAGAGATTCCTTAAAAATTACCCCGATATGTCCTAGCTGCTGCATAAAATGCGGGCCGTCTGTGCGTGCTTTCGGTGTTCTCACCCTGCTGCTGCTCGCTTGACAGCGCTGCAGCGTAACTTCGGCCTTCCCGCTCACCGCTTCATATGCGACGTCTCCACAAGGTGGAACTCCACCTTGCACATGCTGGCCAGACTGTGCGAGCAGCATCAGGCGATAGTGGAGTTTCAGCTGCAGCACGCACGGGTGAGTCGCTATGCGGAACAGCACCACTTCACCACCAATGACTGGGCCTCCATGCGAGACCTGTGTTCCTTGTTGCGCTGTTTTGAGTACTCCACCAACATGGCCAGTGCCGATAACGCCATTCTCAACGTAACTATCCCACTTCTATGCCTCCTTGAAAAAACGCTGCTGGCGATGATGGAAGAGGATGTGGCACAGGAGGAGGAAGAGGGATCATTTCGTAGGGTTTCCGGCCAGTCATTCACAAGTTGCTCTGAGGGTGGGTTCCTACACCCACAAACGCCAGGTACACAATTGTTCAGCCAGGGCATAGTTCTGGAGGATGACGAGGTGGAGGAGGAGGAGATGGAGGAGGAGGAACCATGTTCACAGCAGGGTGGCACCCAGACCAGCTCATGGCCATCACTAGTGCGTGGCTGGGGGGATACAGAGGACACAGATGATACACCTCCCACAGAGGACAGCTTTTCGTTGCCTCTGGGCAGCCTGGCACACATGAGCGATTACATGCTGCAGTGTCTCCGCAACGACCGCCGAGTTTCCCACATTCTAACTTGTGCTGATTACTGGGTGGCCACGCTGCTGGATCCCCGTTACAAGGACAACGTACGGTCCTTAATTCCCTCACTGGAGCATGATCGTAAGATGCGCGAGTACAATTTGAAGAGGGGCATTAAGGAGGCGAAGCACTGCTACAAAACAAAAATACAACATCATTTTATAAGCTCTGATTCCCGACGCATGTGGCAGGGTATCAAGTCCATTACGAATTATAAGAGCAACACCTGTTCTATCAACACCGGAAATTCTTTCTCTCCTGATGACCTAAATCATTTTTTTGCACGATTTGAGAAAGACAATGAGCTGTCTATCATCAAATTAGCCAAGCAAGAGGCTCCATCATGTTCCCTGATGCTGAGAGCACATGAGGTAGAATGGGCCTTAAACCACATTAATCCCCACAAAGCAGCTGGCCCTGATGAAGTTCCTGGAAAAGTCCTGAAAACAGTGTTTACCAGTATGTTTAACAGCTCACTAGAGCAGGCCATTGTCCCCACTTGCCTGAAGTCCTCCACAATTGTCCCAATTCCAAAACAGGCGGGGGTGAAGACCTTAAGTGATTATCGCCCGGTGGCTCTCACTCCTATTGCTATGAAGTGCTTTGAACAACTTGTCCTCAGGCACATGAAGAGCAAGATCTGCACCTCCATGGACCAATACCAGTTTGCTTACAGAGCATATAGGTCAACTGAGGATGCTGTCTCACTTACCCTTCACACTGCGCTGTCACACCTGGAGCAGAGAGAAAGCTATGTGTGGATGCTGTTCATTGATTACAGCTCGGCCTTTAACACCATCCCTCCCAACAAGTTGGCAACGAAACTGAACAACAGTTACCGTCACTGGATGACATCTTCACTGCTCGCTGCAGCAACAGGGCAAAAATTATCTGCCGGGGATCCAACTCAACCCGGCCACAGCCTTTTCATTCCCCTACCCTCTGGTAGGCGTCTTAGCGCCCTACATGCCCGCACCACTAGGCTGAAGAACAGCTTTTACCCCAAAACAATCAGTCTCCTAAATGCTCAGAGATTATTGCCCCTTCCTAGGATAGAAACTACCACAGACTGAAAGTGACTGTGCATTCATGAACCCATGATGATCTCTTGTCTGCAGTGGTGTCTGATCAGTGTGTATATATACTCATAAGCACTTCCTACTTTGCTCTTGCTATATATATGCTGTGAACTGTGAATAGTGATGCTTTCTAGTGCAAGTTTTTTTTTTTTTCTAGTGTAATGCTTTAGTTTAAATGTCAGTTCTTGTTCCTCTGTCCATGGCATCTAGGATTGCTCCAAACAACATTTCATTGTATTGTACATTGTATTACATTGTATTGTACAGTGACAATAAAGGCACCTTATCTTATCTTATCTTACAAGCGCACGCTGGTAGACGCGCTGCTAGTGGCATTCCCACCTGACAGCGGGGGTACTGTGGAAGCACAAGGCAAAGGCAGAGGACGAGGAAGAAGTCGCCAACGCAGCTGGGGCACCGCCAGCACCTCAGAAGGCAGGGTTAGCACGGCCGAAATGTGGAAAAGCTTTGTCAGCACGCCACAACAACCAGCACCACCAGCTGATATGGAACGTCTTAGCAGGAGGCAGCATTTCACCAACATGGTGGAGCAGTATGTGTGCACACGCCTACACGTACTGAATGATGGGTCTGCCCCCTTCAACTTCTGGGTCTCCAAATTGGGCCCATGGCCTGAGCTTGCCCTTTACGCCTTGGAGGTGCTGGCCTGCCCTGCATCCAGTGTATTATCTGAACTTGTGTTTAGCGCGGCAGGGAGCGTCATCACAGACAAGCGCAGCCGCCTGTCCACAGCCAACTTGGACAAGCTCACGTTCATTAAAATGAACCAGGCATGGATCCCACAGGACTTGTCCGTATCTTGTGCAGAATAGACATGTATACCTGCCTTAACCAGCCATTGTTATACTGCAGCGCAATTGCTCATTCTTGTATTTTGGATATTTCACACTCTTTTGGAGTGTACCCTAATTTAAAAAAAAAATTATAATTAAAACCAAAAAACATTGTTGGCTACCTCATCCTCCTCCACCGCCGCTTCCACCTACACCGCTTCGTCCACCGCCTCCTCAAACTCCTACTCCATATGGAACTCCACCTCATAAATCACTACTTTGTCAGTTACATTTTATGGTGAAATTCACCAATTTTTGGGTGTGAAGTACCACTGCTATACCTAGTAGACAGGTTAAAAAAAAATAAAAAATTGTCAGTTACATTTTCTGGTGAAATTCACCAATTTTTGGGTGTGATGTACCACTGCTATACCTACTAGAGCGGTAAAAAAAGAATTGTCAGTTACATTTTTGGGTGAAATTCAAAATTTTTTGGGTGTAATATACCCCTCCTCTACCTAGTTGACAGCTAAATAAATTACATTCTTGGGTTCACATTTTACAATTTTGTACGTGATTAAACCCCTGCTCTGCACAGGTGACAGGGAATAAAATTTCAGAAATTCTTCTTTAATTGATGCGTGCCACCTCCTTTCATTCAATGCTTAAACTTTAACAAGTTGTACCATATTTGAGCTTCAATAATTTGTCCCACATTTGCGCTTTACTCATTTGGCCCACATTTGCGCTTCAATAATTTGTCCCACATTTCCGCTTTACTAATTTGTACAACATTTGCGCTTCAATAACTTTTCCCACATTTGCGCTTCTGTAATTTGTGCCACATTTGCACCTCAATAACTTTTCCCAAAAATGTTTTATACATTTATCTCCCTTAAATGTGGTCTCTCTTTCTCACGCTCCCTCTCCAGCGTGGAACCCTGATTCGCCGATAACCGTGATCAACATGGTAGGCTCAGAAAAGAACATCGGAAGATATCCAAAGATATCCAAATGGATGGTGGATGTCTCTGGGGCACCTCTACATAGGTGACAGGAACCTAAATTAAAAAAAATCGTCAATTACATTGTCAGGTGACATTTTTCAAATTTTGCCGGATAGAAACCCCTGCTCTGCATAGTTGACAGGGAATAAAATTTAAGAAATTCTTCATTAATTGATGCGCGCCACATCCTTTCATTCAATGCTTAAACTTTAAAAAGTTGTCCCACTTTTACGCTTTAATACTTTAAATTTGAAAAAATTAATCCTCCCTTGGATGTGGTCTCTCTTTCTCACGCTCCCTCTCCAGCGTGGAACTCTGATTCGCCGATAACCGTGATCAGCATGGTAGGCTCAGAAAAGAACATCGAAAGTTTATAGAGAAGATATCCAAATGGATGGTGGACGTCACAGGGACGTGCAATCAGGCAGAAGTTAGCTAGAGTAAACAAAGCGGTAGCAGGGCCTCTCCTGGCTAACCTTTACAAATCCAAAATATTCCTTAGAATTTTTTATTAATCATTCCAATAACAGGGCATCTTAAGAGTCCTGTATTGTTATTTATCGTCACTACCTCCCCGAGTCGGGAGTGGGTAATTGCCGCGCGCCCCCTCCTTAACTTGGAAGCTTATGCTTCAATACTTTGTCCCACATTTCTGCTCGATTACATTTAATTTCATCCATTTACCTCCCTTGCAAGTGGTATCCTTTTCTCAGGCTCCCTCTCCAGCCTGGAACCCTGATTCCCCGCCACCCGTGATCACCATGGTAGGCGCATAAAAGAACATCGAAAGTTGATAGAGCAGATATCAAATTGTATCATGAACATCACGGGGACGTGCGACATGGTGGGGCAGTAAGTGTGCACACGCCTACACAAACTGACTGACAGGGGTCAGCACCTGCAACTTCTGGGTCTCCAAATTGGGCACATGGCCTGAGCTTGCCCTTTACGCCTTGGAGGTGCTGGCCTGCCCTGCAGCCAGTGTATTGTCTGAACGTGTGTTTAGCACGACTGGAGGGGGTTATCACAGGTTATATTTCCCAATGTTTTGGGGTGTACCCTAATTTAAAAAAAATAAAAAAAATTTAAAACCAAAAAGCAGTGTAGGCTACCTCCTCCTCCACCGCCGCTTCCACATCCACCGCCACATCCACCGCCTCCTCAACCTCCTACTCCATATGGACCTCATCCTCCTAGATCAAGATTATTATTTTTTGTTTTTACATATTTTATGTTATTTAAAGTCATTTCCCTATCCACATTAGTTTGCAGAGCACTTGCCTTGCTCTTAACCACATTTTGATGCCATTTGCAGCCCTCTAGCCCTTTACATGACATTTTTACAGCCATTTTAGTGCTCAAAAGTTCGGGTCCCCATTGACTTCAATAGACTTCAGGTTCGGGGTCAAGTTCGGGTCCCGAACTCGAACTTTTTTGTGAAGTTCGGCCGAACCCGTTGAACCCGAACATCCAGGTGTCCGCTCAACTCTACTAGCGACACCTCTACTACTAATTACTGCTTGAGGAGAAGAAAAAAATGTATGTAGTCTTGTCTTGTGTGCAACCCTTTATAGGCATCAAAAGGGGATGGGCCAAAGTGATAGATTTTTCGCATATTTAATTAATATTGCTGGTTAACATGTCTTCTGCTTTGAGTAAAGGTTAATCGAGTTTAACCATTGTGTGCTGCCATAGGACGTTCAGAAAGTCTAAAATTCTGTTTTCACTTTCTCACTATAGTGTATTGAGTGCAGATTGCTGAAAAAACATGATTTTTTTTTTATTTTAGCACAAGGCCACAACATAATAAAATGTAAAGAAAATTTAAAATGGTCTGAATATTTTCCGAATGCATTGTAAATAAAACTACAATAAAAGATCCTGACTGCTCACACTTATTCCATATTCTGCTCTTCTAAAGAAATTAGCCATGTTGTAACCAATTATACACACATACAGGCTCATAGGGGAGCAGGTGAATCCACCGATGTGCCCCTTAGTAAATTGGGTCTCTAGTTCCCCACCCTCTGCACAAATGACAAATGGCACAGTTGACTGATTGCACTATATATAGATAGCAGCACATAACATCTCAATCAGCCTATGTTTATATGAAAAACTGGGTAGTTTATTTGATAAGCTACAGCTGTAGCAGGGTTAACACACACACTCTTAACTCAAATTTCTTAACTCATCATGTTATCTTGAAACAAAAGCCATTGAAAAGCAATTGAAGGTGTTTTTCATAAAGCATGAGTGTTAACTCTACTACATCTGTTCCCAGTTTATTAGTATAGATGCATTGGATGGTTTAGGTGACTTATAGATACAGAAGCAGGACTTCCAGAAACCTCTTTCATCAGGGACCTGCCTTATGGAATACTCTGCAGGGACCCCTATAATTAATCATCTTTAAGGTCTTGCTGCTGTCTTCTGCTGTGTAAGCAGATATTATTTGCATGTAGTAGTACAGTGGGTCCTGAAAGGATTTGGACTTTTCTGGACCTCTACGACCACCTTGGTTTGATGTCACTGACGTCAGGAGAGATATTTCTCAGTCGGCAATAACATGACACACACACACAGGTATCACTGAGAAATATTCTAACTTTATTATGCTATCGCTTGGCCTTATATAGGGAGTAGAAAAGTTTGCATAACAACAGTGTTTAAACCAATCATAAAGATAAACATTGGTGCTCATACAGATACTACAGGAACATCCTTATATGGTATGTGTATGTGCAGTAAGCAAAAAAAATAGGTTTTAATCAGTCACATATAAGAATGTACGCAGTTGTGCCGAATGACCCTGAATAAGGCAAGAACATTTGTACTAGTTCTGAGGGATTCCCAGAATCTGTCCTGGGACAGATAAGTGAACGTAACTCACAGCGGAGGAACTTGAAACAGTGCGTGGGAGAGATGTTATAACAATTCTTTACATATTTAGAACAGGAACAAGATGGAGTCACATTTATCTTCCATCCCCTCTTAGAACCAAATTTCTTAGATAATGTGGTTCTTACCCTTTTCCCTGTATACCGCCAGATATTTTCTATATCCTTCATGTGAGTTGTCTTCAGGATTAGGCAGCAGAGTCTCATAAAATGACATATTTGATACTCCTTTCATTATCAGTTTCCGTACACATGGTATGATACATGTTGCAACTATTGCTATTACTATAATAATTATCAGTATAATGATTCCCAACTGTACAAGTGCCTGTTTCCAGTTAGTGAACCAGCCAAAATACTGATCCCAAGGGTTATAGATACCTGAGTTTCTTTTGAGCTTGATAAATCCTCGAGTTTCTTTATTGCCAGTGTGACCTTACCATTAGGGCCGGTGTTGTTGGGTATGAACGTGCAGCAGGATAAGGGGTCCGTCAATACCTTACAGACACCACCTCTTTTTGCAAGTATCATATCGAGTACCATGCAGTTTTGAAATGTCCTAATGGAATCTGCTGGAATCCTGTAACTGTTCTGCGACACTCTGTAACGCATCCCTGGTGTAGTTTACAAACCTTTGTTGATTATAGTAAATATAGTTGATCCAGTCTACATTTTTGTTGATTGTTATATAGGGAATTATGGATTCAAATCCTGCTGCCACCTGACCTCTGGCCTTGAATTCATCAGGAACCCCTCTTGGGACCCCGATTGCATCAATATACACGTGTGGGTCGAAGCTACCTTTTGGGAGGGCGCGACGGTTGCGTATATGTGTGTTGGTGTCTTTTTCATTTTCAGTGAAGATGTGTATGTTCATGATGGCTTTAGCAAGGGCGCATTCTCCTTTCCAAGTTCCCTCTAACCTAGATCTTATCTTCCCGTCTCCACATATCCAGTATATATCCCCCAATGATTGCACCTGGCCTTGGGTCGTGTTAATGTTTTGATGGCTGTAATTGTGGCAATACCCTCTACTAAAGTTTCCCAAGAACCTCCCTGTTTTTCCTCCCTTGTAACTGGTGTAATTTTATCCATTCTAACCATAGGTTGGCATCAGAGAACCCAGTTTCTGCTGCCAGGGTATCCTCATAAGTAGGGCCAGAAATAGCCAGTATGTTTCCTAGGGACTGTATATGGGTTTTTAGAAGGTATGTTTGTTCCAGAGGGTATGTCCATTCTGAGGATTGACACATACCTCTTATTTCAAAGTGTTTGGTGACCATTGAAATCTCTGCCCCCCCCCCCCCCCCCCCCATGTTGTGAAAGTACCATCCCAGCACGTAATCTCCTTCATCACCTTTGTTGGGGTTTTCTATGTTTATAATTATTTTCATCTCAGACACCATCTTAGAGCATGCCCACCCTGTAGGATATAGGCTAACATCTATGTGACAGTCCCCTCCGTTGATAATTGTCATTCTAATAATCAAGGATTTACCATTCTTATCCCGTCGATTAAGGGCATTCTGTGGTTTATACCCCCAGTCTTCTCCTGTATTCCATCCTACTAACCCCCAGTATGCACATCTATTACCCCAATAAGGGTCAGTAATACAGATATAAGCCTGTCCATTCTTATAGTGGTTGCCGCATCTTGTGGAAGGACTGCACTTCATTATGCTGCATAAACAGAAGGAGTCAGTTGCAACGTGAGTACTGGAGGAATTGTACCAGAAGGTAGTGATTCCACCTTTCTGAGTTATAGCAACTTCAGCTTTGTTATCCTCCGGCAGAGTCATTAGGATCATCAGTAATCCCACAGTCCAAGTGGACCGTCTGTGCCATCTTCCAGAATTGAGGGAGTGCATCCTTGTGGAGGTCAGAGCTGTCTGCTCCCGTTAGTACCTCACTTTGTCCTTTTTTCGAGGTCAGGACTGTCTGTCCCCGTTATTACCTCCTTTTGGGGTGCCTCCTTCACCAGTTTTACTCTGGTGGCATGGACCCAGGTAGGTGCTTCTTCTGTAAGTACAGCTGTGTGGGTCACAGCTACCACTGTAGTCGGTGGTCCATAGGTGAAGTCTCCTGCGAATTTTCCTTTCTTTAATTTCTTTATCAGCACTATATCTCCCACTTGGAATGGGTGAGTTGGTTCCTGTGGAAGACAAGGAGACTTACAAGCAACTTTTTCCTCAATTTCACTTAGGGCTTTAATCAATCTGGTTACACATTCTTCTCTAATGAGGTCCCCTTCCTGTACTACCAGGGAATTCTTTGCCCATGGTGTGGGAAAAGGTCTCCCCATAAGTATCTCAGATGGTGATATCCCTAGCTTTTTATTAGGGGTCATCCTGATCTCAGCTAAGACTATTGGCAGTATATCTTTCCATTTCTCAAATGTGCCCCCTTTTGCCTTTCTCAATTTATCTTTTAGGGTTCTGTTCATGCGTTCCACAATGCCGGAGCTTTGTGGGTGGTATGGGATATGAAATTTCCATTCAACCTTAAGGAGTCTTGCCAGCTCCTTGTTTACCTTTGAGGTGAAAGCTGGCCCTTGGTCAGATTCAATTACCAATGGACAGCCCCACCTTGGAATGATGTCATGTGTTAGTATCCTTACTACTGTTTTGGCATCTTCTGATCTTGTAGGGTAGACCTCTGGCCATCTTGAGAACATGTCAACTATGACCAAGGCGTATTCTTGTTTACCTTTCTGTCTAGGTATGTGTGTGAAGTCTACCCGCAGATGTGTAAAAGGAGTGGTGGGATAATCAAGGTGTTGATGTGGGACTTTGACATTGGTGTTTGGGTTGTTCCTCAAACATGTGATACGCCTTACCACATAATCTGACACTAACTTTTTAATGCCTGTAATATAGAAATTCTGTGCTAGCAGCATGTGTGTTGTTTGAATGCTGTTGTGTCCTACTCCATGAAAATGTGCAATGAACAGAAGGGAGCTGTGCTGTGGTATGCATGGTTTCCCCTCTTTGCAGATTAATCCTGTCCTAGGATTCTTCTGCAAGATTGGATAACACCAATCGGCCATTTCATCGTCAGTAGCTGAGGACTGGAGATCCACAAGCATCTGAGTTAACTCAAGTGAAGGAGGTACTAAATTCACCATTTGCAATGTGACCCTAATCAGTGCAGCCTTCTTGGCCTCCGCGTCTGCCAGGGCATTGCCTTGGGACACATGATCTTTACCACCAGTATGCGCCCTGCAGTGGACAATTGCAATCTGTGAGGGCAATCTTATGGCTTCTAAAAGTTGTATGACATGTATACAATCATGTGCCTCTGTCAAGTAATCCTCAGGTCCTCTAAGTCCTATTAAGGCATTCAAGATAGGTGCTGGACCTGAGGTGTGTGTTGCATATTTGATTTGGAGGGAGGGATTGCTGAGGAGTAGAATCTCATATCCAGATAGTCTTTGTGCGGACATGTGCTGTGTGTGTATGCCTTTGAGAAGGCCTACTACATCATGTGTGGTGTACAGGATAGTCTCATTTCCCATTGTGAGTGGTGTTGCAAGCTCAACCATCATAGCACAGGCTGCAAGAGATCTCAGACAGGCCGGCATTCCTTGGACGGATGCAGGAACCACCTTTGAGAAAAAGGCACAAGGACGTAACTTGCCTCTGTGATATTGTGTCAGCACACCCGCCATGGTTTTACAATTTTGTCGAGCATATACGTGGAATGTGAGTTTGTAGTCAGGGAGGCCCAAACCCGGACTTGTCATTAAAGAACATTTCAAATAATCAAATGCATTAAACATATCCTCAGACCACCTGATGAGATTTGGCATGTCTGCCAGAGTGGCTTGTCTCATTACATTGTCATAGTAGGAGCAATCAGGAATCCATTGTCTGCAGTAGTTTATCTTACCAAGGAAAGATAACACTTCTTTCTTGGTGTGCGGGGTGACCAGGCCCGCAACAGACTGGACTCTTTCTGTGCTGATTCTCCTTTCTTCCTTTGTGAGAACAAAGCCCAAGTATTCAACTTGCTTTTTACACCATTGCATTTTCTTGCGTGACACCTTGTGTGTCGACATTCAGACAACCATTTCAACAAGGATAAACCATCTGTTACATTGGCCTCCTCTGACACACTGCACAATAACAAATCATCCACGTATTGCAAGAGTACAGAACCCTGGGGAGGGGGGGTTGCCATGGTTTTAAACTGGCTTGGAGGACAATGCTGTACACTACAGGTGAATCAGCATATCCCTTGGGCATCCTGCACCAAGTGAGTTGACGACCCTCAAAGGAAAAAGCAAAAAGGAGTCTGGTCTGCTTGTCAACCGGGATAGAGAAGAAAGCATTCTTCAGATCTATCATGCTGAAACAGACAGCATCTGCAGAGAGGGTTGAAAGCAACTGAGAAATGTCTCGGCTGTCTCTGTTTGCTCACGGTGTTGGCTCCTGAACTTTTGTAACTATGTGTGGGGGTCTGTATCTTCCTGATCTCAAAGCATCCCGCTGCCTCCTTCTCATATAAGTGTTTCTCAAAGTCTTGTATTTTGTCTGAGGTCCATGAGGAAACACTCTGCTTTACAGTCAACATGAGACTCGGAAGGAGAATTAGGCTGTCAGTATTTGCAGTCTGTAGTCCCTATGTTGGGAGGGGGAAACTCACACTTAGATTTTCCTCCACCCACAGTAAGAAAATTCACCAAATGACAGAGTGATAATATTACAGTGAGATATCTTCTTACACTTACCACCAGAACAATAGCTCTCACACAAACAGATGAATCTTAACACTCTATGTATCTTATACTCTAAATATAAGTATGCGTCAAACCAAGGTAAGTCAGGTCTCCCCGATACTGTTCTTTTACATGTACCCCTGGTACTAAAAAATCTCTGTCGACAGTTAGATAAAGTAAATAGATCTCCCTGAAATCCTATGGTGTGTCCCTTACACAAAACAACTTACGGAATAGATCTGTCTGAGATCCTATGGTGTGTCCCTGACACAAAACAACTTACGGATACATCTCCCTGAGATCCTTTGCCGTGCGTGGCACTCCAAGTGCCGGCCTCATTCATGAAAGTACTCAAAGTACTTATTATAAAACCCCTGAGTCTATTTTTAAGGCTTAACAATGTATCCCGGATACATAAAGAAAACTCACGGGTAGAGATGTGGCCAGCGCCCTCGGACCGGACAGTGGACAAAAGGGATGTCTTTCTTACCGGACACGATGATCGCCTTCTCTATCCCGGACAGAGCCCCCAAACTGAAAGGATTTGGACCTTTCTGGACCTCTACGACCACCTTGGTTTGATGTCACTGACGTCAGGAGAGATATTTCTCAGTCGGCAATAACATGACACACACACAGGTATCACTGAGAAATACTCTAATTTTATTATGCTATCGCTTGGCCTTATATAAGCAGTAGAAAAGTTTTTTCTCTGCTTGATTAAGGGGAGTGGCCTGGGCAACCAGGTGCTATAAATGAAACCACTAAACTCCCTGAGCTTGCTCTACCTGAGGCTTGCTCTACTAAGTGGGCTTCTTATTAAGTGAAGTTAAAAAAAGGAGTTTAAGAAAAGGAGTTGGAAACTAAGGTTGGATATATTTTCCTTGTGTGTTGTTGGCTTAATTCTAGGTAGTCCTTCAACTACAGCAGACAAGGTCTAATTCTAAATCATATTTACTGTTTTACTTTTTTACTGTTGTAATCCCCATTTAGTATGTGTTGCACAATTGACAACGCAGTCCAGTGCACATCTTGCATGATGTATGCAGTCCTGGAACAGCCGTTCGAGGGTGTATATCTTTGTTCAAGATGTGAGCAAATTACCCGTCTGGAATCGCCAATGGAGTCTCTAAACGGGCAAGTTGCAACACTGAGAGGCATTGACAATTTGCAAAAGAGTTTGCTTCTCACCAAGCAAGCACTCTTTGGGGTAGATGAAGGGGAAGGTGACAGAGAGGAGGCTGAGGAAAGTGAGGTAGCTAGCTGGGTAACAGTTAGAAAGCGGGGTAGAGGGAAGAGTGCCAGGGAGGCTAGCCCTGAGCTGACACACCCCAACAAGTTTGCATGTTTGGCAGATGAGGGGGATGTCAGTCCAGGGATGGCACTGCTGCAGCCGGACACTTCCTCTGCCAGTCAGGGGAATGTCAGCTCCAGTAAGCAGGTACCAGGAGAGCAGGGCAGGCTAGACA
Organism: Bufo bufo; assembly: GCF_905171765.1. Taxonomy (NCBI): domain Eukaryota; kingdom Metazoa; phylum Chordata; class Amphibia; order Anura; family Bufonidae; genus Bufo; species Bufo bufo. The sequence goes on from NC_053392.1 coordinate 307,596,495, forward strand.
GGTGCTGGTAGTGGGAGACTCCATTATTAGGGGAACAGATAGGGAAATCTGTCACAAAGACCATGATCGCCGAACAGTGTGCTTTCTTCCTGGCGCTAGAGTTCGACACATCACGGATCGGGTTGACAGATTACTGGGAGGGGCTGGAGAAGATCCAGCGGTCATGGTCCGTATCGGAACCAATGACAAAGTTAGAGGGAGGTGGAGAGTCCTTAAAAATGATTTCAGGGATTTAGGTCAAAAGCTTAGGGCAAGGACCTCAAAGGTAGTATTTTGCGAAATACTGCCTGTACCACGAGCCACACAAGAAAGGCAGTGGGAGATTAGGGAGATTAACAAGTGGCTCAAGAACTGGTGTAGGAAGCAGGGGTTTGGGTTCCTGGAGAACTGGGCCGACTTATCTATCGGCTACAAGCGACGGGCTGCACCTCAATGGGGAAGGGGCAGCTGTGCTGGGGAGAAAGATGGCTAGAAGGTTGGAGGAATGTTTAAACTAGGGACTGGGGGAGGGAAATTACACTATAGGAGGGGAAGATAGTGCAGATAGAGACCGGGGGCAAGGTAGTGGGACTGTGGGAGGAATGGAAGGAGGGACTAGAACAGTTCAGAAGGAAAGGTGTAGGGTAAAAAATATACATAAACCTCTCAAATGTATGTATACTAATGCCAGAAGCCTGACTAATAAAACTGGGGAGCTGGAATTAGTGATGTGTGAGGAGGACTATGACATAGTGGGAATAACTGAGACATGGCTGGATGATAGCTATGATTGGGCAGTTAATGTACAAGGTTACAGTCTGTTTAGAAAGAATCGTCAAAACCGGAGAGAGGGAGGGGTTTGCCTTTATGTAAAGTCCTGTCTAAAGCCCACACTCCGGGAATATATAAGTGAGGGACATGAACATGTGGAGTCACTGTGGGTAGAGATACATGGAGCTAAAAACAACAATAAATTACTAATAGGAGTTTACTATAAACCACCTAATATACCAGAGTCCACAGAAAATCTACTACTAAACGAGATAGACCAGGCGGCAAATCATAATGAGGTGGTTATTATGGGGGACTTCAACTACCCAGATATAGACTGGGAAACTGAAACTTGTATATCTCATAAAGAAAACAGGTTCTTAGCAATAACCAAAGACAATTACCCCTCCCAACTGGTTCAGGACCCGACTAAAGGGACGGCCATACTGGACTTAGTATTAACCAATAGGCCTGACAGAACAACAGACGTGCAGGTTGGTGGACACCTGGTAAATAGTGACCATAAAGTAATAACCTTCCAATTATCATTCAAAAGAATGTTTCTACAAGGAGGAACAAAAATACCAAACTTCAAAAAAGCTAAATTTAGCCAACTAAGAGAGGCCATAGGCCTAACTAACTGGGACAAAGTCCTCAAAAAAAAAAAATACAGCCACAAAATGGGATATCTTTAAAAACATCTTAAAATCTCATTGTGAGACTTACATACCGTATGGGAATAAAAGGTTAGGAAACAAAAAGAAACCAATGTGGATCAATAGAACTGTAAAGAAAGCAATAAATGACAAAAAGAAAGCATATAAATCACTAAAGCAGGAAGGTAGCACAGAAGCACTGAAAAACTATAAGGAAAAAAATACATGTAAAAAACTAATAAAAGCGGCCAAACTAGAGACCGAGAGATTAATTGCCAAAGAGAGTAAAACTAACCCTAAAATGTTCTTCTATTATATAAATGTTAAAAAGTATAAATCTGAAGGTGTCGGCCCTTTAAAGAGTAATGAGGGGGGAGTCGCAGAGAGCGACGAGGAGAAAACAAAGCTGTTAAATATTTTTTTCTCCAATGTATTCAGATGACATGCATAATGTAAAAATAAATTCCCCATTAAAAGTGTCCTGTCTGACCCAGGAAGAAGTACAACAGCGACTTAAAAAGATTAAAATAGACAAATCGCCAGGACCGGATGGCATACACCCCCGTATCCTAAGGGAATTAAGTAATGTCATAGCCAGACCCTTATTTCTGATATTTGCGGACTCTATACTGACAGGGAATGTCCCACAGGATTGGCGCATGGCAAATGTGGTGCCAATATTCAAAAAGGGTCCAAAAACAGAGCCTGGAAACTATAGGCAGGTAAGTTTAACATCTGTTGTGGGTAAACTGTTTGAAGGTTTTCGGAGAGATGCTATCTTAGAGCATCTCAACGGAAATAAGCAAATAACGCCAAATCAGCATGGCTTCGTGAGGGATCGGCCATGCCAAACTAATTTAATCAGTTTCTATGAGGAGGTAAGTTCTAGACTTGACAGCGGCGAATCAATGGATGTCGTATATCTGGACTTCTCCAAAGCATTTGACACTATACCACATAAAAGGTTAGTATATAAAATGAGAATGCTCGGACTGGGAGAAAACGTCTGTATGTGGGTAAGTAACTGGCTCAATGATAGAAAACAGAGGGTGGTTATTAACGGTACACACTCAGATTGGGTCACTGTCACTAGTGGGGTACCTCAGGGGTCAGTATTAGGCCCTATTCTCTTCAATATATTTATTAATGATCTTGTAGAAGGCTTGCATAGTAAAGTATCAATTTTCGCAGATGACACTAAACTGTGTAAAGTAATTTACACTGAAGAGGACAGTATACTACTACAGAGGGATCTGGATAGATTGGAGGCTTGGGCAGATAAGTGGCAGATGAGGTTTAACACTGACAAATGTAAAGTTATGCACATGGGAAGGAATGCATTATTCCTTCCCATTTAGTCACCCGTACATACTAAATGATAAAACACTGGGTAACACTGACATGGAAAAGGATCTAGGAATTTTAATAAACAGCAAACTAAGCTGCAAAAACCAGTGTCAGGCAGCTGCTGCCAAGGCCAATAAGATAATGGGTTGCATCAGAAAGGGCATAGATGCCCGTGATAAGAACATAGTCCTACAACTTTACAAATCGCTAGTCAGACCACACATGGAGTACTGTGTACAGTTCTGGGCTCCTGTAAACAAGGCAGACATAGCAGAGCTGGAGAGGGTCCAGAGGAGGGCAACTAAAGTAATAACTGGAATGGGGCAACTACAGTACCCTGAAAGATTATCAAAATTAGGGTTATTCACGTTAGAAAAAAGACGACTGAGGGGAGATCTAATTACTATGTATAAATATATCAGGGGGCAGTACAGAGATCTATCCCATCATCTATTTATCCCCAGGACTGTGACTGTGACGAGGGGACATCCTCTGCGTTTGGAGGAAAGAAGGTTTGTACACAAACATAGAAAAGGGTTCTTTACGGTAAGAGCAGTGAGACTATGGAACTCTCTGCCTGAGGAGGTGGTGATGGTGAGTACAATAAAGGAATTCAAGATGGGCCTGGATGTATTTCTGGAGCGTAATAATATTACAGGCTTCAACGTAACAAAAAACGTCAAAAGACCAAAAAAATCCCTTTAGGAGTCTCTAACTGATATTTTAAATATATCTTTATTAGTTATTAGCTAAAATGGTGAAACACAAATTCTATAAGGGAATATAATGTAAAACTATCAGATTACGGTAGAGATATAGAATGTGTATTTGTCTCCTGCATTAAACTAATCACTGTTGCTTGGGTTAGCAACAGCTGTGGGATAGTTACATGGAGTGTACATTCATCTGTATTCCTGTCTAGATATTTGGTGCAGGAAGTGACTCAGTGCAGGGACTCAATGAAACATGCTCATGTATGACCGATTAGACCAGGAATGCATATGGCTACCACTATATGTTAAACCCCTCATTGGTGGGCCAGTTTGGAGTAGATTACTTTTTATTTCATGTAGTTTGTACTGTAACACTCAGTACACCGTGCTCCTACACCGTAGCCACTTGTGTAGCGGAATGTTTGTCTCAACCGTTCAGACGCAACAGTGTTGTCTATCACACATTGTCTTGGAGGAGATTGTATATTGTTGCAGGAACTGGCAATATTGTACACCAGTTAGCAACAAATCTCTCTCCTGTGCGCTGGCAGTTGATTTGTGTCACAGTGACTGAGTATTGATAGTCGCTATTTGTTCAATTCACTCTGCAAACCACCTGATGTTGCGATGCAGCTGAACTTGAGCTTACTGGATTATAACATGGTGCCTTATTCACAATTGCTATCTGGTCTAAAGTTGTTCCTGTATTCGCCTGCTAGTTCTATCTCCGTGATCTGTCTAAAAACTAAGCGCTAACCTATGGCACCCCTCCCGACATGTTTCGCCACTACTGTGGCTTCGTCAGGGGAAGTGGGGTCCTAAGCGTCCACGCGCGCCTCATGACCATTAATTATGCATAGTATATCTCCGCCCCATCGCTGCTTCCAGCCAATCTTAGCGATCCTACTGCCAGGAGATTTGATCCTGACAGTCTGTTACTTGTCCAGATCATTCATAGAGACTACGTCTAAATTTTTCCAGTGCTTCCTAGGTGGCCACATCTCTACTGGCATACTGATTTTTGTATACATTACTTGTTGCATTTATCCAGTGTATACCTGTTGTTCTAAGAGAATGTGGCTGATTTGATCCTGACAGTCTGTTACTTGTCCAGATCATTCATAGAGACTACGTCTAAATTTTTCCAGTGCTTCCTAGGTGGCCACATCTCTACTGGCATACTGATTTTTGTATACATTACTTGTTGCATTTATCCAGTGTATACCTGTTGTTCTAAGAGAATGTGGCTGATTTTACTCTCACAGTGGGTTTGGTAGGAATTGTGGATTTAATAAATGGGTGTGAATTTTTGCAAATATAAAATGGTCCGTATGATCCCTTATTGTGAATTTTGTGGAATCATACATTTCATAAATTTTTAATACTTATTACAGGCTATAGCTACTAGAGAGGGGTCGTTGATCCAGGGAGTTATTCTGATTGCCTGATTGGAGTCGGGAAGGAATTTTTTATTCCCCTAAAGTGGGGAAAATTGGCTTCTACCTCACTGGTTTTTTTTTTTGCCTTCCTCTGGATCAACTTGCAGGATAACAGGCCGAACTGGATGGACAGATGTCTTTTTCGGCCTTATGTACTATGTTACTAAAAGTTTGCATAACAACAGCGTTTAAACCAATCATAAAGATAAACATTGGTGCTCATACACATACTACCGGAACATCCTTATATGGTATGTGTACGTGCAGTAAGCAAAAAGAATAGGTTTTAATCAGTCACATATAAGAATGTACGCAGTTGTGCCGAATGACCCTGAATAAGGCAAGAACGTTTGTACTTGTTCTGGGGGATTCCCAGAATCTGTCCTGGGACAGATAAGCGAACCTAACTCACAGCGGAGGAACTTGAAACAGTGCGTGGGTGGGATGTTATAACAATTCTTTACATATTTAGTGCAGGAACAAGATGGAGTCACATTTCTCTTCAGGTCCCAAGAACAAATTTTACTGGTGGACCCAAGCAGGGGCGTAGCTAAAGGCTCATGGGCCCTGGTGCAAGAGTTTAACTTGAGCCCCCCATCCCTCATTGCTTTGTGGCCAGGGGCAGGGAAGCACATTGCCTTCCTGCTGCCTGAGGCAAAAATTTTAACTGCACCCCCCACCATGCCAAATTCTTGACCTAACACCTTCCCTCCAGCCAGAGGTGCAACTTGACCAGCATGCACCTTCTATAAAACAGGTCTCTTCTTATGTGGTACAAGGGTCTTTGGGGCCCCTCAGGCACCTGGGCCCGGTAGCGACTGCTACCTCTGCACCCCCTATAGCTACGCCCCTGGACCCAAGGCACCCCAGTCCAATGCTGCTGACATATTACCTTTTTATTACTATTAGACATTTAGATTGTAAGTTTATATTTATGCAGATGTTTCCCATTTCTTAGATCACAGTGTTAGGAACACCTGCTGAGGAAGGTGGTGGAGGGAAAATTGATCTTATCAAGGCTGGAGCCTTTAAAGATATGGATGTCGTGCTTATGGCTCATCCTGCCCAAGGCGATGCAGGTCATATTCCAGCAGAAGTCATACATGAGTGAGTAACACAGTAGTGACATTGACAGTGTTAACATGGTAAAAAAGATCAGAACATTTCAATTGCAAAGCCCATTAGATAGTTATAACCTTAACCCCTTAGTGACCAAGCCTGTTTGGGCCCTAATGACCAAGCCAGATTTTGGAAATCTGACAAAAAATAAAAACTTCCATGAACTCACTATGCCCATCAGCGAATACCTTGGGGTGTCTTCTTTCCAAAATGGGGTCACTTGTAGTGTAGTTATACTGCCCTGGGATTCTAGGGGCCCTAATGTGTGGTAAGTAGTTTGAAATCAAAATCTGTAAAAAATGGCCGGTGAAATCCGAAAGGTGCTCTTTGGAATGTGGGCCCCTTTGCCCACCTAGGCTGCAAAAAAGTGTCACACATCTGGTATCCCCGTACTCAGGAGAAGTTGGGCAATGTGTTTTGGGGTGTCATTTTACATATACCCATGCTGGGTGAGATAAATATCTCGGTCAAATGCCAACTTTGTATAAAAAAATGGGAAAAGTTGTCTTTTGCCAAGATATTTCTCTCACCCAGCATGTGTATATGTAAAATGACACCCCAAAACACATTGCCCAACTTCTCCTGAGTACGGGGATACCACATGTGTGACACTTTTTTGCAGCCTAGGTGGGCAAAGGAGCCCACATTCCAAAGAGTACCTTTCGGATTTCACAGGTCATTTTTTACACATTTTGATTTCAAACCACTTCTCACGCATTCGGCCCCTAAAATGCCAGGGCAGTATAACTACCCCACAAGTGACCCCATTTTGGAAAGAAGACACCCCAAGGTATTTCGTGATGGGCATAGTGAGTTCATGGAAGTTTTTATTTTTTGTCACAAGTTAGTGGAATATGAGACTTTGTAAGGAAAAAATAAAATCATAATATTCCGCTAACTTGTGACAAAAAATAAAAAATTCTAGGAACTCGCCATGCCCCTCACGGAATACCTTGGGGTGTCTTCTTTCCAAAATGGGGTCACTTGTGGGGTAGTTATACTGCCCTGGCATTCTAGGGGCCCTAATGTGTGGTAAGTAGGTAAATGACCTGTGAAATCCGAAAGGTGCTCTTTGGAATGTGGGCCCCTTTGCCCACCTAGGCTGCAAAAAAGTGTCACACATGTGGTATCGCTGTATTCAGGAGAAGTTGGGCAATCAGTTTTGGGGTGTCTTTTTACATATACTCATGCTGGGTGAGAGAAATATCTCAGCAAAAGACAACTTTTCCCATTTTTTATACAAAGTTGGCATTTGACCAAGATATTTATCTCATCCAGCATGGGTATATGTAAAATGACACCCCAAAACACATTGCCCAACTTCTCCTGAGTATGGCGATACCAGATGTGTGACACTTTTTTGCAGCCTAGATGCGCAAAGGGGCCCACATTCCTTTTATGAGGGCATTTTTAGACATTTGGATCCCAGACTTCTTCTCACGCTTTAGGGCCCCTAGAATGCCAGGGCAGTATAAATACCCCACATGTGACCCAATTTTGGAAAGAAGACACCCCAAGGTATTCAATGAGGGGCATGGCGAGTTCATCGAATTTTTTTTTTTTTGGCACAAGTTAGCGGAAATTGATATTCTTTTTTCTCTCACAAAGTCTCCCTTTCCGTTAACTTGGGACAAAAATTTCAATCTTTCATGGACTCAATATGCCCCTCACGGAATACCTTGGGGTGTCTTATTTCCGAAATGGGGTCACATGTGGGGTATTTATACTGCCCTGGCATTCTAGGGGCCCTAAAGCGTGAGAAGAAGTCTGGAATATAAATGTCTAAAAATTTTTACGCATTTGGATTCCGTGAGGGGTATGGTGAGTTCATGTGAGATTTTATTTTTTGACACAAGTTAGTGGAATATGAGACTTTGTAAGAAAAAATATATATATTTCCGCTAACTTGGGCCAAAAAAATGTCTGAATGGAGCCTTACAGGGGGGTGATCAATGACAGGGGGGTGATCAATGACAGGGGGGTCATCAATGACAGGGGGGTGATCAGGGAGTCTATATGGGGTGATCACCCCCCTGTCATTGATCACCCCCCTATAAGGCTCCATTCAGATGTCCGTATGTGTTTTGCGGATCCGATCCATGTATCAGTGGATCCGTAAAAATCATACGGACATCTGAATGCAGCCTGACAGGGGGGTGATCAATGACAGGATGGTGATCAATGACAGGGGGGTGATCAGGGAGTCTATATGGGGTGATCACCCCCGTCATTGATCACCCCCCTGTAAGGCTGCATTCAGATGTCCGTATACGTTTTGCCGATCCGATCCATGTATCAGTGGATGCGTAAAAATCATACGGACATCTGAATGCAGCCTTACAGGGGGGTGATCAATGACAGGGGGGTGATCAGGGAGTCTATATGGGGTGATCACCCCCGTCATTGATCACCCCCCTGTAAGGCTGCATTCAGATGTCCGTATGCGTTTTGCGGATCCGATCCATGTATCAGTGGATCCGTAAAAAATCATACGGACATCTGAATGCAGCCTTACAGGGGGGTGATCAATGACAGGGGGGTGATCAGGGAGTCTATATGGGGTGATCACCCCCGTCATTGATCACCCCCCTGTAAAGCTGCATTCAGATATCCGTATGCGTTTTGCGGATCCGATCCATGTATCAGTGGATCCGTAAAAATCATACGGACATCTGAATGCAGCCTTACAGGGGGGTGATCAATGACAGGGGGGTGATCAGGGAGTCTATATGGGGTGATCACCCCCGTCATTGATCACCCCCCTGTAAGGCTGCATTCAGATGTCCGTATGCATTTTGCGGATCCGATCCATGTATCAGTGGATCCGTAAAAATCATACGGACATCTGAATGCAGCCTTACAGGGGGGTGATCAATGACAGGGGGGTGATCAGGGAGTCTATATGGGGTGATCACCCCCGTCATTGATCACCCCCCTGTAAGGCTGCATTCAGATGTCCGTATGCGTTTTGCGGATCCGATCCATGTATCAGTGGATCCGTAAAAATCATACGGACATCTGAATGCAGCCTTACAGGGGGGTGATCAATGACAGGGGGGTGATAAGGGAGTCTATATGGGGTGATCAGGGGTGATCAGGGGTGATCAGGGATGAATAAGGGGTTAATAAGTGACGAGGGGGGGGTGTAGTGTGGTGCTTGGTGCTACATATTGCTGAGCTACCTGTGTCCTCTGGTGGTCGATCCAAACAAAAGGGACCACCAGAGGACCAGGTAGCAGGTATATTAGACGCTGTTATCAAAACAGCGTCTAATATACCTGTTAGGGGTTAAAAAAATCGCATCTCCAGCCTGCCAGCAAACGATCGCCGCTGGCAGGCTGGAGATACACTCTCTTACCTTCCGATCCTGTGAACGCGCGCGCCTGTGTGTGCGCGTTCACAGGAAATCTCGCGTCTAGCGAGATGACGCACGGATGCGTCCAGGAGGAATGAATCAACCACCTTCCGGACGCATCCGTGCGTTAGGCGGTCGGGAGGTGGTTAAAAACAGTTTTTTTTCTGCAAAGCACATAAAAATGAAGAACTATACCCCAAAATCTATCACCCTATTTCTCCTGTCTTCAGAAATACCCCCATTGTGTCCCTAATCTTATGCCTTGACACACGGCAGGGCCCAAACATAAAGGAGCACCCAGTGGCTTTCAGAACACATTTGCTTCAAAATGTTTTAGGCCCCATTGCACACTTGTAATGGTGTTGAGCTGCCAAAAAAATAGAAAACCCCCATAAATGACCTTATTTTGAAAAATAGACCCCCTAAGTAGAGTTGAGCGAACACATGGATGTTCGGGTTCGAGAAGTTCGTCCGAACTTCCCGGAAATGTTCGGGTTTGGGATCCGAACCCGACCCGAACTTCGTCCCGAACCCGAACCCGAACCCCATTGAAGTCAATGGGGACCCAAACTTTTGGGCACTAAAAAGGCTGTAAAACAGCCCAGGAAAGAGCTAGTGGGCTGCAAAAGGCACCAACATGTAGGTAAATCCCCTGCAAACAAATGTGGATAGGGAAATGAATTAAAATTAAAATTAAAAAAATAAAAATTAACCAATATCAATTGGACAGAGGTCCCATAGCAGAGAATCTGGCTTCTTGTCAGCAGAGAATCAGTCTCTTCATGCCATAGCAAAGAATCTGGCTTCATGTCAGCAGAGAATCAGTCTCTTCATGCCATAGCAGAGAATCTGGCTTCATGTCAGCGCAGAATCTGTCTTCATGTCATAGCAGAAAATCAGGCTTCACGTCACCCACCACTGGAACAGGCCACTGTCACATATTTAGGCCCCGGCACCCAGACAGAGGAGAGAGGTCCCGTAACAGAGAATCTGGCCTTATGTCAGCACAGAATCTGTCTTCAGGTCATAGCAGAGAATCAGGCTTCACGTCACCCACCACTGTAACAGGCCACTGTCACACATTTAGGCCCCGGCACCCAGGCAGAGGAGAGAGGTCCCATAACAGAGAATCTGGCCTTATGTCAGCGCAGAATCAGTCTTCATGTCATAGCAGAGAATCAGGCTTCACGTCACCCACCACTGGAACAGGCCACTGTCACATATTTAGGCCCAGGCACCCAGGCAGAGGAGAGAGGTCCCGTAACAGAGAATCTGGCCTTATGTCAGCACAGAATCTGTCTTCATGTCATAGCAGAGAATCAGGCTTCACGTCACCCACCACTGGAACAGGCCACTGTCACATATTTAGGCCCAGGCACCCAGACAGAGGAGAGAGGTCCCGTAACAGAGAATCTGGCCTTATGTCAGCACAGAATCTGTCTTCATGTCATAGCAGAGAATCAGGCTTCACGTCACCCACCACTGGAACAGGCCACTGTCACATATTTAGGCCCCGGCACCCAGACAGAGGAGAGAGGTCCCGTAACAGAGAATCTGGCCTTATGTCAGCACAGAATCTGTCTTCATGTCATAGCAGAGAATCAGGCTTCACGTCACCCACCACTGGAACAGGCCACTGTCACATATTTAGGCCCAGGCAGAGGAGAGAGGTCCCGTAACAGAGAATCTGGCCTTATGTCAGCACAGAATCTGTCTTCACGTCATAGCAGAGAATCAGGCTTCACGTCACCCACCACTGGAACAGGCCACTGTCACACATTTAGGCCCCGGCACCCAGGCAGAGGAGAGAGGTCCCGTAACAGAGAATCTGGCCTTATGTCAGCGCAGAATCAGTCTTCATGTCATAGCAGAGAATCAGGCTTCACGTCAACCACCACTGGAACAGGCCACTGTCACATATTTAGGCCCAGGCACCCAGACAGAGGAGAGAGGTCCCGTAACAGAGAATCTGGCCTTATGTCAGCACAGAATCTGTCTTCATGTCATAGCAGAGAATCAGGCTTCACGTCACCCACCACTGGAACAGGCCACTGTCACACATTTAGGCCCCGACCCCCCAGGCAGAGGAGAGAGGTCCCGTAACAGAGAATCTGGCCTTATGTCAGCGCAGAATCAGTCTTCATGTCATAGCAGAGAATCAGGCTTCACGTCACCCACCACTGGAACAGGCCACTGTCACACATTTAGGCCCCGACCCCCCAGGCAGAGGAGAGAGGTCCCGTAACAGAGAATCTGGCCTTATGTCAGCGCAGAATCAGTCTTCATGTCATAGCAGAGAATCAGGCTTCACGTCACCCACCACTGGAACAGGCCACTGTCACATATTTAGGCCCAGGCACCCAGGCAGAGGAGAGAGGTCCCATAACAGAGAATCTGGCCTTATGTCAGTGCAGAATCAGTCTTTATGTCATAGCAGAGAATCAGGCTTCACGTCACCCACCACTGGAACAGGCCACTGTCACATATTTAGGCCCAGGCACCCAGGCAGAGGAGAGAGGTCCCGTAACAGAGAATCTGGCCTTATGTCAGCACAGAATCTGTCTTCATGTCATAGCAGAGAATCAGGCTTCACGTCACCCACCACTGGAACAGGCCACTGTCACACATTTAGGCCCGGCACCCAGGCAGAGGAGAGAGGTCCCGTAACAGAGAATCTGGCCTAATGTCAGCGCAGAATCAGTCTTCATGTCATAGCAGAGAATCAGGCTTCACGTCACCCACCACTGGAACAGGCCACTGTCACATATTTAGGCCCCGGCACCCAGACAGAGGAGAGAGGTCCCGTCACAGAGAATCTGGCCTTATGTCAGCACAGAATCTGTCTTCATGTCATAGCAGAGAATCAGGCTTCACGTCACCCACCACTGGAACAGGCCACTGTCACATATTTAGGCCCCGGCACCCAGGCAGAGGAGAGAGGTACCGTAACATAGAATCTGGCCTTATGTCAGCGCAGAATCAGTCTTCATGTCATAGCAGAGAATCAGGCTTCCCGTCACCCACCACTGGAACAGGCCACTGTCACATATTTAGGCCCAGGCACCCAGGCAGAGGAGAGAGGTCCCGTAACAGAGAATCTGGCCTTATGTCAGCACAGAATCTGTCTTCATGTCATAGCAGAGAATCAGGGTTCACGTCACCCACCACTGGAACAGGCCACTGTCACACATTTAGGCCCCGGCACCCAGGCAGAGGAGAGAGGTCCCGTAACAGAGAATCTGGCCTTATGTCAGCACAGAATCAGTCTTCATGTCATAGCAGAGAATCAGGCTTTACGTCACCCACCACTGGAACAGGCCACTGTCACACATTTAGGCCCAGGCACCCAGACAGAGGAGAGGTTCATTCAACTTTGGGTTGCCCCAGCAATATAATGGTAAAATAAAAAGAAAAATAGGATTGAATGAGGAAGTGCCCTGGAGTAGAATAATATATTGTTAAGGGGAGATAGTTAATATCTAATCTGCACAAGGGATGGACAGGTCCTGTGGGATCCATGCCTGGTTCATTTTTATGAATGTCAGCTTGTCCACATTGGCTGTAGACAGGCGCCTGCGTTTGTCTGTAATGACGCCCCCTGCCGTGCTGAATACACGTTCAGACAAAACGCTGGCCGCCGGGCAGGCCAGCACCTCCAAGGCATAAAAGGCTAGCTCTGGCCACATGGACAATTTGGAGACCCAGAAGTTGAATGGGGCCGAACCATCAGTCAGTACGTGGAGGGGTGTGCACAGGTACTGTTCCACCATGTTAGTGAAATGTTGCCTCCTGCTAACACGTTCCGTATCAGGTGGTGGTGCAGTTAGCTGTGGCGTGGTGACAAAACTTTTCCACATCTCTGCCATGCTAACCCTGCCCTCAGAGGAGCTGGCCGTGACACAGCTGCGTTGGCGACCTCTTGCTCCTCCTCTGCCTTCGCCTTGGGCTTCCACTGGTTCCCCTGTGACATTTGGGAATGCTCTCAGTAGCGCGTCTACCAACGTGCGCTTGTACTCGCGCATCTTCTTATCACGCTCCAGTGTAGGAAGTAAGGTGGGCACATTGTCTTTGTACCAGGGATCCAGCAGGGTGGCAACCCAGTAGTCCGCACACGTTAAAATGTGGGCAACTCTGCTGTCATTGCGCAGGCACTGCAGCATGTAGTCGCTCATGTGTGCCAGGCTGCCCAGAGGTAAGGACAAGCTGTCCTCTGTGGGAGGCGTATCGTCATCGTCCTGTGTTTCCCCCCAGCCACGCACCAGTGATGGGCCCGAGCTGCTTTGGGTGCCACCCCGCTGTGAACATGCTTCATCCTCATCCTCCTCCACCTCCTCCTCATCCTCGTCCTCCAGTAGTGGGCCCTGTCTGGCCACATTTGTACCTGGCCTCTGCTGTTGCAAAAAACCTCCCTCTGAGTCACTTCGAAGAGACTGGCCTGAAAGTGCTAAAAATGACCCCTCTTCCTCCTCTTCCTCCTGGGCCACCTCCTCTTCCATCATCGCCCTAAGTGTTTTCTCAAGGAGACATAGAAGTGGTATTGTAACGCTGATAACGGCGTCATCGCCACTGGCCATGTTGGTGGAGTACTCGAAACAGCGCAACAGGGCACACAGGTCTCGCGTGGAGGCCCAGTCATTGGTGGTGAAGTGGGTCTGATCCGCAGTGCGACTGACCCGTGCGTGCTGCAGCTGAAACTCCACTATGGCCTGCTGCTGCTCGCACAGTCTGTCCAGCATGTGCAAGATGGAGTTCCACCTGGTGGGCACGTCGCATATGAGGCGGTGAGCGGGAAGGCCGAAGTTACGCTGTAGCGCAGACAGGCGAGCAGCGGCAGGGTGTGAACGCCGGAAGCGCAAACAGACGGCCCGCACTTTATGCAGCAGCTCTGACATGTCGGGGTAGTTGCGAATGAACTTCTGCACCACCAAATTCATCACATGCGGCAGGCAAGGGATGTGCGTCAAACCGGCTAGTCCCAGAGCTGCAACAAGATTTCGCCCATTATCGCACACCACCAGGCCGGGCTTGAGGCTCACCGGCAGCAACCACTCGTCGGTCTGTTGTTCTATACCCCGCCACAACTCCTGTGCGGTGTGGGGCCTGTCCCCCAAACATATGAGTTTCAGAACGGCCTGCTGACGTTTACCCTGGGCTGTGCTGAAGTTGGTGGTGAAGGTGTGTGGCTGACTGGATGAGCAGGTGGAAGAAGAGGAGGAGGAAGCTGAGTAGGAGGAGGAGGAGACAGGAGGCAAAGAATGTTGCCCTGCGATCCTTGGCGGCGGAAGGACGTGCGCCAAACAGCTCTCCGCCTGGGGCCCAGCCGCCACTACATTTACCCAGTGTGCAGTTAGGGAGATATAGCGTCCCTGGCCGTGCTTACTGGTCCACGTATCTGTGGTTAGGTGGACCTTGCCACAGATGGCGTTGCGCAGTGCACACTTGATTTTATCGGACACTTGGTTGTGCAGGGAAGGCACGGCTCTCTTGGAGAAGTAGTGCCGGCTGGGAACAACATACTGTGGGACAGCAAGCGACATGAGCTGTTTGAAGCTGTGTGTGTCCACCAGCCTAAATGACAGCATTTCATAGGCCAGTAGTTTAGAAATGCTGGCATTCAGGGCCAGGGATCGAGGGTGGCTAGGTGGGAATTTACGCTTTCTCTCAAATGTTTGTGAGATGGAGAGCTGAACGCTGCCGTGTGACATGGTTGAGATGCTTGGTGACGCAGGTGGTGGTGTTGGTGGTACATCCCATGTTTGCTGGGCGGCAGGTGCCAACGTTCCTCCAGAGGCGGAGGAAGAGGCCGAGGCGGCGGCAGCAGCAGCAGAAGAGGCCGAGGCGGCGGCAGCAGCAGCAGAAGAGGCCGAGGCGGCAGCAGCAGAAGAGGTAGCAGGGGGAGCCTGAGTGACTTCCTTGTTTTTAAGGTGTTTACTCCACTGCAGTTCATGCTTTGCATGCAGGTGCCTGGTCATGCAGGTTGTGCTAAGGTTCAGAACGTTAATGCCTCGCTTCAGGCTCTGATGGCACAGCGTGCAAACCACTCGGGTCTTGTCATCAGCACATTGTTTGAAGAAGTGCCATGCCAGGGAACTCCTTGAAGCTGCCTTTGGGGTGCTCGGTCCCAGATGGCGGCGGTCAGTAGCAGGCGGAGTCTCTTGGCGGCGGGTGTTCTGATTTTGCCCACTGCTCCCTCTTTTGCTACGCTGTTGGCTCGGTCTCACCACTGCCTCTTCCTCCGAACTCTGAAAGTCAGTGGCACGACCTTCATTCCATGTGGGGTCTAGGACCTCATCGTCCCCTGCATCGTCTTCCACCCAGTCTTGATCCCTGACCTCCTGTTCAGTCTGCACACTGCAGAAAGAGGCAGCAGTTGGCACCTGTGTTTCGTCATCATCAGAGACGTGCTGAGGTGGTATTCCCATGTCCTCATCATCAGGAAACATAAGTGGTTGTGCGTTAGTGCATTCTATCTCTTCCACCCCTGGGGAAGGGCTAGGTGGATGCCCTTGGGAAACCCTGGCAGCAGAGTCTTCAAACAGCATAAGAGACTGCTGCATAACTTGAGGCTCAGACAGTTTCCCTGATATGCATGGGGGTGATGTGACAGACCGATGGGCTTGGTTTTCATGAGCCATCTGTGCGCTTTCTGCAGAAGACTGGGTGGGAGATAATGTGAACGTGCTGGATCCACTGTCGGCCACCCAATTGACTAATGCCTGTACCTGCTCAGGCCTTACCATCCTTAGAACGGCATTGGGCCCCACCAAATATCGCTGTAAATTCTGCTGGCTACTGGGACCTGAGGTAGTTGGTTCACTAGGACGTGTGGCTGTGGCAGAACGGCCACGTCCTCTCCCAGCACCAGAGGGTCCACTAACACCACCACGACCATGTCCACGTCCGCGTCCGCGTCCCTTATTAGATGTTTTCCTTATTGTTCCCGTTCACCACAATTTTGAGAATGGCAAATTTGGGAATAGTTTTTCAACCCAGAACTGTGCTTTTACGGTCACTACAAATAACTTGACCAGCTAAAACAGTACAGATTTGGTTGAATAGAAATGTGAGGCCTGGTTTTTTTTGTGCTGTGTGACAGGTATAGGTTTAATCACAGAATTAGACTTGTATCTGCACGGTAGCGTGTGTGTTAAGTTTTTCTGAATGACACTATCAGCACCTTGAATCTAAGATATCCTTTTTGGGATAGATTTCAAGTAGGCCTGATATATATAGCATAAACTACTTATTTTGAGAATTGCAAATTTTGGAATAGTTTTTCAACCCAGAACAAAAACTGTGCTTTTACGGTCACTACAAATAATTTGACCAGCTAAAACAGTACAGATTTGGTTGAATAGAAATGTGAGGCCTATTTTTTTTGCGCTGTGTGACAGGTATACGTTTAATCACAGAATTAGACTTGTATCTGCACGGTAGCATGTGTGTTAAGTTTTTCTGAATGACACTATCAGCACCTTGAATCTAAGATATCCTTTTTGGGATAGATTTCAAGTAGGCCTGATATATATATCATAAACTACTTATTTTGAGAATTGCAAATTTTGGAATAGTTTTTCAACCCAGAACAAAAACTGTGCTTTTACGGTCACTACAAATAATTTGACCAGCTAAAACAGTACAGATTTGGTTGAATAGAAATGTGAGGCCTATTTTTTTTGCGCTGTGTGACAGGTATACATTTAATCACAGAATTAGACTTGTATCTGCACGGTAGCGTGTGTGTGAAGTTTTTCTGAATGACACTATCAGCACCTTGAATCTAAGATATCCTTTTTGGGATAGATTTCAAGTAGGCCTGATATATATAGCATAAACTACTTATTTTGAGAATTGCTAATTTTGGAATAGTTTTTCAACCCAGAACAAAAACTGTGCTTTTACGGTCACTACAAATAACTTGACCAGCTAAAACAGTACAGATTTGGTTGAATAGAAATGTGAGGCCTATTTTTTTTTGCGCTGTGTGACAGGTATACGTTTAATCACAGAATTAGACTTGTATCTGCACGGTAGCGTGTGTGTTAAGTTTATCTGAATGACACTATCAGCACCTTGAATCTAAGATATCC
Source organism: Bufo bufo (assembly GCF_905171765.1). NCBI lineage: Eukaryota > Metazoa > Chordata > Amphibia > Anura > Bufonidae > Bufo > Bufo bufo. The sequence goes on from NC_053392.1 coordinate 307,613,964, forward strand.
TTTTTGGGATAGATTTCAAGTAGGCCTGATATATATAGCATAAACTACTTATTTTGAGAATTGCAAATTTTGGAATAGTTTTTCAACCCAGAACAAAAACTGTGCTTTTACGGTCACTACAAATAACTTGACCAGCTAAAACAGTACAGATTTGGTTGAATAGAAATGTGAGGCCTATTTTTTTTTGCGCTGTGTGACAGGTATACGTTTAATCACAGAATTAGACTTGTATCTGCACGGTAGCGTGTGTGTTAAGTTTTTCTGAATGACACTATCAGCACCTTGAATCTAAGATATCCTTTTTGGGATAGATTTCAAGTAGGCCTGATATAGCATAAACTACTTATTTTGAGAATGGCAAATTTGGGAATAGTTTTTCAACCCAGAACAAAAAGTGTGCTTTTACGGTCACTACAAATAACTTGACCAGCTAAAACAGTACAGATTTGGTTGAAAAGAAATGTCAGGTCTATTTTTTAGGCGCTGGGTGACAGGCTCAACTTGCCCCTGATGTAGTATATGGCCAAAAAATAACCACACTATTGATGGTTAAATGCACTTGGGTGACACAGGCTCAGCCTGCACCTGATGTAGTATATGGCCAAAAATTAACCACACTGTTGATGGTTAAATGCACTTGGTTGACACAGGCTCAGCCTGCACCTGATGTAGTATATTGGCAAAAATTAACCACACTGTTGATGGTTAAATGCACTTTGGTGACACAGGCTCAGCCTGCACCTGATGTAGTATATGGCCAAAAAATAACCACACTGTTGATGGTTAAATGCACTTGGGTGACACAGGCTCAGCCTGCACCTGATGTAGTATATGGCCAAAAAATAACCAGACTGTTGATGGTTAAATGCACTTCGGTGACACAGGCTCAGCCTGCAGCTGATGTAGGATATAGCAAAAAATAACCACACTATTGATGGTTAAAAGCACTTGGTGGTAGCTTGTGCAGGCGCACCACAAGCCACAAAATGGCCGCCGATCACCCCAGAAAAAAATTATATAAAAACGCTCTGGGCAGCCTCAAAAAAGTGAGCAATTCGATATTAGCACTTCAATGATCCACAGCTGGAGATTGATCACCGAATGAAGTCTTTTGGAGGAGTTAATCTGCCTAATCTCGCCCTAACGTCGCAGCAGCAACCTCTCCCTATGCTTGAATCAGCAGAGTGACGTGCAGCGCTACGTGACCCAAGCTTATATAGAGGCTGGGTCACATGCTGCACTGGCCAATCACAGCCATGCCAATAGTAGGCAAGGCTGTGATGGCCTCTTGGGGCAAGTAGTATGACGCTTGTTGATTGGCTGCTTTGCAGCCTTTCAAAAAGCGCCAAGAAAGCGCTGAACACCGAACCCGAACCCGGACTTTTACGAAAATGTTCGGGTTCGGGTCCGTGTTAGGGACACCCCAAAATTCGGTACGAACCCGAACTATACAGTTCGGGTTCGCTCATCCCTACCCCTAAGGCATTCATCTAGGTGTGTAGTAAGCTTTTAGACCCCCTAGTTTTTTGTAGAAATTATTGCTAAGCAGGTGAAACAAAATATTTTTCATTTTTTCCACAAAAGTGTCAATTTAAAGACAGATTTTTTTTCTACAGAGCACATGAAAATAAAGAAGTACACCCCAAACTGTATCACCCCATTTATCCTGTCTTCAGAAATCCCCCATTGTGGCTCTAATCTTATGTCTTGACAAACGGGAGGGCCCAAACATAAAGGAACACCCAGTGGCTTTCAGATAATAAATTGAAAATGGTTAAGTCCCCATTGCACACATGTAATGGCGTTGAGCTGCCAAAATTATAGAAACCCCCATAAATGACCCCATTTTGAAAACTAGACCCCCTAAGGTATTCCTCTAGGGGTTTATCAATCTTTTAGACCCCCTAGTTTTTTGCAGAAATGGATGCTAAGCAGTCCAAAAAAATATTTTTTTCATTATTTACACAAAAGTGTCAATTTAAAGACAGATTTTTTTTTACAGAGCATATGAAAATGAAGAAGTACACCCCAAACTGTATCACCCCATTTCTCCTGTCTACAGAAATATCCCCGATGTGGCCCTAATCTTATGTCTTGACACACGGCAGGGCCCAAACATGAAGGGGCACCTGGGGCCTTTCAGATAATAAACTGAAAATGGTTTAGGCCCCATTGCACACATGTAATGGCGTTGAGCTGCAAAATTATTGAAAACCATTATAAATGACCCTATTTTAAAAACTAGATCCCTTAATGCATGCATCTAGTGGTGTAGTAAGCATGCTAAGTGCAAAATTATTATATGATGAAATAAAGAGTATACTGTATTTTTGCCCCATAAGACGCACAAAAGTGGGGGGAAAATGCCCCTGCATCTTATGGGGCGAATGCTGACATTTTTACTCCGCTAACACTGATACATCGACGGCTGCGATGTATCAGCGGGGAGGGAGGAGGGGCTGGAGGCCGGCAACTCGCGGCGGGGCCCGTTGCAGTCACTCTACTCTAATACATCGGGCCCCGCACACACCAGTATTCTGTAGGCAATCCATATGTAAACTGTAGGCAATCCATATGTAAACTGCAAGGTAGCGCAATCCACATAGTACTCACTATGAAACGCCCGTGCTAGCAGGCAGGCTGGCCACTCACTCACTTCGTCACGCGCATGCTCCTCCCACTTTATTAATGAAGCAGGCTGAACAGGCACGTCAGAAAGTGAGTGACCGGCCAGCCTGCAGTGCCTGCTAGTACGGGAGTTTCATAGTGAGTACTACGTGGATTGCGCTACCTTGCAGTTTACATATGGATTGCCTACAGTTTACATATGTATTGCCTACAGTTTACATATGAATACTGGTGTGTGTGGGGCCCGGTGTAATAGAGTACAGTGACTTCATCGGGCCCTGCCAAGATTTCAACACCAGTTGCCAGCCTCCTCCCCCTGTATTGGGGTCACTATTTACCGTACAAAGGGACACTGTTATGGGGGATATCTGTGGATGACACATACAGTATATAGCATCAGATGGTATATACGGTATGTGTCATCCACAGATTCCCCCATAACTGTTTCATCCACAGAAGCCCCCATAACAGTGCCATTGACAGATCCCCCATAACAGTGCCTTCCACAGATCCCCCCACCAGTGCCATCCACAGATCCCCCCCATAACAGTGTCACCCACAGATCCCGCGTCGTGGGAAAATGCACGATTTTTCTGCATGAGTGCAAAGCGTTTTAATGCGTTTTGCACGCGCGTGAGAAAAATCGGCATGTTTGGTTTGAGTTTGGGAACGGTGTCGTGTAAATAATAGCATTCTTAATACAGAATGCTAAGTAAATTAGGGATGAAGGGTTTAAAAAAATAAATAACATTTATTAAACTCACCTCATCCACTTGTTCGCGCAGCCCGGCTTGTCTTCTTTCTTCTTCTTTGAGGACCTGGGAGAAAAGGACCAGGTCCTCAAAGAAGAAGAAAGAAGACAAGCCAGGCTGCGCGAACAAGTGGATGAGGTGAGTTTAATAAATGTTATTTATTGAGGTGAGTTTAATTTTTTTTTTTTTTTTTTTTAACCCCTCCATCCCTAATTTACTTAGCATTCTGTATTAAGAATGCTATTATTTTCCCTTATAACCATGTTATAAGGGAAAATAATAAAGATTGGGTCCCCATCCCGATCGTCACCTAGACACCATGCGTGAAGATCGCACCACATCCACACTTGCTTGCGGATGCTTGTGCTTTTCACGCAGCCCCATTCACTTCTATGGGGCCTGCGTTGCGTAAAAAACCCACAATATAGAGCATGCTGCGATTTTCACACAACGCACAAGTGATGCGTGAAAATCACCGCTCATGTGCACAGCCTCATAGAAATGAATAGGTCCGGATTCAGTGCGGGTGTAATGCGTTCACCTCACGCATTGCACCCGTGCGGAAAACTCGCCCGTGTGAAAGGCCTTAGAAATCCGCCACATTCTTATCTTTGTGGCACGTCCAGATGAGAAGTGAAGCTATACACTTATAAGGGAGGTAGATTTCTAAAAAGGCATTTGCCTGTACATACGACTATGTCTCGCCAAACTGAAAAAAAGGAAAAAACTGAACTGTAGTGAAAGGCAACAAGTCCAAGAAAACGGAGGAAAATGTCTCCAACTACGTATGTTGCAAATTCCAGTTTGTTCACAAGATACAAGAACACTGATAGGACTTGTGGGGGTTCACCGTCTTATATAGATAGACGTGGGCTTTTGTACAGCAAACTGTGTGGCGTATAGATTAGTTTGCTGCACAATTAACCACAAATAAATGTAAAAAATCATAAGGGGTAAAACTGGTGACATCCACATTAATTTGGGGAGTGAATAAAAATTGGGGTACTTGGGGGGAAAATGAAGTGGCAGGAACCCACGTAGTAGAAGGGATGGGACCGCTGGGTGGAGGATGAGATGAAGTGGCGACTTCTACCACCATAGGGCTATGGGGTCTGGGGATAGAAGCGGAGCTTGAGTCCCCGCTATCTGAAAATATTTCCGCCTCTAAAGCTGTGTCAGATTCAGAGTGGTCAGAGCAGAGAAATTCATATGCCTGCTCTGCACTGAATAATCTCTGAGCCATTTTTTTTTTAAATAAAAAGCTCAGAAAAAAATGAAAATAACTGACCGTCCCTAATAGACTAGTGACGGACACCCACTGACCGCCAGTAACAGACAGACTCAGGGTCCCTAACAAAAATAATTGACCATCACTAATAGACGCCTAATGACGGATGCCTAATGACGAACGCTTAATGATGGACACCCACTGACGGACTCCCACTGACCGCCAGTAACAGACGGACACAGGGTCCCTAATGAAAATAATTGACCATCACTGACCGACGCCTAATGACGGACACCCACTGACCGCCAGTTACGGACGGACAGTTTATAAATAGATTTTTTTTTTCACAGTAAATCGCACAGCCAGGACAGAAGTCTGATCTCTTCTCACAGAACAACTGCACTGAGGGGAGAGAGAAGCACAGCCCATGTCCTGGCTGTGTTTAGTAAATATAATGGATGTGATCTCCATTATAGGTTTATCATGGAGACCACGTGATCAGGGACCGTTATTATTGGTCCCTGATGGTTACTGTGCTGAAGGCAGATCTTTAGCACAGTAACCAGTGCGCATGTCTGCACCATTTTGTATTTATTAATTTTTTTACTGGGTGGGGGGCTCCTGCCCTTTATTTATTTACATTGGGGGCCATATTTTCCCGTTCAGGTTGCTGCGGGACGCGATCGGGGTATAATTATTACTCTCTCTCCTCTCCTGAGGATAGAGAACCTGGTGCAGGGGCGGCCGGCTTAAAGTCTGCACATGTGCCGGGCCGCTGCCGCCATCTTTCTTGAGGGCGGGGGAAGGTGAGGATCGGGACCCAGCTTTCCCTTATGGGAAAGCTGGGGGACCCAATCACTGCACCGGAGGCTTTCTCCGTCCTCTCTTACATGAGAGCTGCCGGAATTTTCAGTGATCGCCGTGATACAGTGTATCCCGGCGATCACGTGATCAGAGACCATTGTTACGGTCTCTGATCACTGCCCAGAGCCCTCAGCTACAGGAGGTAGCTGCAGGCACGGAGATACAGTGCATAATTTTAGCGCTAACTTAGGTTGAAGTGCCGCCGTAAAAAAAGGTAAGTCCACATGTGGCAGAAAATTTCCATCGTGAATATAGCCACAAATCTGCTGCAGATTGTGCTGTGAATTTACTGTAAAATTTCACCCTTTCTACATTAAAAGTGTTGAGATCCATGGTGAAAATACTTGAACGATTTGAAAATCCGCAATAAGCATGTAATTCCATGCAGAGTATGTCAGCGCAGAAACTGAAGCAGTTACTTGTACTTTAATCCACTGTGGATTTTTTCTGAAAACACAGTGAGGCCGGGTTTGACGACCGGACCTATTTACTCCCAAAAATTATAGTAGTAATGTACTGATCCACTAGGGGACAGAGGGGTAAAACTTAACATTTAATGTGAACTAATCTAAAATAGGTGGACACTTAGAGGAAGAGCCTCTACAACATAAACATAAATAACAGCCCTACGGGCCTAGACTGAACAACAAACAATCAGTATGGGAAAGATGGTAAAAATAGAAAACAGGAACGTTCTCACCCGGTTGTAGATGTGGATCAAGGGTTCTCTCAAAGGTTCTTGAGAAGGGAGACGGACCTGTGTGGATGATTCACCATACTGGAAGGTACCAGGCGTTAGTGCCCCTTTACGTAATAGGGTGGCGAAGTCAATTGGCCCTAGACAACCCTAAGTAAGGGGCAGGGGCTAGTACGCCCTACCTATCTATACGGGGAACTTGCCCCACAAGGAGCGTCCCCGTCCGGATGCCTGACCCTGTTGGGGCGGAATCCCTAATATACCCTAAAAGGGTGCTCCCTACGTGTCACGTTTCAATTCGTGAAGGAAAATCATCAGGGGAGAATATGGAGATGACAAGGCTATGGATGGGGCTTGTATAACCATAAAAAATAGATGGTAGAGGAGGGGATGTAATGGTCAATATGTGTCAAAAAAATCAAACATGGGTGTAGGGTCGGTCAGACATAACCACCCAAATGACCGCAACAAAAACCTCCTGTTTGGGATATAGCTGCACCAGTGGGTGCCAGCTATTCTGGACAGAGAATGACCGCAGGATGGTCAGAATCCAGGGGGGCTGTCAGCAGAGTGTGCTCACCTGTCAGCGTCTTTTGAAGATGCAAGGAATCGCGCCAGTCTGCCCTGTACCGCCCCACTTCCGGTCATGTGACTAAGATAAAAGGAAGTCACATGTGCGGTGGAACGCAAGGAAGTGAGCGTGCGTTCCAAGGGAGACGCGGTCCGTGGTGCGCGGCGCCAGGGAATGACGTCACGCCTCATGCAAAAATCACATGAGCAGGAGGCTGGCCACGGAGTGCGTCGGACCAAGGAAGGAACGCCCACCGCTCAGGCCCAAGGGTGGGAGCGGTCTATGGTTTAAACAGGGGGCGGGATTAAGCATCAAGCAAAAATGTTGATGCAAGGTAAATGCAAACCAACATAATTGCAGGAGGGACCCATGGTTAGAGGGTTCCCATGGTAACAAGTAGTCATTTGGTAAACCAAACTATTAGAGGCAGGCTCTCAAAGGACACCAGCCGCAGGAGAAGAGTAACTGGCATAATGAAAGCGCAAGAGAGGAGAAAAGGAAAAGGTCTAAATAAAACAACTAAAATTGAGCTGTTCATTCAAGCCCATAGGGGCCATGGTTTTCAGATAGTATATCCAGCGTAGTTCTCGCTGCAATATTGCGCGGTCCCAATCCCCTCCACGTTTTGGGGGCAGGATGCGGTCAATCCCCATTACAGAGATGCAGGCTTTACCATTGTGTTCACTGTGGACGTGGTTGGCGACAGGGGTGTCCTTAGCTTTCGCTATGTCGCTGAGGTGTTCCCCAATACGTCTGCGGAGTTCCCGTATGGTTTTACCCACGTACCCCCTGCCACACTCACAAGACAGGAGGTAGATGACTCCCTGAGTCCTACAGTTAATAAAATGATGTATGCGGTATTCCTTGCCTGTGGCCGCACTGCTAAATACTTTCCCAGTTTTTATATAGGGACAGGCAATGCAGCTATTGCACCTGTAACAACCCTTTACGTCAGATCTAAGCCATGTTGAGCCTGTCGGAATGGGGGGCGTAAATTCACTAGACACCAGTGTGTCACGGAGGCTGCGTCCTCGGCGATAGGTGACATGTGGGTAGTCTCCCACCGCTGCTCTCAAATCTGGGTCTAGTTGAAGAATGCCCCAATTTTTCTGAAGGATGTTTCTAATATCAGTCGCAGCCCTGTCGAAGGTCATGATGGGGCAGATGATGCTGGCAGGTGACACCGTGTCAGGTTTGGGGGAGAGGAGAGATGTTCTGTCCGAGTGTAGGGCAAATTCAAACGCCCTCCTCAGGACACTGTCAGGATAACCGCGCTGCCGAAACCTAGTACGTAAATCATTTGCTTGTCTGATAAATTCCCGTTTTGTTGAACAATTTCTCCTTAACCTGAGATATTGTCCTTTGGGAATACCCCGCCTAAGTGGCAGAGGATGGCTACTCTCCCACCTAAGCAGGGTATTGGTAGACGTCGGTTTGCGATAAATCGACGTCTCCAATTCACCAGATGGTGTTTTGGAGATGAGGACATCAAGGAAGGGTAACAAGGTGCCCCCAACCTCGCAGGTAAAGTGCATGCCGATCTGGTTATCGTTGAGCATCCTCACCATGGAGCGGAACGAGGATTCGCTACCGCTCCATAAGATGAAGATGTCATCGATGTACCGCGCCCACATGCCAACCTGGTCCATGAGAATGGAACGTTCTTCCCTGAACACCAGGGTCTCCTCCCACCAGCCCAGGAACAGATTAGCATACGACGGGGCGCATGAACTCCCCATCGCGGTGCCCCTGAGCTGGTGGTAGAGTTTCCCATTGAAGGAGAAGACGTTGGTGGTCAGGGTGAACTCCAAGAGGGAAATGACAAATAGGCTGTGGGCGCGGTACTGACATCCACGGGTGCTCAAAAAGTGTTCTACTGCCCCAATGCCCAAGGCATGGGGGATGTTCGAATAGTCCACGTCGATACTCGCCAAAAGGCCAGCATTCTCGACGTGAATTCCCTCCAGCTGTTTGAGCAGGTCTGTGGTGTCCCAAGGGGAGGGGATTGGGACCGCGCAATATTGCAGCGAGAACTACGCTGGATATACTATCTGAAAACCATGGCCCCTATGGGCTTGAATGAACAGCTCAATTTCAGTTGTTTTATTTAGACCTTTTCCTTTTCTCCTCTCTTGCGCTTTCATTATGCCAGTTACTCTTCTCCTGCGGCTGGTGTCCTTTGAGAGCCTGCCTCTAATAGTTTGGTTTACCAAATGACTACTTGTTACCATGGGAACCCTCTAACCATGGGTCCCTCCTGCAATTATGTTGGTTTGCATTTACCTTGCATTAACATTTTTGCTTGATGCTTAATCCCGCCCCCTGTTTAAACCATAGACCCCACCCTGGGGCCTGAGCGGTGGGCATTCCTTCCTTGGTCCGACGCACTCCGTGGCCAGCCTCCTGCTCATGTGATTTTTGCATGAGGCGTGACGTCATTCCCTGGTGCCGCGCACCACGGACCGCGTCTCCCTTGGAACGCACGCTCACTTCCTTGCGTTCCACCGCACATGTGACTTCCTTTTATCTTAGTCACATGACCGGAAGTGGGGCGGTACAGGGCAGACTGGCGTGATTCCTTGCATCTTCAAAAGACGCTGACAGGTGAGCACACTCTGTTGACAGCCCTCCTAGATTCTGACCATCCTGCGGTCATTCTCTGTCCAGAATAGCTGGCACCCACTGGTGCAGCTATATCCCAAACAGGAGGTTTTTGTTGCGGTCATTTGGGTGGTTATGTCTGACCGACCCTACACCCATGTTTGATTTTTTTGACACATATTGACCATTACATCCCCTCCTCTACCATCTATTTTTTATGGTTATACAAGCCCCATCCATAGCCTTGTCATCTCCATATTCTCCCCTGATGATTTTCCTTCACGAATTGAAACGTGACACGTAGGGAGCACCCTTTTAGGGTATATTAGGGATTCCGCCCCAACAGGGTCAGGCATCCGGACGGGGACGCTCCTTGCGGGGCAAGTTCCCCGTATAGATAGGTAGGGCGTACTAGCCCCTGCCCCTTACTTAGGGTTATCTAGGGCCAATTGACCCCGCCACCCTATTACGTAAAGGGGCACTAACGCCTGGTACCTTCCAGTATGGTGAATCATCCACACAGGTCCGTCTCCCTTCTCAAGAACCTTTGAGAGAACCCTTGATCCACATCTACAACCGGGTGAGAACGTTCCTGTTTTCTATTTTTACCATCTTTCCCATACTGATTGTTTGTTGTTCAGTCTAGGCCCGTAGGGCTGTTATTTATGTTTATGTTGTAGAGGCTCTTCCTCTAAGTGTCCACCTATTTTAAATTAGTTCACATTAAATGTTAAGTTTTACCCCTCTGTCCCCTGGGGCAGGGCTGGCCAACCTGCGGCTCTCCAGCTGTTGCAAAACTACAACTCCCAGCAAGCCAAGACAGTCTACAGCTATCAGCCTACAGCATGGCATGGTGGGAATTGTAGTTTTACAACAGCTGGAGAGCCACAGGTTGGCCAGCCCTGCCCTAGGGGATCAGTACGTGGATTTTTTCTGCACAAATACAATAGGTAAAACCTGCCACGTGTGCATTCACCATTAGTGCACTTCAATTTGGGAACCTTCCTCTTTTTCTTATTTCCTCTTCTGCAGCATTTGATGACCCCTGCAATATGAAGCAGAAACATCATTCATAATACATTTACACACACACCCCAAACACACACACACACACACACAAACACATACAGTATGTATATAAATATTTACCACTTAAAATTTGCAAAGGGCGTGTCTTCATATCTTCATCCCTCTTAACTTGTGCACTGGTTATATTCCATAGAAAAGAGAAATAATTGCTAAAATGTCTTTTTATTTCCTAGCATGACTGTGAAGTATTATGGAAAAGCTTCTCATGCTGCTGCATACCCATGGGAAGGAATTAACGCTTTAGATGCTGCTATTCTTGCATACAACAATATCTCTGTCTTAAGACAGCAAATGAAACCCACCTGGAGAGTTCATGGTGAGAAATGTACTGACTAACTTTCTAATAGTGTTAAGAATTCCGCAGAGATTGGACTTCTGCACATTATATGTTTCAATATTTTATTGACATTTATCTATTAGTTGTTCTCTTAGGCCTCTTTCACATGGGCGTCACGTGTGAGGGCCGGATAGGATGCAAAGCGTTTTAATGCGTTTTGCATGCATGTGAGAAAAATCAGCATTTTTGGTAGCCAGACCCGAACTCGGACTTCTTCACAGAAGTTCGGGTTTAGGTTAGGTGTTCTGTAGATTTTATTATTTTCCCTTATAACATGGTTATAAAGAATGCTTAGTAAAATGTCCATTGAGAGGTTAAAAATAATAAACAAATTATGGTCGCGTAGCAGATCTCCTCTTCTTTCTTCTTTCTTCAGGACCTGGGTAAAGGACCTTTGATGATGTCACTGCGCTGCATAGCGGACCACTATTTGCGGTCTGAAGCGCTGCACCGCCGATGCATAGCGGACCACTATTTGCGGTCTGAAGCATAGGCACTGAGCCAGTACGGTTGTGTGCATGAGCCCTTACACAGAGAACAGTGCACCGAAAAAACATTATTCCATTGCAATGTATTTTTACTGATTTTTGAACAACCAGATGATCAGATAAATAAGTTATTTTGTATATAATATACTTTTACAGAATCCAGATGCAGATTACAGAGTATAACAAGTTTAGCTGATAGAGCTCTGTCACATTCATGTAATACTTTAGTATCCCGCAGATCGACACTTCCCGGATTCACCTACAGATATTTTGTCTTTCAGGAATAATAAAAAATGGTGGTGTGAAACCTAACATCATCCCAGATTACACTGAACTACAGTTTTATTTGCGTGCACCATCACTTAAAGATCTTGCTGATTTACGGGAAAAGGCACATGCCTGCTTTAATTCTGCAGCTACAGCAACTGGATGTAAGGTAGGTCAGTTCATATGATAAGTTGTCATTATTTCAGAACATGATACTGGAGGAATTCAATTGCTTTGCCTCGACCTAAAAACTTGAGATGTTGGACCTTTTTAGCTTTGATCTTCTTGCATAAATGAAGAACCTCCACCAAACTGAAATATAACACAAGAAACAAATATAAATATCACAAATCCTTAATACAGTATATAATAAATAGTCAGCGATACAAATCGTAATGACAGGCACAGAAAAGATAATAGAAGACTAATGGTGGTTACACTAACCTGATGTTATTTAACCCCCATACACACATTCCCTACATACCCTGCTAGTGGCGATGTACCAAATAGATTCACTAGAAAGCCATAGTTGCACAGCACAAACAAAGGTATAATACAGGACAAAGAAGGGGAACAAGTGCAAGGTTAGATACCGACCAGTTAGACACCATGCCCCAATGCACATTTTGCATCTAGCTTCTTCTGGGGCTACATTTGTTGAACTTATAGTTGGAGAAAGTGGGGACATCTGCACCTGATGATAACATAAAATGTAAATCAAGAATGCAGCTTCTGAATGGCAAAAATAAACTTTGTTGCATGGATCCAGGGAAAACAACATCAGTGGACTCAAGAACAGTGTATGGACTCCGTGGTTTACAACTGCTTATTTGATGGTAAACATGGTTTATCCACTATTGAGCTTATTTTGCTGAACCACTTGTGATTAGAGATGAGAAAATCGAAGTTGACAAAGTGGAATTCGATCTGAATTTTAGGAAAAATTGAATTTCCTCGTGATTCGTGGTAACGAATCACATTTTTTTCTAAAATGGCTGCTGCACAAGTTACAAAGTGAAAGTAAGAAACCCGGGAACAAGGCAGCACCCACAATGCCATGCAGACAGCCAATTAGCAGCTAGCCAGCCCTGTGATGTCACAGCCCTATAAAAAGTGTCAGCCTACTCGGTTTCTGCCATTTTACAGTGTGCTTAGTGCAGGGAGAGACGTTAGAGGCACTAGGGACAGTGATTAGGAATAGGTTTATTAAAAAAAAAAAAAAAAAATACTGAGCAGTTCAGGGAAAGATTATTCATAGTGTAGGGATATAGAAGGGAGGGATTATCCACACTGTAGGGAGAGAGCAGGGTCCAATAGGACAGTGTAAAGCCTGGGTAATAGGAGCGATTCCTTAGGTTGTTTTAAAAAGTAATTGCAGCAATCCTATTTATTGGGTTGAAAGTGTGGTCTGATGCAACCAGTTTTGGGGTGTCTTACTTTCAAATATATAAAAGTACTTCCATTCATCCTTGCTTTTGGGGTGAATTTGCCGTCTGATACAACCAGTTTTGGGGTGTGTTTATCTCATATATAAAAGTACGTCCATTCATCCTTGCTTTTGGGGTGAATTTGCCGTCTGATGCAACCAGTTTTGGGGTGTGTTTATTTCATATATAAAAGTACGTCCATTCATCCTTGCTTTTGGGTTGAAAGTGCGATCTGATATAACAAGATTTGGGATGTGTTTATTTCATATATAAAAGTATATAGCGTGTAACAGAGTTGTAGCGAGTTCACACTTGAGTTATTTGGTCAGTTTTGGCCCAGTGACTGCCCAAATAAGTGAAGTGTGCAGTGATTCTAAGAGCGACGCCTTTCATCTGCATGTCATACGGACTCACAGTATTGTTTCACTACCACAGCAGACTCTCTATGTGTGTTACTGCAAGGCACAGTGTTCTACACCACTATACAGGCTCTCTTCAGCCAGGAAATAGCTGTTTTTTAACGTGATTCGCCACAAATAAATTCGGATTGAATCAAATCTTTTTGGGAAATTCGGCGAACCGTCCGAATCAAATTTTTGAGAAACTCGCACATCTCTACTTGCGATGTCACAATTTTTCACCTGACAGAAACACAGCTGTGGTGTCAAAGCAGCTCACAGTACCTACTGAAAACCCACTTGTGATGTCACAGCAGTTTACATCATGTTAATATACAGAAGCTGGTAGCTCTTAACCTGACCACAACCTACTTGTGAAGTCATACTAGTTTACCTGACAGAAACACAGTTGTGGTGTCACATCAGTGTACCTGCCTGAAATCTACTCATGATGTCTCAGCATGCTATTTGAAGAACAATTGTAATGTCATATCAGCATACAGTACCTCATGGAAACACAGCGCTGCCTATCATTCTAACATTCTAGTGATATCGCAGTAGCTCATCCAGGGGTAGACACTACAAAATTTTACAGGCTGCTTGATTTCATCTGCTGATTTAATGCTCATACATGGCTGTTCAAAAAGTCAACACTTTTTTAATCCACCAGTAACCATGAGACAAAGGAAAGATTTTTCAATAAAATGACTCACTTGTAACCAGTATTGTTTATAATTAGCGTTGAGCGGACACCTGGATGTTCGAGTTCGACGGGTTCGGCCGAACTTCACAAAAAAGTTTGAGTTCGGGACCCGAACTTTACCCCGAACCCCATTGAAGTCAATGGGGACCCGAACTTTTGAGCACTGAAATGGCTGTAAAAATGTCATGGGAAGGGCTAGAGGGCTGCAAATGGCAGCAAAATGTGGTTAAGAGCATGGCAAGTGCTCTGCAAACAAATATGGATAGGGAAATGACTTTAACCACCTCAGCTCCCCTAGCTTAAACCCCCTTAATGACCAGACCACTTTTTACAATTCTGCACTACACTACTTTTACGGTTTATTGCGCGGTCATACAACTTACCACCCAAATGAATTTTACCTCCTTTTCTTCTCACTAATAGAGCTTTCAATTGGTGGTATTTCATTGCTGCTGACATTTTTACTTTTTTTGTTATTAATTGAAATTTAATTTTTTCAAAAAGTCATTTTTCACTTTCTGTTGAAAATTTTAAAACTACATTTCTATAAAAAATTTTCTCAAAATTTATTGTTCTACATGTCTTTGATAAAAAAAAAATGCAATAAGCGTATATTTATTGGTTTGCGCAAAAGTTATAGCATTTACAAACTATGGTACAAAAATGTGAATTTCCGCATTTTGAAGCAGCTCTGACTTTCTGAGCACCTGTCATGTTTCCTGAGGTTCTACAATGCCCAGACAGTAAAAACACCCCACAAATGACCCCATTTCGGAAAGTAGACACCCTAAGGTATTCGCTGATGGGCATAGTGAGTTCATGGAAGTTTTATTTTTTGTCACAAGTTAGCGGAAAATTATTTCTTTTTTTTTCCTTTTTTTTTTCTTACAAAGTTTCATATTCCACTAACTTGTGACAAAAAATAAAATTTTACATGAACTCACCATACCCCTCACGGAATACCTTGGGGTGTCTTCTTTCCAAAATGGGGTCACTTGTGGGGTATTTATACTGCCCTGGCATTTTATGGGCCCTAAAGCGTGAGCAGTAGTTTGGAATCCAAATGCGTAAAAAATGCCCTGTGAAATTGTAAAGATACTCTTTGGAATTTGGGCCCCTTGCGCACCTAGGCTGCGAAAAAGTGTCACACATGTGGTATCGACGTACTCAGGAGAAGTAGGGCAATGTGTTTTGGGGTGTCTTTTTACATATACCCATGCTGGGTGAGATAAATATCTCTGTAAAAGACAACTTTTCCCATTTTTTTTATACAAAGTTATCATTTTACAGAGATATTTCTCTCACCCAGCATGGGTATATGTAAAAAGACACCCCAAAACACATTGCCCTACTTCTCCTGAGTACGGAAATACCACATGTGTGACACTTTTTTGCAGCCTAGGTGCGCAAAGGGGCCCAAACTCCAAAGAGTATCTTTACGATTTCACAGGGCATTTTCTACGCATTTGGATTCCAAACTACTTCTCACGCTTTAGCGCCCCTAAAATGCCAGGGCAGTATAAATACCCCACAAGTGACCCCATTTTGGAAAGAAGACACCCCAAGGAATTCCGTGAGGGGCATGGCGAGTTCCTAGAATATTTAGTTTTTTGGCACAAGTTAGCGGAAAATAATAATTATTATTATTTTTTTTCTTACAAAGTCTCATATTCCACTAACTTGTGACAAAAAAATAAAATTTTACATGAACTCACCATACCCCTCACGGAATACCTTGGGGTGTCTTTTTTCCAAAATTGGGTCACTTGTGGGGTATTTATACTGCCCTGGCATTTTAGGGGCCGTAAAGCGTGAGAAGAAGTCTGGAATATAAATGGCTAAAAAATTTTACGCATTTGGATTCCGTGAGGGGTATGGTGAGCTCATATGAGATTTTATTTTTTGTCACAAGTTAGTGGAATATGAGACTTTGTAAGAAAAAACAAAAAAAATAATAATAATCAATTTCCGCTAATTGTGCCAAAAAAAAATAAATCTTCTATAAACTCGCCATGCCCCTCAAAAGTGATCTTTATAGCGCAGCAGCGATTTTACGGTGTTTTTGCAGTGAAAAAAAAAAATCCTGTCACTGCGGTGGGGCGGACTGATCGCAAGTGTGCGCACAAGATCAGGCCTGATCGTGCGAACACTGCGTTTTTTGTAGAGCCTATAGAACATGTCCTATTCTTGTCCGCAATTGCGGACAAGAAAAGGCATTTTCTATATAGTTCTGGCAATGTGCGGATCCGCAAAATGCGGAAAGCACATTGCCGGTGTCCGTGTTTTGCGGATCCGCGGTGTCCGTGTTTTGCGGATCCGTGGATCCTTGGATCCGCAAAACACATACGGACGTCTGAATGGAGCCTTACAGGGAAGTGATCAATGACAGGGGAGTGATCAGGGAGTCTATATAGGGTGATCACCCCCCTGTCATTGATCACCTCCTTGTAAGGCTCCATTCATACGTCCGTATGTGTTTTGCAGATCCATGGATCCGCGGATCCGCAAAACACATACGGACGTCTGAATGGAGCCTTACAGGGGGGTGATCAATGACAGGGGGGTGATCAGGGAGTCTATATGGGGTGATCACCCCCCTGTAAGGCTCTATTCAGACGTCCGTATGTGTTTTGCGGATCCGCGGATCCGTGGATCCGCAAAACACATACGGACGTCTAAATGGAGCCTTACAAGGGGGTGATCAATGACAGGGGGGTGATCAGGGAGTCTATATGGGGTGATCACCCCCCTGTCATGGATCACCCCCCTGTAAGGGTCCATTCAGACGTCCGTATGTGTTTTGCGGATCCACAGATCCGTAGATCCGCAAAACACATACGGACGTCTGAATGGAGCCTTACAGGGGGGTGATCAATGACAGGGGGGTGATCAGGGAGTCTAATATGGGGTGATCAGGGGTTAATAAGTGACGGGGGAGGTGTAGTGTAGTGGTGTTTGGTGCTACTTACAGAGCTGCCTGTGTCCTCTGGTGGTCGATCCAAGCAAAAGGGACCACCAGAGGACCAGGTAGCAGGTATATTAGACGCTGTTAACAAAACAGCGTCTAATATACCTTTTTGGGGTTAAAAAAATCGCATCTACAGCCTGCCAGCGAATGATCGCCGCTGGCAGGCTGTAGATCCACTCGTTTACCTCCCGATCCTGTGAACGCGCGCTCCTGTGTGCACGTGTTCACAGGAAATCTCGCGTCTCGCGAGATGGCGCGCCGATGCGTCTAGGAGGAACAGATCGACCGCCTGCAGGACGCATCCCTGCGTTAGGCGGTCCTGAGGTGGTTAAATAACATAAATTACGTAAAAATAAAAAATAGTAATCTTGATCTAGGAGGACGAGGTTCATGTGGAGTAGGAGGTTGAGGAGGCAGTGGATGTGGCGGTGTAGGTGGAAGCGGCGGTGGAGGAGGAGGAGGTAGCCTACACAGTTTTTTGCTTTTTATTAAAAAAAATATTTTTTAATTAAGGTACACCCCAAAACATTGGGAAATATAACCTGTGATAACCCCCTCCAGTCGTGCTAAACACACGTTCAGACAATACACTGGCTGCAGGGCAAGCTAGCACCTCCAAGGCATAAAGGACAAGCTCAGGCCATGTGCCCAATTTGGAGACCCAGAAGTTGAAGGGGGCAAACCTATCAGTCAGTACGTGTAGGCGTGTGAACACATACTGCCCCACCATGTCGCATGTCCCCATGATGTTCACAATCCAATTGGAAGAATCGAAGGAAAGGAGGGGGCGCGCGGCAATCACCCACTCCCGACTCGGGGAGATAGTGACGATAAATAACAATACAGGACTCTTAAGATGCCCTGTTATTGGAATGATTAATGAAAGATTATAGGGAATGTCACTGGGGTATTTTGGATTTGGAAACATTAGACAGGAGAAGCCCTGCTGCCGCTTTGTTGACTCTAGATAACTTCTGCCTGATCGCACATCCCCGTGACGTCCACGATCCATTTGGCTATCTTCTCTATCAACTTTCGATGTTCTTTTCTGAGCCTACCATGTTGATCACGGTTATCGGCGAATCAGGGTTCCACGCCGAAGAGGGAGCGTGAGAAAGAGATACCACATCCAAGGGAGGTCAATGGATGAAATTTAATGTTGATCGAGCGGAAAAGTGGGACAAATTATTGAAGCCAAAGCTTACAAGTAAAGGAGGTAACGCGACAATTAAAGAAATTTTTTTGAAATTTAATTCCCTGTCACCTATGCAGAGCAGGGGTTTGTATATAGCAAAATTGGTAAATTGTCACCTGACTATGTAACAGACAATTTTTTAACATTTATGTACCTGTCACCTATGCAGAGCAGCGGTTTATTCACGGAAAAAATAGTTAAATGTCACCCAAGAATGTAACAGACAAATTGGTGAAATGTTTTTACCTGTCTACTAGGTATAGCAAGGGTATATCACAGCCAAAAATTGGTGAATTTCACCTGAGAATGTAACAGACAAATTAGTTACATTTGTTTACCTGTCTACTAGGTATATGTAATTAGTTACATTTGTTTACCTGTCTACTAGGTATATGTAAGATCCTCACCTGTCTCGCACTCTGGTGTGACCAAAAAGGGTCCTCGTGGAGGTGCGGGACAGGTTTCGTGTGTCTCCACTGATACACCAGCTCTGTCCCCTTTGCGAACAGACGCGGGGACGCTTTCGCATGTGCGCCGGAGGGGAAGACCGCATGGGTTTCGGGGACAGCTTGGCCGGGCTAGCGGCACTACTCTGCGGCCGAGCTTGTCTGCGGTGCCTATTGCGGATTCCATTCCGGTGTCCATGTCGATGCGCTCGCAAACTCTCGCTGAGCCTGTCGTGCGTCCGCGTGTACGCTCGAAGACGGGTTCGAAAGGGGATACGCGGTCGCGCGTAAGCGCTTCTTATGCTCTTCGCCGACCGGCGATGGGAATAGCACCTGGCCACAAGTTCAAAGTAGATTAGGGGGCCGGCATTGGTCTAATTGACTAATGACCGACCAAAGCCTTGTACACAGGTGTAGGGCAGGATCATGACCTACGGGGAGTGGACACTTGGCTCCCTGGGATTTGTTAGCAGACACATAAAAGGAGGCCTCCCAGGTCGGTCAGTGCCCACTGTTATCTTCCCTCATCCAGGTGCAGGTCAGTACTGGTTGCTGCTGACTGAAGTTTGCTTGGACTTCGTCAGTTCCAGTGGGACCCAGGACCCGGGATTTTCTGTGTCACATCTGTTCACTTGGCAAGTTACACAAGGACTTAAGCACGGATCGGGACTACTCCTGGCTTCCCTTTGTTTTGTTTGCCTGATATTAGCTCCAGTGAAATTTTGCCTGGACTTTGTTTATTTTGTTAATAAACCCCTTGACTTCATCTTCTCTGGTCTGTTTTGTTGGTGCCTTGCATTATAGTATAACAGGGGTATATCACACCCAGAAATTGGTGAATTTCACCCGAAAATGTAACAGACAAATTAGTGAAGATTTTTTTTACCTGTTTACTAGGTATAGCCAGTGCTTGAAGTGGGCCGGAACGCGGCGGTACTCAGTACCGCCACTTCCAAAAATTGCCCTGGAGAGTACCAGCACCTCTCCGTGCGCCCAGTACGTGGGTTTCCGGTACCGGAGCGCAGGGCCGGCCTTTGGGGTGTGCGGGCTGTGCGGCCGCACAGGGCGCCATAGTAACAGGGGCGCTGGGCGGCCGACAGCTCGCAATGTAATATGCGGCAGGCGAGGCTGAACTTGTGTTCTCCCTCGGGGCGCCCCCTCCATCTAGCCCTCCCCTGTCTGACCTGATTCGTTCCTCCTCCCCTGTCTGACCTGCCTGCTGCCCCCGCCGCTGCCAATAAGAAGAGAGACGGGAGGAGGAGGGGAGGGGCTGTGGCCACTGCGCCACCAATGAAGATAACTGACCTGAATACAAAAACAGGAGGCGGGTGCCGGAATCAAATAGCCGACAGCCAACCTCTGTGACAGGGAGCTGCGATCAGCTGCAGTTGAGTTAACCCTTCAGGTGCGGTACTGGAGGGGTTAATTGTAGCTGATCGCAGCTCCCTGTCACAGAGGTCGGGTGCCGGCTATTTGATTCCAGCACCCGCCTCCTGTTTTTGTATAAGAAACGTTTGTGGCACAGTGCGCCCCCCCCCCCCCCCCAACACCCCAGTATAAGAAACGTTGGTAGGCAGTGCGCCCCCACCCCCCCCTCAGTATAAGAAACGTTTGTGGCACAGTGCGCCCCCCCCCCCCCCAACACCCCAGTATAAGAAACGTTGGTAGGCAGTGCGCTTTCCCCCCCAAACACCCCAGTATAAGAAACATTGGTGGCTCAGTGGGAAGTGCCAGTGAGGGTTAAAAAATAATAAAAAAATTTTAACTCACCTCCTCCAGATGATCGCGTAGCTGCCGTTCTCCTGTTTTCTTCAAGACCTGTGGTGACGTCACTGAGCTCATCACATGACCCATTACCATGGTGATGGATCATGTGATGCTAACAGTGATGTCACCACAGGTCCTTTGACAGGTCATGAAGAAAGAACAGAAGACGATCAATTGGAGGAGGTGAGTTAATTATTATTTTTATTTTTTAACCCTCATTGGCACTGCCCACTGCGCCACCAATGATTATTATATTGAGGGGGGGCCCACTGCGCCACCAATGATTATTATATTGAGGGGGGGCCCACTGCGCCACCAATGATTATTATATTGAGGGGGGGCCCACTGCGCCACCAATGTTTATTATATTGAGGGGGGGCGCACTGCGCCACCAATGTTTATTATATTGAGGGGGGGCCCACTGCGCCACCAATGTTTATTATATTGAGGGGGGGCGCACTGCGCCACCAATGTTTATTATACTGGGGTGATGGGGGGGCGCACTGCGCCACCAATGTTTATTATACTGGAGTGTTGGGAGGGGCGCACTGCGCCACCAATGTTTATTATATTGGGGGGGCGCACTGCGCACAATGACGGGTTAGGGAAATTTCACAGCAGAGTGCGCATGCGCTGGGAGCCTCGCCGGCGGTTAGGGTAGGGAAAAATTATGGGCCAGTGCACAGGTGCGGTGATCGGATGGATGTTCTCAGCAGGACACCGGCCGACACTGCGCATGCGCTGGGGGGTACTGGTACAGAGAGGAATTAATGTGTGTGTGTGTGATGAGTGGGGGGGGGGGTCTGATGTGCAGGGGGGTACTGGTACAGAGAGGAACGAATGTGCGGTGGTGGGGGGGGTACTGTACTGGTACATAGAGGAACTAATATATATGTGTGTGATGGGGGGGTCTGATGTGCAGGGGGGGGGAGCACCGGCGCCTAATAGAGTACCGGCACCTCTTTTGGCCCACTTAAAGCACTGGGTATAGCAGTGGTATATCACAGCCAAAAATTGGTGAATTTCACACAAAAATTTAACAGATAAATTAGTGAAATTATATAAAATAAAATACGTACAAATTTAAAAAAATTATCTTGATTTATCAGGTGGAGGTCCATATAAAGTATGAGTTTTAGGAGGCGGTGGACTTAGCGGTGTAGGTGGAAGCGGCGGTAGAGGAGGACGAGGTAGCCAAAACTGGTTTTGGTTTTAATTTCTTTATTTATTTTTAATTAGGGTACACTCCAAAAGAGTGGGAAATATACAAAATACAACAATGAGCAATTGCGCTGTAGTATAACAATGGCTGGGTAAGGCCGGTATACATGTCTAGTCTGCACAAGGTACAGACAAGTCCTGTGGGATCCATGCCTGGTTCATTTTAATGAACGTGAGCTTGTCCACATTGTATGTGGACAGGCGGCTGCGCTTGTCTGTGATAACGCCCCCTGCCGTTCTATACACACGTTCAGACAATACATTGGCTGCAGGGCAGGCCAGCACCTCCAAGGCGTAAAGGGCCATGTGCCCAATTTGGAGACCCAAAAGTTGAAGGGGGCAGACCTGTCATTCAGTACGTGTAGGCGTGTGGACACATACTGCTCCACCATGTTGCTGAAATGCTGCCTCCTGCTAAGACGTTCCATATCAGCTGGTGGTGCTAACAAAGCTTTTCCACATTTCGGCCATGCTAACCCTGCCTTCTGAGGTACTAGGGGTGCCCCAGCTGCATTGACGACCTCTTCCTCCTCCTCTGCCTTCGACATGTCCTTCCACTGTGCCCCTAATGGCAGGTGGGAATGCCATCAGCAGCGCGTCTACCAGCGTGCACTTGTACTCGCGCATCTTGCGATCACTCTCCAGTGACGGAATTAAGGACGGTACGTTGTCATTGTAACAGGGATCCAGCAGCGTGGCCACCCAGTAATCAGCACAAGTTGGAATGTGGGCAACTCAGAGGTCGTTGCGGAGACACTGCGGCATGTAATCGCTCATGTGTGCCAGGCTGCCCAGAGGCAACAACAAGCTGCCCTCTGTGGGAGGTGTATCGTCTGTGTCCTCTGTATCCCCCCAGCCACGCACCAGTGATGGCCATGAGCTGGTTTGGGTGCCACCCTGCTGCAAACACGGTTCATCCTCCTCCATCTCCTCATCCTCCACCTCATCATCCTCCAGAACTGTGCCCTTGCTGGACAATTGTGTACATGGCGTTTGTGGGTGCAGGAACCCACCCTCGGAGCCACTTCGGAATGACTGGCCGTAACCCTACGAAATGATCCCTCTTCCTCCTCCTGTGCCACATCCTCTTCCATCATCGCCAGAAGAGTTTTTTCAAGTAGGCACAGAAGTGGGATAGTAACGCTGAGAACGGCGTCATCGGCACTGGCCATTTTGGTGGAGTACTCGAAACAGCGCAACAAGGAACACAGGTTTCGCATGGAGGCCCAGTCATTGGTGGTGAAGTGGTGCTGTTCCGCAGAGCGACTCACCCGTGCCTGCTACAGTTGAAACTCCACTATCGCCTGCTGCTGCTTGCACAGTCTGGCCAGCATGTGCAAGGTGTAATTCCACCTTGTGGGCACGTTTCATATAAGGCGGTGAGCGGGAAGGCCGAAGTTACGCTGCAGCGCTAACAGTTGAGCAGCCGCAGGATGAGAACGCCGAAAGCGCGCACAGACGGCCCGCACTTTATGCAGCAGCTCTGACATATCGGGGTAATTTTCAAGGAACCTCTGCACCACCAAATTCAGCGCATGCACCAGGCAAGGGATGTGCGTCAAACCAGCTAGTCCCAGAGCTGCTACGAGATTTCACCCATTATCGCACACCACCAGGCCGGGCTTGAGGGTCACTGGCACCAACCACTCATCGGTCTGTTGTTGAAAGCCCGTCCACAGCTCCTGCGCGGTGTGGGGGTTGTCCCCCAAACAGATAAGTTTTGAGGAGCCGGTAGAGGGTGAGGAAGCAGAGTAGGAGGAGTAAGCAATAGGAGGCAAACTGAAGCGCCCTGCAATCCTCGGTGGTGGAAGGACATGCGCCAAACTGCTATCCACCTCAGGTCCAGCCGCCACTGCATTTACCCAGTGTGCTGTTAGGGAGATATAACGTCCCTGACCGTGCTTACTGGTCCACATATCCGTAGTTTGGTGGACCTTGCCACAGATTGCGTTGTGCAGTGCACACCTGATTTTGTCCCCCACTTGGCTGTGCAGGGAAGGGATGGCTCGCCTGAAAAAGTAGTGACGTACTCTGGAACAGCCACCACCATATGGCTTTTAAAACTCTCCTCCTCCACTAGACGGAATGATAGCATTTCAAAGGCCAGGAATTTTGAAATGTGGGCATTCAGGGCCAGGGATCATGGGTGGGTAGGGGGTTACTTCGTCTTCCGCTCCAGTGTTTGGGATATGATGAGCTGAACGCTTCCGTAGAACATTGTGGAGATGCTTGGTGACCCAGGTGGTGGTGTTGCTGGCAGATCCTCTGTTTGCGGGGTGGCAGGTGCCACTGTCACTCCAGAGGTTGATGAAGAGGCCCACACTGCAGCAGAAGAGGAAGCAGGAGGAGCCAGAGACCTTTCTTGGTTTTTGAGGTGTCTACTACACTGCAGCTCGTGCTTTGCACTTAGATGCCTGGTCAGGCAGGTTGTGCTCAGATTTAGAACGTTTATGCCTCGCTTCAGGCTCTGATTGCACAGCGTGCAAACCACTTGTGTCTTGTCGTCAGCACATTGTCTGAAGAACTGCCACGCCAGGGAACTCCTTGGAGCTGGCTTTGGTGTGCTCGGTCCCTTGGTGCGGTTGGCAGTAGCAGGCGTACTGTCTAGGGGACGGCTGCTCCGCTTTTGCACCCTGCTCCCTCTTCTGCTGTGCTGGTGGCTCTGTGCAACCACCGCCTCTTCCTCCGAAATACACAGGTCACTCGCATGACCTTTATTCCATGTTGGGCCGAGGACCTCATCGTCCTCCACGTCATCTTCCACCCAGTCTTCACCCCTGCCCTCCTTGTAGGTCTGCACACTTTCAAAAGCCATGTACTCATCTTAAAACATAAGTGCTTGGGCATCGGTGCACTCATTTTCTTCCACTTCTGAGGCAGGGCTAGGTGGATGTCCCTGGGAAAGCCTGCTAGCAAAGTCTTCAAAAAGCATAAGAGACTGCTGCATGACTTGGGGCTCAGACTGCTTGGCTGATTTGCAAGGGGGTGAGGTGAAAGACTGATGGACATTGGCTGCAGGTACCAACTCTGATCTTTCAGCAGGAGACTGGGTGGGAGACAATGTAAAGGAACTGGAGGCACTGTCAGCAACCCAATATACTATCACCTGTACTTGTTCTGGCCTCACCATTCGTAGAGCCGCATTATACCTGACCAAATAACACTGAAGGTTCTGTCGCCTACTCCCACCTGAGGAAGGTGTTTCACTTGTGCGTGTAGCTGGCACAGATCAACCACGTCCTCTCCCTGCAACAGGAGCTCCACCAGCAGCACCACAATTGGGGCAACCCAAAATTGGTGTTTTTTTAAACCCAGAATATTATTGCAGTATTTCTAGCTTGTTTGTCACACAAACAAATGCAGCATAGGCCCCAGATGTAGGGTATTGCCAAAAATGGGTGTTTTTTTAAACCCTGAATATTATTGCAGTATTTCAAGCTTGCATCCCACACTGACAGATCCAGCCAAGGCTGCAAATTTAGTATTTGTCCCAAAATGGGTGTTTTTTTAATAACAGAATAGAACAGCAGTATCGAACGCGTGTATCTCACACTGACAGCTGCAACAAAGGCTGCAAATTTAGTTTTTTTGCCCAAAATATGTGTTTTTTTTAACCCAGAATATTATTGCAGTATTTCAAGCTTGTATCTCACCCTGACAGATGCAGCAAAGGCTGCAAATTTCGTTTTTTGCCCCAAATTGGTGTTTTTTAATAAAAGAATATAAAAGGAGTATCTAACGCTTGTATCTCACACTGACAGATGCAGCAAAGGTGCAAAATTAGTTTTTTGCCCAAAATGGGTGTTTTTTTAAACCCAGAATATTATTGCAGTATTTCAAGGTTGGATTTCACACTGACAAATGCTGCAAAGGCACAGATGTTTTTTTCCCAAAATGGGTGTTTTTTTTTATTATTGCAGTATTTCTAGCTTCTATGTCACACTAACAAATGCAACATTGGGAATATTATTGCAGTATTTCAAGCTTGTATCTCACACTGACAAGATGCAGAAAAGGCTGTAAATTCAGTATTTTGCCCAAAATGGGTGTTTTTTTTAACAGAATAGAACAGCAGTATCTAACGTGTGTATCTCACACTGACAGATGCAGAAAAGGCGCAAAATTAGTTTTTTGCCCAAAATGGGTGTTTTTTTAAACCCAAAATATTATTGCAGTATTTCAAGGTTGGATTTCACACTGAGAAATGCTGCAAAGGCACCAGATGTAGGATATTGCCAAAAATGTGTGTTTTTTTAAACCCAGATTATTATTGCAGTATTTCAATTTTGGATTTGAATGTCACAAATGCACATATGCTGTGCTGGTGCACTGAGCTTGCATAAAATGGCTGCCACCACCCACCTAACTAACAGACGAATAAAAGTTATTTTTCTGTGCCACTGGGCTCAGGGCAAGGTAAAAAGATTGTGCACTGCACCCACAAAACTAAATCTATTTAGATCGCTGAGTTAACAAGCACTTCTGATTAAAGATTCTTTCCTATTCTCTCCCTCACAGTAGCCGCATCCTATCCCTACACTAATCAGAGCAGAGTGACGTGCAGCGCTACGTGACTTCAGCTTATATAGAGGCTGGGTCACATGCTGCACTGGCCAATCACAGCCATGCCATTAATAGGCATGGCCGTGATGGCTTTTAAGGGCACACGAGTTAAACGCTTGTTGATTGGCTGCTCTGCAGCCTTTCAAAAAGCAACATTAACTCGCTGAACGCCGAACCCAAACTTTTACTGAAAAGTTCAGGTTCGGGATCAAAAAATCCTAAAGTTTGGTACAAACCCGAACTTTACAGTTCGGGTTCGCTCAACCCTAGTTATGATAAAATATTCTATAAAAACAGGAATAATCCACTGAGCATAGCTAACTCCCATTATAGAAAGCACCTTGACTCGCATTTCGCTTTCGCTTCTTCAGATTGCCTTCTTACTAGTATACCTGGGTGAGTGTCTGAATATTGGGCTAGGTTTATTTACTCTATTGTATGCATAGCACCTTAACGTGATTGTGAGCAAGCGCCACTTGTTGCAAAGCCCTTCTATGAGCAAGCATGTGCAGTACGAATCAGGGAAAGCTGTCCCATGAAGAGCTATAGGATAAGGTGACACTTTTATTGGTACTATTTTGTGACTTTTGATAGCTCTATATTATGCTTTTTGTGAGGCAAGGTTTTTATTTTTTGCTTTTTACGGTGTTCACCTGACAGGTTAGATCATGTGATATTTTTATTGAGCATGTTGTTATGGAGGCGACGTTATCAAATATGTCTACTTTTTTTTATTTCATTTCAGTTTTACATAATAACGTTTTGTTTTTTTTAAATCATGTTTTTGTGTCTCCCTTTTCTGTAAGCCATATTATTTTTATTTTTATCTTATTTAGGGCCTCCGTTTTTGCGGCATGAGGTGACGGTTTGATTAACACTATTTTGGGCTGCATACTACTTTTTGATCATTTGGTATTACACTTTTTGTGATGTAAGGTTATTTTTTTTGGCACAGTTTTTATATTATTTTTTTCATGGTTTTCACCCGACAGGGTAAATCATGTGATATTTTTATAGAGCAGGTTGTAATGGACATGGCGATACCTAATATGTCTGTTTTTTTTAAATATATTTTGGTTTTACACAATAAGAGCATTTTTGAAACAAGAAAATAATGTTTTAGTGTCTCCATTTTCTGAAAGCCATATCTTTTTTAATTTTTTGGGCAATTGTCTTAGGTAGGGTCTCATTTTTTGCGGGATGAGGTGACGGTTTGATTGGTATTATTTTGGGGTACATATGACTTTTGGTTTTCGTTTGGTATTATACTTTTGTGATGTAAGGTGACCAAAAAAATTGCTTTTTTGGCACCGTTTTTTTTTTTTTTCGATGTTGACCAGACGAGGTGGATCATGTGATATTTTTATAGAGCAGGTTGTTACTGAAGTGGCGATACCTAATATGTCTGCCTTTTAAAAAAAAAAAAAAGTATATGGGTTTTTTTTATGGCAAAAGGGCTTTTATTGTGATGTTAAAAACACTTTTATTTCAATTTTTATTTTATTTTTTGTCCTAATATTGGACTTAAACATTACATGGTCTGATCCCTGTTTCAATGCAGTACAATACTTCTGTATTGTACTGCATTGCCTATCAGTATATTACACAGTGTAATACACTGATAGTTTGCCTATGAGACACAGCCTGGGGGCTGGGCCTCATAGGCCTCGTAGCTGCTGGGCCCCTAGGCCGTTGAAAAGCTTGGGGTTGCCATGGCAACCATCAGTTCTCCGCAGTGCAGGGACCCGATGGATCAGAGGAAGGAGCACGAACCTCCCATATGCCACGGCCAGAGCTGACCGCGGCATATGAGGGGTTAATCCGATGTAGGTGAATGCAGCAGTGGCCCGACTGTCAGTGACAGCTGGGTCCCTGCAGCTGATTGCGGCACCACACATGGGGCAACAGAAGGACTGCAGCATGAGAATGTTCGTTCCGGGGCGCCAAGTACGGGCAGTTTAGGATGTGCATTCTCGTATTGGGTCCTTAGCCTGTTAAAACTGTCCACTGTTCCTGCTGTGACCACGTCCTGAGGAAGTCTATTCCACAGATTCACAGTTCTTACAGTAAAGAAGTTTTGACGCTTCTGGAGACTGAACTTTTTCTTCCCCAGTCGGAGGCAGTGCCCTCTTGTCTTTTGAGGCCATTTTACATGGAACAGTTTTTCACCATATTTTTTGTATGGCCCATTTATATATTTATACAGGTTAATCATGTCCCCCCTTAGACGTCTCTTCTCAAGACTAAATAAATTCAATTCTTTTAATCTTTCTTCATAACTAAGACCGCCATGCCCTTTATCAGTTTAGTCACTCTCCTTTGTACTTTTTCAAGTTCCGAAGCATCCTTTCTATGGACTAGTGCCCAGAACTGAACTGCATATTCCAGGTTAGGATGCACCAATGCTTTGTAAATTATTGCATCCCTGCCTCGCGACTACATGCTTCGCTTAAAATATGACAATATCCTGGTAGCCTTAAAAGCAGCTGATTGACATTTTATGTTGTTATTTAGTTTACGATCTACAAGGACACGCAAGTCCTTCTCTACAAGGGACTCTCCCAGTGTTACATCCCCTAAGACATATGATGCACAGACATTATTTCTACCAAAATGCGTAACTTTACATTTATCCACATTGAACCTCATTTGCCAAGTTGATGCCCAATCACTCAGAGTGTTCAAGTCAGCTTGCAGTTTATGGACATCTTCCTGAGACTGCCCAGTACTATATAGCTTAGTGTCATCTGAAAAAATAGAAACGGTGCTATTAATTCCATCCTGGATATCATTAATAAATAAATTTAATAATAGAGGACCCAGTACTGAACCTTGGGGAACACTACTTATGACCCAGGACCATTCTGAATAGGAAACATTGACCACAACTGTCTGTGCACGATCCTTCAACCAGTGTTCAAACAAATTACAACCTATACTTTCCAAGCCTATAGACCTTATTTAGTCTGACAACTCTCCTCTAGTGTTGATCACGAATATTTGAATTTCGAATTTTTATCGCGAATATAGGTACTTCGAAAATTTGATAATATTTCGAATATAGTGATATATATTCGTAATTTTGAATATTCAATTTTTTTTTAATCAGTACACATGATCCCTCCCTGCTTCTAGCTTGTGGGCCAATGAGAAGGCTGCAGTATATTTGACTTTAGGAGTAGTGTTGTTTGCGAATTTTCGTAATGCAAATTTTTATTGCAATTTTTTTTATAGTTGTAATTTTTTTCCAATCTGAACTTCAGATGAGAAAAAAATTACAACTATTAGACAAAGAAGATTATAGCACTATATTAGCTAAATTGCTCTATATTCGTTTTTTTTCCCGAATATTCGCTATATTGCTATAACTTTGTTTTTTCGAATATTCGTAATATTCTAAAACAAGAATATATAGCAATATAGCGAATATTCGAGAAAAAAACGAATATAGAGCAATTTAGCTAATATAGTGCTATAATCTTCTTTGTCTAATAGTTGTAATTTTTTTCTCAACTGAAGCTCAGATTGGAAAAAAATTACAACTATAAAAAAAAGATTATAGCACTATACAGGGAGTGCAGAATTATTAGGCAAGTTGTATTTTTGAGGATTAATTTTATTATTGAACAACAACCATGTTCTCAATGAACCCAAAAAACTCATTAATATCAAAGCTGAATATTTTTGGAAGTAGTTTTTAGTTTGTTTTTAGTTTTAGCTATTTTAGGGGGATATCTGTGTGTGCAGGTGACTATTACTGTGCATAATTATTAGGCAACTTAACAAAAAACAAATATATACCCATTTCAATTATTTATTTTTACCAGTGAAACCAATATAACATCTCAACATTCACAAATATACATTTCTGACATTCAAAAACAAAACAAAAACAAATCAGTGACCAATATAGCCACCTTTCTTTGCAAGGACTCTCAAAAGCCTGCCATCCATGGATTCTGTCAGTGTTTTGATCTGTTCACCATCAACATTGCGTGCAGCAGCAACCACAGCCTCCCAGACACTGTTCAGAGAGGTGTACTGTTTTCCCTCCTTGTAAATCTCACATTTGATGATGGACCACAGGTTCTCAATGGGGTTCAGATCAGGTGAACAAGGAGGCCATGTCATTAGATTTTCTTCTTTTATACCCTTTCTTGCCAGCCACGCTGTGGAGTACTTGGACGCGTGTGATGGAGCATTGTCCTGCATGAAAATCATGTTTTTCTTGAAGGATGCAGACTTCTTCCTGTACCACTGCTTGAAGAAGGTGTCTTCCAGAAACTGGCAGTAGGACTGGGAGTTGAGCTTGACTCCATCCTCAACCCGAAAAGGCCCCACAAGCTCATCTTTGATGATACCAGCCCAAACCAGTACTCCACCTCCACCTTGCTGGCGTCTGAGTCGGACTGGAGCTCTCTGCCCTTTACCAATCCATCCATCTGGCCCATCAAGACTCACTCTCATTTCATCAGTCCATAAAACCTTAGAAAAATCAGTCTTGAGATATTTCTTGGCCCAGTCTTGACGTTTCAGCTTGTGTGTCTTGTTCAGTGGTGGTCGTCTTTCAGCCTTTCTTACCTTGGCCATGTCTCTGAGTATTGCACACCTTGTGCTTTTGGGCACTCCAGTGATGTTGCAGCTCTGAAATATGGCCAAACTGGTGGCAAGTGGCATCTTGGTAGCTGCACGCTTGACTTTTCTCAGTTCATGGGCAGTTATTTTGCGCCTTGGTTTTTCCACACGCTTCTTGCGACCCTGTTGACTATTTTGAATGAAACACTTGATTGTTCGATGATCACGCTTCAGAAGCTTTGCAATTTTAAGAGTGCTGCATCCCTCTGCAAGATATCTCACTATTTTTGACTTTTCTGAGCCTGTCAAGTCCTTCTTTTGACCCATTTTGCCAAATATAGGGTGTTGATGTCATTAGACCACACCCCTTCTCATTACAGAGATGCACATCACCTAATATGCTTAATTGGTAGTAGGCTTTCGAGCCTATACAGCTTGGAGTAAGACAACATGCATAAAGAGGAGGATGTGGTCAAAATACTCATTTGCCTAATAATTCTGCACGCAGTGTATTAGCTAAATTGCTCTATATTCGTTCTTTTCCGAATATTCGCTATATTGCTATATATTCTTGTTTTAGAATTACCTTGCCGATTTTTCGAGTAAAAAAATCGTAGAATATAACGAATATTCGAATTTGCGAATATTCGATGAATATTCTACAAAATATTCACGAAATATCGCGAATTCGAATATGACCCCCTGCCGCTCATCACTACTCTCCTCGGTATACCCATGTTGGTTATCACTTATGATATTATTTACAGTCACATACTCCTGTATATAGTCCCTTAAGAGTCCTTCAAACATTTTTCCCACAACAGAAGTTAAACTAACTGGTCTATAATTACCTGTAGAGGACCTATATAATTTATTTTTAATATGGGCATCACATTTGCCTTGCACCAATCACTTGGCACTGTACCAGTACCTAGAGAATCTTTAAAAAATATAAGCAAGGGCACAGCAATGACTGAACCGAGCTCTTTAAGATCTTTTGGGTGTAATCCATCTGGATCCGGAGCTTTGTTCACATTTACTTAGCTTGGACCATATATACAGTTAGCCAATTGTGTATATTACTCGATGTACTAACAGCCCTTGCACCACTGATATCAGCTCCATTCTCTTCTTTTGTAAGAACTCTTTTCTGACTAACCCTGCTTTACCATTATTTAGGGGACCTACCTGCTCAGACCTCACTTTTTTTACATTTATATATTTTTGTATTTTTTGGGGATTTGTTTTGCTCTCTTTTGCCACCTGCTGTTCGTTTTGTATTTTTGAAGATTTTACCTCCTTTTTACAGATTTTTATTAAGCTTCAAAGTAAACTTCAACGGCTACAGCTGACACCTCAGATGTTTATTTTTAAATGCCCTTTTTTGTCCTTTATTGCCCTTTTTACAGTAGCTGTAAGCCATGGGGGGTTAATTTTAGCCATTTATACTTGTTACCTAAAGGAATAATTTTTTTGTGCAATTACTCAATGTGGATTTAAAGCTCTGCCATTTATCCTCAGTATTATTATGTGACAGTAGCTTCTCCCAGTCTATGTCCTGAAATGCTGCCATCAACCTGGGGAAATTGGCTTTTTTAAAATTCATTATTTTTTTTTGCTCTATCAGCCAGAGTTTGTTTCTTATAGTTCAGGGGGAATATAATTATATTGTGGGCACTATTACCTAGTGTTTCTCGACCAGTTACATTTCCAACAAGCTCAGCATCTTTAGAAATTACCAGATCCACCATAGTGATGAACTCCTAACTGATATAGTCCTCCAAACAAATTTCAATGTGAAGCAGTACATTGTGCACCATCCCTCATTTACGTATTTCAGAGAATGAACAAGCCCTTCCCCAAATACATGAAAACTTTGACCGTTTGTTTGAAATTTGGCCATTGATTACTTTTCTAAATGAGACATTTAAAACCCACCCACCTCAGAAAAATATGTCAGCATTGACGAATCCTTAATGAGTTTTAAGGGAACACTGTCCTTCAGACAATTTATATAATAAAAAAGAGCACAATATGGGGTAAAGCTGTATAAGCTTTGTGAAAGTCAAAAGGGTATACGGCCATACTGCTATAGTGATAGCCAAAATTAATAAAAAGCCTAGAGGGCATATCATATGAATAGCAAACGCCACAGAATTTCAATAAAGGCTATATCAGTAAGTGCCATGTAGTCATCTTAAAAACACAGTGGTCAACAGTAGCCAGAAAGTGGCCAGCCCCTTTAAGAGGTCTAGTATTCAAAACGAGGTCACAATTATTATTTTTTTAAATCTTCTAATTCCTGTGTGGCCCTGCAAACTTGGTTCAATGCAGGAAAAGTGCTTCTAACATAAGGTAAATATAAATCTGAAATATATATCTGATAATCTAATAACATTTTTGTACAGTATGCATTTATGTGGCATATTTCAGTTAAAAATAGGGAAAAATTTAGTAAACTTTAAAACGAGCTTTGCTTCCTGTTCCCTTCAAAGTGGTAGTTCCAGCTCTGTATGCTGCAGGGAACAGCTAATTGGTGGAGGTGCAGGTTGCCAGACACTCACTGACTGGAAATGAATTACCTATCCTGAGGATAGATCATCAGCAGAGATGAGCAAAGTTTTGAAAAATTCAATTCGGCAGCTTCGCCGAGGTTTCACAAGCAATTCATTTTGTTACGAATTAGTTTGTCAAGAATCACTATAAGTCAGGTATACCCAGGCCACTCTGCCTTAGGGCCACACAGAGCGGTGATGTGGTGAAGAACCGTGTGGCCAATTAGCCCGCTGCTGCGTTTCATTTAATAATGATGACCACACTGTATAGTCAGTCTTCATTGTTAATGGCTACGCGCCACCTTTAATGCACCTTTAAACAGGGGCTGTACCCACTTCTACTGCAGCGCTCTCCAGCCCAACAGGTGGGAGCCCTTCTTCTGCTATCTGCTTTTTGACCTTTTCCACATCATCTAATATCAATGAGAATATTTCATCAGGAACACCCAGCTCCTCATCTCTCTGCATCTTGCTGACTTTTCCAAGAAATGGAGACTTTGAAGAATAATGTGAAAAAATTTAGGTCAGCTAAACATGCTGATCATTAAAACCTGGCCCCCCTGAGGCGTGCAGACTGGATAGTATTGGTTGGTACTCTGGCAGTGGAATAATACAGGCTTCAATCTTATTGGTATTAAATTACATATCTTAACCACCTGCCATCTGGGCCATTTGCCCCCTTCCTGACCAGGCCAAATTTTGCAAAACTGACATATCTCACTTTATGTGGTAATAACTTTGGAACGCCTTTATTTATCCAAGTCATTCAGAGATTGTTTTCTCGTGACACATTGTACTTCATGATAGTCATAAATTTGAGTCAAAATATTTCACCTTTATTTATGAAAAAATCCCAAATTTACCCAAAAATTTGAAAAATTCGCAATTTTCTAAATTTCAATTTCTCTGCTTTTAAAACTGAAAGTGATACCTCATAAAATATTTATTACTTAACATTCCCCATATGTCTACTTTATGTTGGCATCATTTTGGAAATGTCATTTAATTTTTTTAGGACGTTAGAAGGCTTAGAAGTTTAGAAGCAATTCTTCAAATTTTTAAGAAAATTGCCAAAAGCCACTTTTTAAGGACCAGTTCAGGTCTGAAGTCACTTTGTGGGGCCTACATAGTGGATACCCCCATAAATGACCCCATTGTAGAAACTACACCCCTCAAGGTATTCAAAACCGATTTTACAAACTTTGTTAACCCTTTAGGTGTTCCACAAGAATTAAAGGATAATGGAGATCACATTTTTAAATTTCACTTTTTTGGCAGATTTTCCATTTTAATCAATTTATTTCTTTAACACATCGATGGTTAACAGCCAAACAAAACTCAATATTTATTACCCAGATTCTGCGGTTTACAGAAACACCACACATGTGGTCATAAACTGCTGTATGGGCACACGGCAGGGCACAGAAGAAAAGGAACTCCGCATGGTTTTTAGATGCCATGTCCCATTTGAAGCCCCCTGATGCACCCTTACAGTAGAAACTCCCAAGAAGTGACCCCATTTTGGAAACTAGGGGATAAGGCGCCAGTTTAATTGCTACTATTTTTGGGTACATAGGATTTTTTGATCATTCATTATAACACTTTATATGGCAAGGTGACCAAAAAATTGGTTGTTTTAGCACAGTTTCTATTTATTTATTTTACAGAGTTCACCTGAGGGGTTAGGTCATGTGACAGTTTTATAGAGCAGATCGTTACGGACGTGGCGATACCTAATATGTATACTTTTTCTCATTTATTAAAGTTTTACACAATAATAGCATTTTGAAACAAAAAAAAAATTATGTTTTAATGTGTCCATGTTCTGAGAGCTATAGTTTTTTTATTATTTGAGAGATTTTCTTATGTAGGGGCTCATTTTTTTGCGGGATGAGGTGACGGTTTTATTGGTACTATTTTGTGGGGACATACGCGTTTTTGATCACTTGGTGTTGCACCTTTTGTGATGCAAGGTGACAAAAATTGCTTGTTTTGACACAGTTTTTAATTTTTTTTTTACGGTGTCACCTGAGGGGTTAGGTCATGTTATATTTTTCTAGAGATGGTTTTTACGGACGCGGCAATACCAAATATGTCTATTTTATTTTATTTTTCTATTTTTTAAATTTTTTTTTTCATTCCTTACTTGGGGACTTTTTTTTTTTACATGTGAAACTTTTTTTTATTTTTTTATTTTCAACCTTTTATTTAATTAGAGAGGCTGTACAGCAGCAATCCAGCACTGTACAGCCTCAGAGCAGGGCTGATCGAGGTCTCTGAGAGACCTCACACAGCCCCTGCACTCTCCGGTCACGGCGGTCACATGACCGCCGGGCCGGAACAGGAAGCGCATAGCGCTTCCTGCTCTGCATACACAGCGCTCTGTGAGCGCTGTGTAAGCAGCGATCCAGAAGGCAGGGACACCTGGGCACTGTCCCTGCCTTGTCTTAGGGTTGCCCTGCTGGCACTGACAGCGGGCAACCCGAATCAGCAGCTGCACGATTAGCGTGCAGCTGCTATTTCTGAAAGCACGTTTTAAAACGTGCTTTCAGAAATAGAGGTCCACCCATAGGACGTTTATATCCTATGGGCGGACGGAAAGTGGTTAATTTATGGCTGATGTAGGAATAAGTAAATTAAGGAATAAATAAATAAAACTGACACAGAATAAGTCTCCCTGCAGTCTCCCTAAAGGATGTGCAGTCTGGTGAATAACATGTATATATCTCCTCTCTCCTACTCACTTCCCAGAAATTCATTTATAGCCGTCTATATGGCTGCCTAATGGTCCCCTCTGACCTAATTGAAAGAAGCAAGTATGGATGTACAACTGTAAATTAATACAGGGCAATGCGTGACAGGGAGTAGTCATGCTCTGCTCTCTGGCATCAGTCCTGATAGATATCATTCATACTCCACTCTTGGCTTCTCCCTATAATGAGTGCAATTTAGCAAGCACACATGGCCATACTAGTGCCGGAGACGCTGCACGCTACATGTGCAGCTCCATACCGAAATTCCTTTTCTTAGCCTGTTCTTATAAATTACTGCATGTCCTATCTCCTGATGAGCTGTCTGCAACAGGGACACATGAAATGCATAGAGTAGGATTTGTTCCACTGATGTTAGTTGCAGTATCTTTCTTCCTCCACGTGCACTCTCCATGTTCGCATTGATCGACTTCCTGCTGGACCGTGCACATGGTGGTTTGCATACAAAGTGTTCTATGCTACTTTAGAGCTGCCTGAGCTGTGGCTAGATAAGGATACTTTGTCTCTAGACAGTGTCTTGGCTAATTGACCATTGACAAAGAGACACTGCTAGATTTAGGCTTAATTATTACTTTAGTGATTAGGTCTAAATCTTGTGTGTTGTGAGCCACTCTACCTTTGCTCCCCAAGTAATGCATCAAAATCCATAGTGTGAATTACTATAGACCTTGTAATCCTACATTATACGAGTACGCCTGAGTTTATTATCCAAAAAGGATATCTTAGATTCAAGGTGCTGATAGTGTCATTCAGAAAAACTTAACACACACGCTACCGTGCAGATACAAGTCTAATTCTGTGATTAAACGTATACCTGTCACACAGCGCAAAAAAAATAGGCCTCACATTTCTATTCAACCAAATCTGTACTGTTTTAGCTGGTCAAATTATTTGTAGTGACCGTAAAAGCACAGTTTTTGTTCTGGGTTGAAAAACTATTCCCAATTTGCCATTCTCAAAATAAAGTAGTTTCTGCTATATCAGGCCTACTTTCAATCTATCCCAAAAAGGATATCTTAGATTCAAGGTGCTGATAGTGTCATTCAGAAAAACTTAACACACATGCTACCGTGCAGATACAAGTCTAATTCTGTGATTAAAGGTATATCTGTCACACAGCGCGAAAAAAATAGGCCTCACATTTCTATTCAACCAAATCTGTACTGTTTTAGCTGGTCAAATTATTTGTAGTGACCGTAAAAGCACAGTTTTTGTTCTGGGTTGAAAAACTAATTCCCAAATTTGCCATTCTCAAAAATTAGTAGTTTATGCTATATCAGGCCTACTTTAAATCTATCCCAAAAGGATATCTTAGATTCAAGGTGCTGATAGTGTCATTCAGAAAAAACTTAACACACACGCTACCGTGCAGATACAAGTCTAATTCTGTGATTAAACGTATACCTTTTACACAGCGCAAAAAAAATAGGCCTCACATTTCTATTCAACCAAATCTGTACTGTTTTAGCTGGTCAAATTATTTGTAGTGACCGTAAAAGCACAGTTTTTGTTCTGGGTTGAAAAACTATTCCCAAATTTGCCATTCTCAAAATAAGTAGTTTATGCTATATCAGGCCTACTTTAAATCTATCCCAAAAAGGATATCTTAGATTCAAGGTGCTGATAGTGTCATTCAGAAAAACTTAACACACACGCTACCGTGCAGATACAAGTCTAATTCTGTGATAAAACGTATACCTGTCACACAGCGCAAAAATAATAGGCCTCACATTTCTATTCAACCAAATCGGTACTGTTTTAGCTGGTCAAATTATTTGTAGTGACCGTAAAAGCACAGTTTTTGTTCTGGGTTGAAAAACTATTCCAAAATTTGCCATTTTCAAAATTGTGGTGAACGGGAACAATGAGGAAAACATCTAATAAGGGACGCGGATGTGAACATGGTCGTGGTGGTGTTAGTGGACCCTCTGGTGCTGGGAGAGGACGTGGCCGTTCTGCCACAGCCACACGTCCTAGTGAACCAACTACCTCAGGTCCCAGTAGCCAGCAGAATTTACAGCGATATTTTGGTGGGGCCCAATGCCGTTCTAAGGATGGTAAGGCCTGAGCAGGTACAGGCATTAGTCAATTGGGTGGCCGACAGTGGATCCAGCACGTTCACATTATCTCCCACCCAGTCTTCTGCAGAAAGCGCACAGATGGCGCATGAAAACCAAGCCCATCAGTCTGTCACATCACCCCCCATACATATCAGGGAAACTGTCTGAGCCTCAAGTTATGCAGCAGTCTCTTATGCTGTTTGAAGACTCTGCTGCCAGGGGTTTCCCAAGGGCATCCACCTAAGCCCTTCCCCAGGGGTGGAAGAGAAAGAATGCACTAACGCACAACCACTTATGTTTCCTGATGATGAGGACATGGAATACCACCTTAGCACGTCTCTGATGATGACGAAACACAGGTGCCAACTGCTGCGTCTTTCTGCAGTGTGCCAGACTGAACAGGAGGTCAGGGATCAAGACTGGGTGAAGACGATGCAGGGATGATGAGGTCCTAGACCCCACATTGGAATGAAGGTCGTGCCACTGACTTTCACAGTTCGGAGGAAGAGGCAGTGGTGAGACCGAGCAACAGCGTAGCAAAAGAGGGAGCAGTGGGCAAAATCAGAACACCCGCCGCCAAGAGACTCCGCTGCTACTGACCGCCGCCATCTGGGACCGACCACCCCAAAGGCAGCTTCAAGGAGTTCCCTGGCATGGCACTTCTTTAAACAATGTGCTGAGGACAAGACCCGAGTGGTTTGCACGCTGTGCCATCAGAGCCTGAAGAGAGGAATTAACCTTCTGAACCTTAGCACAACCTGCATGACCAGGCACCTGCATGCAAAGCATGAACTGCAGTGGAGTAACACCTTAAAAACAAAGAAGTCACTCAGGCTCCCCCTGCTACCTCTTCTGCTGCTGCCGCCTCGGGCCTCTTCTGCTGCATGCCGCCGCCTCGGCCTCTTCCTCCGCTTCTGGAGGAACGTTGGCACCTGCCGCCCAGCAAACATGGCAATGTACCACCAACACCACCACCTGCGTCACCAAGCATCTCAACCATGTCACACGGCAGCGTTCAGCTCTCCATCTCACAAACATTTGAGAGAAAGCGTAAATTCCACCTAGCCACCCCGATCCTGCCCTGAATGCCAGCATTTCTAAACTACTGGCCTATGAAATGCTGTCATTTAGGCTGGTGGACACAGACAGCTTCAAACAGCTCATGTCGCTTGCTGTCCACAGTATGTTGTTCCCAGCCGCCACTACTTTTCCAAGAGAGCCGTGCCTTCCCTGCACAACCAAGTGTCCGATAAAAAGTGTGCACTGCGCAACGCCATCTGTGGCAACGGTCCACCTAACCACAGATACGTGGACCAGTAAGCACGGCCAGTGACGCTATATCTCCCTAACTGCACAATGGGTAAATGTAGTGGCGGCTGGGCCCCAGTCGAGAGCTGTTTGGCGCACATCCTTCCGCCGCCAATGATCGCAGGGCAACATTCTTTGCCTCCTGTCTCCTCCTCCTCTACTCAGCTTCCTCCTCCTCTTCTTCCACCTGCTCATTCGTCAGCCTCACACCTTCACCACCAACTTCAGCACATCCGGGGTAAACGTCAGCAGGCCGTTCTGAAACTCATATGTTTGGGGGACAGGCCCCACACCGCACAGAGTTGTGGCGGGGTATAGAACAACAGACCGACGAGTGGTTGCTGCCGGTGAGCCTCAAGCCCCCCCCCCAGGCCTGGTGGTGTGCGATAATGGGCGAAAATCTCGTAGCAGCTCTGGGACTAGCCGTATGACTCACATATCCCTTGCCTGGCGCATGTGCTGAATTTGGTGGTGCAGAAGTTCATTCGCAACTACCCCGACATGTCAGAGCTGCTGCATAAAGTGCGGGCCGTCTGTTCGCGCTTCCGGCGTTCACACCTTGCTGCTGCACGCCTGTCTGCGCTACAGCGTAACTTCGGCCTTCCCGCTCACCGCCTCATATGCGATGTGCCCACCAGGTGGAACTCCACCTTGCACATGCTGGACCGACTGTGCGAGCAGCAGCAGGCCATAGTGTAGTTTCAGCTGCTGCACGCACGGGTCAGTCGCACTGCGGAACAGCACCACTTCACCACCAATGACTGGGCCTCCATGCGAGACCTGTGTGCCCTGTTGCGCTGTTTCGAGTACTCCACCAACATGGCCAGTGGCGATGACACCGTTATCAGCGTTACAATACCACTTCTATGTCTCCTTGAGAAAACACTTAGGGCGATGATGGAAGAGGAGGTGGCCCAGGAGGAAGAGGAGGAAGAGGGGTCATTTTTAGCACTTTCAGGCCAGTCTCTTCGAAGTGACTCAGGGGAAGGTTTTTTGCAACACCAGAGGCCAGGTACAAATGTGGCCAGACAGGGCCCACTACTGGAGGACGAGGAGGATGAGGATAAGGAGGAGGAGGTGGAGGAGGAGGATGAGGATGAAGCATGTTCACAGCGGGGTGGCACCCAAAGCAGCTCGGGCCCATCACTGGTGCGTGGCTGGGGGGAAACACAGGACGATGACGATACGCCTCCCACAGAGGACAGCTTGTCCTTACCTCTGGGCAGCCTGGCACACATGAGCGACTACATGCTGCAGTGCCTGCGCAACGACAGCAGAGTTGCCCACATTTTAACGTGTGCGGACTACTGGTACTGGTTTGCCACCCTGCTGGATCCCCGGTACAAAGACAATGTGCCCACCTTACTTCCTACACTGGAGCATGATAGGAAGATGCGCGAGTACAAGCGCACGTTGGTAGACGCGCTACTGAGAGCATTCCCAAATGTCACAGGGGAACCAGTGGAAGCCCAAGGCGAAGGCAGAGGAGGAGCAAGAGGTCGCCAATGCAGCTGTGTCACGGCCAGCTCCTCTGAGGGCAGGGTTAGCATTGCAGAGATGTGGAAAAGTTTTGTCACCACGCCACAGCTAACTGCACCACCACCTGATACGGAACGTGTTAGCAGGAGGCAACATTTCACTAACATGGTGGAACAGTACCTGTGCACACCCCTCCACGTACTGACTGATGGTTCGGCCCCATTCAACTTCTGGGTCTCCAAATTGTCCACGTGGCCAGAGCTAGCCTTTTATGCCTTGGAGGTGCTGGCCTGCCCGGCGGCCAGCGTTTTGTCTGAACGTGTATTCAGCACGGCAGGGGGCGTCATTACAGACAAACGCAGGCGCCTGTCTACAGCCAATGTGGACAAGCTGACGTTCATAAAAATGAACCAGGCATGGATCCCACAGGACCTGTCCATCCCTTGTGCAGATTAGACATTAACTACCTCCCCTTAACAATATATTATTGTACTCCAGGGCACTTCCTCATTCAATCCTATTTTATTTTCATTTTACCATTATATTGCGGGGCAACCCAAAGTTGAATGAACCTCTCCTCTGTCTGGGTGCCGGGGCCTAAATGTGTGACAGTGGCCTGTTCCAGTGGTGGGTGACGTGAAGCCTGATTCTCTGCTATGACATGAAGACTGATTCACTGCTGGCATGAAGCCTGAATCTCTGTTACGGGACCTCTCTCCTCTGCCTGGGTGCCTGGGCCTAAATATGTGACAGTGGCCTGTTCCAGTGGTGGGTGACGTGAAGCCTGATTCTCTGCTATGACATGAAGACTGATTCTGTGCTGACATGAAGTCTGAATCTCTGTTACGGGACCTCTCTCCTCTGTCTGGGTGCCGGGGCCTAAATATGTGACAGTGGCCTGTTCCAGTGGTGGGTGACGTGAAGCCTGATTCTCTGCTATGACATGAAGACTGATTCTGTGCTGACATGAAGCCTGAATCTCTGTTACGGGACCTCTCTCCTCTGTCTGGGTGCCGGGGCCTAAATATGTGACAGTGGCCTGTTCCAGTGGTGGGTGATGTGAAGCCTGATTCTCTGCTATGACATGAAGACTGATTCTGTGCTGACATGAAGCCTGAATCTCTGTTACGGGACCTCTCTCCTCTGTCTGGGTGCCGGGGCCTAAATATGTGACAGTGGCCTGTTCCTGTGGTGGGTGACGTGAAGCCTGATTCTCTGCTATGACATGAAGACTTATTCTCTGCTGACATGAAGCCTGAATCTCTGTTACGGGACCTTTCTCCTCTGTCTGGGTGCCGGGGCCTAAATATGTGACAGTGGCCTGTTCCAGTGGTGGGTGACGTGAAGCCTGATTCTCTGCTATGACATGAAGACTGATTATGTGCTGACATGAAGCCTGAATCTCTGTTACGGGACCTCTCTCCTCTGTCTGGGTGCCGGGGCCTAAATATGTGACAGTGGCCTGTTCCAGTGGTGGGTGACGTGAAGCCTGATTCTCTGCTATGACATGAAGACTGATTCTGTGCTGACATGAAGCCTGAATCTCTGTTACGGGACCTCTCTCCTCTGTCTGGGTGCCGGGGCCTAAATATGTGACAGTGGCCTGTTCCTGTGGTGGGTGACGTGAAGCCTGATTCTCTGCTATGACATGATGACTGATTCTCTGCTGACATGAAGCCTGAATCTCTGTTACGGGACCTCTCTCCTCTGTCTGGGTGCCGGGGCCTAAATATGTGACAGTGGCCTGTTCCAGTGGTGGGTGACGTGAAGCCTGATTCACTGCTATGACATGAAGACTGATTCTCTGCTGACATGAAGCCAGATTCTCTGCTATGGCATGAAGAGACTGATTCTCTGCTGACGTGAAGCCCGATTCTCTGCTATGGGACCTCTGTCCAATTGATATTGGTTAATTTTTTTTAATTTTTTTATTAATTTCCCTATCCACATTTGTTTGCAGAGGATTTACCTACATGTTGCTGCCTTTTGCAGCCCTCTAGCTCTTTCCTGGGCTGTTTTACAGCCTATTTAGTGCCGAAAAGTTCTGGTCCCCATTGACTTCAATGGAGTTCGGGTTCGGGTTCGGGACGAAGTTCGGGTCGGGTTCGGATCCCGAACATTTCCGGGAAGTTCGGCCGAACTTCTCGAACCCGAACATCCAGGTGTTCGCTCAACTCTACCTATGATGTCACAAAATGTCACCTGATAGACACACCGCTGTAATGTCAAAGTAACTTGCACTGCCTAGCAAAACCCACTTGTGATGTCACAGAAGTTCACCTCACATTAACATTCTTGTTTTGTCACAGAAGCTGAAGGCCCCTAACCTGACTGAAACCTTATTGTGATGTCATATAAGCTTACCTGACAAGGAAATAATACAAGCCACAGCAGCTTACCTTATGGAAACACATTTGTGATGTCACAGTTGCCTACCAGACTATAACATTCTAGTGATAGATGAGAGTATATAAAGCAGTATTTTAAGAATTAAAGCCAAATTGTGAGGAAATCACATCTTGCAATTT
Source organism: Bufo bufo (assembly GCF_905171765.1). Classification (NCBI taxonomy): domain Eukaryota; kingdom Metazoa; phylum Chordata; class Amphibia; order Anura; family Bufonidae; genus Bufo; species Bufo bufo. Next base: position 307,657,450 of record NC_053392.1, read on the forward strand.
GAGTCATATGACCTGCTCTGTATGGCCAAAAATATGTTGGCACCTGATGATCACACCTACTGTACTGCATATGAACTTGTTGGACGACCCATTACAAAACCATAGCTGTTAATATAGAAATGGACCACCTTTATAGCTATAGCAGTCTCCACTTTTCTGGTAAGGCTTTCTATAAGACTCTGGAGTGTGACTCTCGAGATTTGTGCCCATGTAGCTAAATGAGGAATTTATAGATGAGACACTGATGTTCATTTACATTAGGCACTTTACATTTTTTTCTGAGGTAGCATATGTCATACCCAACCTCTTGATGATTGACTGAGCTGTTGTTCTCCCTAGACCTGTAGACACTTCCACTTTGCAATAATAGTACTTATAGCTGACTGGGGCAAATCTAGCGGATTAGAAATTTTACATGCAGACTTGTAGAAAAGGTCGTATTCTAGAACAATGCTGCATTTAAAGCTACCAAGTTCTTTATGCTTGATTTTAAGCACTTGTTTGCAATGTGCAAGACATATGAACCCAATGATTAGGAAGAGTGTCCAAATACTTTTGGCAGAAAATGCATTTAGTGGCTGGTGTTGAAGTTTAGCTTAAGTCAAATACATTATATACATTGTTCTTTTTCACATGGGTATTTTGTTTGCTAACCTTATTTTGTTGTGACTTTTTAGGAGGGAAAAATCATCCTGGTAATTATTTGTATATCACCTGTTGATTCTTTGCATAACTAAAAAAAAACTAATATGCTACAAAATCCAGTGTTTCTAACCTATTTATGACGCCAATACGTTTTAACTGTAAATTAACACAATGCTACCACTGATTATTTTCTTCCTGCTGTCCTGTCCCTTCCAGGTGGAGCTGTCCTCTTCTACCCATGATTATTATGATGTGCTTCTGAACAAAACTCTCTCAAAAACATACAAGGAGAATGGCAAGCAACTGGGAATGCAGTTTGGTAGTGAAGAATTGGAGTTAAAAGCTATAGCAGGTAAGGTTTGAGTATGGGTAAACTTTTAGTGAGTAGTTTCAAATATTTCATGTGAAGGGAATCCAGCATATTTAGAGTATTTAGTGTTTATCTAGTCTTAACAGCACAATTTTGTAACCAGAAATTGATAATTTTTTATGACGTATGTTCTGTGGGTTTGTTGAGGGGATATAAAGAACTGTATCACCATTGTTTCCCATGATAATAATATTCAAGGCCTTTACTTAAGGCCCCTATACGGCCAACAGCTATCTCTCCTGATTTCCCTATACACATTTGGTTCTGCTGAACATATGTGTTTTCAATGGGGAGAGGGAAGAAAGCTGCTGCTAAACACCTCTGGTGGCAGCTTATCTCCTGGAAGAAGAAAAGGATCGGGAGAAAATATAGTGAGGAAAATTGGCTACTACCTCACAGGGGTCTTTTTTCTTCTTGCTATGATTCAACTTGCAGGATAACAGGCTGAACTGGATGGACAGATGCCCTTTTTCAGCCTTATAAACTATGTTACTAAATATGTAGTAGCTCACCGTGTCTGTAGTAGTAAATTGAAACAAGAATTGCTATATGCTAAATTACAAAGTGTCTCGTCCTTAGTTTGGCTTTAATGAGATATGTAAGGGCAGGATGTTCCAGCATAATCCAAATAAAATCCCAAAGCTTTATTGAAGAATCTAAGTTACATGTGACAGAAACACAAAGGTGATCATTTGCAAACAGATATACGCCACTTTTTGGTGTATATCTGTTGCATATTGCAGCTCGAGGGTTACTTGCGCCGTAATCTATGACTACAAAAGGGGGCGTGGTGTGCGTGGGGAAGAGGGTGGACGTACAGGCCCGTCTCATTCATAATTTTCTACACCTGTTTTAGGAGTAGAAAATGGTCTGTCTACTCCAGCAAGGTTGCTGGCATAGATTTAGACAGGCAGTGGAGACGCTGAAGTTATGTAGAAGCCGGTCCCTGTACATAAATTTGGCCATCCACCGCCAGTTAAAGGGGTATTAAGATATGTCACAATTGCAGACTGCTAACATCCGGAGATGGGGAGATGGAGCGGTGGCCGTGCAGGGATTTGGAGCAACGCAGGTGTTGGGGAGCAGATAAGTATAATGTATATGAGGGTTCCGGGCATTGAAGGGGATCTTTTAGAATTCGGATAACCCCTTTCAAGCTTTCACTAATGCTGTGCCTAAAGCACAACTAATAAAGGTGAACCTCCTTTATACCATGCACTGTATTAACATACATTGACCTAGATTTACTAATATGCCTGTGACAAAAATCTGTCACAATTTGGCATTTCTAGGATTTCTACTTCTTTTTCCTACATACTAGACAGTAAGGCAGGGATTATCTGAAAGTGGGGGGAGCTTTACAGGAAAGGGGACGGGGCTTAAGATGAGCCATTTTGCTAAAAATTTTGGCCCCATTCTGGTGTATAATTATGTCTCAAAGTAAGTCAACCATTAGTTGGTATAGAGTCAGTGAAAAAAACATCCGGCCTCACTGCCCCTAAATAACTTTATTGATACACATATATTAAAAAGAGAGAGGTTTTCTACTTGGATATCTGGGTGAAATATTCAAAAAGAAAAATATATATGTTGTGTACGAGGATATAGCCCCTTAGCTATTGCCTCCCAACACCATGTGTTCACCGACAGAGCATACATGTATAATAACAGTGATTCTATTACAGTTGAGCGAATCGAAGTCAACGAAGTGGAATTCGATACGAATTTCAGGGAAAATTCTATTTGCCCCGAAGACGTATTTCCTCATGCTTTGTGGTAGCGAATCGAGTTTCTCTGAATGGCGGTAAAATTTTTTAAAAATCATACTTAACTCATCCGTTTGAGTATGAAGAGCCAGCCGCCATCTTGATTGAAGATCTCACACGAAATCCCGTGCATGGTGAAATATGTCGTCACCACACTGGCCGATGTGATGATGTCATTACGGGCCGCAAGAGATTTCACGCTAGATCTTCAATCAAGATGTCAGCAACCGACACTTCATGATCAAGTGGATGAGGTAAGTATGATTTTTTTTTTTATTAATTAATTTGATAATAGTTACAGACACAGACTTCCTTGCCTGGCTGTATCTAGTTGGATTAAGACTGCTTCTGTTAGATAGAGATACCGCACAATCTAAAAAGGAGCCATACTAAGGTATATAGAAAACAGGAGGTCTTATCCTATTGGATAGTTTGTATCAATGCTGTTGTAATAATTGCAAAGAGTTAAAGACATATTAACAAAGAACCAAAGAAACAAGAACTTGGGGGGGGGGGGTGTGAGGCTCAACTGAGTCAAGTTTGCTTCATGAAAGAGATGGTAGGCGGGTTGCAAGCGCACCAGTCCAAAAAAGGTACATTTTTTAAAGGTGTATGAGATTCTTGGGATCCTAGCGTCCCTCCTCCTATATGTGGCGATTGCTTTCAATTACCACCCCGTCTTAGGTCTGTTCTCCTTCCTTTATCCTCAAATTTTAGGCTTATTATTGGTACATGGGGACTAAATATTTTCAAATATATAGTGACTTCTGAGTTCCCAGTTGGAAAGCTCTTCTAGTCTAGCTAAATCATCCATTTTGGTTATCCATTGTGTGATTGTGGAAGGTGTTTCTGACTTCCAATTGTAGGCTATAAGGAGGCGGGCGGAAGCAAGCAGGATTCTAGCCAATTTTTTCAGGTTTATAGGGCACTCAGGTGGCAATAGAGACAAAATGGCAATCTCTGGTTTAAAAGAAGTGGTAATATGTTTTAAGATTTCTTTCCAGAAGTATGTTAACTTAGGGCAGTTCCACCATATGTGGAAAAAATTTCCCACCTGAGCCTGTTATCTCCAACATAGGTCTGAGGTTGTACTGTACATCTCCCTTAACCTATCTGGGGTCAGATACCATCTTGTTAGTATCTTATAGGAATTTTCTTGTACTGTAACACACCTGGATGTGTTTTTTGGTGCTGTCAACATGACCTTAAGCTCTGCGTCAGTAAATGTCTTGCCCTGATCTCTTTCCCATTCCTTAATAAAGTGCAAAGAAGACGGCAGTTCCGCTTCCTGTAGAGAGAGGTGGTTTGGGAGGAGTATTCATCTGGGATATCAAAGTCTCAAACCAGGAAAGAGTATTTATTTGTCTGTTCTGTGTCATGCCTCTCTTGAATGTAAACTTGAGATGTTCGTGTTGTAGCATGTTTATCTGTAGTTTGGTTCTAAGTGTTACTAGGTCAGGGAAGGTCCCGTCTTGCTCTAATAGGTCCTCGATCTTCATAATGTTATTTTTGAGTTTAGCTGGTAAGGAGTCGTAACCTGACTCTGTAGGATCAAAGAGGTCATAAGAGGGGAGATTGGAATTTCGAGCAATATGTTCTAATCTTTTCTTTCTTCCATAAGTGTTGAGCTTATAATTGGGTTATAATTGGTGTTCTGGGTTATTTATTTATTTTTTTGAATGAAAAAGAATTAGGTATCTCAGCGGGAGATTAGTGATACGAGTATTCCTCTAAAGGAATCCAGAGTTTATGAGGAGATCTTCTTATCTAGTCCACAATCTTTCCTAAGTGTACCGCTTTATAAAACTTTTGTATGGACGGGAAGCCGATTCCTCCACAGGCAAAAGGGATGTAAGATGCTCACCTGTCTCGCACTCCGGTGTGACCAAAAAGGGTCCTCGTAGAGGTGCGGGACAGGTTACGCGTGTCTCCACTGATACACCAGTTCCAACCCATTTGAGAACCGGCGCGGGGATGCGTTCGCATGTGCGCCGGAGGGGAAGACCACATGGGTTTCGGGGACAGCTTGGCCGGGCTACCTGTACTACTCTGCGGCCGAGCTTGTCTCCGGTGCCTATTGCGGATTCCATTCCGGTGTCCATGTCGACGCGCTCGCGCACTCTTGCAGAGCCTGTCGTGCGTCCGTATGTACGCTCGAAGAAGGGTTCGATAGGGGATACGCGGTCGTGCGTATGCGCTTCGCCGACCGGCGATGGGAATAGCACCTGGCCACAAGTTAAAAGTAGATTAGGGGGCCGGCATTGGTCTAATTGACTAATGACTGACCAAAGCCTTGTACACAGGTGTAGGGCAGGATCATGACCTATGGGGAGTGGACACTTGGCTCCCTGGGATTTGTTAGCAGGCACATAAAAGGTGGCTTCCCAGGTCGGTCGGTGCCCACTGTTATCTTCCCTCATCCAGGTGCAGGTCAGTACTGGTTGCTGCTGACTGAAGTTTGCTTGGACTTCGTCAGTTCCAGTGGGACCCAGGACCCGGGATTTTCCGTGTCACATCTGTTCACTTGGCAAGTTACACAAGGACTTATGCACGGTGAAGGGGGACAGCCTTGTCTGGTACTATTTTTGATTGTAACTGCTTGAGATAATACATCATTGACCTTTATATAGGCTCTTGGGGATACATACATAGAGAAGATCGCGTTTATGAAAGGCATAGGGAACCTGACAAAGGGCCATGCTAAACGATCAAAAGCCTTTTCTGGATCCGTGCTTAAAAGAGTTAATGGTTTGTTTTTTATTTTAGCTAGCCTAGAGATATGGCGTTTATTATTTTGTAGGTATTGTCCTTGCCTTCGCGTCCAGGTACAAAACCACATTGGTCAGGATGTATCATATTTTGTAACTGTGGTTTAATTCTGGATGCCAGAATTTTTGCAAATAATTTGATATCTAAATTTAATAGTGAAATGGGGCGATAATTTGCGCAAAGCGTGGGGTCTTTTTGGGGCTTATGGATGAAGGTAATGTGTGCCGACAGTGTTTGGGGTAGAAAGGGTGAGCCGTTTATTGAAGAATTGTAATTTTTTGAAGATAAAGGGCCAGTATGTAGTTAAAACGGGTATAGCAGAGTAAATGTAGGCCATCAGGACCTGGGGCTTTCCCTTTTGCAATAGATTTTAGCGCTGAGGATAATTCCTGTGCAGTTATGGGGTTGAAGAGTTTTGCGGCTTGTTCTGATGAGATAGTTGGTAAGTCTATGTCTTCTAAGAAGGTGTGTATAAGTGATTCTTTTCTTTCTTTAATTGTTTCTGAGTCAGCTATGTCTATGTTATACAAGGCTGAGTAATAGCCATCGAATGCTCTGGCAATTCCAGTGTCATCTTTCAGCAGAGAGTTATCTTCATCTTTTATTGCAGAAATCCTGGCTTTCCGTCTGCGTTGTTTTAACATAGCAACCATAAATGTAGTTGTTTTATTACCATGTGCGAAGAATTTTTGTCTTAGTGAAAGGTATAATTTAGCAGATTGAACATTCAGAATATTCCTCATCTTCTCCCTCAGAATTGTTAATTCAGATAGGTGTTGATCCGCTAAGGAGAGTTTATGTATTGCTTCTATTCTAGCATTTTTATTGTACAGAGTGGTTATCTTCTCTTGTCTGACCTTATCACGGATTTGTGTGATTCCCAGAGAAGGTGTGGTGTTATACCATCCGTTTCATTCAGGGTGAAGAATACCCTAAGATTCTCCTCAATCTTTTTCTTTTTACTTGTAGTGTCTAGTAATGTTTCATTTAGTCTCCATATATACATTTTAGTGTGGTGCTTTGGGGTGTTAAATGACATATATACCGGGAAATGATCTGAATGTACCATGGTGCCTATTTGCAATTGTGTAGACGGGAAGAATATGTAATATAGCCTGTGATAGGAATTATGTGGGGCTGAGTAGTGTGTGTAGTCCCTTACATTTGGGTGAAGGGAGCGCCAAGTATTTATTACTGATCTACAATGCATTTGTTTCTTAATAGATGACAAGGTTTTCTATGGAATTGCCGATTTGCCCGTGGAGGAATCTTTTGATGGCTCCAGTGAAACATTAAAGTCTCCTGCTATGATTGTAATGCCTTCTCTGAATTCTTCTAATTTTGGCATCACTTTGTTGAACCATGATCTTTGTGCTATGTTTGGGGCATAGAAGTTAGCAAATGTATATATTTGAGAATTTATATAGCCTTTCACAAAGAGGAATCTACCTTCTTTATCTATATTGATTTCTTTCTCCGTAAAGGCTACGTGTTTGTGTAGGCCTATGCTAACCCCTAATCTATTGGAGTATATCCAGAGTATATCCAGATCTGGATAGGTCTGGCTTTTTACTATGTTTAAAATGCGTCTCTTGATTAAATACTATTTGCGTTTTTTCTTTGTGGAAGTGATGGAGAAACTGATTTCTTTTGCATGGGAATTTCAGGCCTCTGACATTGTATGTTGCCAATTTGAGGCTAGACATATGTATGTGGTTTGAGAAGGAAATTTTATCTTGGTATCCTACCATGAAATAGGACGCAAATTTTGGTTCTTTCGGTTGAATGGACTGGCGCCGCAACCTCCCCCCTCAAGGTGGAAAAGGAGTTAAAACAACTGAATTTAGGTACAAAAAAATAAGAGAAAAACATATTAGCAACATGTAACATTATTACAAACTTCCTCCATAAGGGGGTATCAATGTGGAGAGCTCTAATCTCCAGGAAGAACCAAACTAGGTTCTTACACCATGCCCTGCTGGCATGGTGTGAGGAGAGGAAGTTTGAGAACATTATAAAATAGTGAACAACAACAGCGTAGGAGTATGTGTAAGGAGAGAGACATGCTACATGGCAAAAAATAAAACTACAAACATTAGGGAAAATCTTCCACCAACAATTGAGTTTCTTTCTATATTTGTCTACACGGACTCCTCCCTCTTTCGATGTTCAGAGGCTCTAAGATTAGCCTCTGTGGCATTTCTGCTGGCCATTCTAGCTAGGAGAGAGGAGTTTGTGCGTAAGAAACCACTAAAGCCACATTCTATCTTGGCTTATTAAATTATCAGGAATAGTGTAGTTATTACTCAGAGTCTTTCAGTCGCCCTTAGAGATGATTCTGCTCTGCGTCAGTTTTCCTTGCTTCTTCTTGGATCTTTGGGTTTTCCGTAGTTGACCATTTCCCATGGCGAGATCTCTGACTGGATGAAGACATCTTCAGTTGTTGATCAGTCCGGTATATTCAGATCTTCTATCTCAAGAACTGCGAAAATGTCCGGGAGGTCTTTATAAGATCTGATTAGCAGCTTTTTATCTTTCCAGGAGATTAACATCCCAAAGGGGAATAGCCATCTGAATGCAATTCATCTGTGCCTCACGATATCAGTCAGTGGTTTGAGTATGCATCTTTTATTTAGCGTAGAGGGGGCCAGGTCTTGGAATAAGAGTATGGTAGCTCCTTCATAATCAATGTTGGAGCTTTCTCTGGCTTTCTTCATCACTAGCTCTTTTTGGGTGAACTTTAGGAATTTACATATTATGTCTCTGGGTGGATCTGTAGGTTTAGATCTGGGACGGAGTGCTCTGTGTCCTCTCTCAAGGATGATAGGTTCTGTATATTCTTCTCCCAGTAAGGATTCACATATTTGTATAACTGCTTTTGAGACGGCTTCTGGATCTACACACTCGTCTTCTAGATAATCATATAGGCTGTTAAGGTGTTGCTGGTAAGTTGAGAGGGTCTCTGTATTTTTTTGGGTATATTCAATTATTATTGTTTGAGTAGCTTCTAGGTTTTCCACCCTGTGACTGATGTGTCTAATTTTTTTTATCTCGACTAATTCATCTAGTACTGGATTTACGGCTTTGGATAGAGCCTGTGATATAAAAGCTCTAGAGATGGGGGAGTCGGCTGATGCTTCCATTGTTTCTTCATTGTCACTATCTCTGTCAGAGTGAAGTGAGGTCGAACGACTTGATATTTCTTTAGGGACATGTTTTTTTTTTTCCATGATGTATTTATCTAAGTCCGTTTAAGTCTTGTTGGATCTGAGGCTGATCCTCTGTATCTGCCGACTTTAACCATGAGGCTTAAGACCTTTGGCCCGAATAGCAAGGGGGGTCTCTCTTTTACATGGATGTCGTTCACTACTTAGTGTATTTTAAACAGCCATCTTCTGCTAGTTGTTCAGGTGCAGCTGCCTGAGGCTGATTAATATGATGGTCTGGGATAGAGGCTCTATTTGATGTGCCCTAAAGGACTACTGACAATTGATCAGAGATTTGCATTCAGCTCTTGTTTCCCAGTCTAAGAGTCTCTTTGTGTCAATATTATATGTGTATATGAAGGTGATGTATATGCCTGGAGGGCACCTTTCTTATGGGGTCAGATGTTGTTATTACAAGCAATGAGCGTGTTTCTAATCACCACACCGCCATCCTAAGTAGGCCCGCTTCCGTGACACTGCATGTCTATTCTTATTGACCCTCTTGCTTCCCGCTGCTAACTGGGCACAGGACCCACCTTCTGTTTCTGCTGGGACGCTGGCCCCTGTGGTTTGGGTGCTTAAATGTGGCCTTAGGTGGTCCCGGCATTTCTTCCTGCCTGGAGCTGTGGAGGAAGCGTAGATGCGCTCTGCTTGCAAAGATGGCGTCGCCACCACAGGAGCAGCCCGGGCCTAAATGGTAAAATGTGGGCAATGTGGGAGTGCTTGCTGACCTGTCTTGTGTTAGATCCAAGACGTCGTCCTCTGTGCTTTACTGCAATTCCAGTTGTGTATCGGAGGGCACTTCGCCGGTCGCGCTCTTGCTGGCACTTTAGGCCGGGGATCTGCTTCTAGGTGTCAGATTAATCCTCTGGTTGCCCGTGTGTTAGAAGCTCCCTAAATGTCTCTAACGGGAGCTTAAGGTGTGAGGGGACCGTATATGAGGGTTTTAAGGTCCCGGAGTTGGTAGGAGGGTGAGGATGTGGGAGGATTAGTTCTCCACCGCAGGAACTGCTGTAAAGGACGTTCACTCCGCTCGGCTGCTGGCCACGCCCCATATTATTTATTTTTTTATGTTACATTGTAATATCAATGTCAGGTGCCACGATCAGCTATGAACGTGGCATCTGAGGGGTACAATGACGGGGAGAAGCGCAATCGCCGCTCCTTGTCATTGGCACACACGTCACAAAGTGATTTTTTTTGTAAAATTCGACGAAGCAGCCGAATAGAATTTTGGAATACTTCGCTCATCACTAATTATGGTGTTTCCTGGGTATATCTAAAAAAAACACAAGACAGAGGGATCACTCACTATCGCATAACAATGAGGCACAAGGTCTCCATGTTCTGAATTACAGAGCACAAAGAGCAATATGATTGTCACTGAATATAATGACCAGGTGGTACATTGCTGCATATATTACGCAAGAAAGCATACCTCCCAACTTTTTGGACAGTTAAAGAGGGACACTTAGGGTTTATTGTGTGAAAGATCCACTTTCCCTGCATATTTATATACTTTGATAGTTTTTCTTTTTTACACAATAGCGCAAAAATCATCTCAGTATAAAAATTTAAAAAATCCAATGCATAAAACAATGAAATAATATGCAAGGCGGGCTATAAAGGGTCACTGTCACCTGGATTTTACTTACTGAGCTAATAACATCACCACATCAGTCTCCACAATTTACATTAAATTTACTAGTATTACTGCCCTATGTCTCTTTTATATTGTCTATAAAGTCGGTTTTATTAATATGCAAAGTACCTCAATAAGGAGCCCAAGGGGATGTCCCTCCGGCAGTTGGATCCCAGCCGCACCCATTACTTCAGAGGCCAGCACCGCCCCACTGCTAATTTATTAATTCATTTTCGCTGACGTAATGTTTGTGCAGTGCCCATAATCCCGCGCTTCGCTGCCCCTGCTCCTCCGTCCTCCGCCTGCCCGGCATGTCGCGCTGCTCGGCTCTTCCTTTCCGAATCGAGCGAAGCTGGCGCATGCGCAATGACTTTTGTGAGGCCGATGCCAGGACACCGCGCTGGCGCTGACATGTGTATCCAGGGCACATGCGCGGGATTATGGGCGCTGCACAACCATTACGCCGGCGAAGAGGAGTGAATAAATTAGCAGTGTGCGGTACTGGGCTCCGAAGTAATGGGCGCGGCTGGGCTCCAACTGCCGCAGGGACGTCCCCTTGTGCTCCTTATTGAGGTAATTTGCATATTAATAAAATCGATTTTATAGACAAAATTAAAGATACAGGGCAGTAATACTAGTATTTTTTTATGTAAATCGTGGAGACTGATGTGGTGATGTTATTAGCTCAGTAAATAAAATCCTGGTGACAGTGTCCCTTTAATATACAGATAGGAAACAGGAAAACACATTCAATATTGTAAATGTAATAATGCAAATCTTTATCTCAGACCTAAAAGAGGGACATTTAAAGGGGTTATCCAATCCTAAAAATAGCCCCGCCCCCATATGCTGGGCCCCCCACACTGAATATACTTACCCAGGTCCCCGCTCCCTGCGCCGCTCCTGGTCCCCGCACCACCGCTGCTGCTTCTACCCCTTCACGGATGCAAACATCCGGTGTTGGGGGGGGTGGCAGCTAATGGCAGGTGGGAACGGGGACGAGCATTCCTAGCGTCACCCGGGTTGCAGGATGTTTAGTATTTTTTCCGTGATTTTAAGCAGGGAGACGGCCACAGGGGTCTTGGGTGTCTATCCCCCACTGATCAGATATTGATGACCTATGCAGAGTAAAGACTCTTTTAAATTACAAAATAAAATCAAAGATGTAGAATTCAAACTGATTTCATAAACATTTATCATTAGAAAGTGTAACCTTTGTTTTGCATCTTATGTATTTCTAGGGTCAACAGATTTTGGAAATGTGACCTATGAAGTTCCCGGATTGCATCCCTATTTTTACATTGGTTCGAATGCCTTTAATCATACTGCAGAATATACTGAAGCTGCGGGTAAGCACTTAAAGGGAACCCGTTCACTTGAATGGAATAACTCATCAATATCTAGAACTCAGGCAACCCCTTTAGAGAAGCACTCCCACAAAAATTTTTATCTGACCAGTTAGACTGCTATAGTGAAGTAATATTCTTACCAGTGACTTTATTTGTGAGTTATCCCCTCCCTTTTGATCTTCAGCTGTGTCATGTGACCAACTGACCACAGGACAGGAACTTAGTTACTTCACTACTCATTTCTATGAGACTGACATTGAGGCTCCCATAGGAATATATAGAGAAACTGACTTCTTGTCAGTGTCCACAAATAAGATGCTGTGTTATTGAAAATTCAGAGTGCTGGTCACATGACACAGCTGAGGATCAGAAGGGAGGGGATAACTCACAAATATAGTCACTGGTAAGAAGGTTACCTTCACGTACATCACGGACCTTTCTAAGAGGTCTGAGAATAAAACTTTCTGTGGGAGTGCTTCTTTAAAGGGAACCTGTCATGTGGATATTTGATTATAATCTAACTAATTATATACAATCATTAACTACTAAAAAGTACCTTAGATGTATTCACTTACTGGTGTGACAGATGGTTACCTCATAATATACACACAAAGATGCCACATGCCACATGCTAATGAGCTGATTTGAGTCCAGCGTGATGTCATTGAGTCCAGCGTTTATTTAATTAACAGCTATAGCCACTCCTCTGCCCACCTGCTGATGATTCATATGGAAAATAACTGTCACTCAGCAGCAGGTGGGCGGGGAGAGTCAGGAGCTCATGAATATTCAGGACTCATCATTATCAGCTGGAGCTTTTCAATACAAGATGTTGGCAGATTGACTGGGTCAATTAAAGAAAGTGACCCAGCATTTTGCTAACAGAATCAGTCACTTATTTATGTTGCGCTTAGTTAGGACACCAGAAAAAAACTGGTGACAGGTTCCCTTTAAGTGAAATTGAAATGTTGCCTACTTAAAGGGGTTGTCTGGGCTTCAGTCGTAACTTGTGCCCCTGAACATGAAAAAACCCACTTCCCACAGGACCTGGCATTTCACAGGTCTCAGAAGTCATGTGGCTGGAATGGTACTTCACTGCTGTGAAGTAGCATTTAAGCCACTATGACCGTTGAGACCTGCTATTGGCTGCAGTAGTCAAGGGATTAAGCCACTTCCTGGTCCTGGGGGGGCAAGAAGTGGGTGAGAATGGGGCAGCAGCGGGTATTTGGACAGGTGAGTGGAGTTTATTCAGCTCCAAGGCCAGATAACCTGTTTAAGAGAATGTTCGATAGATATTTCAATAGTATAAAGATAAGCCAACATCAGTGTCCCTACAAGTATATTTGACTACCTGGCCAATCTTCAACATGTAAATTATTCTGTATTCATTTTCTGTTATTGTATTTTCTATTTTAACAGGCTCAGAAGAAGCTCAATATTACACACTTCGTACTGCAAAATCATTGGCAATGACTGCATTAGATGTGATCTTCAACCCGGATTTGCTAGAAAGTATTCGCCAGGACTGGAAGATGGCGAAGGAAATGGAAGACATTCCTTCTGGAATGAATAAAGCCAGAGATTTGAGCTGCAGGGCAGGGTGTTCTTCAGTTCATATTAAAAACACAACACAATAATGTGTAATAATTGGGGAATATAACTACACTGATTATATCATTATGTAATTTAGTAGCATTACTTACTATAGATACGCTAGATAATAATCAAAAAAATACCTAGTTAACTTTCATGTCTTTCTACCTTTTCTTCTAAATGGTGTCATTTTAATAGTTTTGCTCGATGGCTTTCTATGTATGAATGTAAATGACACAATTATAACAATCAGCAAATCTGTGAAATAAATGAATAATGCCTTCATTCACAACCCTTCTAATACTCATTGCCATTTATGTCTTAGCGGTATAATTGTATCTTCACCATGATAATATTACAACCTTAGGTATAAAGCTATCTCTCTGTTAGATCATAGGCCGAACTGGATGGACAAACTAATTTAATCAGTTTCTATGAGGAGGTAAGTACTAGACTTGACAGCGGCGAATCAATGGATGTCGTGTATCTGGACTTCTCCAAATCATTTGACACTGTACCTCATAAAAGGTTAGTATATAAAATGAGAATGCTCGGACTCGGAGAAAACGTCTGTAAGTGGGTAAGTAACTGGCTCAATGATAGAAAACAGAGGGTGGTTATTAACGGTACATACTCAGATTGGGTCACTGTCACTAGTGGGGTACCTCAGGGGTCCGTATTGGGCCCTATTCTCTTCAATATATTTATTAATGATCTTGTAGAAGGCTTGCATAGTAAAATATCAATTTTCGCAGATGACACTAAACTGTGTAAAGTAATTAACACTGAAGAGGACAGTATACTACTACAGAGGGATCTGGATAGATTGGAGGCTTGGGCAGATAAGTGGCAGATGAGGTTTAACACTGACAAATGTAAGGTTATGCACATGGGAAGGAATAATGCAAGTCACCCGTACATAGTAAATGGTAAAACACTCGGTAACACTGACATGGAAAAGGATCTAGGAATTTTAATAAACAGCAAACTAAGCTGCAAAAAACAGTGTCAGGCAGCTGCTGCCAAGGCCAATAAGATAATGGGTTGCATCAAAAGGAGCATAGATGCCCGTGATGAGAACATAGTCCTACCACTTTACAAATCAATAGTCAGACCACACATGGAGTACTGTGTACAGTTCTGGGCTCCTGTAAACAAGGCAGACATAGCAGAGCTGGAGAGGGTCCAGAGGAGGGCAACTAAAGTAATAACTGGAATGGGGCAACTACAGTACCCTGAAAGATTATCAAAATTAGGGTTATTCACGTTAGAAAAAAGACGACTGAGGGGAGATCTAATTACTATGTATAAATATATCAGGGGGCAGTACAGAGATCTATCCCATCATCTATTTATCCCCAGGACTGTGACTGTGATGAGGGGACATCCTCTGCATCTGGAGGAAAGAAGGTTTGTACACAAACATAGAAGAGGATTCTTTGCGGTAAGAGCAGTGAGACTATGGAACTCTCTGCCTGAGGCGGTGGTGATGGTGAGTACAATAAAGGAATTCAAGAGGGGCCTGGATGTATTTCTGGAGTGTAATAATATTACAGGCTATAGCTACTAGAGAGGGGTCGTTGATCCAGGGAGTTATTCTGATTGCCTGATTGGAGTCGGGAAGAAATTTTTATTCCCCTAAAGTGAGGAAAATTGGCTTCTACCTCACAGGGTTTTTTTTGCCTTCCTCTGGATCAACTTGTAGGATGACAGGCCGAACTGGATGGACAAATGTCTTTTTTCGGCCTTATGTACTATGTTAATATGTTACTATGTAAAAGGCAAACCATCCAATACCTGACTTATAAATGGAAACTCATGTACATGTCAGTTTTAAAGGGGATTTCCAGGATCACTATGGCTTTTAACAGATATGTTTATGTAGTTACTTCTATTTAGTCTGGACTCTCCTGACCTGTTTTTTCTATGTTAACAAATAACTCTTGTATGTTTCCTTTCTGTATGTAGCACTTTGTGTAGCCAACCAAACTCATGATGCAATTCTACTCTCTCTAGCACTGCCCCTAATCACCCCTAGCTAATTTATAGCTCACCCCACAAAGCTAATTACATAGACACTCCCCTATCACTGCTCCTATTGCTGCTTTGACACAACCATGGACATGGTCATGTGACCGTAGAACAGAAGATAGAAGCAATAAAGATTACAGAATTACACTACAAAATTATAGCTTCATACATGACTGTTGTAAAGGATGTTAATGCAAACTGGAAAACCACTTTAAGACTAGCCACACCCATTCACTTGTTTGGCCAACAGCTATCCACTCATCCACATGAATGCTCAGCCAGGCCATGTGTGTGCAACTGTTCTCAGTAGGGGAATGAGAATAAACTGCTGCCAGGCACTTTTGTCTCCCTTGAGGGTACTTTCACACTAGCGTTTTTGCTGGATCCGTCAGGGTCCAGCAAAAACGCTTCCGTTACCGATAATACAACCGTCTGTGTCCGTTATGAACGGATCCGGTTATAGTATCTTTAACATATCTTTAACATTGTCAAGACAGATCCGGCATTACCCCCATTGAAAGTCAATGGGGGACGGATCAATTTTCTATTGTGACAGATTGTGCCAGAGAAAACGGTTCCAACTTGCATTGGGAGTAATGCCCGATCCATCTTGCTCTGCATCCCAGGACAGAAAGCAAAATACATGTTGCGGTTTGCTCTTTGGTATGGGAACGCAACTAAACGGACGGAATGCACTTTGTAGCATTCCGTTCTGTTCAGTTCAGTTTTGTCCCCATTGAAAATGAATGGGGACAAAGCTGAAGCATTATTTTCCGGTATTGAGCCCCTATGACGGAACTGGCTGCTTAATCTTTCTTTCCAACATCTGGGTTTTCCTACAGAACTGTGAGTAACCCTTGCTTGCCCATTAACCGTGACCTCATAATCGCAATACCCTGCTGGTCTGGCGTGCTGCATTATTAGTTTAAGCAGACTGTGATTGTCTATTGTGACTTAGATGAAGATCAGATCACATTTTATGACCAATTTGTGCAGAAATCCATATCATTCCAAAGGGTTCACATACTTTTTCTTGCAACTGTATTAGATGGTCAGCCAGTCCTGACAAAATTGGTGAGTCTTTTTCATACATAGTAGAATAAACTCGGACATGACATGCACACTATACTGCTACATCAGGCTCTGACTGCCTGAGCATGGAGCATTCCATTTATATTTCAATATGGTTACAATATAGTGGAACTAAATATGATTTCCTCTTTGTACTAATGTCTCCTGGAGGGCGCAGGGCCGTTTCTGCCATGAGGTGAGACGAGAATCTCCCCTCAGGCAGCAGTTTTCACTACTATTACTATAAAGGGGGCACGGCATAGAGTGCATTGCTACTATAAAGGGGGCACAGAGGGCATTACTACTACAAAGGGGACACAGAGGGCACCACTTCCATAAAGGGGCACAGAGGGCATTACTACTATAAGGGGGCACAGAGGGCTTTTCTACTATAAGGGGGCACAGAGGGCTTTTCTACTATAAAGGGGGCACAGAAGGCATTGCTACTATAAAGGGGGCACAGAGGGTATTGCTACTATAAAGGGGAAACAGAGGCCATTACTACTCTATAGGAGCACAGAGGACATTACTACTATAAAGGGGGCACAGAGGGCATTACTACTATAAAGAAGGCACAGAGGGCATTACTACTATAAAATGGCACAGAATGCATTGCTACCATAAAGGGGGCACAGAGGGCAATACTACTATAAAGGGGCACAGGGGACATTACTACTATAAAGGGGGCACAGAAGGCATTGCTACTAGAAAGAGGGCAAAGAGGGACTTACTACTATAAAAGGGCACAGAGGGCATTGCTACTAGAAAGGGGGCACAGAGGACATTACTTCTATCAAGGGGGCACAGAGGGCATTACTACCATAAAAGCGCACAGAGGGCATTACTACTATAAAGGGGGCACAGTGGGCATTACTACTGTGAAGGGGGCACAGTGGGCATTACTACTATGAAAGGGGCATAATAAGCATTATTACTATGAAGGGGGCACAATGGGCATTATTACTATGAAGAGGACACAATGGGCATTACTACTGTGAAGAGGCACAGAGGGCATTACTACTGTCAAGGGAGCCCAGAGTGCATTACTAATGTGAAGGGGCACAAAGAGGGCATAACTACTGTGAGGGGGCATAACTATTATGGGGGCACAGAGTGGGCATTACTTCTATGAAGGGGGAACAATAGGCATTACTACTGTGAAGGGGCCACAGAGTGCATTACTGCATGAAGGGGGCACAGAAGGGCATAAATACTGTGAGGGGGTCACAAGAGGGTATTACCACTGTGAAGAGAGCACAGTGTGTCTGTCCCTGTGTGTGTCTGCCCCTGTGTGTGTGTCTGTTCCTGTGTGTGTGTCATATCTCCATGCCCACAGTGTTCCTATCTCTTGACGCAGCTGCATCAGGACAGGAGGAGGAGGCTACGCCGCCAGCATGAAGTCCCATGGGAGAGGAACAGGGAGGCACACTAAGGATGTAGGTAACACTACCACATGATCTACACTAGTGTGTGTTTTTACATAGGACTGCAGGTAACATCTACTATAGTGTCTGTACTCAGAGATGTATCACTGTGTTACCTGTGGTGTTACATAGGACTTCAGGTAATATCAACAAGATTATCTGTACTTGTACAACCCCAGATCTGGCAGGACAGTCTCGGAGTTCAGTGGCTACTTGGCATTCATACTATTTTTTAATGGGCGCCATTTAAATTTTTGCCTCAGGCAGCAGAAGAGCTAGAATCGGCCCTGGGAGTGTGCACTCATCTTCAAAGTGCTCCTGCTTCCTCCTACTTCTGACCTTTAAATACTTACTATAAAAAAAAAAAATAATCACAATAAGGGGCAGTCTGATTATTTTTTTTTTGCATCACACATTTTTACTTTTACTGTGAAAATGTCTGATGTGAAGGAACATACTGGTAAATACAGGTACTCTATTGCACTTTTTCTTTACCTATGCTCTGTATTAGGCCTCATGCATATGACTGTTGTTTTGGTCTGCATCTGAGCTGCGTTTTTTATGACTTGGATGCAGACCCATTCACTTCAATGGGGCCACAAATGATGCGGACAGCACTCTGTGTGCTTATATAAAAATAAAGATGAAACGTGACTAGCATCTTCCTTTGTGCAAGATTGATTTTCAACCAACACAGCAGACAGGCAACGTTTCGGCTTCACACAAGCCTTTCTCAAGCCATAATGAAATCCACATATTGTGAACATACTGTATATACCTCCCACAAAGGGGTTGTACCAAATTCTCCTCCAATAAATACTTAATATACATTCATATGTCGTAATACAGTGTTGTCCCCATATAATAAAACACTTCACACATCTTCCTCCTCACCCAAAAATGATACAAAAGTGAGCTGCAGTATGGCTGGCACTGCCTGTCTCCTCAGCGTCTCTGACGATACACTGCGCATGTCTCCGCTCAATGCGTCTTAAGTCTCAATTAGAGTTGAAGCGAACACTGGATGTTCGGGTTCGAGAAGTTCGGTCCGAACTTCCCGGAAATGTTCGGGTTCGGGACCTGAACCCGACCCCGAACTTCGTCCCGAACCCCATTGAAGTCAATGGGGACCCCGAACTTTTCGGCACTAAAAGGCTGTAAAAACAGCCCAGGAAAAGAGCTAGAGGCTGCAAAAGGAAGCAACATGTAGGTAAATCCCCTGCAAACAAATGTGGATAGGGAAATGAATTTAAAAAAATAAAAAAATTAACCAATATCAATTGGACAGAGGTCCCATAGCAGAGAATCGGGCTTCACGTCAGCAGAGAATCAGTCTCTTCATGCCATAGCAGAGAATCTGGCTTCATGTCAGCAGAGAATCAGTCTTTTCATGCCATAGCAGAGAATCTGGCTTCATGTCAGCAGAGAATCAGTCTTAATGTCATAGCAGAGAATCAGGCTTCACGTCACCCACCACTGGAACAGGCCACTGTCACATATTTAGGCCCCGGCACCCAGACAGAGGTGAGAGGTCCCGTAACAGAGAATCTGCTTCATGTCAGCACAGAATCAGTCTTCATGTCATAGCAGAGAATCAGGCTTCACGTCACCACCACTGGAACAGGCCACTGTCACATATTTAGGCCCGGCACCCAGACAGAGGAGAGAGGTCCCGTAACAGAGAATCTGGCCTTATGTCAGCACAGAATCAGTCTTCATGTCATAGCAGAGAATCAGGCTTCACGTCACCCACCACTGGAAGAGGCCACTGTCACACATTTAGGCCCTGGCACCCAGACAGAGGAGAGAGGTCCCGTAACAGAGAATCTGGCCTCATGTCAGCACAGAATCAGTCTTCATGTCATAGCAGAGAATCAGGCTTCACGTCACCCACCACTGGAAGATGCCACTGTCACACATTTAGGCCCTGGCACCCAGACAGAGGAGAGAGGTCCCGAATCAGAGAATCTGGCTTCATGTCAGCACAGAATCAGTCTTCATGTCATAGCAGAGAATCAGGCTTCACGTCACCCACCACTGGAACAGGCCACTGTCACACATTTAGGCCCTGGCACCCAGACAGAGGAGAGAGGTCCCGTAACAGAGAATCTGGCTTCATGTCAGCACAGAATCAGTCTTCATGTCATAGCAGAGAATCAGGCTTCACGTCACCTACCACTGGAACAGGCCACTGTCACATATTTAGGCCCCGGCACCCAGACAGAGGAGAGAGACCCCGTAACAGAGAATCTGGCTTCATGTCAGCACAGAATCAGTCTTCATGTCATAGCAGAGAATCAGGCTTCACGTCACCCACCACTGGAACAGGCCACTGTCACACATTTAGGCCCCGGCACCCAGACAGAGGAGAGAGGTCCCGTAACAGAGAATCTGGCTTCATGTCAGCACAGAATCAGTCTTCATGTCATAGCAGAGAATCAGGCTTCACGTCACCCACCACTGGAACAGGCCGCTGTCACACATTTAGGCCCTGGCACCCAGACAGAGGAGAGAGGTCCCGTAACAGAGAATCTGGCCTCATGTCAGCACAGAATCAGTCTTCATGTCATAGCAGAGAATCAGGCTTCACGTCACCCACCACTGGAACAGGCCACTGTCGCATATTTAGGCCCAGGCACCCAGGCAGAGGAGAGAGGTCCCGTAACAGAGAATCTGGAGGCCCCGGCACCCAGACAGAGGAGAGAGGTCCCGTAACAGAGAATCTGGCCTTATGTCAGCACAGAATCAGTCTTCATGTCATAGCAGAGAATCAGGCTTCACGTCACCCACCACTGGAAGAGGCCACTGTCACACATTTAGGCCCATGGCACCCAGACAGAGGAGAGAGGTCCCGTAACAGAGAATCTGGCCTCATGTCAGCACAGAATCAGTCTTCATGTCATAGCAGAGAATCAGGCTTCACGTCACCCACCACTGGAAGATGCCACTGTCACACATTTAGGCCCTGGCACCCAGACAGAGGAGAGAGGTCCCGAATCAGAGAATCTGGCTTCATGTCAGCACAGAATCAGTCTTCATGTCATAGCAGAGAATCAGGCTTCACGTCACCCACCACTGAACAGGCCACTGTCACACATTTAGGCCCTGGCACCCAGACAGAGGAGAGAGGTCCCGTAACAGAGAATCTGGCTCATGTCAGGCACAGAATCAGTCTTCATGTCATAGCAGAGAATCAGGCTTCACGTCACCCACCACTGGAACAGGCCACTGTCACATATTTAGGCCCCGGCACCCAGACAGAGGAGAGAGACCCCGTAACAGAGAATCTGGCTTCATGTCAGCACAGAATCAGTCTTCATGTCATAGCAGAGAATAAGGCTTCACGTCACCCACCACTGGAACAGGCCACTGTCACACATTTAGGCCCCGGCACCCAGACAGAGGAGAGAGTCCCGTAACAGAGAATCTGGCTTCATGTCAGCACAGAATCAGTCTTCATGTCATAGCAGAGAATCAGGCTTCACGTCACCCACCACTGGAACAGGCCGCTGTCACACATTTAGGCCCTGGCACCCAGACAGAGGAGAGAGGTCCCGTAACAGAGAATCTGGCTCATGTCAGCAACAGAATCAGTCTTCATGTCATAGCAGAGAATCAGGCTTCACGTCACCCACCACTGGAACAGGCCACTGTCGCATATTAGGCCCAGGCACCCAGGCAGAGGAGAGAGGTCCCGTAACAGAGAATCTGGCTTCATGTCAGCACAGAATCAGTCTTCATGTTATAGCAGAGAATCAGGCTTCACGTCACCCACCACTGGAACAGGCCACTGTCACATATTTAGGCCCCGGCACCCAGACAGAGGAGAGAGGTCCCGTAACAGAGAATCTGGCTTCATGTCAGCACAGAATCAGTCTTCATGTCATAGCAGAGAATCAGGCTTCACGTCACCCCACCACTGGAACAGGCCACTGTCACACATTTAGGCCCTGGCACCCAGACAGAGGAGAGAGGTCCTGTAACAGAGAGTCTGGCTTCATGTCAGCACAGAATCAGTCTTCATGTCATAGCAGAGAATCAGGCTTCACGTCACCCACCACTGGAACAGGCCACTGTCACACATTTAGGCCCTGGCACCCAGACAGAGGAGAGAGGTCCCGTAACAGAGAATCTGGCTCCATGTCAGCACAGAATCAGTCTTTATGTCATAGCAGAGAATCAGGCTTCACGTCACCCACCACTGGAACAGGCCACTGTCGCATATTTAGGCCCAGGCACCCAGGCAGAGGAGAGAGGTCCCGTAACAGAGAATCTGGCTTCATGTCAGCACAGAATCAGTCTTCATGTTATAGCAGAGAATCAGGCTTCACGTCACCCACCACTGGAACAGGCCACTGTCACATATTTAGGCCCCGGAACCTAGACAGAGGAGAGGTTCATTCAACTTTGGGTGCCCCGCAATATAATGGTAAAATGAAAATAAAAATAGGATTGAATGAGGAAGTGCCCTGGAGTACAATAATATATGGTTAAGGGGAGGTAGTTAATGTCTAATCTGCACAAGGGATGGACAGGTCCTGTGGGATCCATGCCTGGTTCATTTTTATGAACGTCAGCTTGTCCACATTGGCTGTAGACAGGCGGCTGCGTTTGTCTGTAATGACGCCCCCTGCCGTGCTGAATACACGTTCAGACAAAAAGCTGGCCGCCGGGCAGGCCAGCACCTCCAAGGCATAAAAGGCTAGCTCTGGCCACGTGGACAATTTGGAGACCCAGAAGTTGAATGGGGCCGAACCATCAGTCAGTACGTGGAGGGGTGTGCACAGGTACTGTTCCACCATGTTAGTGAAATGTTGCCTCCTGCTAACACGTTCCGTATCAGGTGGTGGTGCAGTTAGCTGTGGCGTGGTGACAAAACTTTTCCACATCTCTGCCATGCTAACCCTGCCCTCAGAGGAGCTGGCCGTGACACAGCTGCGTTGGCGACCTCTTGCTCCTCCTCTGCCTTCGCCTTTGGCTTCCACTGGTTCCCCTGTGACATTTGGGAATGCTCTCAGTAGCACGTCTACCAACGTGCGCTTGTACTCGCGCATTTTCCTATCACACTCCAGTGTAGGAAGTAAGGTGGGCACATTGTCTTTGTACCGGGGATCCAGCAGGGTGGCAACCCAGTAGTCCGCACACGTTAAAATGTGGGCAACTCTGCTGTCGTTGCGCAGGCACTGCAGCATGTAGTCGCTCATGTGTGCCAGGCTGCCCAGAGGTAAGGACAAGCTGTCCTCTGTGGGAGGCGTATCGTCATCGTCCTGTGTTTCCCCCCAGCCACGCACCAGTGATGGGCCCGAGCTGCTTTGGGTGCCACCCCGCTGTGAACATGCTTCATCCTCATCCTCCTCCACCTCCTCCTCATCCTCGTGCTCCTCGTCCTCCAGTAGTGGGCCCTGTCTGGCCACATTTGTACCTGGCCTCTGCTGTTGCAAAAAACCTCCCTCTGAGTCACTTCGAAGAGACTGGCCTGAAAGTGCTAAAAATGAACCCTCTTCCTCCTCTTCCTCCTGGGCCACCTCCTCTTCCATCATCGCCCTAAGTGTTTTCTCAAGGAGACATAGAAGTGGTATTGTAACGCTGATAACGGCGTCATCGCCACTGGCCATGTTGGTGGAGTACTCGAAACAGCGCAACAGGGCACACAGGTCTCGCATGGAGGCCCAGTCATTGGTGGTGAAGTAGTGCTGTTCCGCAGTGCGACTGACCCGTGCGTGCTGCAGCTGAAACTCCACTATGGCCTGCTGCTGCTCGCACAGTCTGTCCAGCATGTGCAAGGTGGAGTTCCACCTGGTGGGCACGTCGCATATGAGGCGGTGACCGGGAAGGCCGAAGTTACGCTGTAGCGCAGACAGGCGAGCAGCGGCAGGGTGTGAACGCCGGAAGCGCGAACAGACGGCCCGCACTTTATGCAGCAGCTCTGACATGTCGGGGTAGTTGCGAATGAACTTCTGCACCACCAAATTCAGCACATGCGCCAGGCAAGGGATGTGCGTCAAACCGGCTAGTCCCAGAGCTGCAACGAGATTTCGCCCATTATCGCACACCACAAGGCCGGGCTTGAGGCTCACCGGCAGCAACCACTCGTCGGTCTGTTGTTCTATACCCCGCCACAACTGCTGTGCAGTGTGGGGCCTGTCCCCCAAACATATTAGTTTCAGAACGGCCTGCTGACGTTTACCCCGGGCTGTGCTGAAGTTGGTGGTGAAGGTGTGTGGCTGACTGGATGAGCAGGTGGAAGAAGAGGAGGAGGAAGCTGAGTAGGAGGAGGAGGAGACAGGAGGCAAAAAAAGTTGCCCTGCGATCCTTGGCGGCGGAAGGACGTGCGCCAAACAGCTCTCCGCCTGGGGCCCAGCTGCCACTACATTTACCCAGTGTGCAGTTAGGGAGATATAGCGTCCCTGGCCATGCTTACTGGTCCACGTATCTGTGCACACTTGATTTTATCGGATACTTGGTTGTGCAGGGAAGGCACGGCTCTCTTGGAGAAGTAGTGGCAGCTGGGAACAACATACTGTGGGACAGCAAGCGACATGAGCTGTTTGAAGCTGTCTGTGTCCACCAGCCTAAATGACAGCATTTCATAGGCCAGTAGTTTAGAAATGCTGGCATTCAGGGCCAGGGATCGAGGGTGGCTAGGTGGGAATTTACGCTTTCTCTCAAATGTTTGTGAGATGGAGAGCTGAACGCTGCCGTGTGACATGGTTGAGATGCTTGGTGACGCAGGTGGTGGTGTTGGTGGTACATCCCATGTTTGCTGGGCGGCAGGTGCCAAAGTTCCTCCAGAGGCGGAGGAAGAGGCTGAGGCGGCAGCAGCAGAAGAGGCCGAGGCGGCAGCAGCAGAAGAGGTAGCAGGGGGAGCCTGAGTGACTTCCTTGTTTTTAAGGTGTTTACTCCACTGCAGTTCATGCTTTGCATGCAGGTGCCCGGGCATGCAGGTTGTGCTAAGGTTCAGAACGTTAATGCCTCGCTTCAGGCTCTGATGGCACAGCGTGCAAACCACTCTGGTCTTGTCGTCAGCACATTGTTTGAAGAAGTGCCATGCCAGGGAACTCCTTGAAGCTGCCTTTGGGGTGCTCGGTCCCAGATGGCGGCGGTCAGTAGCAGGCGGAGTCTCTTGGCGGCGGGTGTTCTGATTTTGCCCACTGCTCCCTCTTTGTCTTTTGCTACGCTTTTGGCTCGGTCTCACCACTGCCTCTTCCTCCGAACTCTGAAAGTCAGTGGAACGACCTTCATTCCATGTGGGGTCTAGGACCTCATCGTCCCCTGCATCGTCTTCCACCCAGTCTTGATCCCTGACCTCCTGTTCAGTCTGCACACTGCAGAAAGACGCAGCAGTTGGCACCTGTGTTTCGTCATCATCAGAGACGTGCTGAGGTGGTATTCCCATTTCCTCATCATCAGGAAACATAAGTGGTTGTGCGTTAGTGCATTCTATCTCTTCCACCCCTGGGGAAGGGCTAGGTGGATGCCCTTGGGAAACCCTGGCAGCAGAGTCTTCAAACAGCATAAGAGACTGCTGCATAACTTGAGGCTCAGACAGTTTCCCTGATATGTATGGGGGTGATGTGACAGACTGATGGGCTTGGTTTTCATGCGCCATCTGTGCGCTTTCTGCAGAAGACTGGGTGGGAGATAATGTGAACGTGCTGGATGCACTGTCGGCCACCCAATTGACTAATGCCTGTACCTGCTCAGTATTTACCATCCTTAGAACGGCATTGGGCCCCACCAAATATCCCTGTAAATTCTGGCGGCTACTGGGACCTGAGGTAGTTGGTACACTAGGACGTGTGGCTGTGGCAGAACGACCACGTCCTCTCCCAGCACCAGAGGGTCCACTAACACCACCACGACCATGTCCACGTCCGCTTCCGCATCCCTTACTAGATGTTTTCCTCATTGTTACCGTTCACCACAATAAGAAAAATATTATTCGGGCCAATGTATTGAATTATAAATCAGGCCTTTTTTTACAGACACCTAACACTGTCTGGCTATCTATTTAGGTACCGTATTACACTAATACAGGCACACCAGTAATGACAGATTTAGCTGAATATAAATGTGAGGCCTATTTTTTAGGCGCTGGGTGACAGGTATACGTTTAATCACAGAATTAGACTTGTATCTGCACTGTAGCGTGTGTGTCAAGTTTTTCAGAATGACCCTATCAGCACCTTGAATCTAATATACCCTTTTAGGGATAGATTTAAATTAGGCCTGATACAGCAGAAACCACTAATTTTGAGAATGGCAAATTTGGGAATAGTTTTTCAACCCAGAACAAAAACTGTGCTTTTACGGTCACTAAAAATAACTTGACCAGCTAAAACAGTACTGATTTGGAGGAATATAAATGTCAGGCCTATTTTTTAAGTGCTGGGTGACAGGTATACGTTTAATCACAGAATTAGATTTGTATCTGCACTGTAGCGTGTGTGTTAAGCTTTTCAGAATGACACTATCAGCACCTTGAATCTAATATACCCTTTTTGGGATAGATTTAAAGTAGGCCTGATACAGACATCCCAACCTGCAAAAACGCATTTCAGCGAGGTGCACTTCTCATTTCAGGGAGGTTTTCTTTTTTTTTTTTCCACAAACTTTTTATTACATTTTCCAAACCTATGCAGTATCTGCACACTTTGCTCTATGGTGTGGAGGACTTGGCTCATTACCCTGCCCCAAATTATCATATTTATGTATATGATTAAAGGGATTCTGTCACCACCTATAAGTCCTGTGAGCTAAACATATGCTCATGTCCAGGGTAGCATTCTGATTTCTAAGGTGGTCTTATAAAAGCTATTTGTGGCTTTATTCTGCGGAAAAACAGGTTTTACTAACCTGTCAATCATTGAATTCAGGTGCCCAAGCAGGGGAGGTCTGTGGATGCATTGTGCCCAGCCGCACGCATCGCCGTTCGTGCCCAGCGCCGCCTCTCCCTCCCCCTTTGAGATCCCGCGGTTGAGCACAGGCTCAGCCTATTTTTTAGGCGCTGGGTGACAGGTATACGTTTAATCACAGAATTAGACTTGTATCTGCACTGTAGCGTGTGTGTTAAGTTTTTCAGAATGACACTATCAGCACCTTGAATCTAATATACCCTTTTTGGGATAGATTTAAAGTAGGCCTGATATAGCAGAAACTACTAATTTTGAGAATGGCAAATTTGGGAATTGTTTTTCAACCCAGAACAAAAACTGTGCTTTTACGGTCACTAAAAATAACTTGACCATCTAAAACAGTACTGATTTGGAGGAATAGAAATGTCAGGCCTATTTTTTAGGCGCTGGGTGACAGGCTCAACTTGCCCCTGATGTAGTATATGGCCAAAAAATAACCACACTATTGATGGTTAAATGCACTTGGGTGACACAGGCTCAGCCTGCACCTGATGTAGTATATGGCCAAAAAATAACCACACTATTGATGGTTAAATGTACTTGATGAAAGCTTGACCCTGATGTAGGATATAGCAAAAAATAACCACACTATTGATGGTTAAATGCACTTGGGTGACACAGGCTCAGCCTGCACCTGATGTAGTATATGGCCAAAAAATAACCACACTATTGATGGTTAAATGCACTTGGGTGACACAGGCTCAGCCTGCACCTGATGTAGGATATAGCAAAAAATAACCACATTGTTGATGGTTAAATGCACTTGGTGGTAGCTTGTGCTGGCGCACCTCAAGCCACAAAATGGCCGCCGATCACCCCAGAAAAAAGTGATATAAAAACGCTCTGGGCAGCCTCAAAAAAGTGAGCAATTGAATATCAGCACTTCAATGATCCACAGCTGGAGATCGATCACTGAATAAAGTCTTTTGGAGGAGCTAATCTGCCTAATCTCGCCCTAACGTCGCAGCAGCAACCTCTCCCTACGCTTGTATCAGCAGAGTGACGTGCAGCGCTACGTGACCAAAGCTTATATAGAGGCTGGGTCACATGCTGCACTGGCCAATCACAGCCATGCCAATAGTAGGCAAGGCTGTGATGGCCTCTTGGGGCAAGTAGTATGACGCTTGTTGATTGGCTGCTTTGCAGCCTTTCAAAAAGCGCCAAGAAAGCGCCGAACACCGAACCCGAACCCGGACTTTTACGAAAATGTACAGTTCGGGTTCGCTCATCCCTAGTCTCAATATCTTTTACTGCGCATGTCACGTCCCTTCTTTTTTGTTTTCACACAACTTTATTGACAGTGACAGTGGCATAACAATCCCTGTTTTCGCATTATATATACTCTCATATACACCGCAGCGTGAAGGAGTCAAATTTTAACTCCTTCCGCAGCGATTTCACATACCTGGATATTGCCCATATACTGGCTCCTGTTCCGTGTCTGTTTTGATGCACATCCGGACATTCCTATATAACGCCCCGCCCCTATCACAATTTATCTGCTATGGAGACATGCGCATAATGCCGCCATTCCGCAGCTCACTATAAGACAAAAACATAGCCCAATATTAGCATGTGTATACTTATCATTTGGTGATTAAATTACTTAGTGAAATACAAAACATCATAAATTGTTATAAAAATTCATAATCATCCCCCCATAAAATCCCATATACCAAGGACAAAACCATACAAGGATATCAAGGGCATCATAGGTGACTCACATTGTATTCTACATTCAATCCCCTCGGCTGTAGTGTCTGCAGCGTATGAATCCATCTGAGTTCCGTCTTCCGCAGAAGGGCTTCCCTATCTCCACCCCTACATAACAGGGGTACAGAATCAATGACCCTAAATCTCTGTTGTTTTACAGAGTGCCCTTTCTCTTTAAAGTGTTTCGGTATCGGCAACTCCATGATCTCCTTTCTAATTGTGCTTTTATGCTTGTTGATTCCTCACCAGTCATTTCTCCTATATACACCAAGCTGCATGGACATGTTATTGTATATATCACATAATCTGATCTACATGTGTATCTCTCTTTTATTCTATACACCTCACCACTATGTATAACTAGAGTTGAACGGACACCTGGACGGGTTCGGCCGAACTTCACAAAAAAGTTTGAGTTCGGGACCCGAACTTGACCCCGAACCTGAACCCCATTGAAGTCAATGGGGACCCGAAATTTGGAGCACTAAAATGGCTCTAAAAAAGTTATGGAAAGGGCTAGAGAGCTGCAAATGGCATCAAAATGTAGTTAAGAGCATGGCAAGTGCTCTGCAAACAAATGTTCATAGGGATATGACTTAAATAACATAAAATACACAAAAATAAAAAAAATTATAATCTTGATCTAGGAGGACGAGGTCGATATGGAGTAGGAGGTTGAGGAGGTGGTGGAGGTGGAAGCGGCGGTGGAGGAGGAGGAGGTAGCCAACACTGATTTTTGTTTTTGTTTTTTATTTTATTATTATTATTTTTTGTTTAACCACTTAAGGACCACAGGTTTATACCCCCCTAAAGACCAGGCCCTTTTTTACAAATCGGCACTACACTACTTTCACCGTTTATTGCTCGGTCATGCAACTTAACACCTAAATGAATTTTACCTCCTTTTCTTCTCACTAATAGAGCTTTCATTTGGTGGTATTTCATTGCTGCTGACATTTTTACTTTTTTTGTTATTAATCGAAATTTAACGATTCTTTTGCAAAAAAATGACATTTTTCACTTTCAGTTGTAAAATTTTGCAAAAAAAACGAGATCCATATAGAAATTTTGCTCTAAATTTATAGTTCTACATGTCTTTGATAAAAAAAAAATGTTTGGGTAAAAAAAAAATGGTTTGGGTAAAAGTTATAGCGTTTACAAACTATGGTACAAAAATGTGAATTTCCGCTTTTTGAAGCAGCTCTGACTTTCTGAGCATCTGTCATGTTTCCTGAGGTTCTACAATGGCCAGACAGTACAAACACCCCACAAATGACCCCATTTCGGAAAGTACACACCCTAAGGTATTCGCTGATGGGCATAGTGAGTTCATAGAACTTTTTATTTTTTGTCACAAGTTAGCGGAAAAATGATGATTTTTTTTTCTTACAAAGTCTCATATTCCACTAACTTGTGACAAAAAATAAAAACTTCTATGAACTCACTATGCCCATCACGAAATACCTTGGGGTCTCTTCTTTCCAAAATGGGGTCTCTTGTGGGGTAGTTATACTGCCCTGGCATTCTAGGGGCCCAAATGTGTGGTAAGGAGTTTGAAATCAAATTCTGTAAAAAATGACCTGTGAAATCCGAAAGGTGCTCTTTGGAATATGGGCCCCTTTGCCCACCTAGGCTGCAAAAAGTGTCACACATCTGGTATCTCTGTATTCAGGAGAAGTTGAGGAATGTGTTTTGGGGTGTCATTTTACATATACCCATGCTGGGTGAGATAAATATCTTGGTCAAATGCCAACTTTGTATAAAAAAAATGGGAAAAGTTGTCTTTTGCCAAGATATTTCTCTCACCCAGCATGGGTATATGTAAAATGACACCCCAAAACACATTCCCCACCTTCTCCTGAGTACGGCAATACCAGATGTGTGACACTTTTTTGCAGCCTAGGTGGGCAAAGGGGCCCATATTCCAAAGAGCACCTTTCGGATTTCACAGGTCATTTTTTACAGAATTTGATTTCAAACTCCTTACCACACATTCGGGCCCCTAGAATGCCAGGGCAGTATAACTACCCCACAAGTGACCCCATTTTGGAAAGAAGACACCCCAAGGTATTCCGTGAGGGGCATGGCAAGTTCCTAGAATTTTTTATTTTTTGTCACAAGTTAGTGGAAAATGATGATTTTTTTTTTTTTTTTTTTTTCATACAAAGTCTCATATTCCACTAACTTGTGACAAAAAATAAAAACTTCCATGAACTCACTATGCCCATCAGCGAATACCTTGGGGTCTCTTCTTTCCAAAATGGGGTCACTTGTGGGGTAGTTATACTGCCCTGGCATTCTAGGGGCCCGAATGTGTGGTAAGGAGTTTGAAATCAAATTCTGTAAAAAATGACCTGTTAAATCCGAAAGGTGCTCTTTGGAATATGGGCCCCTTTGCCCACCTAGGCTGCAAAAAAGTGTCACACATCTGGTATCTCTGTATTCAGGAGAAGTTGAGGAATGTGTTTTGGGGTGTCATTTTACATATACCCATGCTGGGTGAGAGAAATATCTTGGTCAAATGCTAACTTTGTATAAAAAAAATGGGAAAAGTTGTCTTTTGCCAAGATATTTCTCTCACCCAGCAGGGGTATATGTAAAATGACACCCCAAAACACATTCCCCACCTTCTCCTGAGTACGGGGATACCAGATGTGTGACACTTTTTTGCAGCCTAGGTGGGCAAAGGGGCCCATATTCCAAAGAGCACCTTTCAGATTTCACAGGTCATTTTTTACAGAATTTGATTTCAAACTCCTTACCACACATTTGGGCCCCTAGAATGCCAGGGCAGTATAACTACCCCACAAGTGACCCCATTTTGGAAAGAAGAGACCCCAAGGTATTCGCTGATGGGCATAGTGAGTTCATGGAAGTTTTTATTTTTTGTCACAAGTTAGTGGAATATGAGACTTTGTATGAAAAAAAAAAAAAAAAAATCAGCATTTTCCACTAACTTGTGACAAAAAATAAAAAATTCTAGGAACTCGCCAAGCCCCTCACGGAATACCTTGGGATGTCTTCTTTCCAAAATGGGGTCACTTGTGGGGTAGTTATACTGCCCTGGCATTTTCCAGGGGCCCTAATGTGTGGTAAGTAGGTAAATGACCTGTGAAATCCTAAAGGTGCTCTTTGGAATATGGGCCCCTTTGCCCACCTAGGCTGCAAAAAAGTGTCACACATGTGGTATCGCCGTATTCTGGAGAAGTTGGGGAATGTGTTTTGGGGTGTCATTTTACATATACCCTTGCTGGGTGAGAGAAATATCTTGGCAAAAGACAACTTTTCCCATTTTTTTATACAAAGTTGGCATTTGACCAAGATATTTCTCTCACCCAGCATGGGTATATGTAAAATGACACCCCAAAACACATTCCCCAACTTCTCCTGAGTACGGCGATACCAGATGTGTGACACTTTTTTGCAGCCTAGATGCGCAAAGGTGCCCAAATTCCTTTTAGGAGGGCATTTTTAGACATTTGGATACCAGACTTCTTCTCACGCTTTGGGGCCCCTAGAATGCCAGGGCAGTATAAATACCCCACATGTGACCCCACTTTGGAAAGAAGACACCCCAAGGTATTCAATGAGGGGCATGGCGAGTTCATAGAAATTTTTTTTTTTTGGCACAAGTTAGCGGAAATTGATATTTTTAATTTTTTTCTCACAAAGTCTCCCGTTCCGCTAACTTGGGACAAAAATTTCAATCTTTCATGGACTCAATATGCCCCTCACGGAATACCTGGGGGTGTCTTCTTTCCGAAATGGGGTCACATGTGGGGTATTTATACTGCCCTGGCATTCTAGGGGCCCTAAAGCGTGAGAAGAAGTCTGGAATATAAATGTCTAAAAAATTTTACGCATTTGGATTCCGTGAGGGGTAGGGTGAGTTCATGTGAGATTTTATTTTTTGACACAAGTTAGTGGAATATGAGACTTTGTAAGAAAAAAAAAAATAATTCCGCTAACTTGGGCCAAAAAAATGTCTGAATGGAGTCTTACAGGGGGGGTGATCAATGACAGGGGGGGTGATCAATGACAGGGGGGGTGATCAATGACAGGGGGGTGATCAATGACAGGGGGGGTGATCAATGACAGGGGGGTGATCAGGGAGTCTATATGGGGTGATCACCACAGTCATTGATCATGCCCCTGTAAGGCTTCATTCAGACGTCCGGATGCGTTTTGCGGATCCGATCCATCTATCAGTGGATCCGTAAAAATCATGCGGACGTCTGAATGGAGCTTTACAGGGGGGTAATCAATGACAGGGGGGTAATCAATGACAGGGGGGTGATCAGGGAGTCTATATGGGGTGATCACCACAGTCATTGATCACGCCCCTGTAAGGCTTCATTCAGACGTCCGGATGCGTTTTGCGGATCCGATCCATCTATTAGTGGATCCGTAAAAATCATGCGGACGTCTGAATGGAGCTTTAACAGGGGGGTAATCAATGACAGGGGGGTAATCAATGACAGGGGGGTGATCAGGGAGTCTATATGGGGTGATCACCACAGTCATTGATCACGCCCCTGTAAGGCTTCATTCAGACGTCCGGATGCGTTTTGCGGATCCGATCCATCTATCAGTGCATCCGTAAAAATCATGCGGACATCTGAATGGAGCTTTACAGGGGGGTGATCAGGGAGTCTATATGGGGTGATCACCACAGTCATTGATCATGCCCCTGTAAGGCTTCATTCAGACGTCCGGATGCGTTTTGCGGATCCGATCCATCTATCAGTGCATCCGTAAAAATCATGCGGACGTCTGAATGGAGCTTTACAGGGGGGTAATCAATGACAGGGGGGTGATCAGGGAGTCTATATGGGGTGATCACCACAGTCATTGATCACGCCCCTGTAAGGCTTCATTCAGACGTCCGGATGCGTTTTGCGGATCCGATCCATCTATCAGTGCATCCGTAAAAATCATGCGGACATCTGAATGGAGCTTTACAGGGGGGTGATCAGGGAGTCTATATGGGGTGATCACCACAGTCATTGATCATGCCCCTGTAAGGCTTCATTCAGACGTCCGGATGCGTTTTGCGGATCCGATCCATCTATCAGTGGATCCGTAAAAATCATGCGGACGTCTGAATGGAGCTTTACAGGGGGGTAATCAATGACAGGGGGGTAATCAATGACAGGGGGGTGATCAGGGAGTCTATATGGGGTGATCACCACAGTCATTGATCATGCCCCTGTAAGGCTTCATTCAGACGTCCGGATGCGTTTTGCGGATCCGATCCATCTATCAGTGGATCCGTAAAAATCATGCGGACGTCTGAATGGAGCTTTACAGGGGGGTGATCAATGACAGGGGGGTAATCAATGACAGGGGGGTGATCAGGGAGTCTATATGGGGTGATCAGGGGTGATCAGGGGCTAATAAGGGGTTAATAAGTGACGGGGGGGGGGGGGGTGTAGTGTAGTGTAGTGGTGCTTGGTGCTACTTTACTGAGCTACCTGTGTCCTCTGGTGGTCGATCCAAACAAAGGGGACCACCAGAGGACCAGGTAGCAGGTATATTAGACGCTGTTATCAAAACAGCGTCTAATATACCTGTTAGGGGTTAAAAAAAAAAACATCTCCAGCCTGCCAGCGAACGATCGCCGCTGGCAGGCTGGAGATCAACTCTCTTACCTTCCGTTCCTGTGAGCGCGCGCGCCTGTGTGCGCGCGTTCACAGGAAATCTCGGCTCACGCAAGATGACGCCTATTGGCGTTAGCGTAGCCTGGGGGAGCCGCCGCAATGACGCCTTTCGGCGTTACAGTTGCGGGAAGTGGTTAAATTAGGGTACACCCCAAAACATTGGGAAATATAACCTGTGATAACCCCCTCCACCCGTGCTAAACAAACGTTCAGACAATACACTGGCTGCAGGGCAGGCCAGCACTTCCAAGGCGAAAAGGGCAAGCTCAGGCCGTGTGCCACATTTGGAGACCCAGAAGTTGAAGGGGAGAGACCCATCAGTCAGTATATGTAGGCGTGTGCACACATACTACTCCATCATGTTGCACGTCCCCATGATGTCCACAATCCAATTGGATATCTGCTCTATCAACTTTCGATGTTCTTTTCTGCGCCTACCATGTTGATCACGGTTAGCGGCGGAAGGATCGAATGAAAGGGCCAATTAAAGACAAATTTTACAAATTTAATTCCCTGTCACCTATGCAGAGCAGGGGTTTTTCATCACCAGAAATGGGTTAATGTCACCCACCAATGGAACAGATGATTTAAAAAAAATTTGGTCCCTGTCACCTATGCATTCACTGCAAAATTGGTGAATGTCACCCGACAATGTAACAGAAAAATTATTGAAATTTATAAACCAGTCTACTAGGTAGAGCAGGGATATATCACAGCCAAAAATTGGTGAATGTCACCCAACTATGTAACAGAACAATTTGTGAAATTTATTCACCTGTCCAGTAGGTAGAGCAGGGGTATATAACAGCCAAAAATTGGTGAATGTCACCCGACAATGAAACAGAAAAATTTGTGAAATTTATTAACCTGTCTACTAGATAAAGCAGGGGTATATCACAGCTAAAAATTGGTGAATGTCACCCAACAATGTATCAGAAAATTATTGAAATTTATTAACCTGTCTGCTGGGTAGAGCAGGGGTATATCACAGCCAGAAATTGGTGAATGTCACCCAACAATGTATCAGAAAATTATTGAAATTTATTAACCTGTCTGCTAGGTAGAGCAGGGGTACATCACAGCCAAAAATTGGTGAATGTCACCCAACTATGTAACAGAAAAATTTGTGAAATTTATTAACCTGTCAACTAGGTAGAGCAGGGGTATATCACAGCCAAAAATTGGTGCATGTCACCCGACAATGTAACAGAAAAATTATTGAAATTTATAAACCAGTCTACTAGGTAGAGCAGTGGTATATCACAGCCAAAAATTGGTGAATGTCACCCAACTGTGTAACTGAAAAATTAGTGAAATTTATTAACCTGTCAACTAGGTAGAGCAGGGGTATATCACAGCCAAAAATTGGTGCATGTCACCCGACAATGTAACAGAAAAATTATTGAAATTTATAAACCAGTCTACTAGGTAGAGCAGTGGTATATCACAGCCAAAAATTGGTGAATG
This sequence comes from Bufo bufo, assembly GCF_905171765.1. Lineage (NCBI taxonomy): Eukaryota > Metazoa > Chordata > Amphibia > Anura > Bufonidae > Bufo > Bufo bufo. The sequence goes on from NC_053392.1 coordinate 307,693,071, forward strand.
TCACCCAACTGTGTAACTGAAAAATTAGTGAAATTTATTAACCTGTCAACTAGGTAGAGCAGGGGTATATCAAAGCCAAAAATTTGTGAATGTCCCCCAACTACCGTATTTTTCGCCCTATAAGACGCACATGCCCATAAGACGCACCTGGGTTTTTGAGGAGGAAAACAAGAAAAAAATATTTTGAACCAAAAGGTGTGCTTTGGTGGGTTTTGAACTACCGTAATGGTGGTGTCACGACTGTGACTGATCCAGACAGGTCTGGGAGGAGAAGGTCGCAGCGACTTGCTACTCGCGATAGCTTGTGAGTTTGCTCCGTGGTTCAGGGTATGTCATCTGGGTTTTGCCTTGTGAACCTTTTTGTCCTGACTGGGAGTTTGTAGGCATCCTTCTCAGGTGAGTCCTGTCTGCCACTCCTAGCTACTATATTAGTTTCACTTTCACTTGCAGTCATTGCCAGATATAGTCCTTACTTCCAGTTCTATTCTGACCTTTGAAGGAGATCGTTTGATGGTGTTGCTGTGGAGCTCTTGTCCGGCGTGGACTGTTGTGATTGGGATCGCCTTCTCTGCTCGTGACTGGATAAGTCTATCTTTGATATAGTTTGTTTGTTGCTGTCTTCCCCTGCTGTTCTCCTAGACATGAGTGATGGTGACTAGTGCTCCCATCGGCCTTTCCCCACTCGTGGCTTGTTAGGGTGACTGAGGGTTTAGGCATCCTGCTCGCCGCACGGGTTCACACCCCGTCTAGGGTATCAGGGCAGACAGGTGCCAGCTTAGGGTTAGTCAGGGGTGGCCATACTATTCCCATCCGTAGATAAGGGTCCCCCTTCCCCTCCGTCTGGTGCGACACGACTGCTGCTGGGGTAGCGGTCGTGACAGTATAACTGGCCTTTTAAAAAAAAACAAAAAAAAGTGACTTTTTTTTTTTTCTTTGTTGCTTGCTGTTTTGCTTTGTATTTTTGTCTGTTCCACTATGGATCCGGTTTCGGTTTTGGCGAAACAATTTCAGGGGTTATCCCTTGAAGTGGCAGGATTAAAAGCAACAGTGCTGCAGCAGCAATCCTTGGGTTCCACCGTTGCTACGGGAAACCAAGGTACTCCTGAGCCCAAAGTGGCTTTACCTGATAGGTTCTCAGGAGGGAGAGACCAATTTGTAACCTTCAGAGAAGCTTGCAAATTGTTCTTCAGGTTACGCCCTAGATCCTCCGGCGGTGAGGAACAACGGGTGGGTATTGTAATTTCTCTCCTGCAAGGAGATCTGCAGGCTTGGGCTTTCTCCCTACCATCAGACTCTCTGGCCTTACGATCAGTGGAGGAGTTTTTTAAAGCCCTGGGTCTCGTATATGATGACCCGGACAAGGTCTCACTGGCTGAGTCTAAGCTACGTAGACTTCGGCAAGAGAACCGGTCTGCTGAACTATATTGTTCCGAATCCGGTAGGTGGGCTACTGATACGTTATGGAACGACTCGGCCCTTAGGAGTCAGTTCTGCCAGGGGTTGTCTGAAAAATTAAAAGACGCGCTGGCGGTATACGAGGTCCCTGGGTCTCTGGAGGCTGCTATGTCTCTGTCCATAAGAATCGACAGACAACTCAGGGAGAGACTATTAAATTTTATGGAGGCCTCTATAGGGCAGGGATCGGTTTGTTATGATCCAGTCGAACCAATGCAAATAGGGGGTGCCACTAGACGCGTGAATCCTCCTAAGTTCCGCTGTAGGTCAGAGGTTTGTTTTCGTTGTGGGGGGAGGGGTCATTTTGTAAAGGTTTGTCCCTTTAGAACCCAAGAGACCACAAACAAAGGAGCCGCCGGAAAACTAGAGTCCCCAGATTGTGCGGAGGATAACAGTCTGGGCGTATTCGTTTCCTCCATACGCATGTCTCAGTTTTTGTTGTCCGCTACCGTTGAGGCGGGCAATAAGACTGAGATCTGTTCCGTCTTTTTGGACAGTGGGGCGGGGGTCAACTTGGTGGATTCACGGTTTGCTCAGGCTCTGGGTTTTACTCCAGAACCGATACGCAGAACTATTCCTGTTTTTGCCATCGACTCCTCCCCTCTTACTCAGAAAGAGTTAACTCAGATCATTCATAATATCCATCTGCAGGTAGGGGACCTCCATAAAGAGCATATCTCGTGTTATGTCCTGGACGGTCTTCCGGCTCCTATGGTATTGGGGCTTCCCTGGCTGGTGACTCACAATCCAGTGGTGGATTGGCAGGCCGGGGAGATTGTGGAGTGGAGTGAACATTGTAAGGACAACTGCTTGAGTAGTAGGTGCTCTACACTCTCTGTAACATCTTTACCTGCCTTTCTGTCCGATTTTATGGATGTGTTCTCTGAGAAGGGTTGTCAGGGGTTACCACCTCATCGTCCATATGATTGCCCGATTAATCTATTACCTGGGGCAAAACTACCTAAAACCCGGTTATACAATCTTTCCGGCCCGGAGAGGAAGGCTATGAAAGATTATATTTCGGAGAGTTTGGCTAAGGGACACATCAGACCCTCTTCTTCACCTGTGGCTGCAGGGTTCTTTTTCGTTAAAAAGAAAGATGGGGGCCTACGTCCTTGCCTGTATTTCCGGGAATTAAACCGGATAACTATCCGAGATCCCTATCCTCTTCCTCTCATTCCCGACCTCTTTAATCAGGTTGCTGGTGCTAAATGGTTCTCCAAAATGGATCTCAGAGGAGCCTATAACCTGGTTCGCATCAAAGAGGGGGATGAGTGGAAGACGGCTTTTAATACTCCGGAAGGGCATTATGAAAATCTGGTGATGCCATTTGGTCTTACTAATGCGCCTGCGGTATTCCAACATTTTGTCAACGATATTTTTAGTCACCTTATCGGGAGATTTGTTGTGATATATCTTGATGACATCCTGGTCTATTCCCCGGATCTGAATACACATAAGATCCATGTGAGACAAGTGCTGCAGATATTAAGAGCCAACAAATTGTTTGCTAAGTTAGAAAAATGTGTGTTCGCCATAAAAGAACTGCCATTTCTGGGGTATGTGTTGTCAGATTCAGGTTTCCGCATGGATCCAGAGAAAGTCCGGGCGATTATAGACTGGGATCTGCCTGAGAACCTGAAGGCATTGCAACGCTTCCTGGGGTTTGCCAATTTTTATAGAAAGTTTATAAAGAACTATTCCTTGGTGGTCAAACCACTGACGGACATGACCCGAAAGGGATCCGATTTTTCCAAATGGTCACATGCAGCCAAAACTGCCTTTGCATCTCTGAAGGAGAGATTCACCTCGGCCCCTATTCTCGTACAGCCAGATGTCTCGCTTCCTTTTATTGTAGAGGTTGACGCATCAGAGGTGGGGGTGGGAGCGGTACTATCTCAGGGCCCGTCCCCTGGTGAATGGCGTCCGTGTGCTTTCTTTTCGAAGAAATTGTCTACTGCAGAAAGGAACTATGATATTGGCAACAGGGAACTTTTGGCTATTAAGTTGGCTTTTGAGGAGTGGCGTCATTTTTTGGAGGGGGCGGTTCATCCCGTCACGGTGATTACTGATCACAAAAACTTATTATATCTGGAGTCTGCTAAACGTCTCACCCCTAGACAGGCTCGGTGGTCGTTATTTTATACTAGGTTTAATTTTGTAATAACCTATCGCCCGGGGGCAAAAAATACTAAGGCGGAAGCATTGTCTCTAAGTTTTCCTGGAGGGGGGTGATGTTGAGGTACCAGAGCCCATTTTGCAAAAGGGGGGTGGTGGTCTCTGCATTACACTCAGGTTTGGAGGGGAGGGTGTTGGAAGCTCAGGGGGACGCCCCGGCCTCCTGCCCCTCGGGTAAACTGTTTGTGCCAGAAAATTTACGACTGGAGATACTAAAAGAACACCATAACTCCACACTGGCAGGACACCCAGGTAGTAGGGCAACCTCTGAGTTAGTGTCTCGTCGGTTCTGGTGGCCTAAATGGCGCCAGGAGGTTTTGAATTTTGTGTCTGCATGTGCTACCTGTGCTCGTTCTAAGGTAGATCATACTCGCCCGGCAGGGCGTCTTTTACCTCTGGCCATCCCCAACAGGCCTTGGACGCACCTGTCAATGGATTTCATTACGGATCTACCAGTATCAGCGGGGAAGACTGTTATTCTTGCAGTTGTTGACAGATTCAGTAAAATGGTGCACTTTATTGCTCTTGCCGCATTGCCTAATGCTAACACACTGGCTCAGGTTTTTGTTGACCACATCGTGAAGCTTCACGGGGTCCCTTCCGATATTGTTTCGGATCGTGGTACCCAATTCGTTTCTAAATTTTGGAAAGCTTTTTGTTCTCGTTTAGGGGTTCATCTGTCGTTTTCTTCCTCTTTCCATCCACAGTCCAACGATCAGACTGAACGTACCAATCAAAACCTAGAGACATATTTGAGATGCTTTGTTTCCGAAAATCAGGAGGAATGGTCATCTTATTTACCGTTAGCCGAGTTTGCCATTAATAATCGTCGTCAAGAATCCACCGATAAGTCACCATTTTTTGGTGCGTATGGTTTCCATCCTCAGTTTTGTACGTTTAGTGAGGGGGGGGGCGTATGGGATTCCCGAGGAGGAACGATTTGCGTCTTCACTTTCTTCTGTGTGGCAGAGTGTGCAAGAAAGTTTGAAGAGAATTGGTGGTAGATACAAACGTGCGGCTGATAGGAAGCGCTCTGAAGGTCCAGACCTTGGGGTGAATGACTTGGTGTGGTTGTCTACCAGAAATATCAAGTTGAAGGTTCCCTCGTGGAAATTAGGTCCGAGATTTATTGGTCCTTATAGGGTAATTAAGATCATTAACCCGGTGGCTTTTCGTCTGGAGCTACCTCAGACTCTAAGGATCCATAATGTCTTCCACAGATCTCTGCTTAAGAGATATGTAGAACCTCCTGAACCATTGCCACTACCGCCTCCACCGGTGGTTGTTGATGGCAGTCTTGAGTTTCAGGTAGAAAAGATTGTTGATTCACAATATGTTCGCCGCTCTCTTCAGTACCTGGTGCACTGGAAAGGTTATGGTTCCGAAGAGAGAATGTGGGTTCCAGCATCAGAGATAAAAGCAGACAGACTCATTCGGGCTTTTCATAGCTCCCATCCGCAGAGGCCTGGTCTTGAGGGTCCAGGGGCCCCTCGTAGAAAGGGGGGTACTGTCACGACTGTGACTGATCCAGACAGGTCTGGGAGGAGAAGGTCGCAGCGACTTGCTACTTGCGATAGCTTGTGAGTTTGCTCCGTGGTTCAGGGAATGTCATCTGGGTTTTGCCTTGTGAACCTTTTTGTCCTGACTGGGAGTTTGTAGGCATCCTTCTCAGGTGAGTCCTGTCTGCCACTCCCAGCTACTATATTAGTTTCACTTTCACTTGCAGTCATTGCCAGATATAGTCCTTACTTCCAGTTCTATTCTGACCTTTGAAGGAGATCGTTTGATGGTGTTGCTGTGGAGCTCTTGTCCGGCGTGGACTGTCGTGATTGGGATCGCCTTCTCTGCTCGTGACTGGATAAGTCTATCTTTGATATAGTTTGTTTGTTGCTGTCTTCCCCTGCTGTTCTCCTAGACATGAGTGATGGTGACTAGTGCTCCCATCGGCCTTTTCCCACTCTAGGCTTGTTAGGGTGACTGAGGGTTTAGGCATCCTGCTCGCCGCACGGGTTCACACCCCGTCTAGGGTATCAGGGCAGACAGGTGCCAGCTTAGGGTTAGTCAGGGGTGGCCATACTATTCCCATCCGTAGATAAGGGTCCCCCTTCCCCTCCATCTGGTGCGACACGACTGCTGCTGGGGTAGCGGTCGTGACAGGTGGTCTGTGGCTGACACTATTATGGGGGATCTGTGGATGGCACTGTTATGGGGGCATCTGTGGGCGCCACTGTTATGGGGGCATCTGTGGATGACACATATATTGCATCTTATGTGTCATCCACAGATCCCCCATAACAGTGTCCCTGTGTAGTGAATGAGGGCATGCATCTGTTTCTGTAATGGCAGCGGGGCCCGGTGCAGTCACTGTATTCTACTACACCGGGCCCCGCTCTCCATAGTATACGCTAATCATATGTAACTTGTGGCTATTGTTTAAAATATTCCAATCATCTTAAATCTAGCGCTGTACTACTTACAACTAACTTCTTGGCAGTCAGGAGGCCGGGCAGGCGGACGCTCAGAGAGTAGCTCACAATGCTCACTGCTTCATTCATAAAGTGGGCGGCACAGGAGCCGTGAGCATAGTGAGCTACGCTACGAGCGGCCTCCTGACTGCCAAGAAGTTAGTTGTAAGTAGTACGGCGCTAGATTTAAAATGATTGGAATACTTTAAACAATAGCCACAATTTAGATATGATTACCGAATGCTACAGAGAGCGGGGCCCGGTGTAGTAGAATACAGTGACTGCACCGGGCCCCGCTGCCATTACAGAAACAGATGCCGGCCCCCAGCCCCTCCTCCCTCGCAGCATATTCACCGGGCGGTCGCAGCATTTGCCCCATAAGACGCACTGCTATTTTTCCCCCACTTTTGGGGGGGAAAAGTGCGTCTTATAGGGCGAAAAATACGGTATGTGACAGAAAAGTTTGTGAAATCTATTAACCTGTCTACTAGGTAGAGCAGGGGTATATCACAGCCAAAAATAGGTGAATGTCACCCGACTGTGTAACTGAAAAATTAGTGAAATTTATTAACCTGTCAACTAGGAAGAACAGGGGTATATCACAGCCAAAAATTGGTGAATGTCAATCGACAATGTAACAGAAAAATTAGTGAAATTTATTGACCTGTCTACTAGGTAGAGCAGGGGTATATCACAGCCAAAAATTGGTGAATTTCACACGAAAATGTAACAGACAAATTAGTGAAATGACATAAAATAAAATATGTACAAATAAAAAAAAATACTCTTGATTTATTAGGTTGAGGTCCTTATGGAGTAGGAGGTTGAGGAGGCGGTGGATGTAGCGGTGTAGGTGGAAGCGGGGGTGGCGGAGGATGAGGTAGCCAACACTGTTTTTTGGCTTAAATTTTTATTTTAATTTAATTTTATTTTAATTAGGGTACACCCCAAAATAGTGGGTACGGACAAGTCCTGTGGGATCCATACCTGGTTCAGTTTAATGAACGTGAGCTTGTCCACATTGGCTGTGGACAGGTGGCTGCGCTTGTCTGTGATAACGCCCCCTGCTGTGCTAAACATACGTTCAGATTAGAGATGTCCCGAATAGTTCGCCGGCGAATAGTTCCCGGCGAACATAGCTTGTTCGCGTTTGCCGCGGCGGGCGAACATATGCGATGTTCGGTCCGCCCCCTATACATCATCATTGAGTAAACTTTGACCCTGTACCTCACAGTCAGCAGACACATTCAGGCCAATCAGCAGCAGACCCACCCTCCCAGACCCTCCCACCTCCTGGACAGCATCCATTTTAGATTCATTCGGAAGCTGCATTCTTAGTGAGAGGAGGGAGAGTGCTGCTGTTGCTGATCTAATAGGGAAAGCGTTAGGTAGGGCAGTGTTCTGTGTCCACAGACTCATCTGCTGTAAAGACAGCGTCCTGACAGCACCCCAAAAAGCCCTTTTCAGGGATTGGTACATCAATCAGCTTTTTTTTATTTTTTTATATTTATATATTTATATATATTGCAGTTGCCTGCCCGTGTTGTGTGAGAGGCTGCAGGCTCAGTCACAGACAGTACTGTGTGCACACCATTCATACAGGGTGTGACAGAAAATACCTTGCAGATAAAAAAGATTATATTTATTATTTCTCTGTGATATAATAGCAGTTGCAAGCCAGTGAGTGACAGTCTGGCCTACAGACAGTACTGTGTGCACACTATTCATACAGGGTGTCACTCACACATACCTTTTAGATAAAAAAAAATCTAATTAATATTTTTCTGTGATATAATCCCAGTTGCAAGCCAGTGTGTGTAACAGTACAGCCTGGATCGCAGCGGCTCCCTGTGACCCCGCCCACTTACCTCCGGGCCTTAAATAGAAGACAGGTGCTAAGCAGGGTGTTCCACTAATGGAGTGCGCACCCTGCTAGCTCCATTGCATCTGAGGACTCTGTCCACATATCCAGACCTGGATCCCTAACAACATTGTGAAGGACTGCCTACCTTCTTGCCACTGGCTTCCCCACTGCTGGCTTCCTAGCCAGGACCAACTAACCGCAAGTATATGCCTGTTACCTGCTCTGATTAAGGTCCTGGAACTCAAAGTGGGGTGGTTCCTGCTGGTGTGAGGTGATATTCCCAAACCAACTCTGAACTCAGGACATGCTATACTAACTCTGAACCTGCTGCATATTATATACTAAACTGAGGACATGCTATACTCACTCTGAACCTACTGCATATTACATACTAAAGCTGAGGACATGCTATACTAACTCTGAACCTACTGCATACTACATACTAAACTGAGGACATGCTATACTAACTCTGAACCTGCTGCATATTATATACTAAACTGAGGACATGCTATACTAACTCTGAACCTGCTGCATATTATATACTAAACTGAGGACATGCTATACTAACTCTTAACCTGCTGCATATTATATACTAAACTGAGGACATGCTATACTAACTCTGAACCTGCTGCATATTATATACTAAACTGTGGACATGCTATATACTAACCCTGAACCTATGGCATACTATCAACTATACTGAAGGCATACTATAAACTAACTCTGAACTGTGCACAAGCTTATACTAACTTGTGACTCCTGTAATACTGGGGGACCTTCCTTTCCAGCAGTAACTAATTAGATGTATAGCGGTAAATGATTTTGTTACCCCAAACTCTCCGCCCAAGATTGAGAGAGACGCCTGGGGTACATACTGAGTAACCGCGAATCCCACAGCCAAAAACAAGGGCGGTGGGATAATAGTGGATGTCCATTGCTTCCGCAGTTGAGATCCTAACTGATCAACTAGGTGCGTTACATATTAGTGGAACCTACATGGATCCAGCGGAGGTTGCAGGTCACCTCGTCACCCTCACTAAGAGGGTGGAGACCCTCAACGTGACTGTACAACATCTCCAGCTAGAAAACCAGGCACTACGGCAACTTGTCACTCAGGGGCCAGGACACCCCCGTGATGGACCAGAACCCAAGGTCAGCCCACCTGAGATATTCTCGGGTGACCGAAGGCAGTTCAGGGATTTCCTGAACGCGTGCAAACTAATGTTTGAGCTGCAGCCCCGGACTTACCCAACTGACAGAACAAAAGTACTTACCATGATCTCTTACCTCAGGGGGGAGCCCAGAGCATGGGCCAATACTTATTTAGAAAAGGAAGACCCAGTCCTGGATTCCTTCTCTCTGTTCCTTGAAAAAATGGCCCTTCTCTATGAGGACCATAGTAAACAGCTGACCGCTGAGACCGCTATACGCAGCCTTAAACAAGGGAGACGACCTGTAGAGGACTTTATTGCGGAATACACTCGCTGGGCCCGGGAGACTGAATGGAATGACCTCACCCTTAGGAATCAGTTCCGCCTAGGTCTTTCCGAGGCCCTGAAGGACGAATTAGCCCGAGGAGAATTACCACTTACACTTAATGCCTTGATGCAGAAGGCCACCACCATTGACAGACGGCTGAGGGAACGCAGAGCCGAGAGAGTCTCAGGCTTCACACCCAACCCAAGACCGTCCAGCCAGGGTCCTGCTGTAGAGATGATGGAGATTGGGGTGATCCGAGGACCTCTGACCGAGAGAGAGAAAGCCAGGAGACGTAACCTCAACCTCTGTTTATACTGTGCGTCTGCTGACCATACCGTTGACAGATGCCCCGCGATACGTAAGAAGTGCGAAGGTAAGAGCGGCACGTTTTGTACCTTAGGCAGTACAAAAAATAGTACTGGTGGTTACATATACACGTCTCTCACCTTACAGTGGGACCAAAACCGGATTATCGTTGAAGCCATGGTGGACACGGGAGCTTCGGGGAATTTTATCGACATGCATCTGGTTGAGCGAAATAAAATTCCCCACATGAGAAAAAACGTTCCGATATCCGTGAGTTTCATTGACGGTACCACTTCTAGTCCTATCCACAGTCAGACTCAACCCCTCATGGTGACATGTGAAAATAACCACACAGAATTCTTATCCCTTGATATCATACACTCTCCATTGTTTCCCGTGATTCTTGGGTTGCCATGGTTGCAAATACACCAGCCAACCCTCCTATGGAAACAGGGGAGAGTTCAGTTTACGTCACCTTATTGTATGGAGACCTGCTTTCCTCTCAAATCTCTCATGCACGTGGGAGTGAACCAGGTTCCCAGCCAATACGCAGACTTTGCTGAGGTATTCAGCACAAAGAAGGCGGAATCTCTTCCGCCCCATAGATCTTACGATTGCCCCATAGACTTGCTGCCGGGTAGTGAGATACCCACGGGTAGAATTTATCCATTGGCACAACCAGAACTTGTTCACCTCAAACAGTACCTAGAAGAGAATTTACGAAAAGGTTTTATTCAGCCTTCAACCTCCCCGGCAGCAGCAGGGATGTTCTTCGTGAGAAACAAAGACTCAAGCCTAAGGCCCATCATAGATTACAGAACATTGAACAAAGTAACAATCAAAAATCGGTACCCCTTGCCGCTAATATCCGAACTCATAGAAAGATTACAAACAGCAACAATCTACACCAAGCTGGATTTGAGAGGCGCATACAACTTAATTAGGATCAGAAAAGGTGATGAATGGAAGACAGCCTTCCGCACTCGGTATGGACTCTTCGAGTATACAGTGATGCCCTTCGGGTTGTGCAACGCCCCTGCCACATTCCAAAATTTTATTAACGACATCTTTAGAGATCTACTGGACGTATGTGTAATCATCTATCTTGATGATATACTAGTGTATTCCGATAACTTACACGATCACAGGAAACATGTCCGTTGGGTTCTTGCACGGTTAAGTGTTCATCGCTTATACGTCAAACAGGAAAAATGTGTGTTCGAGACTACTTCTCTTCCCTTCCTCGGATACATAATTTCACCCAAGGGTATCTAGATGGATGACTCAAAAATCACTTGCATCCAAAATTGGCCGATCCCGGATTCCAGGAAAGCTCTTCAACGGTTCCTGGGGTTCTCAAACTTCTATAGGAAATTTATTAAAGATTTCTCCGCTACCACTAAACCACTAACCCGCTTAACTAGTGTCAACACGAAGTTCGTTTGGTCCAAGGACGCCCAATCAGCGTTTGAGTTATTAAAGAACAGGTTCACTACGGCACCGATACTGACTCTCCCAAATCCGAACCATCACTACGTGCTGGAAGTAGACGCATCCCAGGCAGCCATAGGAGCCGTTCTGTCCCAGCGAAGCTCTTTTTCAACTCCGTTACATCCTATCGGGTTCTACTCCCGGACGCTAAATACCGCCGAATTCAATTACCCCATAGGCGAAAAGGAACTCCTCGCCATAAAATGCTCCCTGGAAAATTGGAGGCATTTACTTGAAGGATCAATACACCCCATCACAATTTATACGGATCACCGTAATCTACAATACCTGAAAACCAATAAAACACTATCAGGCCGCCAAGTACGGTGGAGTTTTTTTTTCGACAGGTTTAATTTCCAAATTAAATACCGACCAGGCTCAAAGAATGGGAAGGCCGACGCCTTGTCACGACTGGCTGAAATTCGCACCACAGACACGGCCCCCACATGGATCATTCCACCGAAGAAACTCGTCCTTGCCACCATAACGTTGGAAACCCAGCTCAAGGATGCTCTAATTAATGACCATGCTAATACCCCCCTGGTCTTTTGCAGAACCAACAGGGTCTCCTTTACAAGGACAGCCAACTGTACATACCACCCTCCCTCACCAATCAGGTTATCAAACTTTGCCATGATTTACCCCTCGCAGGACATCCCGGCATTGCTAAAACCACAACCCTGATACGCAGGAACTTCTGGTGGCCAAAGATGACCAAACAAATTGAGGAATACGTTTCCACGTGCGAGACCTGTGCCTCATGTAAAACTGACAGGAACCGACCTTATGGTCTCCTAATGAGTCTTCCCATCGCCAATAGACCCTGGGAATGGGTCTCGATGGATTTCATAGCTGAACTTCCCCTTTCCAGAGGAAACAACACCATCATGGTGGTAGTGGATTTGCTGACTAAGATGGCACACTTCGTACCCCTCAAGAAGTTACCCTCCTCCAAGGAAACGGCCGTGGTATTCCTGTCTAATATTATTAAGTTACATGGAATTCCTAGCCAGGTCATATCAGACAGGGGTTCGCAATTCGTATCCAAATTCTGGAGAGCACTTTGTTCCAGACTTCAAATCGACCACAGAATGTCTACCGCCTATCACCCCCAAACTAATGGGCAGACTGAAAGGGTGAATCAGTGTCTGGAACAGTTTCTCAGATGTCACTGCTCATTTCTCCAGGATGACTGGGAGGGCCTACTTCCTCTCGCTGAATTCGCCTATAATAATTCTACGAATTCCTCCACATTACATTCTCCATTCTTTGCTAATTACGGATTTCACCCTAGGTCTCTTCCTCAAACCAGCCTTCCCACAAACGTTCCAGCCACAGACGATTATCTGACTACTTTGCAAACTACCCTTAAGACGCTAAAAGACAACCTTCAACGGGCAAAGGAAAGACAGAAGTTTTACTACGACCGTCATAGGAGAGAAAATCCTCCCTACCAGGTCGGGGACTCGGTTTGGTTATCGACAAGAAACCTTTGGTTGGGGGTACCTTCCAAGAATTTGGGAAGACAATTCCTGGGTCCTTTTCCGATAGAAAGGATTATTAACCCCAACACGGTGAGACTCACCCTTCCTCCTCGATTACAGGTACATCCCACATTCCACGTGTCACTACTGAAGCCGTTTAGACCTAGACCGTTCCCATCAAATGATCCTCGACCCTTGCCCCCGATAGAGGTCCAAGGAGAAGAAGAATTTGAAGTTGAGCAGCTCCTTGATTCCAGAAGAAGACGGGGGAAGATCCAGTATCTCGTTAGATGGAAGGGGTATGGTCCCCAGGATGACTCTTGGGAAGATGTGCAAAACGTTCATGCTCCCAGACTACAAAGATTGTTCCATAGAAGATTTCCCAACCGACCCTCTCCTAGTGGGGTACCCCGGAGGGGTCCCTTAAGGGGGGGGGGTACTGTAACAGTACAGCCTGGATCGCAGCGGCTCCCTGTGACTCCGCCCACTTACCTCCGGGCCTTAAATAGAAGACAGGTGCTAAGCAGGGTGTTCCACTAATGGAGTGCGCACCCTGCTAGCTCCATTGCATCTGAGGACTCTGTCCACATATCCAGACCTGGATCCCTAACAACATTGTGAAGGACTGCCTACCTTCTTGCCACTGGCTTCCCCACTGCTGGCTTCCTAGCCAGGACCAACTAACCGCAAGTATATGCCTGTTACCTGCTCTGATTAAGGTCCTGGAACTCAGAGTGGGGTGGTTCCTGCTGGTGTGAGGTGATATTCCCAAACCAACTCTGAACTCAGGACATGCTATACTAACTCTGAACCTGCTGCATATTATATACTAAACTGAGGACATGCTATACTCACTCTGAACCTACTGCATATTACATACTAAAGCTGAGGACATGCTATACTAACTCTGAACCTACTGCATACTACATACTAAACTGAGGACATGCTATACTAACTCTGAACCTGCTCCATATTATATACTAAACTGAGGACATGCTATACTAACTCTGAACCTGCTGCATATTATATACTAAACTGAGGACATGCTATACTAACTCTGAACCTGTTGCATATTATATACTAAACTGAGGACATGCTATACTAACTCTGAACCTGCTGCATATTATATACTAAACTGTGGAGATGCTATATACTAACCCTGAACCTATGGCATACTATATACTAAACTGAGGGCATACTATAAACTAACTCTGAACTGTGCACAAGCTTATACTAACTTGTGACTCCTGTAATACTGGGGGACCTTCCTTTCCAGCAGTAACTAATTAGATGTGTAGCGGTAAATGATTTTGTTACCCCAAAACTCTCCGCCCAAGATTGAGAGAGACACCTGGGGTACATATTGAGTAACCGCGAATCCCACAGCCAAAAACAAGGGCGGTGGGATAATAGTGGATGTCCATTGCTTCCGCAGTTGAGATCCTAACTGATCAACTAGGTGCGTTACAGTGTGTGTCTGGCCAATAGACTGTACTGTGGCCACATACCGTTACAGGGTGTCACTCACTCACAAATACCTTGCAGATAAAAAAAATAAAAAATTCATAATTTTCTGTGATATATAATCCCAGTTGCAAGCCAGTGTGTGTCTAGCCCACAGACTGTACTGTGGCCACTGGCTAGCCCACCACTCATACCGTTACAGGGTGTCACTCACTCACAAATACCTTGCAGATAAAAAAAATTCAATTTAATAATTTTCGGTGATATAATCCTAGTTGCAAGCCAGTGTGTGTCTGGCCCACAGACTGTACTGTGGCCACTAACTAGCCCACCACTCATACCGTTACAGGGTGTCACTCACTCACAAATACCTTGCAGATAAAAAAAATAAAATTTTATATTTTTCTGTGATATAATCCCAGTTGCAAGCCAGTGTGTGTCTGGCCCACAGACTGTACTGTGGCCACTGGCTAGCCCACCACTCATACCGTTACAGGGTGTCACTCACTCACAAATACCTTGCAGATAAAAAAAATTCAATTTAATATTTTTCTGTGATATAATCCTAGTTGCAAGCCAGTGTGTGTCTGGCCCACAGACTGTACTGTGGCCACTAACTAGCCCACCACTCTCACCGTTACAGGGTGTCACTCACTCACAAATACCTTGCAGATAAAAAAAAATCTATTTTATATTTTTCTGTAATATAATCCTAGTTGCAAGCCAGTGTGTGTCTGGCCCACAGACTGTACTGTGGCCACTGGCTAGCCCACCACTCATACTGTTACAAGGTGTCACTCACTCACAAATACCTTGCAGATAAAAAAAAATCTATTTCATAATTTTCTGTGATATAATCCCAGTTGCAAGCCAGTGTGTGTCTGGCCCACAGACTGTACTGTGGCCACTGGCTAGCCCACCACTCATACCGTTACAGGGTGTCACTCACTCACAAATACCTTGCAGATAAAAAAAATTCTATTTAATATTTTTCTGTGTTATAATCCCAGTTGCAAGCCAGTGTGTGTCAGGCCCACACAGACTGTACTGTGGCCACTGGCTAGCCCACCACTAATACCGTTACAGGGTGTCACTCACTCACAAATACCTTGCAGATAAAAAAAATTATATTTAATAATTTTCTGTGATATAATCCCAGTTGCAAGCCAATGTGTGTCTTGCCCACAGACTGTATTGTGGCCACTGGCTAGTGGCTAGGCCTCCACTTATACCGTTACAGGGTGTCACTCACTCACAAATACCTTGCAGATAAAATAAATTCAATTTAATATTTTTCTGTGATATAATCCCAGTTGCAAGCCAGTGTGTGTCTGGCCCACAGACTGTACTGTGGCCACTGGATAGCCCACCTCTTATACCGATACAGGGTGTCACTCACTCACAAATACCTTGCAGATAAAAAAAATTCAATTTAATATTTTTCGGGGATATAATCCCAGTTGCAAGCCAGTGTGTGTCTGGCCCACACAGACTGTACTGTGCCCCCTGCCCACCACTTATATCGGGTGGCACAGTACCTTGCACGCATAGTACCACAAAAAAATGACAGGCAGAGGCAGGCCACCTCGCAGGGGCCGTCGTGGTCGTGGTGCTGTGATTTCCACTGGCCCTGGAATAATGCCCAGTGTTCAGAGGCCACGTACCCTGAACCCAAAAAATTCAGAGAAAATAGTTGACTGGCTTACACAGGACACCCAATCTTCAACAGCTTCCGCTAAGAACCTTGATGCACCATCCTCCTCCAGCTCAGCTTTGGTCACCTGCTCTCAAGTTACCACTCTACCGGCCGCCGCCACCACCACCACTACCACCACAGCCACCACAGCCGCTTCAATGGATCCCTCAGAGGAGTTATTTACACATCAGTTGGATGAAATTAGTGATGCGCAACCATGATTGCCAGAGGATGTAGATAACAGGTATATGTTTCAGTCAGGCAGCATTACACACATGGACGTACAGTGTGTTGATGACGATGATGTTGTACCCGCTGCTGCTTCCTTTGCTGAGGTGTCAGATACAAGTGAAGTGGTTGATGATGACGATGTGTCCGTGGATGCCACGTGGGTGCCTGCTCGAAGAGAAGAAGAAGAGGGGGAATGTTCAGAAGGGGAGACAGAGAGAAGGAGGAGACGAGTTGGAAGCAGGGGGAGGTCGTTGCAAGGAGCTAGTGGCACAGTCAGACAGCATGTATCGGCACCCGGGGTCAGCCAGACAGCACGCCAATCAATGCATGTTGTTGCCACCACCAGAATGCCGTCATTGCGAAGCTCAGCAGTGTGGCATTTTTTTTGTGTGTCTGCCTCTGATAACAGCAATGCCATTTGCAACTCGTGCCAAAAGAAAGTGAGTCGTGGGAAGTCCAACACCCACCTCGGTACAACTGCTTTGCGAAGGCACATGATCGCACATCACAAACGCCTATGGGATCAACACATGAGTACAAGCAGCACACAAACTCAAAGCCACCATCCTCTTCCTGGTCCAGCATCTTCAGCCACGTCAACCACTGCTGTCTTCCTTGCCCCCTCTCAACCACCCGCCACTCCGCCTCTCACCTTCAGCAGTTCCTGCTCATCTGCCCACAGT
Organism: Bufo bufo; assembly: GCF_905171765.1. Taxonomy (NCBI): domain Eukaryota; kingdom Metazoa; phylum Chordata; class Amphibia; order Anura; family Bufonidae; genus Bufo; species Bufo bufo. The sequence continues at coordinate 307,709,867 of NC_053392.1, forward strand.
CAGGTGTCTGTCAAGGAAATGTTTGAGCGTAAGAAGCCAATGTCACAGAGTCACCCCCTTGCCCGGCGTCTGACAGCTGGCTTGACGGAACTCTTAGCCCGCCAGCTTTTACCATACCAGCTGGTGGAGTCTGAGGCCTTCAAAAAATTTGTCGCTATTGGGACACCACAGTGGAAGGTACCCGGACTAATTTTTTTTTCAAAAAAGGCAATCCCAAACCTCTACTCAGAGATTGAAAGGGAAGTCATGGCATCTTTGGCATACAGTGTTGGGGCAAGGGTCCATCTGACCACTGATACCTGGTCTGCAAAGCACGGTCAGGGCAGGTAAATCACGTACACTGCGCATTGGGTCAACCTGCTGACGGCTGCCAAGCATGGAATGCGTGGCTCTGCAGCGTAGTTGGTGACACCGCCACGACTTGCAGGCAGGCCTACTGCCACCTCCTCTACTCCTCCTACTCCATCCTCTTTGATAACCTCCTCGGCTGAGTCCTCTTCTGATGCGGCGTCTGGCTGCACATCAACTGAATCCCCCCCAGCTCCCCAGGGGCTATTCCACATCCCGGATACGACAGTGTCACGCTGTCTTGGGGTTGACTTGCCTGAAAGCAGAGAGCCACACCGGACCAGCACTCCTGTCCGCCCTGAACGCACAGGTGGATCAGTGGCTGACCCCGCACCAACTAGAGATCGGCAAAGTGGTGTGTGACAATGGAAGCAATTTGTTGGCGGCATTGAATTTGGGCAAGTTGTCACATGTGCCGTGCATGGCACATGTGTTGAATTTCATCGTACAACACTTTGTGTCGAAGTACCCAGGCTTACAGGACGTCCTCAAGCAGGCCAGGAAGGTGTGTGGCCATTTCAGGCGTTCCTACATGGCCATGGCGCACTTTTCAGACATTCAGGGCCGAAACAACATGCCAGTGAGGCGCTTGATTTGCGATAGCCCGACACGTTGGAATTCAACACTCCTAATGTTCGACCGCCTGCTCCAACGAGAAAAAGCCGTCAACGAGTATTTGTATGACCGGAGTGCTAGGACAGCCTCTGCGGAGCTGGGAATTTTTTGCCACGTTACTGGACGCTCATGCGCAATGCCTGTAGGCTCATGCGTCCTTTTGAGAAGGTGACAAACCTAGTCAGTCGCACCGAAGGCACCATCAGCGACCTCATCCCATTTGTTTTCTTCCTGGAGCGTGCCCTGCGAAGAGTGCTGGATCAGGCTGTAGATGAGCGTGAAGAGGAAGAGGAAGAGTTGTGGTCACCATCACAACCAGAAACAGCCTTGTCATCATCGCTTGCCGGACCTGTGGCAACGCTGCAAGAGGAGTATGAGGAAGAGGAGTCAGAGGAGGAATGTGGCTTTGAGGAGGAGAAAGACCAACCACAGCAGGCATCCCAGGGTGCTCGTTGTTGTCACCTATCTGGGACCCGTGGTGTTGTATGTGGCTGGGGGGAAGAACAGACCGTCAATGACATCAGTGAGGACGAGGAACGGGAAATGAGTAGCTCGGCATCCAACCTTGTGCAAATGGGGTCTTTCATGCTGTCATGTCTGTTGAGGGACCCTCGTATAAAAAGGATGAAGGAGAACGACCTGTACTGGGTGGCCACGCTACTAGACCCCCGGTATAAGCAGAAAGTGGCGGAAATGTTACCAAATTACCAAAAGTCAGAAAGGATGCAGCAGTTCAAAACCAAACTAAAAAATATGCTTTACACAGCTTATAAGGGGGATGTCACAGCACAACGGGAATCTAACTGGGGAAGAGGTGAAAGTAATCCTCCTCCTACCACGACCACGGCGGCAAGGACAGGACGCTTTACAGATGTGTTGTTGATGGAGGACATGCATAGCTTTTTCAGTCCTACACATCGCCACAGCCCTTCGGGATCCAGCCTTAGAGAACGACTCGACCGTCAGGTAGCAGACTACCTCGCCTTAACTGCACATATCGACACTCTGAGGAGCGATGAACCCCTTGATTACTGGGTGTGCAGGCTTGACCTGTGGCCTGAGCTATCCCAGTTTGCGATAGAACTTCTGGCCTGCCCCGCTTCAAGTGTCCTGTCAGAAAGGACCTTCAGTGCAGCAGGAGGCATTGTCACTGACAAAAGAAGTCGCCTCGGTCAAAAAAGTGTTGATTACCTCACCTTCATTAAGATGAATGAGGCATGGATCCCGAAGGGACTGACAGTGGGGAATACGTTTGACTAACAAAAGGCCTGATGACTAGAGATGGCCCGAACTATCCGACGGCGAACAGTTCCCGGCGAACATAGCTTGTTCGCGTTCGCCTCTGCCGGGCGAACACATGCGATGTTCGGTCCGCCCCCTATACATCATCATTGAGCAAACTTTGACCCTGTACCTCACAGTCAGCAGACACATTCCAGCCAATCAGCAGCATACCCTCCCTCCCAGACCCTCCCACCTCCTGCACAGCATCCATTTTAGATTCATTCTGAAGCTGCAGTCTTAGTGAGAGGAGGGAGACTGTAACTGCTGCTGATTTAATTGGGAAATCGATAGCTAGGCTAGTGAATTCAGTGTCCACTCCAGTCCTGAAAGACTCATCTGATCTCTGCTGTAAGGACAGCGTCCTGACAGCACCCCAAAAAGCCCTTTTTAGGGCTGCAACATTAGTCTGCTTTTTTTTTTTCCTTTATATACATATTGCAGTTGCCTGGCCTGCCTGTGTGTGAGGAGCTGCAGGCCCACAGACTGTAGTGTGCCCACTGCCAGTGCTCACCCCTGTCATTCCGTGTGGCACAGGACTTTGCTTAAAAAAAGGCACTTAATTTTTACACTTTAATCTAAGGTTAGTTGCCTGCCAGTGTGTGTCAGGCTGACTTCCACTGACTGTAGTGTGCCCACTGCCAGTGCCCACCACTCATACCGGCTGGCACAGGACTTTGCATAAAAAAGGCATTTAATTTTTACACTTTAGTGTAATTTCAGCTGCTTGCCTGCTGCTAGTGTGTGTCAGGCCGACTTCAACTGACTGTAGTGTGCCCACTGCCAGTGCCCACCCCTGTCATCCCGTGTGGCACAGGACTTTGCTTAAAAAAAAGGCACTTCATTTTTACACTTTAATCTAAGGTTAGTTGCCTGCCAGTGTGTGTCAGGCCGACTTCAACTGACTGTAGTGTGCCCACTGCCAGTGCCCACCCCTGTCATCCCGAGTGGCACAGGACTTTGCTTAAAAAATAGGCACTTAATTTTTACACTTTAATCTAAGGTTAGTTGCCTGCCAGTGTGTGTCAGGCTGACTTCCACTGACTGTAGTGTGCCCACTGCCAGTGCCCACCACTCATACCGGCTGGCACAGGACTTTGCTTAAAAAAGGCATTTAATTTTTACACTTTAATGTAATTTCAGCTGCTTGCCTGCTGCTAGTGTGTGTCAGGCCGACTTCAACTGACTGTAGTGTGCCCACTGCCAGTGCCCACCCCTGTCATACCGAGTGGCACAGGACTTTGCTTAAAAAATAGGCACTTAATTTTTACACTTTAATCTAAGGTTAGTTGCCTGCCAGTGTGTGTCAGGCTGACTTCCACTGACTGTAGTGTGCCCACTGCCAGTGCCCACCACTCATACCGGCTGGCACAGGACTTTGCTTAAAAAAGGCATTTAATTTTTACACTTTAATGTAATTTCAGCTGCTTGCCTGCTGCTAGTGTGTGTCAGGCCGACTTCAACTGACTGTAGTGTGCCCACTGCCAGTGCCCACCCCTGTCATACCGAGTGGCACAGGACTTTGCTTAAAAAATAGGCACTTAATTTTTACACTTTAATCTAAGGTTAGTTGCCTGCCAGTGTGTGTCAGGCTGACTTCCACTGACTGTAGTGTGCCCACTGCCAGTGCCCACCACTCATACCGGCTGGCACAGGACTTTGCATAAAAAAGGCATTTAATTTTTACACTTTAGTGTAATTTCAGCTGCTTGCCTGCTGCTAGTGTGTGTCAGGCCGACTTCAACTGACTGTAGTGTGCCCACTGCCAGTGCCCACCCCTGTCATCCCGTGTGGCACAGGACTTTGCTTAAAAAAAAGGCACTTCATTTTTACACTTTAATCTAAGGTTAGTTGCCTGCCAGTGTGTGTCAGGCCGACTTCAACTGACTGTAGTGTGCCCACTGCCAGTGCCCACCCCTGTCATCCCGAGTGGCACAGGACTTTGCTTAAAAAATAGGCACTTAATTTTTACACTTTAATCTAAGGTTAGTTGCCTGCCAGTGTGTGTCAGGCTGACTTCCACTGACTGTAGTGTGCCCACTGCCAGTGCCCACCACTCATACCGGCTGGCACAGGACTTTGCTTAAAAAAGGCATTTAATTTTTACACTTTAATGTAATTTCAGCTGCTTGCCTGCTGCTAGTGTGTGTCAGGCCGACTTCAACTGACTGTAGTGTGCCCACTGCCAGTGCCCACCCCTGTCATACCGAGTGGCACAGGACTTTGCTTAAAAAATAGGCACTTAATTTTTACACTTTAATCTAAGGTTAGTTGCCTGCCAGTGTGTGTCAGGCTGACTTCCACTGACTGTAGTGTGCCCACTGCCAGTGCCCACCACTCATACCGGCTGGCACAGGACTTTGCTTAAAAAAGGCATTTAATTTTTACACTTTAATGTAATTTCAGCTGCTTGCCTGCTGCTAGTGTGTGTCAGGCCGACTTCAACTGACTGTAGTGTGCCCACTGCCAGTGCCCACCCCTGTCATACCGAGTGGCACAGGACTTTGCTTAAAAAATAGGCACTTAATTTTTACACTTTAATCTAAGGTTAGTTGCCTGCCAGTGTGTGTCAGGCTGACTTCCACTGACTGTAGTGTGCCCACTGCCAGTGCCCACCACTCATACCGGCTGGCACAGGACTTTGCATAAAAAAGGCATTTAATTTTTACACTTTAGTGTAATTTCAGCTGCTTGCCTGCTGCTAGTGTGTGTCAGGCCGACTTCAACTGACTGTAGTGTGCCCACTGCCAGTGCCCACCCCTGTCATACCGAGTGGCACAGGACTTTGCTTAAAAAATAGGCACTTAATTTTTACACTTTAATCTAAGGTTAGTTGCCTGCCAGTGTGTGTCAGGCTGACTTCCACTGACTGTAGTGTGCCCACTGCCAGTGCCCACCACTCATACCGGCTGGCACAGGACTTTGCTTAAAAAAGGCATTTAATTTTTACACTTTAATGTAATTTCAGCTGCTTGCCTGCTGCTAGTGTGTGTCAGGCCGACTTCAACTGACTGTAGTGTGCCCACTGCCAGTGCCCACCCCTGTCATACCGAGTGGCACAGGACTTTGCTTAAAAAATAGGCACTTAATTTTTACACTTTAATCTAAGGTTAGTTGCCTGCCAGTGTGTGTCAGGCTGACTTCCACTGACTGTAGTGTGCCCACTGCCAGTGCCCACCACTCATACCGGCTGGCACAGGACTTTGCATAAAAAAGGCATTTAATTTTTACACTTTAGTGTAATTTCAGCTGCTTGCCTGCTGCTAGTGTGTGTCAGGCCGACTTCAACTGACTGTAGTGTGCCCACTGCCAGTGCCAACCACTGATACCGGGTGGCACAGTAGCTTGCCGATAAATAAGGCATTTAATTTTTAGACAGTAGTCTAAATTCAGTTGCTTGCCTGCTGCCAGTGTGTGTCAGGCCCGCTTCCACTGACTGTAGTGTGCCCACTGCCAGTGCCAACCACTGATACCGGGTGGCACAGTAGCTTGCCGATAAATAAGGCATTTAATTTTTACACTTTAGTGTAATTTCAGTTGCTTGCCTGCTGCCAGTGTGTGTCAGGCCCGCTTCCACTGACTGTAGTGTGCCCACTGCCAGTGCCAACCACTGATACCGGGTGGCACAGTAGCTTGCCGATAAATAAGGCATTTAATTTTTAGACAGTAGTCTAAATTCAGTTGCTTGCCTGCTGCCAGTCAGTGTGTCAGGCCCTCTTCCACTGACTGTAGTGTGCCCACTGCCAGTGCCAACCACTCATACCGGGTGGCACAGTAGCTTGCCGATAAATAAGGCATTTAATTTTTACACTTTAGTGTAATTTCAGTTGCTTGCCTGCTGCCAGTGTGTGTCAGGCCCGCTTCTACTGACTGTAGTGTGCCCACTGCCAGTGCCAACCACTGATACCGGGTGGCACAGTAGCTTGCCGATAAATAAGGCATTTAATTTTTACACTTTAGTGTAATTTCAGTTGCTTGCCTGCTGCCAGTGTGTGTCAGGCCCGCTTCCACTGACTGTAGTGTGCCCACTGCCAGTGCCAACCACTGATACCGGGTGGCACAGTAGCTTGCCGATAAATAAGGCATTTAATTTTTAGACAGTAGTCTAAATTCAGTTGCTTGCCTGCTGCCAGTCAGTGTGTCAGGCCCTCTTCCACTGACTGTAGTGTGCCCACTGCCAGTGCCAACCACTCATACTGGGTGGCACAGTAGCTTGCCGATAAATAAGGCATTTAATTTTTACACTTTAGTGTAATTTCAGTTGCTTGCCTGCTGCCAGTGTGTGTCAGGCCCGCTTCTACTGACTGTAGTGTGCCCACTGCCAGTGCCAACCACTGATACCGGGTGGCACAGTAGCTTGCCGATAAATAAGGCATTTAATTTTTAGACAGTAGTCTAAATTCAGTTGCTTGCCTGCTGCCAGTGTGTGTCAGGCCCGCTTCCACTGACTGTAGTGTGCCCACTGCCAGTGCCAACCACTGATACCGGGTGGCACAGTAGCTTGTCGATAAATAAGGCATTTAATTTTTACACTTTAGTGTAATTTCAGTTGCTTGCCTGCTGCCAGTGTGTGTCAGGCCCGCTTCCACTGACTGTAGTGTGCCCACTGCCAGTGCCAACCACTGATACCGGGTGGCACAGTAGCTTGCCGATAAATAAGGCATTTAATTTTTAGACAGTAGTCTAAATTCAGTTGCTTGCCTGCTGCCAGTGTGTGTCAGGCCCTCTTCCACTGACTGTAGTGTGCCCACTGCCAGTGCCAACCACTCATACCGGGTGGCACAGTAGCTTGCCGATAAATAAGGCATTTAATTTTTACACTTTAGTGTAATTTCAGTTGCTTGCCTGCTGCCAGTGTGTGTCAGGCCCTCTTCCACTGACTGTAGTGTGCCCACTGCCAGTGCCAACCACTGATACCGGGTGGCACAGTAGCTTGCCGATAAATAAGGCATTTAATTTTTAGACAGTAGTCTAAATTCAGTTGCTTGCCTGCTGCCAGTGTGTGTCAGGCCCTCTTCCACTGACTGTAGTGTGCCCACTGCCAGTGCCAACCATTCATACCGGGTGGCACAGTAGCTTGCCGATAAATAAGGCATTTAATTTTTACACTTTAGTGTAATTTCAGTTGCTTGCCTGCTGCCAGTGTGTGTCAGGCCCTCTTCCACTGACTGTAGTGTGCCCACTGCCAGTGCCAACCACTGATACCGGGTGGCACAGTAGCTTGCCGATAAATAAGGCATTTAATTTTTAGACAGTAGTCTAAATTCAGTTGCTTGCCTGCTGCCAGTGTGTGTCAGGCCCACTTCCACAGACTGTAGTGTGCCCACTGCCAGTGCCAACCACTCATATCGGGTGTGACAGTAAATTGCACGGCGCAGACGCAGTCACCGTGGATTAAAACAGAGTGGAGGGAGCCAGCGTTTTTTTAACCATCTCCCCGTCCGAAAAATCTGTTTAATAAATGGCCCCCAGATTGGGGAGTCGGGGACGTTAGAGGGATTAAACTGATGAGAATAGTACTACAGAAAATACCACTCATATCGGGTGTGACAGTAAATTGCACGGCGCAGACGCAGTCACCGTGGATAAAAACAAAGGGGAGGGAGCCAGCGTTTTTTTAACCATCTCCCCGTTCGAAAAATCAATTCAATTGACCTTTCGGGGACCCTTGGTGTTGTACGTGGCTGGGTGGAGGAAGAAACCTTCAATGACATCACCGGGACGTGGCTAGCTTGGTATCCAACCTTGTGCAAATGGGGAGTTTGCGGTTGTGCAAATGAACTGTTTGCGGTGCATTAAAAGGGGAGTTTGGTCTGTCAATGTCTGTGATGCGGGCGTAACCCTTACACTACCTGATCGATACAACATCATACCTGATCGTATACACACACTGGATGTTTTAAAGCACGTTATTCCAAACAATTTAGGAATGTTAGTTGATTTATGCCCTTTATGGATTAAAACCCGACTCTGCGTCCACTACGTAATTTTCCATGGGAGTTTTGCCATAGATCCCCCTCCGGCATGCCACAGTCCAGGTGTTAGACCCCTTGAAACAACTTTCTCATCACTATTGTGGCCAGAAAGAGTCCCTGTGGGTTTTAAAATTCGCCTGTCTATTGAAGTCTATGGCGGTTCGCCCGGTTCGCCAGTTCGCGAACATTTGCGGAAGTTCGCGTTCGCTGTTCGCGAACTGAAAATTTTATGTTCGCGACATCACTACTGATGACATGCCTTGGCCTCAAAATAGTCCCCACGCTGCTGTATTTAATGTCTGCATACCGGATGACTTTCGTGAATTCTCCACCACCAACTAGGGTTCAAGCCACAATGTTTTAGTCACCTTTCTGCCTTGAAAACATCAATTTTTCCTGCCGCTGCTACAACAGCGGCTGCAACAATACCATTGTTTTCAGGCATGTGTACATGCCTAATTTTTCTGGCCTCTGGTGCTGCACTGTGGCGGCAAAAACAAAACAAACAAAAAAAGGCACATACAAGTGTCAATTCCCCTTCGTGATCGTTACCTTGTTGTGGTGAAGGGGCTTGAGTATCACAATGAAGCGATCATCACCTCTATGAGTGTGTTGGCAATGTTGCCACACCCCAGATGATAAGGCCGTTGCTTCATTATGATCAGTCCAAAAGCGATCGGCTGGATAATTTTTCATAGAAAAAACATTAATGTTTTTTTTTTGTTTTGTTTTTAAGTTGTATGGGTTTTTAATACATAAAATAAAAAATCATAATAAAGTCTCTTAATAGTTTATTAGAAATAATGCAGACAATTTAAAAAATCCCCAGCAATTCCAATACAAAGCAAGTACAAAGCTCAGAACTAAATTATTGCAGGATGTCGTAATGGTTCGTTAATTCGACAATGGTTAATCAATTCTACACACGTCCCCGGATAGGGAACGTAACAGAGATTAAACTGATAGGAATAGTACTAGTTAAAACACCACTCATATAGGGTGTCACAGCACATTGCTCTGTGCACGCGCAGTGCCCCAACTTGGGAGTAAGAGGACCGACCAAGCTGCTTTTTCCATCTCCCGGTTCCTAAAATCAATTCATTTTGGTGTATCAGAGTTTGGTCTGTTACTGTGAAGGCAGTCGAAGGTACCCGGCCTACATTTTTTTTCACAAAAGGCAATCCCTTATATGGGACGTAACAGGGATTAAACTGATGAGAATAGTACTACAGAAAATACCACTCATATCGGGTGTGAGAGTAAATTGCACGGCGCAGACTCAGTGACCGTGGCGTGGATTCAAACAAAGGGGAGGGAGCCAGCATTTTTTTAACCATTTCCCCATTCAATAAATAAATTTAATAAATGGACCCCAGATTGGGGACGTAACAGGGATTAAACTGATGAGAAGAGAGAACTACAGAAAATACCACTCATATCGTGTGTGAGAGTAAATTGCACGGTGCAGACGCAGTGACCGTGGATTCAAACAAAGGGGAGGGAGCCAGCGTTTTTTTAACCATCTCCCCGTTCGAAAAATCAATTCAATTCACCTTTCGGGGACCCTTGGTATTGTACGTGGCTGGGTGAAGGAAGAAACCTTCAATACATCAACGGGACATGGCTAGCTTGGTATCCAACCTTGTGCAAATGGGGAGTTTGCGGTTGGGCAAATGGACTGTTTGCGGTTGTTTGCGGTGCATTAAAAGGAGAGTTTGGTCTGTCAATGTCTGTGAAGCGGGCGTAACCCTTACACTACCTGATCGATACAACTTCATACCTGATCGTATACACACACTGGATGTTTTAAACCACGTTGTTCAAAAATATTTAGGATTGTTAGGTGATTTATGCCCTTTATGGATTAAAACCCAACTCTGCGTCAACTATGTAATTTTCCATGGGAGTTTTGCCATGGATCCCCCTCCGGTATGCCACAGTCCAGGTGTTAGTCCCCTTGAAACAACTTTTCCATCACTACTGTGGCTAGAAATAGTCCCTGTGGGTTTTAAAATTCGCCTGCCTATTGAAGTCTATGGCGGTTCGCCCGGTTCGCCCGTTCGCAAACATTTGCAAAAATTCGCGTTCGCCGTTCGCGAACGGAAAATTTTATGTTCGCGACATCTCTAGTTAAGATAATACACTGGCTGCAGGGTTGGCCAGCACCTCCAAGGTGTAAAGGGCAAGCTCATACCATGTGCCCAATTTGGAGACCCAGAAGTTGAAGGGAGCAGACCCGTCATTCAGTACGTGTAGCCGTGTGCACACATACTGCTCCACCATGTTGCTGAAATGTCAGGTTGGAATACCACCAGCAGCGCGTCTACCAGCATGTGCTTGTACTCGCGCATCTTACGATCACGCTCCAGTCACGGAATTAAGGACGGTACATTGTCCATGTAACCGGGATCCAGCAGCTTGACCACCCAGTAATCAGCACAAGTTATAATGTGGGAGACTCGGCGGTCTTTGCGGAGACACTGCAGCAGTGTGCCTGGCGTTTTTGGGTGCAGGAACCCATCCTCGGAGCTATTTGTGAATGACTGGCCAGAAACCCTATGAAATTATCCCTCTTCCTCCTCCTCCTCCTGTGCCATATCCTCTTCCATCATCGCCAGAAGCGTTTTTTCAAGGAGGCATAGAAGTGGGATAGTAATGCTAAGAACGGCGTTATCGGCACTGGTCATGTTGGTGGAGTACTCGAAACAGCGCAACAAGGAACACAGGTCTTGCATGGAGGCCCAGTCATTGGTGGTGAAGTGGTGCTGTTCCGCAGAGCGACTCACCCGTGCGTGCTGCAGCCCACAAGGAGTTCCACCTTGTGGACACGTCGCTGACAGGCGAGCAGCAGCAGGGTGAGAACGCCGAAAGCGCGCACAGACAGCCAGCACTTTCTGCAGCAGCTCTGACATATCGGGGTATTTTTTAAGGAACCTCTGCACCACCAAATTCAGCACATGCGCCAGGCAAGGGATGTACGTCAAACTGGCTAGTCCCAGAGCTGCTACTAGATTTCACCCATTATCTCACACCACCAGGCCGGGCTTGAGGCTCACTGGCACCAACCACTCATCGGTCTGTTGCTCCATGCCCATCCACAGCTCCAGCGCGGTGTGGGGTTTTTCCCCCAAACAGATACGTTTTAAAACTGCCTGCTGTCGTTTACCCCTGGCTGCTCTGAAGTTGGTGGTGAAGGTGTTATGCTGACCGGATGAGGAGCCAGTAGAGGATGAGGAAGTGGAGAGGGAGGAGGAAGCAACAGGAGGCAAACTGAAGCACCCCGCAATCCTCGGTGGTGGAATTACTTGCGCCAAACTGCAATCCGCCTCAGGCCCAGCTGCCACTGCATTTACCCAGTGTGCTGTTAGGTAGATATAATGTACCTGACCGTGCTTACTGGTCCACGTATCTGTAGTTAGGTGGACCTTGCCACAGATGGTGCTGCGCAGTGCACACCTGATTTTGTCACCCACTTGGTTGTGCAGGGAAGGGATGGCTCGCCTGGAAAAGTAGTGGCGGCTTGGCACAACGTACTGTGGGACAGCCACCACCATAAGGCTTTTAAAACTCTCAGTTTCCACCAGACGGAATGACAGCATTTCAAATGCCAGTAATTTTGAAATGTTGGCATTCAGGGCAAGGGATCGCGGGTGGGTAGGGGGTACTTCGTCTTCCGCTCCAGTGTTTGGGAGATGGAGAGCTGAACGATTCCGTGGGACATTGTGGAGATGCTTGGTGACCCAGGTGGTGGTGTTGCTGGCAGATCCTCTGTTTGCGGGGTGGCAGGTGCCACTGTCACTCTAGAGGTTGATGAAGAGGCTGAGACTGCAGCAGAAGAGGAAGCAGGAGGAGCCAGAGACCTTTCTTGGTTTTTGAGGTGTCTACTCCAGCTCGTGCTTTACACTTAGATACCTGGTCATGCAGGTTGTGCTCAGGTTGAGAATGTTTATGCCTCGCTTCAGGCTCTGATTGCACAGCGTGCAAACCACTCATGTCTTGTCGTCAGCACATTGTCTGAAGAATTGCCACGCAAGGGAACTCCTTGGAGCTGGCTTTGGTGTGCTCGTTCCCTTGCTGCGGTGGGCAGTAGCAGGCGTACTGTCTAGAGGACAGCCGCTCCACTTTTGCACCCTGCTCCCTCTTGTGCTGTGCTGGTGGCTCTGTGCGACCACCGCCTCTTCCTCCGAACTACACAGGTCACTCGCATGACATTGATTTCATGTGGGGTCAAGGACCTCATCGTCCTCCACATCATCTTCCACTCACTCTTCACCCCTGCCGTCCTTGTCGGTCTGCACCCTTTGGAAACAGTTGACACCTGTGTTTCGTCATCATCTGAGATGTGCTGCGGTGGTCCTCCCATGTACTCATCTTGAAACATAAGCGGTTGGACATCGGTGCACTCAATCTCTTCCACTTCTGTGGCAGGTCTAGGTGGATGGCCCTGGGAAAGCCTGCTAAAAGAGTCATCAAAAAGCAGAAGAGACTGCTGCATGACTTGGGGCTCAGACTGCTTGGCTGATTTGCAAGGGGATGAGGTGAAAGACTGATGGACATCGGCTGCAGGTGCCAACTCTGATCTTTCAGCAAAAGACTGGGTGGGAGACAATGTAAAGGAACTGGAGGCACTGTCAGCAACCCAATCTACTATCGCCTGTACTTGTTCTGGCCTCACCATTCATAGAGCCGCATTAGGCCCGACCAAATACCGCTGAAGGTTCTGTCGCCTACTCGCACCTGAGGAAGGTGTTTATCTTGTGTGTGTAGCTGGCACAGATCGACCACGTCCTCTCCCTGCAACAGGAGCTCCACCAGCAGCCCCATTACCGGGGCCACTTTAATAACAGAATAAAACAACAGTATCTAAAGGGTGTATCTTACAATGACAGATGCAGAAAAGTCTGCAAAATTAAGATTTTTGCCCTAAATAGGTGTTTTTTTAATAGCAGAATAGAACAACAGTATCTAAAGGGTGTATCTCACAATGACAGATACAGCAAAGGCTGCAAAATTAAGATTTTTGCCCTAAATAGGTGTTTTTTTAATAGCAGAATAGAACAACAGTATCTAAAGGGTGTATCTCACACTGACAGATGCAGTCAAGGCCGCAAATTTAGTTTTCAGCCCGAAATGGGTGTTTTTTTTATAACAGAAAAGAACAGCAGTATCTAAAGCATGTATCTCACACTGACAGATGCAGCAAAGGCTGAAAAATTAATATTTTGGAACAAAATGGGTGTTTTTTTAATAACAGAATAGAACACCAGTATCTAACGCGTGTATCTCAAAATGACAAATGCAGCCAGGGCTGCAATATTAAAGGGATTCTGTCATGAGATTTTAGCCCTATAAGCTAAACATATGCCCGTGTCCGTACTAATAACATAAATCCTAAACTGGCCTTATTAAACCTGCTTGTGGCTCTATTAGCCCAAAAAACAGGTTTATATAACCTGTCAATCGCCTCCCTAAGGTGCCCAAGGGGACGTCCGTTAATACAGGGTGCCCGGCCGTCTGGTGCCAAGCGCCTCCTTCCCAGTCTTAATCGCCGCCCTCCCTGTCTACAGTGCCGCCTTCCTTACCTCAGCGCCCCCTCTGCCAGATCCAGCGCCACCTTTTGCTTTGATTACTGCTTTGCACACTCTTGGCATTCTCTTGATGAGCTTCAAGAGGTAGTCCCCTGAAATGGTTTTCACTTCACAGGTGTGCCCTGTCAGGTTTACTAAGTGGGATTTCTTGCCTTATAAATGGGGTTGGGACCATCAGTTGTGTTGAGGAGAAGTCAGGTGGATACACAGCTGACAGTCCTACTGAATAGACTGTTAGAATTTGTATTATGGCAAGAAAAAAGCAGCTAAGTAAAGAAAAACGAGTGGCCATCATCACTTTAAGAAATGAAGGTCAGTCAGTCAGCCGAAAAATTGGGAAAACTTTGAAAGTAAGGGCTATTTGAACATGAAGGAGAGTGATGGGATGCTGCGCCAGATGACCTGGCCTCCACAGTCACCGGACCTGAACCCAATCGAGATGGTTTGGGGTGAGCTGGACCGCAGAGTGAAGGCAAAAGGGCCAACAAGTGCTAAGCATCTCTGGGAACTCCTTCAAGACTGTTGGAAGACCATTTCAGAGGACTACCTCTTGAATCTCATCAAGAGAATGCCAAGAGTGTGCAAAGCAGTAATCAAAGCAAAAGGTGGCTACTTTGAAGAACCTAGAATATGACATATTTTCAGTTGTTTCACACTTGTTTGTTATGTATATAATTCCACATGTGTTAATTCATAGTTTTGATGCCTTCATAGTCATGAAAATAAAGAAAACTCTTTGAATGAGAAGGTGTGTCCAAACTTTTGGTCTGTACTGTATATCACCACAAACCTGCCGATAAGATGACTAAAAATATCGTTAACGAAATGTTGGAAGACAGCGGGAAGGAGCATTGGTCAGACCGAAAGGCATGACTAGATTTTCATAATGTCCCTCGAGGGTGTTAAACGCTGTCTTCCACTCATCCCCTTCCTTGATACGAATCAGATTGTAGGCCCCCCTAAGATCAAGTTTGGAGAACCACTTAGCACCCGCAATCTGATTAAACAGGTCAGGAATGAGAGGAAGAGGGTATGGGTCTCGGATGGTTATCCGGTTTAGTTAGCGGAAATTTAGGCAAGGACGCAGGCCCCCATCTTTCTTTTTAACAAAGAAAAACCCTGCAGCCACGGGTGATGAAGAGGGTCTGATGTGTCCCTTAGCCAAGCTCTCGGAGATAAAATCTTTCATGGCTTGTCTCTCGGGACCCGAAAGATTATATAACCTGGTCTTGGGTTAACCAGGCAATCATAAGGACGCTTTCAGAGATTGGATTGTGCGCTACCAACCAGGGAAGACCCAATGCCACAGGAGAGGGAAGGCCCTCCAGACCATAACATGAAAGACACTCGTTATGGTGGACCCCTACCCGAAGGTGTAAGTTATGGACAATATGAGTAAGGTTTCTCTGAGACAGCAGAGTCAATAGCGAAAATGGGAATAGGTCTCTGTAACGTACAGAAAGACAAACCCATAGTCTGGGCAAACTGGGCATCTATCAAATTTACTCCTGCTCCACTGTCTAGCAAGAAAGAAATAGTCTCCGTATTAACACCAAAAACAACAACCGCTGGCAACACAAATTGAGATCTTCGTATGGAGGAAACGTATACCCCTCTATTGACATATTGACATCCTCCACACAGCCTGGGGTCAGTAGTTTTTCGACGGTCTTTTGTTTTTGAGTATAGAAGGACAGACATTAATGAAATGACCCCTCCCCCCCACAGAAAAAACAAACCCCACGCCTACGGCGAGCCTCAGGAAGACGGACCTGACGAGTAGTTCCTCCTAGCTGCATAGGCTTGTCTAGGTCCGTACAGACGAGCTTCTGCTTGGGAGGGGTTACTAATTGTTCAGGATCTTTCAATCTAGACGTCTATCTATTCTGATAGAGAGGGACATAACATCATCAAGGGAAAAGGGGGTATCATACAGCGCAAGCGCATCCTTAACTCTTTTGGATAACCCAGACTCCTGAGAGCCGGATCGTTCCACTGGGTATCCATAGTCCACCTACGGAACTCTGAGCAATACTCCTCTGCTGGCTGCTCTCCTTGTAGGAGTCTCCGTAAGTTCGACTCAGCCAGGGCAACTCGGTCAGGGTCATCATATATGAGACCCAAAGCCCCAAAAAATTCCTCCACAGATCGGAGAGCCGGAGAATCAGTGGGTAAAGAGAACGCCCAGGATTGCGGGTCCCCTTGAAGCAGGGAAATAACAATCCCCACCCGCTGTTCTTCATTACCAGAGGAGTAGGGGCACAGCCTAAAATATAACTTACAGGCCCCACAGAACGTCACAAATTTGTCCCTTCCCCCAGAAAATCTGTCAGGAAGAATAACCTTGGGTTCCGGAGCAACCTGGTTACCCATAGCAACTGCTGGACTTGCGGTCTGCTGCAATTGCTGCTGTTGCTGGAGGACCGACGCCTTCAATCCTGCCACCTCCAAAGACAGACCTTGAAGTTGCTTTGTCAAAGCGGCAATAGGATCCATGCTGGATTCTAAATAGGCAGAAAAAAATAAAAATATATATATATATATATTTTTTTTTTACACAAAATAAGGGCCAGATATAATATCACGACCGGCGTGCCGATCACATACGTGACGCAAAGGGAGGGAAAAGGGAGGCCCTGTCCAAGGGAGAGGAAAAGATGGTAACCCCTAACTCACCTAGAGGCTGGCACCTGACTGCCCTGATGTCCCTAGACGGGTTTCCCACCCATACGCCGATCACGTGCCTAAACCCTGGCTTTCCCTAAGATGAGCCATAAGTATTGAATAGGGCAGTGGGAACACTAGTCCGCACCACTAACACTAAAGGGAAACACCAGGGAGAGGACAGACAATACTGACAAAACATATAATCCCAGGTGGGCGACAACAGCGGACAACAAAAAACCAACAGGGATCCGGAGGGTAATGTTCTGGTACAACAACCAGGAATAACAGAGACACAGCTCCAGTGGGTCAGTATAGAAGTCCAGACAGGAATCTCTATATCTGGCAACCAGAGAAGTGGGAGAGGGGAATATAAAGAGTAGAAAACAAGATGCAAAGATAAGCCGCACTCACCATTCGTGTTCACGCTTCTTTATTGCAGGGTATGTTTTGGGGGCAGACTCACATGGAGTATCAATCTACAGTGACGGCCGTTTCGCGGTGCGACCGGTTCCTCCGGCTGTTTGATCCACTCTAGGAGTCATGTGTGCGCTAGTTTATAGCGTCATATGGGGGAGGGTCAGCTGACCCATCACTTAATCACCCTTAACGCTCCACCAACTGCGCACACATGAAACACAGGTGCATCGATACATTAGTGCAAGTTTAAAAACAATAATGTCATAGATGAAACAATAGTTACAAAAAGTCTTGTTTTCTACTTCATTCTGTTCAAGCCTTGCACCCCGCTTCTTTGGATGGTCGGAGAAGGCCAGGATTGTGTTCCTTGAATCTCCAGGTGGGAGGACGGTGCCCTCAGTACCTCTTGTTATGTGTTGCTGTTTGCTTATTTTTCCTGAGAGAGCACGTCTGATTGTATAGCACCTGTTTGGCTTTCGGAATCATGGCTGAAGATACGACCCCTAGTGTCACGACGGGCAGAGTGGGGGCGGACTCATATTTCTTGGAGTGCAATTCTAAGGACTTGTTACAGTCCTGTAGTACAAGGACATTAGAATACAAAGTTACACAACTCGCTGATAAAGAAGTGCGGCTTTTTTGGACCATAAATTCACTTAGGTCCTATAATGAAAGTGGACGGGTTCCACGCGGACTCCGTACCTATAAAGAGCTGGCACAATTTGAAGAAGATACACTGTGAATGAATGGAAGGAGCTGCATAAGGATTTCTCAATGAATAGAAACGAGAGGGAATATGATACAGTCAATATGGAGTTAAAAAGAGCAAAAGATGAATTAAAATCGCGTCTATCTGAGGTCCAATTTGTTGCGTTTGAGAAACGCCTGAACAGGAAACTTGTGGTAACACAAACCGAGATCAAAGAAAAGAAGAAGGATAAATTCCTACGAGATAAAGCTGACTACGACACGGAGCGAATTTTTGATTGGAATAAAAAGAGGTTCAAGAAACGCCGCCCATTCCGGAGACCCAAAAGTGACTATTGGACAACGGAACCGGAATCTAGTGCGTCCGATGACTCAACTAATCCATCCATAAAACCCCGCAGTAATCTCCCTTTAGGAGGAGAACCAGGAGAGGGGGGCGGGGAAGGAGAAAGCGTGCGCAGATCGGCACGCAGAAAAAAACAGGTCTCATGGAGGAGTTAACGGAAGGGGAGTTAACGGAAGGGTCATTTCTCCTAACCTCGTAATTAACATCAGTGGTGTCGAGTTGCCCTCGTACTGCACCTCGGTCCTCAATTTGGGACTGGGGTTCAGTCCGACAGAACAATTCGACAGGACCACATTCGAAATGGATTTATTCAAAAATGTTCGCAAACTGTATTTAAAGAAGCATTTCAATAAAGCCTCGATCTCCCAGTATATTACAAGAGAAGGAGACAAACCTGTGAATTTAGATCCTCTAGGTTATAACATCTCTGAACCCTTCAATGCTCAAGAAATAGCCTGTTTAGAATTCTTGGCAGACACAGATTTGAGCCCCGACTCTGCACAACCACCCCACATAGCGGTTTCAGAGGAGGTATTCCATCCTCCTTTTGCCCCCCTATGCCCGCCAGCTCGATAATTGATGTATTTTATAAGAGGATTCTGAAAGATACAAAAGCCTTAATGTATCCAAAAGAGAAGGAGAATTTGAATAAAAGGCAACTTACTGCCATACAATGGCTACGGAACTCAGACCTCATTATCAAGCCTGCGGACAAGGGGGGTAACGTTGTTGTTATGTCACACGATTTTTATGCCACTGAGGCGGAAAGACAGTTGAATGATGTTTTGACATATGAGAAATTACCCTCTGATCCCATTCCCGAGATTAGGTCCAAATTGGTGGACCTGTTGCAGAGGTACATTGAGGCAGGTGTTCTCCATGGATCAACCATTGACAAATTGGTTCCTTCCTTCCCGAATAGACCCTCTTGGTATTTTCACCCTAAAGTGCACAAGTCACTGACCCATCCCCCTGGACGCCCCATTGTGTCGGGGGTTGGGTCAGTGACTGAACCCTTGTCGAGATACCTAGATTGTTTACTGCGCCCTATTTTATTTAGATTTCCCACATATCTTGGTGACACCAACGACTTCCTCCTGGCCCTCAATGGTTTCCAGTGGCAGGAAGGGTGGAGTTTGGTGTCCCTGGATGTGGTTAATCTCTACACCCGGATTCCACAACGTGGAGGTGTAAACGCAGTCTTTGAACTCATTGAACATTTGAGAAGGAACCCTCTGTTCAGTGAATTTGTAGAAGAATCACTGTTGTTCATTTTAGAAAACAATACGTTTCTCTTCAATGACCAGTGGTATAGGCAAATCTTTGGAACGGCCATGGGGACACCTGTCTCTTGTACCTTTGCTAACATATTTTTGGGTAGATTCGAGGATTGATATATCTTTTCGACGTCTAACCCATTCCTCAATCACATACGTCTGTTTTTACGCTACGTGGATGATATCTTCATGGTGTGGTCGGGAACACAGGAGCAGTGCGAGCATTTTGTGGCCCATCTTAACGGCGCGAACGACATGAACATGATGTTCACCCTCAATTTTGGGGGTATGACCGTAGAGTTCTTGGACGTTCTTGTTATTGTGGGAGATGGTGCCTTACATACCGAAGGGTATCGCAAACCCACTGCCACCAATACCCTGCTGCACCATGGGAGCTATCATCCACGTAGCGTAACCAAATCAGTCCCTTATGGACAGTTTCTAAGACTTAGACGTATTAATAGTCAGGATATAATATTCCTGAGACAGGCGGATGAACTGAGGAATAGATTGATCCAGCGCTGATATCCACCAGAGCAGTTGGACACAGCTTTAGAAAGGGCAAAAACCCATACACAACGATCATTAATGAAATGCAGAAAAAGTGGGATGGATAATGATGTAGAGAAAAAGGACAGATTTGTGTTCGTGTTTAAGCATAGTCCTATGGCAGACTATATAAAGAAAACAATATTAAATAATTGGGAGATCTTAAAGGCAGAGGGGGATCTGGGTGAACTCACAGATCAGAAACCTATATTAGCTTTCAAAAGATGTCGCACGTTTAGGGACATTTTGGTGCGTAGCCGCTATAGCGAGCGGAAACCGCGCGATTGGTTGTCACTCGGTAAGCCGGTTGGCAACCACCGCTGTGGTGACTGCTCCCTATGCGGCTACATGTTTCAAGGCCGACATTTTTTCTTTGGCGGTCTTGAACATTGTGTGCATCAATTCACCAATTGTAGAACAACGTATGTAGTCTATGTATTAATTTGCGTGTGTGGATCCTTTTACGTAGGAAAAACCAAGAGATCCTTAATCGAGAACACCATAACTCAATTAAAACAGACAAGGGACGTACTCGCCTAATTGAGCATATACGGTACCAACATGGGGGAGACGCGAGCGTCCTGCGATTCGCGGGCCTAGAACATGTCCCCCCACTAATTCAGGGAGGTGATAGACACTGTACCCTGCTCCAGAAGGAAGCTCGGTATATTATTAAAACCGATGCCACGGGTTGTTTAGGTTTAAACGAACGCAATGACTTGGCAGTATTCATTGAATAGGACGCTGTATGAATATGTTTCTCTTGCGAGTACATCTTAGAGTATCATTAGTTACTATATATTTATATATTCTTGTATTTATATATTGTAGCATTAATTTTTGCATCCCTTATATATATTTGTGTATGAAGCTTACCTTCCATGTGTATAGATACCATTCTGGTATATTCACTAACTTTGTGTCACTTTTTGTAACTATTGTTTCATCTATGTCATTATTGTTTTTTAAACTTGCACTAATGTATCGATGCACCTGTGTTTCATGTGTGCGCAGTTGGTGGAGCGTTAAGGGTGATTGAGTGATGGGTCAACTGACCCTCCCCCATATGACGCTATAAACTAGCGCACACATGACTCCTAGAGTGGATCAAACAGCCGGAGGAAGCGGTCGCACCGCGAAACAGCCGTCGCTGTAGATTGATACTCCATGTGAGTCTGCCCCCAAAACATACCCTGCAATAAAGAAGCAAGAACACGAATGGTGAGTGCGGCTTATCTTTGCATCTTGTTTTCTACTTCATTCTGTTCAAGCCTTGACCCCGCTTCTTTGGATGGTCGGAGGCCAGGATTGTGTTCCTTGAATCTCCAGGTGGGAGGACGGTGCCCTCAGTACCTCTTGTTATGTGTTGGGGAATATAAAGAGGTTGGGAGTGCCGGACAAGAAACAGCTGAGGAGAAGAAGCTGCGATCCCTGAGTGAGACAAAATGGATTGTAAGGCAAACACAGAAAGCTACCATTGAGTAACAGTGCTGTCTTTAGACATAGAGTGCGTAGCCACCTGCTGCGACTTCCTGACCCCGGGTATAACAGAGTCAGACGTGGCTCTTGTTGACCCTCGTGACAGCAGGTATATCAAGCCCATTAATTAGTATTTTGTGGAAGCAGATATCTCGCAGTCCTCAATCTGTATTTTGTGGAAGCAGATATAACAAACCCCTTAATCAGTATTTTGAGGAAGCAGGTATCTCACAGGCCTCAATCAATATTTTTTGGAATCAGGTATATTAATCCCCTTAATCAGGATTTTGTGGAAGCAGGTATATCGCAGGCCTCAATCAATATTTTGTGGAAACAGGTATATCAAACGCCTTAATAATTATTTACCGGAAGCAGGTATATCACAGGCCTTAATCATTATTTTGTGGAAGCAGGTATATCAAACCCCTTAATTAGTATTTTGTGGAAGCAGGTATCTCGCAGTCCTCAATCTGTATTTTGTGGAAGCAGATATCTCAAACCCCTTAATCAGTATTTTGTGGAAGCAGGTATTTCGCAGGCCTCAATCAATATTTGTTGGAATCAGGTATATCAATCCCCTTAATCCGTATTTTGTGGAAGCAGGAATATCGCAGGCCTCAATCAATATTTTGTGGAAGCAGGTATATCAAACTCCTTAATCAGTATTTTGTTGAAGCAGGTATCTCGCAGGCCTCAATTAGTATTTTCAGGAAGCAGGCGTATCAAACCCCTTAATCAGTATTTAGTAGAAGCAGGTATATCACAGCCATTAATCAGTATTTTTTGGAAGCAGGTATATCAATCCCCTTAGTCAGTATTTTGTGGAAGCAGGTATATCTTAGGCCTCAATCAATATTTTGTAGAAGCAGGTATATCAAACCCCTTAATCAGTATTTTGTGGAAGTAGGTATCTCGCAGGCCTCAATCAATATTATGTGGAAGCAGGTATATCAATCCCCTTAATTAGTATTTTGTGGAAGCAGGTATCTCGCAGGCCTCAATCAATATTTTGTGGAAGCAGGTATATCAATTCCCTTAATCAGTATATTGTGGAAGCAGGTATATTGCAGGCCTCGATCAATATTTTGTGGAAGCAGGTATATCAAACCCCTTAATCAGTATTTTGTGGAAGCAGGTATCTCATAGGCCTTAATCAATATTTGGTGGAAGAAGGTATATTAATCCCCTAAATCAGTATTTTGTGGAAGCAGGTGTATCGCAGTCCTCAATCAATATTTTGTGGAAGCAAGTATATCAAACCCCTTAATCAGTATTTTGTGGAAGCAGGTATTTTGCAGGCCTCAATCAATATTTTGTGGAAGCAGGTATATCAAACTCCTTAATCAGTATTTTGTTGAAGCAGGTATCTTGCAGGCCTCAATTAGTATTTTCAGGAAGCAGGCGTATCAAACCCCTTAATCAGTATTTAGTAGAAGCATGTATATCACAGCTATTAATCAGTATTTTTTGGAAGCAGGTATATCAATCCCCTTAGACAGTATTTTGTGGAAGCAGGTATATCTTAGGACTCAATCAATATTTTGTAGAAGCAGGTATATCAAACCCCTTAATCAGTATTTTGTGGAAGCAGGTATCTCGCAGGCCTCAAGCAATATTTTATGGAAGCAGGTATATCAAACCCCTTAATTAGTATTTTGTGGAAGCAGGTATCTCGCAGGCCTCAATCAATATTTTGTGGAAGCAAGTATATCAAACCCCTTAATCAGTATTTTGTGGAAGCAGGTATTTTGCAGGCCTCAATCAATATTTTGTGGAAGCAGGTATATCAAACTCCTTAATCAGTATTTTGTTGAAGCAGGTATCTCGCAGGCCTCAATCAATATTTTATGGAAGCAGGTATATCAAACCCCTTAATTAGTATTTTGTGGAAGCAGGTATCTCGCAGGCCTCAATCAATATTTTGTGGAAGCAGGTATATCAATTCCCTTAATCAGTATTTTGTGGAAGCAGGTATATTGCAGGCCTCAATCAATATTTTGTGGAAGCAGGTATATCAAACCCCTTAATCAGTATTTTGTGGAAGCAGGTATCTTGTAGGCCTTAATCAATATTTAGGGGAACAAGGTATATTAATTCCCTTAAACTGTATTTTGTGGAAGCAGGTATATCGTAGTCCTCAATCAGTATTTTGTGGAAGCCGGTATATCAATCCCCTAAATCAGTATTTTGTGGAAGCAGGTGTATCGCAGTCCTCAATCAATATTTTGTGGAAGCAAGTATATCAAACCCCTTAATCAGTATTTTGTGAAAGCAGGTATTTTGCAGGCCTCAATCAATATTTGGTGGAAGCAGGTATAGCAATCCCCTTAATCAGTAATTTGTAAAAGCAGGTATATCACAGGCCTCATTCAATATTTTGTGGAACCCTATATATCAAACCTCTTAATCAGTATTTTGTGGAAGCAGGTATCTCACAGGCCTTTATCATTATTTTGTGGAAGCAGGTATATCAATTCCCTTAATAAGTATTTTGTGGAAGTAGGTATATCACAGGCTTCATTCAATGTTTTGTGGAAACATGTATAGCAAACCCCTTAATCAGTATTTTGTGAAAGCAGGAATCTCGCAGGCCTCAATCAATATTTGGTGGTAGCAGGTGTATCAAACCGCTTAATCAGTATTTTGTGGAAGCAGGTATATCGCACCCCTCAATCAATATTTGGTGGAAGTAGGTATGTCGAATCCCTTAGGCCTCCTGCACACGGCCGTTTTTTTGCCCCGTTTACTGGCCGTTTTTTGCGTTCCGTATACGGTCCGTATACGGAACAATTCATTTCAATGGTTCCGCAAAAAAAACAGAATGTACTCCGTATGCATTCCGTTTCCGTATTTCCGTTTTTCCGTTCCGTTTTAACATAGAACATGTCCTATTATTGCCCGCAAATCACGTTCCGTGGCTCCATTCAAGTCAATGGGTCCGCAAAAAAAACGAAACACATACGGAAATGCATCCGTATGTCTTCCGTTTCCGTTCCGTTTTTTGCTGAACAATCTATTGAAAATGTTATACCCAGCTCAATTTTATCTATGTAATTAATGTATACTGTATATGCCATACGGAAAAACGGAACGGAAAAACGGAACAGAAACGGAAACACAACGGAAATAAAAAACGGAACAACGGATCAGTGAAAAACGGACCGCAAAACAAAGCCATACGGTCGTGTGCAATAGGCCTTAATCAGTATTTTGTGGAAGCGCGTATATCAAACCCCTTAATATGTATTTTGTGGAAGCAGGTATCTCGCAGGCCTCAATCAATATTTGGTGGAAGCAGTTATATCAATACCCTTAATCAGTATTTAGTGTAGGCAGGTATATTGCAGCCCTCAATCAGTATTTTGTGGAAGCAGGTATATCATTTCCCTTAATCAGTATTTTGTGGAAGCAGGTATATATCGCAGGCCTCAATCAATATTCTGTGGAAGCAGGTATATCAAACCCCTAATCAGTATTTTGTGGAAGCAGGTATATCGCATGCCTCAATCAATATTTGGTGGAAGCACGTATATCAAACCCCTTAATCAGTATTTTGTGGAAATAGGTATATCGTAGCCCTCAATCAGTATTTTGTGGAAGCAGGTATCTCAATCCCTTTAATCAGTATTTTGTGGAAGCGGTGATCTCGCAGGCCTCAATGAATATTTAGTGGAAGCAGGTATATCAAACCACTTAATCATTTTTTTGTGGAAGCAGGTATATCGCACCTCTCAATCAATATCTGGTGGAAGCAGGTATATCGAACCCCTTAATCAGTATTTTCTGGAAGCAGGTATATCGCAGGCCTTAATGAATATTTTGTAGAAGCAGGTATATCAAACCCCTTGATCAGTATTTTGTGGAAGCAGGTATCTCGCAGGCCTCAATCAATATTTTGTCGAAGCAGGTATCTCGCAGGCCTCAATCAATATTTGTTGGAAGCAGGTATATCAATCCCCTAAATCTGTATTTTGTGGAAGCAGGTATATTGCAGGCCTCAATCAATATTTGTTGGAAGCAGGTATATCAATCCATTTAATCAGTATTTTGTGGAAGCAGGTATATCGCAGGCTTCAATCAATATTTTGTGGAAGCAGGTATATCGAACCCCTTAATCAGTATTTTTTGGAGGCAATAATCTTGCATGCCTTAATCAATATTTGTTGGTAGCAGGTATATAATTCCCCTTAATCAGTATTTTGTGGAAGCAGGTGTATCATAGCCCTCAATCAGTTTTTGTTGAAGCAGGTATATCAATCCCCTTAATCAGTATTTTGTGGAAGCAGGTATATCGCAGTCCTCAATCAATATTTTGTGGAAGCAGGTATATCAAACCCCTTAATCAGTATTTTGTGGAAGCAAGTATCTTGTAGGCCTCAGTCAATATTTGGTGGAAGCAGGAATATCAATACCCTTAATCAGTATTTTGTGAAAGCAGGTATATCAAACTCCTTAATCAGTATTTTGTTGAAGCAGGTATCTCGCAGGCCTCAATTAGTATTTTCTGGAAGCAGGTGTATCAAACCCCTTAATCAATATTTAGTAGAAGCAGGTATATCGCAGCCCTCAATCAGTATTTTTTGGAACCAGATATATTAATCCCCTTAATCAGTATTTTGTGGAAGCAGGTATTTCTTAGGCCTCAATCAATATTTTGTGGAAGCAGGTATATCAATCCCCTTAATTAGTATTTTGTGAAAGCAGGTATATCGCAGGCCTCAATCAATATTTTGTGGAAACAGGTATATCAAACGCCTTAATCAGTATTTTGCGGAAGCAGGTATATCACAGGCCTCAATCATTATTTTGTGGAAGCAAGTTTATCAAACCCCTTAATTAGTATTTTGTGGAAGCAGGTATCTCGCAGTCATTAATCTGTATTTTGTGAAGCAGGTTTATCAAACCCCTTAATCAGTATTTTGTGGAAGCAGGTATCTCGCAGGGCTCAATCAATATTTGGTGGAATCAGGTATATCAATCCCTTTAATCAGTATTTTGTGGAAGCAGGTATATTGCAGGCCTCAATCAATATTTTGTGGAAGCAGGTATATCAAACCCCTTAATCAGTAATTTGTTGAAGCAAGTATCTTGCAGGCCTCAATCAATATTTGGTGGAAGCAGTTATATCAATCCCCTTAATCAGTATTTTGTGGAAGCTGGTGTATCGCAGGCCTCAATCAATATTTTGTGGAAGCAGGTATATCAAACCCCTTAATCAGTATTTTGTGGAAGCAGGTATCTCGCAGGCCTCAATCAATATTTTGTGGAAGCAGGCATATCAAACTCCTTAATCAGTATTTTGTTGAAGCAGGTATCTCGCAGGCCTCAATTAGTATTTTCTGGAAGCAGGTGTATCAAACCCCTTAATCAGTATCTAGTAGAAGCAGGTATATCGCTGCCCTTAATCAGCATTTTTTTGGAAGCAGGTATATCAATCCCCTTTATCAGTATTTTGTGGAAGCAGGTATATCTTAGCCCTTAATCAATATTTTGTGGAAGCAGGTATATCAAACCCCTTAATCAAAATTTTGTGGAAGCAGGTATCTCACAGGCCTCAATCAATATTTTGTGAAAGCAGGTATATCAATCCCCTTAATCAGTATTTTGTGGAAGCAGGTATCTCGCAGACCTCATTCAATATTTTGTGGAAGCGGGTGTATCAAACCTCCTAATCAGTATTTTGTGGAAGCAGGTATCTCGCAGGCCTCAATCAATAATTTGTGGCAGTGGGTATATCAATTCCCTTAATCAGTATTTTGTGGTAGCAGGTATATCAATTCCCTTAATTAGCATTTTGTGGAAGCAGGTATCTCGCAGGCCTTAATCAATATCTGGTGGAAGAAGGTATATCAATCCCCTTAATCTGTATTTTTTGGAAGCAGGTATATCGCATGCCTCAATGAATATTTGGTGGAAGCACGTATATCAAACCCCTTAATCAGTATTTTGTGGAAGCAGGTATATCGCACCTCTCAATCAATATCTGGTGGAAGCAGGTATATCGAACCCCTTAATCAGTATTTTCTGGAAGCAGGTATATCGCAGGCCTCAATGAATATTTTGTAGAAGCAGGTATATCAAACCCCTTAATCAGTATTTTGTGGAAGCAGGTATCTCGCAGGCCTCAATCAATATTTTGTCGAAGCAGGTATCTCGCAGGCCTCAATCAATATTTGTTGGAAGCAGGTATATCAATTCCCTTAATTAGCATTTTGTGGAAGCAGGTATCTCGCAGGCCTTAATCAATATCTGTTGGAAGAAGGTATATCGAACCCCTTAATCAGTATTTTCTGGAAGCAGGTATATCGCAGGCCTCAATGAATATTTTGTAGAAGCAGGTATATCAAACCCCTTAATCAGTATTTTGTGGAAGCAGGTATCTCGCAGGCCTCAATCAATATTTTGTCAAAGCAGGTATCTCGCAGGCCTCAATCAATATTTGTTGGAAGCAGGTATATCAATTCCCTTAATTAGCATTTTGTGGAAGCAGGTATCTCGCAGGCCTTAATCAATATCTGTTGGAAGAAGGTATATCTATCCCCTTAATCTGTATTTTGTGGAAGCAGGTATATCGCATGCCTCAATCAATATTTGGTGGAAGCACGTATATCAAACCCCTTAATCAGTATTTTGTGGAAATAGGTATATCGTAGCCCTCAATCAGTATTTTGTGGAAGCAGGTATCTCAATGCCTTTAATCAGTATTTTGTGGAAGCGGTGATCTCGCAGGCCTCAATGAATATTTGGTGGAAGCAGGTATATCAAAGCACTTAATCATTATTTTGTGGAAGCAGGTATATCGCACCTCTCAATCAATATCTGGTGGAAGCAGGTATATCGAACCCCTTAATCAGTATTTTCTGGAAGCAGGTATATCGCAGGCCTCAATGAATATTTTGTAGAAGCAGGTATATCAAACCCCTTAATCAGTATTTTGTGGAAGCAGGTATCTCGCAGGCCTCAATCAATATTTTGTCGAAGCAGGTATCTCGCAGGCCTCAATCAATATTTGTTGGAAGCAGGTATATCAATCCCCTAAATCAGTATTTTGTGGAAGCAGGTATATTGCAGCCCTCAATTAGTAATTTGTGGAAGCAGGTATATCAATCCATTTAATCAGTATTTTGTGGAAGCAGGTATATCGCAGGCCTCAATCAATATTTTGTGGAAGCAGGTATATCGAACCCCTTAATCCGTATTTTTTGGAGGCAAGAATCTCGCAGGCCTTAATCAATATTTGTTGGTAGCAGGTATATAATTCCCCTTAATCAGTATTTTGTGGAAGCAGGTGTATCATAGCCCTCAATCAGTTTTTGTTGAAGCAGGTATATCAATCCCCTTAATCAGTATTTTGTGGAAGCAGGTATATCGCAGTCCTCAATCAATATTTTGTGGAAGCAGGTATATCAAACCCCTTAATCAGTATTTTGTGGAAGCAGGTATCTCGCAGTCCTTAATCAATATTTTGTGGAACCAGGTATATCAAACCCCTTAATCAGTATTTTGTGGAAGCAAGTATCTTGTAGGCCTCAGTCAATATTTGGTGGAAGCAGGAATATCAATACCCTTAATCAGTATTTTCTGGAAGCAGGTATATCGCAGGCCTCAATCAATATTTTGTGGAAGCAGGTATATCAAACCCCTCCATCAGTATTTTGTGGAAGCAAGTATCTCACAGGCCTCAATCAATATTTGGTGGAGTCAGGTATATCAATCCCCTTAATCAGTATTTTGTGAAAGCAGGTATATCAAACTCCTTAATCAGTATTTTGTTGAAGCAGGTATCTCGCAGGCCTCAATTAGTATTTTCTGGAAGCAGGTGTATCAAACCCCTTAATCAATATTTAGTAGAAACAGGTATATCGCAGCCCTCAATCAGTATTTTTTGGAACCAGATATATTAATCCCCTTAATCAGTACTTTGTGGAAGCAGGTATTTCTTAGGCCTCAATCAATATTTTGTGGAAGCAGGTATATCAATCCCCTTAATTAGTATTTTGTGAAAGCAGGTATATCGCAGGCCTCAATCAATATTTTGTGGAAACAGGTATATCAAACGCCTTAATCAGTATTTTGCGGAAGCAGGTATATCACAGGCCTCAATCATTATTTTGTGGAAGCAAGTATATCAAATCCCTTAATTAGTATTTTGTGGAAGCAGGTATCTCGCAGTCATTAATCTGTATTTTGTGGAAGCAGGTTTATCAAACCCCTTAATCAGTATTTTGTGGAAGCAGGTATCTTGCAGGCCTCAATCAATATTTGGTGGAATCAGGTATATCAATCCCTTTAATCAGTATTTTGTGGAAGCAGTTATATCAATCCCCTTAATCAGTATTTTGTGGAAGCTGGTGTATCGCAGGCCTCAAGCAATATTTTGTGGAAGCAGGTATATCAAACCCCTTAATCAGTATTTTGTGGTAGCAGGTATCTCGCAGGCCTCAATCAATATTTTGTGGAAGCATGCATGTCAAACTCCTTAATCAGTATTTTGTTGAAGCAGGTATCTCGCAGGCCTCAATTAGTATTTTCTGGAAGCAGGTGTATCAAACCCCTTAATCAGTATTTAGTAGAAGCAGGTTTATCGCTGCCCTTAATCAGTATTTTTTTGGAAGCAGTTATATCAATCCCCTTTATCAGTATTTTGTGGAAGCAGGTATATCTTAGGCCTCAATCAATATTTTGTGGAAGCAGGTATATCAAACCCCTTATCAAAATTTTGTGGAAGCAGGTATCTCACAGGCCTCAATCAATATTTTGTGGAAGCAGGTATATCAATCCCCTTAATCAGTATTTTGTGGAAGCAGTTATATCGCAGACCTCATTCAATATTTTGTGGAAGCGGGTGTATCAAACCTCTTAATCAGTATTTTGTGGAAGCAGGTATCTCGCAGGCCTCAATCAATATTTTGTGGCAGTGGGTATATCAATTCCCTTAATCAGTATTTTGTGGAAGCAGGTATATCAATTCCCTTAATTAGTATTTTGTGGAAGCAGGTATCTCGCAGGCCTTAATCAATATCTGGTGGAAGAAGGTTTATCAATCCCCTTAATCTGTATTTTGTGGAAGCAGGTATATCATAGCCCTCAATCAGTATTTTGTGAAAGCAGGTATTTTGCAAGCCTCAATCAATATTTGGTGGAAGCAGATATACTTAATCAGTATTTTATGGAAGCAGGTATATCGCAGACCTCATTCAATATTTCGTGGAAGCAGGTGTATCAAACCTCTTAATCAGTATTTTGTGGAAGCAGGTATCTCACAGGCCTCAATCAATATTTTGTGGCAGTGGGTATATCAATTCCCTTAATCAGTATTTTGTGGAAGCAGGTATATCACAGGCCTCATTCAATGTTTTG
Source organism: Bufo bufo (assembly GCF_905171765.1). Classification (NCBI taxonomy): domain Eukaryota; kingdom Metazoa; phylum Chordata; class Amphibia; order Anura; family Bufonidae; genus Bufo; species Bufo bufo. The sequence goes on from NC_053392.1 coordinate 307,740,477, forward strand.
TGGAAAGAGGTATAGCAAACCCCTTAATCAGTATTTTGTGGAAGCAGGAATCTCGCAGGCTTTAATCAATATTGGGTGGAAGCAGGTACCGTATTTTTCACCCCATAAGACGCACTTTTTCCCCCCAGAAAATGGGGGGAAAATGCCCCTGCGTCTTATGGGTTGAATGCTGACATTTTTACATCGCAGGCTGCGATGTACGAGTGAGCGGGGAGGGACTGGGAGGAGGAGCTGGGTGGCGGCAATTGCGGCGGGGCCGATGCAGTCACTGTAGTCCGGCCCCGCCGCTCCAGTACTGCACTATACAAATATAAAATGTCTCATTCAATTAAAAGTGATTACACATGCCCCCCCACTCCTAATATTACCGTACATCCTAACAGCTTCTGTAGAATGCAGGCAGGCAGGCCGGGCGGGCGGCAGCGTAACTCCCTGATGTCATGTGCCTGCGCCGCCTACTTTATGAATGAAGCAGGCGGCGCAGGCACGTGACGTCAGTGAGTGACGCGCCGGCCGCCCGGCCTGCCTGCCTGCATTGTACAGAAGCTGTTAGGGTGTACGGTAATGTTAGGAGTGAGGGGGCATGTTTAATCACTTTTAATTGAATGAGACATTTTACATTTGTATACTGCAGCACTGTAGCGGTGGGGGGGGGAATCTGTGGATGACAGTTTTATGGGGGACATCTGTGGATGGCACTTTTAAGGTGTGAGGGGTCTGTTGATGGCACTGTTATGGGCTGGGGGGTCTGTGGATGGCACTGTTATGGGGTGGGGAGTCTGTGGATGGCACATATATAACAGTGCCATCCACAGATCCCCCATAACAGTGCCATCCACAGATCCCCCATAACAGTGCCATCCAAATATCTCCCATAACAGTGCCATCCACAGATCCCCCATAACAGTGCCATCCACAGATCCCCATAACAGTGCCATCCACAGATCCCCCATAAGTGTCAGCCACAGATCCCCCTTGTAACAGTATCCTTCACAGATCCCCCCTCCATAACAGTGTCCGTCATAGATCCCCCCATAACAGTGCATCATCCACAAATCCCCCCATTACAGTGCGTCATCCACAGATCCCCCATAACAGTGCGTCATCCACAGATCCCCCATAACAGTGCGTCATCCACAGATCCCCCATAACAGTGCCATCCCCATATCCCCCCATAACAATGTCCTTCACAGATCCCCCCATAACAGTGTCCTTCACAGATCCCTCATAATAGTGCCATCCACAGATCCACAGTAATAGTGCCATCCACAGACCACCATTAGTTCCAAACCCACCAAAAGCACACCTTTTGGTAAAATATTTGTTTTCTTATTTTCCTCCCCAAAAACCTAGGTGCGTCTTATAGGCTGGTGCGTCTTATAGGGCGAAAAAAATTGTATATCAAACCGCTTAATCAGTATTTTGTGGAAGCAGGTATATCGCACCCCTCAATCAATATTTGGTGGAAGCAGGTTTGTCGATTCCCTTAATCAGTATTTTATGGAAGCGGGTATATCAATACCCTTAATATGTGTTTTTGTGGAAGCAGGTATCTCACAGGCCTCAATCATTATTTTGTGGAAACAGGTATATCAAACCCCTTAATTAGTATTTTGTGGAAGCAGGAATCTCGCAGTCCTCAATCCGTATTTTGTGGAAGCAGTTATTTCAATCCCCTTAATCTGTATTTTGTGGAAGCAAGTATTTGGCAGACCTGAATTTTTTTTGGGGGGAAACAGGTATATCAAACCCCTTAATCAGCATTCTGTGGAAGCAGGTAGCTCGCAGGCCTCAATCAATATTTGGTGGAAGCAGGTATACCAAACCCCTTAATCAGTATTTTATAGAAGCAGGTATATCGCACCCCTCAATCAATATTTGGTGGAAGTAGGTATATCGAACCCCTTAATCAGTATTTTGTGGAAGAAGGAATATCACTTCCCGAAATCTGTTTTTTGGGGGCAGCAGGTATATCACACCCTTTGCAATTAGTTGTCCCAATAGCGCTTGTGCCTCTATATAGCTGCTGTATTGCAGCATAACCGCACACAACTGCTGTACAATACAAATGCACTATATACTTTCTATGTTAGAATGTATATTATAAGTATATCACAACCCTCAGTATTTCACACCTATCAATAGCACACCTATACCAGTACTTAAAAGGACTTTTGAGGCCCTATTAGATAGCGTTGTTTGGTGTCCCTAGCAGCCTGTCCCTGCTCCACAAAGCATCCTCTCCCTACACTGGCAAAAGACAGAATGTAAAATGGCGGCCAGATCGCGTTCTGTTATAGGGTGATGGTGTGTCCATGTGCTGAAATGTCTCAATTGGCTGTCCTGTCCCACCTGATGGATGTGTCATGGGTCAAAGTTCGGCGCAATGGAAAATAATATGTCGCCGGCGGACATCACAATATGTTCGCATATTTGGCAAATCGCGAACGTAGAAGATATGCTTGCTTGTACATTTTTATACAGTGTAAAATATTTTTCTGTCAGACACAACATAGACCCATCCACCCTAATCAATAATTCAACACAGAATGATGTGTGCTCATTCTGCACAGGCATCTCCCTGCCTGCTACCTCCCCCGACTGGCTTTGGAGGCTGTTTTTCAGCCTTTGAGCCAATTAGAGCAAGCCTCCTCACTTCCACCCAGGGTTATGTGACATTCTTATTAATCTTTCCTAATGGTTTTACCTGTCAACATTTGATTAAAATGATTCAATTTTACTCGATTCATCCGAAGCAAACCTGAAAAGTTTTGGGTTCGGTTGGACGGCCACATTTTTGTGAAATTCGAAATGAACCTGATTTGTTATGAATTGATTTGTTCATCCTTAGTATTACACAAACCAATATTCACTTTTTGTGCTCAGTATATACACTATGTACAGCTGTGCTTTCTGTAATATACCCTATATTATGTTTGTCAGATTTTATGGTAAATTGTTGATATTTCATTAGAAAAAACTAAATCAGAGATTTAGCAAAACTGGAAGAACAGTATAATTGCAACATTTCATGGTTTAAATGTTTGTTGAAATCAGAGTACGCTATTAATACTGTATAATTTAATGTTGCCCTATTCCATAACACAAACACATTAAGTCATTTTGACTTTATTAAATGATAAATCCAGAACATGGTTGTAATGGTCACCTGTGTGGAAACTGCTGAAAATGAAATATTGACAGTGAAATCATTAAACTGCTCATAGATGTGATTACAGTTACAGCATTACACCCACTGCAGAATCAGGCAGTCATCCAAAATATGCAGGTGTGTAAGTAAATTAACACAAATTTATATTGTACAGTTATGATCTTCTACAGGTGTCTTCATATTAGGATGTTGCTTAGCTAACAAACACAAGTTAAAAAATAGAAACAATAGGCCAATTTACATATGCCTTGTCAAAACATACAAAATAAAAATGAATTATTAATGAATAACAATGTATAAAAAGGAACCTGTTACATTTCAATTAATAATCCTGATAAGGTCTCCTGCTCATAGTCCTCCAACATAGTTTATTGGCAAGTCAAATGCTTCTAGGAGAAAATCGACCAATAGATGATGTTAAATAGAATATAAGCTGCAGGGAAGATCGATCGTGAATATTTGTCAATTGCATGTGTGTCAATACGCATACTGACGTAAGATGGTCGTTGGCTCTTCCTTCTGTTTGAGTTTCTCTCTGTGTTGAGTGCTAGTTGTACCATAATGCGGTCTTCTTTTTCACCATTTTCAGACACAAAGCCACTTAGATTGTTCACCTCACCATCACTGTAGCTGCTGTCCATCATCATCCGTGGCTGAGGTACCCCACAAGTACACGGAAGCTTAAAGGAAATATAAAAATGTAGTTAGCTATAAAAAAAACATTACCTACGAACATGTTGCATATTCTTATGTTTCGAATTACTGTCCCATGTCACTAGACGGTACTGTTACTAGAGGTTTATGAAGCACTGTCAGTTATCGGTTCATTCTTTTTTTCATACTTGTTTTTTGTCTATTCCTTGATTTTGATGATCAATAATGAACAAAATATACTGTTGTTCTTCCAACTCTTACAGCTTCAATCATTAATAAATATAGGATATATCGCAAGCCAAACAAGCAAAACCAAAGTCTAATGACCGAATAGTGGTTTATTATAGTGGTCTTCAATGACCAAACCAGATGAGGCTGCTTTTATGAAAAAAATACTGTCTTGGACTAGCACTATTAAATATAACTGATAATATTTCACTAGTGCAATATAAAATGCTGCAACTATAACCAGCAATGAAGAATACTACCAATATAAATTAGGAAATCATAGAGGGATAATAGATAAAAACATATAAAACATAACTTTTACTATAGGTCAATAAAAATGCACCACCTGAGCTCCAAATTGCAAACAACACAAATGTAAAAGGGAGGGGAAGAGGCAACACAGATATTCAGTTACAAAAAATAGTTGTATGAGGCAATTAAACCAACTTTTACACAACTTAAGCTTCACAAGTCTCTTAGTAATTAGAAAAAGGCTATGCCTTAAGGTAAAGCAAGTAATAAGCTAATAACTAGGGAGTGGAAGTGGAAATTATGACAGTCCCCAGATACACCTTCTGATTATCCTAATACTTTCTCTAAAACAAGAGAACTATAAATATAGGGGAACTGCCCTAGAAAGGTCAATCCAGCAAGAGCAAAACCCTGGTAGCCTTAATTTACTCTCCTTAATAATTTCCTTGATCAGTAGTGAAAAATGTATTAGGGGTGCATGGTGGTATAAAGCAATATCCTAATGCACTATTACTGAGTGCTAGCATGTATAGTGTGTAGCAATGAACTGATATTCCATGTTGCAAAGACATACCTCCCCTTTACTGAATGATGGTGTCCCCCAAATTGAGGCTGCAACCATGCCCACAGAATACTAGGCCAAAAGGAAAAGTGTGCTACAGTAGCTGTAGTGTATATTTACTAACAATTTTTGCTTTTTGATGGTATTTAACACAAGTTCATGGGTACTGTGATGGGTAGCCCATGCACAACTGTATATGTGAAGCTGTCACACCTGTGACAGGTGTTGGAAGGTCTGAAATACTGACTGCACATGAGTGATCTGACAGCCTCTGATTTCACTTTGTCTGTGTGTTGCTGGTATGTCCACACCTCCGTTCAGGTGTGGATCATGTGACCTTTACCTCTCCCTATTTAGTCTGACTTTACCCATCCTCCTTGCTCTGGATAGCTTCATTTGGTTTTGGAAGAGCTGGAGTGTGGTTCTTGTTTAAGTCCTGTTCATCCATCATCCTCAGAAGTTAAGTGTTCTGTGTGTTGTGTTTTGTATCCCCCTCCCCCTGGTTGTTTACTAGGCCTCAGCGAGACACTGGTTCCTTCACCAGGGAAGGAATGGGTTGTCTTTGCCCTGTTATTATCTTTAGGGCATCCGAGGGTTACCAGGGTTTTCCAGGTTCCTCTGTATGGGCATCTCTATCACCAAGAGGTGCCCATACGGATAATAGTTAGGGCCAGGAGCAGTGTTTTATAGATGCTGACCCTTTTCCTTCCATTGCAGTGAGGTCTAGTGTCTTTCCTCTTCCTTCTTGTTGTCTTTTGGTGTTCTCCCCTACTACATCCGTGACAGAAACTGATCTTGGAATGAAATGTTTGTGTTTGCTGATCCATCCAGTAATAGCACTTCCAATATTGTGCAGTTGGCCCAGTATATAGATAATATTTTCATAATATGGATGTGGAATAGAACAAATTTTTGAGGAGTTCCTCATTTATCATGTAAGATACATGAAAACACCTTTGCATTTTTGGATATCACATTAAATAAGAATCCACTGAAATGCTACAGTCTGACTGATTACCATAAACCGGCCTTCACTAATTTGATTCAAAAGATTTGGAGAAGCATAACATTAAATATTGGAGTGACATTGGGCAGCACGGTGGCTAAGTGGTGCCTTGCAGTGCTGGGGTCCTGGGTTTAAATGGGACCAATGATAGCAACTGCATGGAGTTTGTATGTTCTCCCTGTGTTTGCATGGGTTTCCTCCTACACACCACAGATATACTGATAGGAAACTTAGATTGTGAGCTCCATTGGAGACAGCAAGTAATGATAATATCTGTAAACTGCTGCGGAATATGTCAGTGCTATATAAATGCATACAATAAATGAATAAATATGACACAATATATATTTATGGCATTTCAAGTCAGCATACCTTATAAGTGGATCTGTCCTTATTGGGGAAAAAAAAAGAAGAGTGGTTTAAAAGGGTAACATTTGGTTGTTGTATATGTAATGAGTTTGGTTATGGCCATTGTATTATGATGCTTTGATAAATAAATAAAAGTATTTAAAAAAGATCACCATGCACAATGCCAGTTCTGGAGCAGTTTTCTCTAGAGTGATAGATTTTATTTTACTATCTGGTAGTTTCATGGATGAATCTGGATTTGGTGGAGGCCTGGAAACATTATCTACTGGAATGCCTAGTGTCTACTGTGAAATTTGGTGAAGGAGGGATGATAGCATTGATCTGTATTTCATGGTTTATTTCCAATGTAGGATAGCATTTAGTGTTACATCATACTATTACATTTTAGACCACTATAGGCTTCCAACTTTGTTGAAACAGTTTAGGAAGGACCTTTACCTGTTCCAGTATACTTGTGCCCAACTATTCAATGTGAGGTTCATTGTGAGATATTGTTTGATAAAACCACTTTGGTAAATACTGGAGTTCTAATTGTGAGTTAGAAATTTTGAAATTCCTACAGACACACTACAAAATCTTGCTCAATGCCGTCTCATAGGAGGAGATGTTATTATTAGAGATGAGCGAATTTCTCGAAAAATTTCGGTTCTATATGAATGTATTTGCAGCGAATTGCGTTAAAAATGGCTATTTCCTGGCTGCAGAGAGCCTTTATAGTGATGTAGAACACTGCCTTGCAGTAACACGCATAGAGAGTCTGCTGTGGTAGTGAAACAATACTGTGAGTCAGTATGACATGCAGATGACAGGCGTCGCTCTTAGAACCACTGCACACTTCACTTATTTGGTCAGTTATGGGGCCAAAACTGACCTAATAACTCAAGTTTGAACTCAGCCTTACAGGTGAATGTTAGCATCAAGAAGAAGCGCACTCTTTTTACACCGTCTGAAGCTGAGTCAACATAGATGTCTACAGAACCTGTTCTATTAAACGCTTATACAAGTAGAGCCGCCCCCCTCCCCACGAAAGAGTGGAGAGGGTCAGCAGTAAGTTTGTGTTGATGTCACTGATTATTTTTCCCTTCCTCTGATCCGTCAGAACAATAACCCCCAAAAGACAGATCCTGTCTGTAGAGCATCCGCCTTCACTCGGTCAGTATTTGGTCAGCAATTCATCTGTATTTCAAAAGCCAAAAAAAACAGGAGTGGATCCAAAACAGAGAGGACACGTTAATGGAATATTTGCATGTCTTCTGTGTTTTGTACCCACTCCTGCTTTTGGCTACGAAATCATAAGCCAATTCTGATACAAAATAGGGACCATATCATGCAGGACTTACAGCTGTTACATAGACAGGAATCATTGTGCGTCTCATTATACCTTCCTTCTGACAGATCAGATGAAGGGTCAAATAAATGATGATGTCAGCCAGGCCAAGAGGCAAAATAGTGGCCCAGTCATGAAGTGGGGAGGGTGGGAACAGCATGAAAAGTGCACAGAGTGGCCCTATGGCATAGTAGTGAGGTGGAAGCAGCATGAGGAGACCACAGAGTGGACCAATGACAGAGTCTGGAGGTGGCAGCAGCATCAGGAGGTGGCCACAGAATGCCACAATGACAGTGTGGTGGTGGCAGCAGCATCAGGAGGACACAGAGTGGCACAATGACAGAGTATGGAGGTGGCGGCAGCAGCAGCATCAGGAGGAGGCCACAGAGTGGCACAATGACAGTATGGAGGTGGCAGCAGCAGCATCAGGAGGCCACAGAGTGGCACAATGACAGAGTGTGTAGGTGGCGGCAGCAGCTTCAGGAGGAGGCCACAGAGTGTCACAATGACAGTGTGTAGGTGGCAGCAGCATCAGGAGGAGATCACAGAGTGGCACAATGACAGGGTGTGGAGGTGGCGGCAGCAGCATCAGGAGGAGGCCACAGGGTGGCAAAATGACAGTGTGGAGGTGGCAGCAGCAACATCAGTAGGCTACAGAGTGGCACAAAGACAGAATGTGGAGGTGGCGGCAGCATCAGAAGGAGGACACAAAGTGGCAAAATGTGTGCTGCACGCATTCATACACCGCGTGCAGACACGTAGCCTGCGGCACTGGGACAGCCGTGCCACAGGCTACGTGTCTGTATGCGGTGTATAAAAGCGTGCAGTACACTGTTTGTGTGTCCTATTAGCTCCTGATGAATTGGCTGCACAGAAAATAGGCAGCGATAGAAATGTGTCGAGCTGGGCTAGTTACCCTGAGAGAGAGGAGGCAGCCCTCATAGGAAGGGACACTATTGTAGCCACTATATCTTTAACATAGGGTAGCAGTGTGATTGGCTTTGAGTAACTGGAGGGATGTTGCGTGAATGTAGGTGAAGAAGCTTATTGTGCAATTAATCCCCCCCCCGCCCCCCCCCCCCCCGCATCTCCAGTTACTTCACTGATCCCTATACTGTGCACAGTCTTAGGTTTAGGGGTGAGTGTCACATAACATACTCATGCCTGGTGACTACGCCACCTAGGACGTCTTGTGCACATTTTCTATTTACACATTTAGTGGAGAAATCCCACAAAAATCCTTTTATATATTATGTACTAATAAAGGTAATATTTTAGCGACAACATTTGGATAGTGAAACTTATACTCTGGGTTTGTCGCCCACTTTTTACAAGATCATTTAGTTAACCGATAGTGTGAAGGTGGCAGCAGCATCAGGAGGCCACAGAGTGGCACAATGACAGAGTGTGAAGGTGGCAGATGCAGCATCAGGAGGAGGCCACAAGGTGGCACAATGACAGTGTGGAGGTGGCAGCAGAATCATCAGGAGGCCACAGAGTGGCACAATGACAGTGTGGAGGTGGCAGCAGCAGAAGCATCAGGAGGAGGCCACAGAGTGGCACAATGACAATGCGGAGGTGGCAGCAGCAGCATCAGGAGGCCACAGAGTGGCAAGGTGACATAGTGTTGAGGTAGCAGCAGCAGTAGGAGAACACAGAGTGGCAATGTGACAGTGTGGAGGTGGCAGCAGCATCAGGAGACCACAGAGTGGCAAGGTGATATAGTGTTGAGTAGAGTTGAGCGAACACCTGGATGTTCGGGTTCGAGAAGTTCGGCCGAACTTCCCGGAAATGTTCGGGTTCGGGATCCGAACCCGACCCGAACTTCGTCCCGAACCCGAACCCCATTGAAGTCAATGGGGACCAGAACTTTTCGGCACTAAAAAGGCTGTAAAACAGCCCAGGAAAGAGCTAGAGGGCTGCAAAAGGCAGCAACATGTAGGTAAATCCCCTGCAAACAAATGTGGATCGGGAAATGAATTAAAATAAAAATAAAATATATAAAAATAAACCAATATCAATTGGAGAGAGGTCCCATAGCAGAGAATCTGGCTTCACGTCAGCAGAGAATCAGTCTTCATGCCATAGCAGAGAATCTGGCTTCACGTCACCCACCACTGTAACAGTCCATTGTCATATATTTAGGCCCCGGCACCCAGGCAGAGGAGAGAGGTCCCGTAACAGAGAATCTGGCTTCATGTCAGCAGAGAATCAGTCTGCATGTCATAGCAGACAATCAGGCTTTACGTCACCCAACACTGGAACAGTCCATTGTCAGATATTTAGGCCCAGGCACCCACCCAGGCAGAGGAGAGAGGTCCCGTAACAGAGAATCTGGCTTCATGTCAGCAGAGAATCAGTCTTCATGTCATAGCAGAGAATCAGGCTTCACGTCACCCACCACTGGAACAGGCCACTGTCACACATTTAGGCCCTGGCACCCAGACAGAGGAGAGAGGTCCCGTAACAGAGAATCTGGCTTCATGTCAGCAGAGAATCAGGCTTTATGTCATAGCAGAGAATCAGGCTTCACGTCACCCACCACTGGAACAGGCCACTGTCACACATTTAGGCCCTGGCACCCAGACAGAGGAGAGAGGTCCCGTAACAGAGAATCTGGCTTCATGTCAGCACAGAATCAGTCTTCATGTCATAGCAGAGAATCAGGCTTCACGTCACCCACCACTGGAACAGGCCACTGTCACACATTTATGCCCTGGCACCCAGACAGAGGAGAGAGGTCCCGTAACAGAGAATCTGGCTTCATGTCAGCACAGAATCAGTCTTCATGTCATAGCAGAGAATCAGGCTTCACGTCACCCACCACTGGAACAGGCCACTGTCACATATTTAGGCCCAGGCACCCAGGCAGAGGAGATGGCGTGGCCGAGCCAGCATGGAGTGAGGAAGCAGGATTGCAGTGCTCCTACAAAATCCTGTGAAATATCCTTTATACACCTGGCATAATCGGGGTTTTTTGAGCGCATTCACTATATGTTGGACCCCTTCATACTTGGGGACACTCTGCCCGGAGCTGGATTGCTGAGTTTTGGCTGTGGTGCTGTGGATGCCGACGGATTGAGGGAGAGGAGCAGAGGGACGCAAACTGAGGAGAGTGAGGCCGGGACACGATCCGCCACAAGGTACACAGTGCAGGTACGGCTTGCTGAAAGTTGCTAACAACTTACCTTGGACTGCTGCCGATACCTGCATGGAATCTTGAGCCGAAGACCGAGGCGGGAAGAAGCCGCGCGGTGGGCGCCATCTTGCCGTTAAGTGTATGTGCAGCGGCGCCCCTCTCTGCCCCAGCAAACGGAGTGGATCGGCGAAACGCTCTGTATCTCCCTACTTCCACTATTATCCTGAAGTCCTGCAGTGGTAATCCTGTTAGGAGTCCTTATATAAGAAAGCTGCAGAGTTCACCACAGTTTATATGATGGTACTGGTGTACTTATCCCCCTCCCCCCTGAGGAATGTAAAGATATCTGGCAGTCTACTTGGCTGTGTGGAAGGACTTGCTGAATTTAACAAAGCCTTATCTTGCTTTGCTGCATGAGTGACAAACCCCAGCAGATCTTTAAAGTGTCTGTGGACTATTTCTATGGGCCGCAAAACTTCTTCTGTGGCTCCATCATCTGTTAAACGATTCATGGACGCCATGAGTCAAACTGAACAGGAAAGTGAGGGGTCTCCTGTCCCTGGTTCCTCTGCTGAAGCCTCTCAAATTATGAAAGCTATAGCTGATTGTCAAGCTGCTCTTACATCAAAGATAGACCATCTACAGTCTGACCTTAGCTGTTTGCGACACGATTTTGACAAAATACGTGAAAGAACATCTGCAGTGGAGCAAAGAGTGAGTGAGGTGGAAGATGCGTCCAGAGCAGCTGGAAATGACACCAGGCAGCTGCTGCAACAGGTCCAGATGCTGCAAGCCAGGGCGGAGGACGCTGAGAACCGCAATAGACGTAACAACGTCTGTATCCTGGGCTTACCGGAGCGAGCAGAAGGGTCTACCCCAGAAATTTTTGCGGAACAGCTCATAAAAGAAGTGTTACATCTCATCTCACTTTCCAGTTGCTTTGTTATAGAAAGGGCACATCGGATTCCAACCAGGCCCTTACCGCCGGGATCCCCTGCTAGACCTTTCATCATGAAGATCCTGAACTACAGGGACAGAGACGCTATTTTGCTAGCTGCTCGGCAGAAGGGGAATGTCAGCTATGAGAATGTCCGTTTGTCCTTTTACCCGGACTTTACTGCAGAGGTCCAGAAGAAAAGGAAGCAGTTTACTGAGGTCCGAGCGCGGCTGAGGGACAAAAATGTGAAATATGCCATGATCTACCCTTCTCGCTTGAGGGTGCAGGATGGTGAAACAGTCTGTTTTTTTAGTACTCCTGAAGAGGCCACTGAATGGATTGAGAGAAATCTAAATGCAAGGCCTCACCGCTGATGGTTTATACTATAGTGTTGGCAGCTGAAGCATATAATACTTGATTAAATGTAAAAATTTTTGCTGACAAGATGGTTGGGGGAGGGGGGGGGAGTATCTGGTTTAAATGCACCATTATTACTCCTGTTAGATTCCCTGTTCTTTGACTTTGTCTATTGATCAGATGTTTAACCCCATATTGGTATGCTGGGTGGCAACACCCTGTATGACTATGCACTGTTGTGGGTAGACGTATATACTTGCTTCCTATCACCAACGTACCTATATGGTATATATGTTCTAATGAGTTAGGGTAGGTTATCGTACCCAGGAGTTACTAGTTTGGAGTGTCAGGCTCAACCATGTTAGGAAGGTTTGGGCAGGGTGGGTTAGGGAGGTTGGGAATGGGTGGTTTGAAGAGAGTTTCTCTGTTGAGGGGTTCTTTGATGTGGATTGTGTGTGTGCGTGAATGTGCCTTCATTAGTCGGAAACTATGGAGATGTTATCTTTGGAAGAATAAATGGCGGTAATCAAGCTACTCTCGTGGAATGTTCGGGGTCTGAATGATAAGATTAAACGGTCTTTAGTGTTCAATTATCTGAAGAGGTATAACCCTGACATAATGTTATTGCAAGAAACGCACCTGCTGGGCCAGAAAGTACTAGCTTTGCGGCGCCCATGGATAGGCCCCACATATCATGCGGTTTACTCAAACCACGCTAGAAGCGTGTCTATTTTAATTGCTAAAAGTCTTCCATTTCAAATACTGTCTGTACAGCTGGACCCTTATGGTAGGTATGTGATTTTACATGCTTGTGTCAGAGGCCTGCAGTACCTATTTGTGGGACTATATATTCCTCCGCCATTCCGCAGAGAGGTCCTAGACTTAATTACAGCTAAAATAGAAGGATTTCCAGCAATACCTTATATTATTATGGGTGACTATAATGCCACTTTAGATCCTATATGGGACAGAAGGGTTCCCCAGGCCTCACACAACAATGTCCTATCACATTGGGCTAATACTTATGATTTAGTAGAGACGTGGCGCTATTTCCACCCCACAGATGCACAATTCTCTTGCTATTCAGCTTCTACTGGCTCACTCTCTCGTATAGACCTTGCCTTTGTCAGCAGAGACTTATCCCCCTATATCAAGTCTAGTGATTATCTACCGAGAGGAGTTTCAGACCATGCCCCCCTCCTTCTGATACTGTCACAGCCGCTGGCTTCGACTGATAAGCAGTGGCGGTTAAACCCTATGTGGCTCGAGGTATTACCTGTGGTGAGCGAGAGTCTAGATGCAATGGGGAACTACTGGGCAGAAAATGAAGGGTCTACGAATCCTCTGGTAGAATGGGATGCTTTCAAATCAGTAATGAGAGGGGCATTGATTGCTGCTATTGCAACTCATAGAAAGGAACTGAATATCAAACGGATAAAACTAGAGACGGAACTAGCTGATAAGGAGAGGTTATATATACTAGATCCGTGCCCTGAGAAGCAGACTTTGTGGCTTGAGGCGCAGCGTAGGTTTACTTTGCATTTAACTGAATATACTGAGAAGAAACTTTTAAATCAGAGGCAAACTATTTTTTCAGATGGTGATAAGTGTGACAGGGCCTTGGCGTACTTGACTAGATCTGAGACACAGCAAACAGTGGTGGCGGGAGTTCTGAATGACCAAGGGATCTTATTGAGGGAGCCTAGAGATGTCTGCCGACAGTTTTCCTCCTATTATGAGACATTGTATGCCCCCAAGATCACGTGTACTTCGAAGGAAATTGTCAATTTCTTAGCAGGTATTAATATTCCTTCTTTGGACAGAGATGACAGGGGAGCCCTGGCGGCAGACATATCTGACCTGGAGATTGAAACGGCCATTAGTTCCTTAGCAACCAAGAAAACCCCGGGACCCGATGGATTTCCTGCTGAATGGTATAAGCGACTTTCTAAAGACCTGGTTAGTAGATTTGGGAAGCTGTTGAGGTATGCACTGGAAAGTGGTTCGTTGCCACCGTCCTTTCTGGAGGCAACGATAGTAGTGATTCACAAGTCGGGGAAACCATCTGACCAGTGTAGCTCTTATCGACCTATCTCACTTCTGAATCTTGACGTCAAAATCTTTGCGAAGGTACTGGCGTTAAGATTGCGGGGGGTAATTCTCTCCTTGGTTGGGGTAGATCAATTGGGTTTTATGCCAGGGAAAACCACAGATATTAATTTAAGGCGATTGTTCACTAATCTTCAGGTCAAACATGATAACAGAGGTATGAGGGCTCTTGCGTCCTTAGACAATGAAAAAGCATTTGATTCAGTAGAATGGGAATTTATGTGGGCAGTGCTGACTCAAATGGGCTTTCCGGAGAAATTTTTGTGCTGGTACAAATGCTTTATAGATCCCCTTCGGCGAGAGTCAGGGTGAATGGGTACACATCGGACTCCTTCCCCTTGGGTAGAGGCACTAGACAGGGCTGCCCTCTCTCCCCCCTGTTATTTGCATTAATTATGGAACCTTTGTCGATACTCATATCCTCTAATTCAGGTATAGAAGGCTGGGAAATAGCTGGAATATCAGAAAAGCTTTCATTATATGCTGATGACATGCTGGTTTACCTAGCAGATTCAGGGAAATCCTTGGATACCCTTTTAGGTGTTGTTGATCAATTTGGGGTTACTCGGGTCTCCGTGTGAACTGGGCTAAGTCTAGTCTATGTCTGGTTGATGATGTTGACCCAGCTCGCATTTCGGTGAACAATAAGCTTCAGATTGTGGAGCAATTTACATATTTGGGGATTATTGTTCATAAAGAAGTGGCAAAATTTTATGATTTGAATGTTGCTCCTACAATGCAATCCATTACTCGAAAGCTAGAGGCTTGGGAAAACCTTCCTTTAACTCTGGTTGGGCGTATCAATGTGGTAAAAATGATTCTTCTCCCAAAATTGCTATACTTATATAGGGCTGCCCCAGTGTTACTCCCCAAGAGACATTTTGCTACTTTGGATAGAATAATCGCTCCCTTTCTATGGAATAAGTCTTCTCCCAGAATAGCGAGATCCACCCTCCAGGCGTCTTACCTGCGGGGGGGTCTTGCCTTGCCAAACCTGTACATGTACTATGTAGCGGTGCAGCTGAGCTATGTGGCGTGGTGGGTACGGGCTGACTCAGGTAACCCGGCGGTAGTGTTGGAGGCAGCTTTATTGGGGTCCTATGAGGCACTTACGAACTTGGCGTATAGGAGGGGGGCTAGGTCTACAATACACTACACCCAATCGATGGCTGCTGCAGTACAGATGTGGGTCAAATGGGGTCAGAAATGTAACCCTGATGAGAATGATATTACTTGGTCGCCATATTTGCCTTTGTGGAGAAACAGAGTGCTTCCGGAGCTGTTCTCATTACTGGAGTTTGAATTTTGGCCTCAGAGGGGGGTGCGCTACCTTACCCAACTATATGATAAGGGCCTATTTAGAACCTTTAATAGTTTGAAACTGGAGTTTTATTTGCCCCAGCGTTGTTTGTATAGATATCTTCAACTCAGGCATGCCTGTCAGGCTCAGTTTGGTAGAGAACCTTTAAAGCTGGAGTGTGGTACAGTTGAGGCAGCGATTAGGAGGGTTCCGTTGGTCAAACCAGTGTCGACCCTGTATGCGTCGTTGATGGCGTTGCAGGACTCCCCCCTAGACAGGGCATTTGTTAGGTGGAAAAGGGACATTGAAGGTTTGGAAGATGTTCATGTTAAAGAATCTAGCTGTACATGGAGATCTACAGTGGTAAGTGCTAGGGATCAGTTGATTCAAGTTAAATGGCTTCAGAGGATTTATTATACTCCTGTGAGACTATTTAAAATGGGTAAATTGCCGAACCCTCATTGTACAAGATGTGGACATGAAAACGGTTGTCTTATACACATGGTTTGGCAGTGTCCGATTATTCATGGCTTCTGGGAAGAGATCCATAAATATTTTAATGACAAACTAGGCTTTCCTAACGTCTGTACTGAACTCACTAGTCTGTTGGGAGTAGCCAACGAGATTGTTTCCACCAAATTTGGCAGGAAGCTGTATAGAATACTCTTATATTATGCTAGGAAAACTATCCTTCTCAATTGGAAACCTCCTAAGAATCCTACTGTGCAACAATGGGTACATCTAGTTAATGCTGATCTTGAATTATACAAGTTTGTGTATGAGAGAAGAGGGACCCCTGATCGCTTCATGAAGATATGGGACCCCTGGATTGGAGCCCAGACTCTAGTACCATAGATGACTGAAAGACTGTTCTGACCAATGAAGGCGTGTGTGAATGTGTGTGTGAGTGCAGTACTTTTAATCTTCCTTAGGATTGATATGTTGGGTACTGTTCATCCTGAAAGTGATATCTTTTTCTTCTGTCCCAAACTTGGGTCATGAGGAACTGTTATGATTGATCCCATGTATTTGATTTGTACTGGACTCAATTGATGATTGTCTGTATTTGATGTGTTTGTTATGCTTTTTGCTAAATTAATAAATAAAAAGATACTATTAAAAAAAACCCAGGCAGAGGAGAGAGGTCCCATAACAGAGATTCAGGCTTCATGTCAGCAGAGAATCAGTCTTCATGTCATAGCAGAGAATCAGGCTTCACGTCACCCACCACTGGAACAGGCCACTGTCACATATTTAGGCCCAGGCACCCAGACAGAGGAGAGAGGTCCCGTAACAGAGAATCTGGCTTCACGTCAGCACAGAATCAGTCTTCATGTCATAGCAGAGAATCAGGCTTCACGTCACCCACCACTGGAACAGGCCACTGTCACACATTTAGGCCCTGGCACCCAGACAGAGGAGAGAGGTCCCGTAACAGAGAATCTGGCTTCATGTCAGCACAGAATCAGTCTTCATGTCATAGCAGAGAATCAGGCTTCACGTCACCCACCACTGGAACAGGCCACTGTCACATATTTAGGCCCCGGCACCCAGACAGAGGAGAGAGGTCCCGTAACAGAGAATCTAGCTTCATGTCAGCACAGAATCAGTCTTCATGTCATAGCAGAGAATCAGGCTTCACGTCACCCACCACTGGAACAGGCCACTGTCACATAATGTCACGGATGGTGTACAGGAAACAAGACAATACCATATAAACAATGTCTCTCTGGATCCACAACTAAGGAACAAAGGGAGACCCCTGCAATAGACCTGCCGCTCTCCCTCACTGCTCAGCCTATGCGAACACCCCAAAGGTGGATGGCCGCATATCCACGTTCCTCGGCTATCTATTACCTGAAGACCCTACAATAGTGAAGGGACACGACCACCGGCTCCCTACACTGACACGGAGGGAGTCAGGGTCACCTGGATCCAGAAAAGACAAAATCATAAAAACATAAACAGCACTTATCTTGCAGACGAATGACGACTGACGACTGGGGACAGGGAACTGGGAACTGGGAACAGCATGCACACACACTCCAGGAAGTTGTATCAGCCGCACACTACTGCATTATGGGGAGGAACTTAAAGGGTAGCGATCAGTCTAACTGCATGACAGCTGAGATAGACTAACGAGATGAGAAACTAAACCAAAACAAAGAAATTCAAGGGGGAGGGTCTGAGAAGCTCCTGTGAGCGCTTCTCAGATGTCTGGCTGTGACAGTACCCCTCCCTCTAGGAGTGGACTCCGGACACTCAGGGCCCACCTTCTCAGGATGGGACCTATGGAAAGCCCTGATGAGACGAGAGGCCCTAATGTCCGTCACTGGGACCCACATCCTCTCCTCAGGACCATAACCCTCCCGATGAACGAGGTACTGGAGGGAACCGCGGACAAGACGAGAATCCACAATCCTAGAGACCTGAAATTCAAGATTTCCATCAACCATAATCGGAGGAGGAGGCAAAGGCGAGGGTACAATAGGTTGAACATAAGGTTTCAATTAGGACTTATGAAAAACATTATGGATCTTCCAAGTCTGAGGAAGATCAAGACGGTAGGCAACAGGATTGATGACAGACAGGATCTTGTAAGGCCCAATAAACCTAGGACCCAACTTCCAGGAGGGAACCTTCAATTTGATATTCTTGGTAGACAACCACACCAGATCACCAACATTCAGGTCCGGACCAGGCACACGTCTCTTATCCGCCACACGCTTATATCTCTCACTCATGCTCTTTAGATTATCCTGAATCTTTTGCCAAATAGATGACAAAGACGAGGAGAATCTGTCCTCATCAGGCAAACCAGAAGAGCCCTCTCCCGAGAAAGTCCCAAACTGCGGATGGAACCCATATGCACCAAAAAATGGTGACTTATCAGAGGACTCCTGACGACGGTTATTTAAAGCAAACTCAGCAAGGGACAAAAAAGAACACCAATCCTCCTGATTCTCCGCCACAAAACAGCGCAGATATGTCTCCAGATTCTGATTGACGCGCTCTGTCTGGCCATTCGACTGCGGATGGAAAGCAGAAGAGAATGACAACCGAACCCCCAAGCGAGAACAGAAAGCCTTCCAGAATCTGGAAACAAACTGCGTGCCCCTATCAGAGACTATGTCTGAAGGAATCCCATGCAATTTGACAATGTGGTCAATAAATGCCTGCGCCAGCGTCTTAGCATTGGGCAAACCCGGAAAAGGGATAAAATGCACCATTTTGCTAAAACGGTCCACCACCACCAGAATCACAGACTTCCCCGAGGAACGAGGCAAGTCCGTTATGAAGTCCATGGACAGATGTGTCCAAGGACGGGAAGGAATGGGCAAAGAAAGGAGAGGACCTGATGGCCGCGAATGAGGGACCTTGGCACGAGCGCAAGTCTCGCAAGCTGCCACAAAACCCTCAACCGACTTACGAAGCGCAGGCCACCAGAATCTCCGAGCGATGAGATCCAGTGTGGCTCTTGCCCCCGGGTGCCCAGCAAGGACCGTGTCGTGGTGTTCTTTAAAAATCTTGTGTCTCAAAGCGAGAGGCACAAACAACCTCCCAGGAGGACAAAGATCAGGAGCTTCTGACTGGGCTGCCTGCACCTCTGCCTCCAATTCAGGAAAAAGAGCAGAGACCACCACACCTTCAGACAAAATGGGACCCGGGTCTTCAAAATTCCCACCTCCCGGAAAACAACGTGACAGGGCATCTGCCTTCACATTCTTAACCCCAGGGCGGAACGTAACAACAAAATTAAACCTTGAAAAGAACAAACACCATCTGGCCTGTCTCGGGTTCAGACGCTTGGCTGACTCCAAGTAGGCCAGATTTTTATGGTCAGTAAACACGGTAATAGGGTTCTCTGGCTCCCTCTAGCCAATGGCGCCATTCCTCAAAAGCCAACTTGATGGCCAACAATTCCCTATCTCCCACATCATAATTTCTCTCTGCGGAGGAGAGTTTCTTTGAGAAAAAGGCACACGGTTGCCATTTGGCAGGAGAGGAACCCTGAGACAAGACCGCACCCACCCCTACCTCAGAAGCATCAACCTCAACTATGAAGGGTAACGAAATATCAGGTTGTACTAGGATGGGAGCGGAAGCAAAACTCTCCTTGATATTAGAAAAGGCCTTACGCGCCTCTACCGACCAGGAAGAAAAATCTACCCCCTTTCTGGTCATATCAGTGAGTGGTTTAACAACAGAGGAATAATTCAAAATAAATTTCCTGTAATAATTGGCAAAGCCCAAAAAACGCATCAGCGCCTTCTGATTCTCAGGAAGCTCCCACTCAAGCACAGCGCGGACCTTCTCGGGGTCCATGCGAAAACCAGAAGCGGAGACAAGAAACCCTGAACTCCACTGTCAGAGAAGACATCCAAAAATTCAGAGAGGAAAGGTGGTACAGTCTTAGTAGAAACCTCAGAAACAGATGTTATGAGGCAATTCTCTCTGCAAAAGTTACTCCAACCATTTATTTGCCTCGCTTGCCAATCAATGGTGGGGTTATGTTTAGTGAGCCAGGGTAGCCCCAACACTAGAGGAGTAGGCAAACCGCTAAGGACGAAACATGACACATCCTCATCATGAGCATCACTCACAATTAAACGGATATTGTGAACTATGCCCTTTAATGATTTCTGAGAAAGTGGAGCTGAATCAATAGCAAAAACAGGAATATCCTTTCCCAAAGTGCATACCTGGAAACCATGAGTTATTGCAAATTGATTATCAATGAGGTTGACAGCTGCTCCACTATCCACAAAAATCTCACAAAAAATGCTCTTGCTCTATAGCGCCACCCTAGCAGGCAGGACAAAACGGGAACTACAAGCAAATGGAAAACCTTCAATTTCCGCCTCAACCCTGCCAATAGTAACAGACGGAACATTTTTAAAAGATTTTTTCCTTTTTGTCTCTTTATTACTCCCAGAAAACTGCCTGAATCTCCTAGAGGGACAAACATTTGCCAGATGATTTATACCTCCACAACAAAAACAAACCCTCCCATGCGGGCTGAATTTTCTATTGTCAGAGGCAATCAACCCCAGCTGCATGGACTCCTGCTCAGAAGGGGCTGACAGCGACTGAGACCCCTGTGCACAGAATGAGACCGCTGCACTGTCCCGGGACTGAGTATGACAGGAAGGAGAGATCTCTCCTCTCTCTCTAAGACGCCTGTCAATACGAACAGCCTGAGACATAGCAGAATCCAAGGAGGTAGGTCTTTCATGAAAGGCAAATGCATCTTTCAATCCCTCTGAAAGACCATAGCAAAATTGACTTCGGAGTGCAGCATCATTCTAACCCGTATCTGCTGCCCATCTCCGAAATTCTGAACAGTATTTCTCTGCGGATTGTTTACCCTGGCATAACAGACGTAGTCTAGACTCAGCCAGAGCAATACAATCCGGATCATCATATATCTGACCCAGGGCTAAAAAGAATTCATCCACTGAACGAAGGGGCCGTGCCCCCTCCGGCAGCGAAAAGGCCCAGGACTGAGCGTTACCCCTGAGCAGCGATATAATGATCCCCACCCTCCGTTCTTCATCACCAGAAGAATGGGGAAGAAGGCGAAAATGGAGTTTGCAAGCCTCTCTAAAACGCACAAAATTCTCACTGCCCCCGGAGAACGTATCCGGGAGTGAGATCTTAGGCTCAGCACAAACTCCATGAACGCAAGCTGAACCGGTCACTTGAAACTGAGAAAAAGTCTTACGGAGATCAGCTACCTCCAAAGAAAGACCCTGAAAGCGTTCAGCCAAAAGTGAAACCGGATCCATGCTTGAGACTGTTTTGGCGGCTGATAATGTCACGGATGGTGTACAGGAAACAAGACAATACCATATAAACAATGTCTCTCTGGATCCACAACTAAGGAACAAAGGGAGACCCCTGCAATAGACCTGCCGCTCTCCCTCACTGCTCAGCCTATGCGAACACCCCAAAGGTGGATGGCCGCATATCCACGTTCCTCGGCTATCTATTACCTGAAGACCCTACAATAGTGAAGGGACACGACCACCGGCTCCCTACACTGACACGGAGGGAGTCAGGGTCACCTGGATCCAGAAAAGACAAAATCATAAAAACATAAACAGCACTTATCTTGCAGACGAATGACGACTGACGACTGGGAACAGGGAACTGGGAACTGGGAACAGCATGCACACACACTCCAGGAAGTTGTATCAGCCGCACACTACTGCATTATGGGGAGGAACTTAAAGGGTAGCGATCAGTCTAACTGTATGACAGCTGAGATAGACTAACGAGATGAGAAACTAAACCAAAACAAAGAAATTCAAGGAGGAGGATCTGAGAAGCTCCTGTGAGCGTTTCTCAGCTGTCTGGCTGTGACACATATTTAGGCCCAGGCACCCAGGCAGAGGAGAGAGGTCCCATAACAGAGATTCAGGCTTCATGTCAGCAGAGAATCAGTCTTCATGCCATAGCAGAGAATCAGGCTTCACGTCACCCACCACTGGAACAGGCCACTGTCACATATTTAGGCCCCGGCACCCAGACAGAGGAGAGAGGTCCCGTAACAGAGAAT
Source organism: Bufo bufo (assembly GCF_905171765.1). Lineage (NCBI taxonomy): Eukaryota > Metazoa > Chordata > Amphibia > Anura > Bufonidae > Bufo > Bufo bufo. Next base: position 307,762,451 of record NC_053392.1, read on the forward strand.
CTGGCTTCATATCAGCACAGAATCAGTCTTCATGTCATAGCAGAGAATCAGGCTTCACGTCACCCACCACTGAAACAGGCCACTGTCACATATTTAGGCCCAGGCACCCAGGCAGAGGAGAGAGGTCGCGTAACAGAGAATCTGGCTTCATGTCAGCACAGAATCAGTCTTCATGTCATAGCAGAGAATCAGGCTTCACGTCACCCACCACTGGAACAGGCCACTGTCACACATTTAGGCCCCGGCACCCAGACAGAGGAGAGGTTCATTCAACTTTGGGTTGCCCCGCAATATAATGGTAAAATTAAAAAAAAAATAAGATTGAATGAGGAAGTGCCCTGGGGTACAATAATATATTGTTAAGGGGAGGTAGTTAATGTCTAATCTGCACAAGGGATGGACAGGTCCTGTGGGATCCATGCCTGGTTCATTTTTATGAACGTCAGCTTGTCCACATTGGCTGTAGACAGGCGGCTGCGTTTGTCTGTAATGACGCCCCCTGCCGTGCTGAATACACGTTCAGACAAAATGCTGGCCGCCGGGCAGGCCAGCACCTCCAAGGCATAAAAGGCTAGCTCTGGCCACGTGGACAATTTGGAGACCCAGAAGTTGAATGGGGCCGAACCATCAGTCAGTACGTGGAGTGGTGTGCACAGGTACTGTTCCACCATGTTAGTGAAATGTTGCCTCCTGCTAACACGTTCCGTATCAGGTGGTGGTGCAGTTAGCTGTGGCGTGGTGACAAAACTTTTCCACATCTCTGCCATGCTAACCCTGCCCTCAGAGGAGCTGGCAGTGACACAGCTGCGTTGGCGACCTCTTGCTCCTCCTCTGCCTTCGCCTTGGGCTTCCACTGGTTCCCCTGTAACATTTGGGAATGCTCTCAGTAGCGCGTCTACCAACGTGCGCTTGTACTCGCGCATCTTCCTATCACGCTCCAGTGTAGGAAGTAAGGTGGGCACATTGTCTTTGTACCGGGGATCCAGCAGGGTGGCAACCCAGTAATCTGCACACGTTAAAATGTGGGCAACTCTGCTGTCGTTGCGCAGGCACTGCAGCATGTAGTCGCTCATGTGTGCCAGGCTGCCCAGAGGTAAGGACAAGCTGTCCTCTGTGGGAGGCGTATCGTTATCGTCCTGTGTTTCCCCCCAGCCACGCACCAGTGATGGGCCCGAGCTGCTTTGGGTGCCACCCCGCTGTGAACATGCTTCATCCTCATCCTCCTCCACCTCCTCCTCATCCTCGTCCTCCTCGTCCTCCAGTAGTGGGCCCTGTCTGGCCACATTTGTACCTGGCCTCTGGTGTTGCAAAAAACCTCCCTCTGAGTCACTTCGAAGAGACTGGCCTGAAAGTGCTAAAAATGACCCCTCTTCCTCCTCTTCCTCCTGGGCCACCTCCTCTTCCATCATCGCCCTAAGTGTTTTCTCACATAGAAGTGGTATTGTAACGCTGATAACGGCGTCATCGCCACTGGCCATGTTGGTGGAGTACTCGAAACAGCGCAACAGGGCACACAGGTCTCGCATGGAGGCCCAGTCATTGGTGGTGAAGTGGTGCTGTTCCGCAGTGCGACTGACCCGTGCGTGCTGCAGCTGAAACTCAACTATGGCCTGCTGCTGCTCGCACAGTCTGTCCAGCATGTGCAAGGTGGAGTTCCACCTGGTGGGCACATCGCATATGAGGCGGTGAGCGGGAAGGCCGAACTTACGCTGGAAGCGCGAACAGACGGCCCACACTTTATGCAGCAGCTCTGACATGTCGGGGTAGTTGCGAATGAACTTCTGCACCACCAAATTCAGCACATGCACCAGGCAAGGGATGTGCGTCAAACCGGCTAGTCCCAGAGCTGCAACGAGATTTCGCCCATTATCGCACACCACCAGGCCGGGCTTGAGGCTCACCGGCAGCAACCACTCGTCGGTCTGTTGTTCTATACCCCGCCACAACTCCTGTGCGGTGTGGGGCCTGTCCCCCAAACATATGAGTTTCAGAACGGCCTGCTGACGTTTACCCCGGGCTGTGCTGAAGTTGGTGGTGAAGGTGTGTGGCTGACTGGATGAGCAGGTGGAAGAAGAGGAGGAGGAAGCTGAGTAGGAGGAGGAGGAGACAGGAGGCAAAGAATGTCGCCCTGCGATCCTTGGCGGCGGAAGGACGTGCGCCAAACAGCTCTCCGCCTGGGGCCCAGCCGCCACTACATTTACCCAGTGTGCAGTTAGGGAGATATAGCGTCCCTGGCCGTGCTTACTGGTCCACGTATCTGTGGTTAGGTGGACCTTGCCACAGATGGCGTTGCGCAGTGCACACTTGATTTTATCGGACACTTGGTTGTGCAGGGAAGGCACGGCTCTCTTGGAGAAGTAGTGGTGGCTGGGAACAACATACTGTGGGACAGCAAGCGACATGAGCTGTTTGAAGCTGTCTGTGTCAACCAGCCTAAATGACAGCATTTCATAGGCCAGTAGTTTAGAAATGCTGGCATTCAGGGCCAGGGATCGAGGGTGGCTAGGTGGGAATTTACGCTTTCTCTCAAATGTTTGTGAGATGGAGAGCTGAACGCTGCCGTGTGACATGGTTGAGATGCTTGGTGACGCAGGTGGTGGTGTTGGTGGTACATCCCATGTTTGCTGGGCGGCAGGTGCCAACGTTCCTCCAGAGGCGGAGGAAGAGGCCGAGGCGGCGGCAGCAGCAGAAGAGGCCGAGGCGGCAGCAGCAGAAGAGGTAGCAGGGGGAGCCTGAGTGACTTCTTTGTTTTTAAGGTGTTTACTCCACTGCAGTTCATGCTTTGCATGCAGGTGCCTGGTCATGCAGGTTGTGCTAAGGTTCAGAACGTTAATGCCTCGCTTCAGGCTCTGATGGCACAGCGTGCAAACCACTCGGGTCTTGTCGTCAGCACATTGTTTAAAGAAGTGCCATGCCAGGGAACTCCTTGAAGCTGCCTTTGGGGTGCTCGGTCCCAGATGGCGGCGGTCAGTAGCAGGCGGAGTCTCTTGGCGGCGGGTGTTCTGATTTTGCCCACTGCTCCCTCTTTGTCTTTTGCTACGCTGTTGGCTCGGTCTCACCACTGCCTCTTCCTCTGAACTGTGAAACTCAGTGGCAGGACCTTCATTCCATGTGGGGTCTAGGACCTCATCGTCCCCTGCATCGTCTTCCACCCAGTCTTGATCCCTGACCTCCTGTTCAGTCTGCACACTGCAGAAAGATGCAGCAGTTGGCAACTGTGTTTCGTCATCATCAGAGACGTGCTGAGGTGGTATTCCCATGTCATCATCATCAGGAAACATAAGTGGTTGTGCGTTAGTGCATTCTATCTCTTCCACTCCTGGGGAAGGGCTAGGTGGATGCCCTTGGGAAACCCTGGCAGCAGAGTCTTCAAACAGCATAAGAGACTGCTGCATAACTTGAGGCTCAGACAGTTTCCCTGATATGCATGGGGGTGATGTGACAGACTGATGGGCTTTGTTTTCATGCGCCATCTGTGCGCTTTCCGCAGAAGACTGGGTGGGAGATAATGTGAACGTGCTGGATGCACTGTCGGCCACCCAATTGACTAATGCCTGTACCTGCTCAGGCCTTACCATCCTTAGAACGGCATTGGGCCCCACCAAATATCCCTGTAAATTCTGGCGGCTACTGGGACCTGAGGTAGTTGGTTCACTAGGACGTGTGGCTGTGGCAGAACGGCCATGTCCTCTCCCAGCACCAGAGGGTCCACTAACACCACCACGACCATGTCCACGTCCGCGTCCCTTACTAGTTGTTTTCCTCATTGTTACCGTTCACCACAATAAGAAAAATATTATTCGGGCCAATGTATTGAATTAAAATTCAGGCCTTTTTTTACAGACACCTAACACTGTCTGGCTATCTATTTAGGTACCGTATTACACTAATACAGGCACACAAGTAATGACAGATTTGGTTGAATATAAATGTGAGGCCTATTTTTTACGCGCTGTGTGACAGATATACCTTTAATCACAGAATTAGACTTGTATCTGCACTGTAGCGTGTGTGTGAAGTTTTTCAGAATGACACTATCAGCACCTTCAATCTAAGATATCCTTTTTGGGATAGATTTAAAGTAGGCCTGATATAGAAGAAACTACTAATTTTGAGAATGGCAAATTTGGGAATAGTTTTTCAACCCAGAACAAAAACTGTGCTTTTACGGTCACTACAAATAATTTGACCAGCTAAAACAGTACAGATTTGGTTGAATATAAATTTGAGGCCTATTTTTTAGGCGCTGTTTGACAGATATACCTTTAATCACAGAATTAGACTTGTATCTGCACTGTAGCGTGTGTGTGAAGTTTTTCAGAATGACACTATCAGCACCTTCAATCTAAGATATCCTTTTTGGGATAGATTTAAAGTAGGCCTGATATAGCAGAAACTACTAATTTTGAGAATGGCAAATTTGGGAATAGTTTTTCAACCCAGAACAAAAACTGTGCTTTTACGGTCACTAAATATAACTTGACCAGCTAAAACTGTACTGATTTGGAGGAATAGAAATGTCAGGCCTATTTTTTAGGCGCTGGGTGACAGGCTCAACTTGCCCCTGATGTAGTATATGGCCAAAAAATAACCACACTATTGATGGTTAAATGCACTTGATGAAAGCTTGACCCTGATGTAGGATATAGCAAAAAATAACCACACTATTGATGGTTAAATGCACTTGGGTGACACAGGCTCAGCCTGCACCTGATGTAGTATATGGCCAAAAAATACCCACACTATTGATGGTTAAATGCACTTGATGAAAGCTTGACCCTGATGTAGGATATAGCAAAAAATAACCACACTATTGATGGTTAAATGCACTTGGGTGACACAGGCTCAGCCTGCACCTGATGTAGTATATGGCCAAAAAATACCCACACTATTGATGGTTAAATGCACTTGGGTGACACAGGCTCTGCCTGCACCTGATGTAGGATATAGCAAAAAATAACCACACTATTGATGGTTAAATGCACTTGGTGGTAGCTTGTGCTGGCGTACCACAAGCCACAAAATGGCCGCAGATCACCCCAGAAAAAAGTGATATAAAAACGCTCTGGGCAGCCTAAAAAAAGTGAGCAATTCAATATCAGCACTTCAATGATCCACAGCTGGAGATCGATCACTGAATGAAGTCTTTTGGAGGAGTTAATCTGCCTAATCTCGCCCTAACCTCTCCCTACGCTTGTATCAGCAGAGTGACGTGCAGCGCTACGTGACCCAAGCTTATATAGAGGCTGGGTCACATGCTGCACTGGCCAATCACAGCCATGCCAATAGTAGGCAAGGCTGTGATGGCCTCTTGGGGCAAGTAGTATGACGCTTGTTGATTGGCTGCTTTGCAGCCTTTAAAAAAGCGCCAAGAAAGCGCCGAACACCGAACCCGGACTTTTACAAAAAATGTTCGGGTTCGGGTCCGTGTCACGGACACCCCAAAATTCGGTACGAACCCGAACTATACAGTACGGGTTCGCTCATCCCTAGTGTTGAGGTAGCAGCAGCAGCATCAGGAGACCACAGAGTGGCAATGTGACAGTGTGGAGGTGGCAGCAGCATCAAGAGGCCACAGAGTGGCAAGGTGACATAGTGTTGAGGAAGCAGCAGCATCAGGAGACCACAGAGTGGCAATGTGACAGTGTGGAGGTGGCAGCAGCATCAGGAGACCACAGAGTGGCAAGGTGACATAGTGTGGAGGTGGCAGCAGCATCAGGAGACCACAGAGTGGCAAGGTGACATACTGTGGAGGTGACAGCAGCATCTGAAGACCACAGAGTGGCAAGGTGACATAGTGTGGAGGTGGCAGGAGCATCAGCTGACCACACAGTGGCAAGGTGACATAGTGTGGAGGTGGCAGTAGCATCAGGTGACCACAGAGTGACCCAGTGACAGAGTGGGGAGGTGATGGCAATAACACTACCAGCTGAACATGGTGGGTGAAAGAAGGAGCACTTGGCATCAGATGTGTGGCATCAGGCAGGTGGCCGCAACAGAAAAGTAGCTGAGGCAGGTAGCTAGAAGAAACCGGTCTCTTTTGTGAAAGTGTTGGTGTGGCACCATGGATGATCTAGTCTGATGCATCAGGCATTGGTGGGTGGAAATCCTGGGTGATCCATGCCTGATTCATCTTGACAAAGGTCAGTCTCTTCACATTTTGGGTGGACAGGCGAGTTCTTCTTGGGGTAACTACGGCCCCCGCCGCACTAAACACCCGCTCTGATGCCACACTACTGGCCAGGCAGGACAGTTTTTCCAGGGCAAACTCAGACAGTTGCAGCCAAAAATCCAGTTTGGCTGCCCAGTAGCCCAGCAGATCTTCAATCTAGGATGGCAGGGTGCTTGCTGTCCAAGTATATTAGCAAAGATCACAGCAGATAAGTAAGATATTCTTTCTGTTTCTCTTTTTATTTTTTGTTTCAAAAATAAAGTATAATAACATACGGCAGTACGTGTGTAAACATTTTCGGCTATGCAAAGCCTTCCTCAGGAAGGCTTTGCATAGCCGAAAATGTTTACACACGTACTGCCGTATGTTATTATACTTTATTTTTGAAACAAAATATAAAAAGAGAAACAGAAAGAATATCTTACTTATCTGCTGTGATCTTTGCTAATATACTACCCGGGGTGGGAACCCTATACACAGCAGCAACCAACTGTTTGCAAAAACAAATTTTTGTTTAAATGCTGTCCAAGTATGCCACCACCTGCTGGTTCAGGTCTTTCTCCAAGTCTAGCTGCTGGTGAGTAGTTTCTTCACTGCACGTGTGAAGAAAGCTGCTCATCAGCGACTCTAGACTCAAGTTGCTGCTGATGGAGCTGGAACTGCTCTTACCCCCCACCCTGCCACAACAGCCATGGCGCAGAGGGCCCCCCCGGTCAGATCTGCGAGAGGATGGATGATGGCGCAGATAGGCAGCGGCCAACTGACTACATAGGATGTCTCTGCAGCAGTTCAGTTTGTCCTTTCTCTCAGCGGTTGATAAAAGGCCCCCCATTTTGGACCGGTAGTGAGGGTCCAACAAGGTGGATAGCCAGAAATCATCCCTCTGCCGAATAGTGACAATTCGGCTGTCACTACGCAAGCAAGTCAGCATGCATCGGGCCATTTGTGCAAGTGACTTGGACGGACTCCCTGTCTCCATCTCCACTGCATACTGCCACGGTGTGTCTGGGTCCTCTGCCTAGTCTTCAGCATCACCCTGTAGCTCCTCTGGCTGCTCCTTCTCCTCCTCTCCTGTCACCTTTGTAGAAAAACCACCCATTTAGCTACACATTGCTTGTGCTCCAATGTCCTCCTCCAGTTAAGCCCCCACAAGTCTCATGTGGCCATGAGATCTAGGCGCCACGTCTTCAGTCCCCTGACCAGCCAGATTTACCAGCATCTGTTCCAGGATATGAAGCAGTGGAATGACGTTGTTCATCCCATAGTCCTGGCAACTAACAAATAACATGGCCTCCTCAAAGGGCCTGAGCAAACGGCAGGTGTCACGCATGAGCTGCCACTGGCTGACATCGAAGTTACACAGGGGAGCACTCCTGTCTGCTTGGATCATCAAGAAATCGTTTATGGCCTTTCTCTGTTCGTATAGTCGGTCCAACATATGGAGGGTGGAATTCCAACGGGTGGAAACGTCGCATATCAGCCTATGTTGGGGGATGCCGTTCTGCCGCTGCATCTCGAGGAGGGTGTGCTTTGCGGTGTACGAGTGTCTGAAGTGCATGCAAGGTTTCCTGGCCATTTTTAGGATGTCTTGCAGATGGGTGGAAGATTTCAGGAACCGCTTGACAACCAGATTGAACACGTGTGCCATTCGATTTCTTGCTGAAGGACACGGAGCAGTTCCTCCCCTGTGTGACTCCGTTTGCACAGTCAAACGAGGTGCAGAACAGTGTGACAGTGCTGTGCCCTGCACATGTGTTATGCTCATGGGGCATTGTAAATTGTCTTTGCAGTGGAGGCTGAGGACACGGTGGAGGATGAGGAGGCAGAGGTGGACATTGTCGCAGGACCAACGGCCTGAGAACTTGGAGGCGGAAGCGGCGTCACCTGGCCAAGTTGCTGGTGTGGCTGTGCAGGAACCACATTCACCCAATGGGCCATAAAGGACATGTATTGTCCCTGACTGTAGTTACAGCTCCACACATCCGCGCTGCCGTGCACTTTGGCAGACACAGACAGACTCAAGGACTGGCCCATCTTCTGTTCTACATATGTGTGCAGGGCTGGTACTGCCTTTTTGGCTAAGAAATGACGGCTTGGGACTCTCAACCTCTGCTCGGCACAAGCCATCAGTTCCCTGAAAGGGGCAGAGTCCACTACTTGGAAAGGGAGGAATTGCAGCTCTAGCAACTTGGCCAGGAGCACATTCAGCTTCTGCGCCTTTGGATGAGTGCACGCATACTGTTGTCTCTTGGCAATCGCTTTGGTGATCGATTGCTGACGGAATGACTGACGAAGAGTAGGAGTAGGAGCATGAGCATCAGGACCAGCAGATGATGGGAAGGACAGACAGCTCCCTTTGGCTGAGGTGGTGGAGCCTAACTGCCTGAAATAGGGTGTGTGCCACTGGGTGACGCAGTAGTTGCTGCGGCAGGCTGGACCACCACATCGGAGCCACAGTTCTTCCAGGCTACTTTATGGTGACGCTGCATAAGTTGATGCAGGGCAATGGTACCAACATTGGCACCCTGGCCATGCTTCACCTTATGCCCACAGATTCTACAAATGGCCATGTTCACCTCCTCCGGGGTTGTACCCCTGCACCACTACTTTATGGTCAGGTAGGCTCCTGCGAAGAAGGTGGTCTACCCCAGGCACGTTTGGCTCCCGACCTCCCACTGCAGCCACCATGCTTACTCCCAGCCACGCTAGCGACTTGCTGGCTCCGCCGCTGCATCACGGGCAAGCTGCCACCGTCTTCTCCCGATGATGATGAAGCTCATAATTCACCCGGCTCCCAAGTGCAATTAGCTACATCATCGAGTACTGTTTGCACGTCACTGATGTCCTCCTCAATGGCCTCAGGGTCAGGAGCTCACAACACCAGCTCCCACGCTACTCTCCTCATCACTACTTGCCCGCATACCGGAGGAAGCGGCGGATGTCTCCTCCACATCTTGGCTCACCAGTAGCTGCTGACTGTCCTCTAGTAGAACATCCTTGCTGTATAGTGGAGCTGAGCCCACAGCATATAATACTTCTCTGGCTGAGGGAACAGGAAAGGGCAGAGGCAGGTTAAGGACAGTTGAGGGCACAGGGCCAGCTCCTGGGCCATGCCAACTAAGAGTTGTGTCTGACGAACTCACCGACTTTTGGCTGGGGGTGTCTGATGTCACTTGGGACAAAGTGGATGACAATCATTCAAAAACCGCAAGGTTACTGGTCAATACACAACCGTAATATTGGGAAATTGACACAATTCTAAAATTTTTGGCTCTATACACCACCACAAAGGATTTGAAATGAAACAAACTAGATGTGCTTTAACTGCAGACTGTCAGCTTTAATTTGAGGCTATTTACATCCAAATACGGTGAACGGTGTAGGAATTACAACAGTTTGCATATGTGCCTCCCACTTGTTAAGGAACCAAAAGTAATGGGTCAGAATAATAATTATAAATCAAACTTTCACTTTTTAATACTTGGTTGCAAATCCTTTGCAGTCAATTACAGAATGAAGTCTGGAACGCATAGACATCACCAGACGCTGGGTTTAATCCCTGGTGATGCTCTGCCAGGCCTCTACTGCAACTGTTTTCAGTTCCTGCTTTTTCTTGGGACATTTTCCCTTCAGTTTTGTCTTCAGCAAGTGAAATGCATGCTCAATCGGATTCAGGTCAGGTGATTGACTTGGCCATTGCATAACATTCCACTTCTTTCCCTTAAAAAACTCTTTGGTTGCTTTTGCAGTATGCTTTGGGTCATTGTCCATCTGCACTGTGAAGCGCCGTCCAATGAGTTCTGAAGCATTTGGCTGAATATGAGCAGATAATATTGCCCGAAACACTTCAGAATTCATCCTGCTGCTTTTGTCAGCAGTCACATCATCAATAAATACAAGAGAACCAGTTCCATTGGCAGCCATACATGCCCACGCCATGACACTACCAACACCATGCTTCACTGATGAGGTGGTATGCTTAGGATCATGAGCAGTTCCTTTCCTTCTACATACTCTTCTCTTCCCATCACTCTGGTACAAGTTGATCTTGGTCTCATCTGTCCATAGGATGCTGTTCCAGAACTGTGAAGGCTTTTTTAGATGTCGTTTGGCAAACTCTAATCTGGCCTTCCTGTTTTTGAGGCTCACCAATGGTTTATATCTTGTGGTTAACCCTCTGTATTCACTCTTGTGAAGTCTTCTCTTGATTATTTATCTGCTCATTGTAATTGGGATAATGCGGGAATAACACACACCGAGCCATGGAACAGCTGAGAAGCCAAATGTCCCATTACTTTTGGTCCCTTAACCCCTTAAGGACTCAGCCCTATTTCACCTTAAGGACTTCTGACCAAATCTGACCAGTGTCACTTTAAGTGCTGATAACTTTAAAACGCATTGACTTATCCAGGCCGTTCTGAGATTGTTTTTTCGTCACATATTGTACTTCATGACACTGCTAAAATTGGGTTAAAAAAGTTTGTTTTTTTGCATAAATAAATACCATATTTACCAAAAATTTTGAAAAATTAGTAAATTTCAAAGTTTCAGTTTCTCTACTTCTGTAATACATAGTAATACCCCCAAAAATTGTGATGACTTTACATTCCCCATATGTCTACTTCATGTTTGTAGCACTTTGGGAATGATATTTAATTTTTTGGGGATTTTACAAGGCTAAGGGTACTTTCACACTAGCGTTTTTCTTTTCCGGTGCTGAGTTCCGTCCTAGGGGCTCAAATCCGGAAAAGAACTGATCAGTTTTATCCCCATGCATTCTGAATGGAGAGTCAGTCCTTCAGGATGCATCAGGATGTCTTCAGTTCAGTCTTTTTGACTGATCAGGCTTTTCAGAAAAACGTAGCATGCAGTATTTTTACCTCCGGCCAAAAAGCCTGAACACTTTGACTGAACGCCTGATCAGGCCTTTTTTCCATTGACTTGCATTAACGCCGGATCTGGCGCTGTGTGTTGAGTCAAAACGGATCCGGCTTTTGCATGTTAAACCCGAAAAATGTGAAAAAAAAGTTAAAGTCCATAAATGGCGGATCCGTTTTTTCCAATGCATTTTTTCATTGTGATCAAAATCCTGATCAGGATTCAAATGTAATCCGTTTTCACACGTTTTTCCGGATCCGGCGGGCAGTTCCGGTGTCGGAATTGAACGCCGGATTAAAACAACGCTAGTGTGAAAGTAGCCTTAGAAGTTTAGAAGCAAATCTTGAAATTTTTCTGAAATTTACAAAAACCCAATTTTTAGGGACCACTACAGGTCTGAAGTCACTTTGCGAGGCTTACATAATAGAAACCACCCAAAAATTACCCCATTCTATAAACTACACCCCTCAAGGTATTCAAAACTGATTTTACAAACTTCGTTAACCCTTTAGGTGTTGCACAAGAGTTATTGGCAAATGGGGATGAAATTTGAGAATTTAATTTTTTTGCCTAATTTTCCATTTTAACCCATTTTTTCCACTAACAAAGCAAGGGTTAACAGCCAAACAAGACTGTATCTTTATTGCCCTGACTCTGCCATTTACAGAAACACCCCATATGTGGCCGTAAACTACTGTACGGGCACACAGTAGGGCGTAGAGGGAAAGGTGCGCCGTATGGTTTTTGGAAGCCAGATTTTGCTAGACTGGTTTTTTGACACCATGTCCCATTTGAAGCCCCCCTGATGCACCCCTAGAGTAGAAACTCCATAAAAGTGACCCCATCTAAGAAACTAAACCCATCAATGTATTCAAAACCGATTTTACAAACTTTGTTAACCCTTTAGGTGTTGCACAAGATTTAATGGAAAATAGAGATACAATTTCAAAATTTCACTTTTTTGGCAGATTTTCCATTTTAATTTTTTTTTTCAGTTACAAAGCAAGGGTTAACAGCCAAACAAAACTCATTATTTATGGCCCTGATTCTGTAGATTACAGAAACACCCCATATGTGGTCGTATACCGCTGTACGGGCACACGGCAGGGCGCAGAAGGAAAGGAATGCCAAACGGTTTTTGGAAGGCAGATTTTGCTGGACTGTTTTTTTTTACACCATGTCCCATTTGAAGCCCCCCTGATGCACCCCTAGAGTAGAAACTCCAAAAAAGTGACCCCATTTTAGAAACTACGGGATAGGGTGGCAGTTTTGTTGGTACTAGTTTAGGGTACATATGATTTTTGGTTGCTCTATATTACACTTTTTTGTGCGGCAAGGTAACAAGAAATAGATTTTTTGGCACGTTTTTTTTTGTTATTTACAACATTCATCTGACAGGTTAGATCATGTGGTAATTTTATAGAGCAGGTTGTCACGGACGCGGCGATACCTAATATGTATACAATTTTTTTTATTTATGTAAGTTTTACACAATGATTTCATTTTTAAAACAAAAAAATGTTTTAGTGTCTCCATAGTCTAAGAGCCATAGTTTTTTCAGTTTTTTTGGGCGATTATCTTAAGTAGGGTCTCATTTTTTGCGGGATGAGATGACGGTTTAAATGGCACTATTTTGGGGTGCATATGACTTTTTGATCGCTTGCTATTACACTTTTTGTGACGTAAGATGACAAAAAATTGCTTTTTTTACACCGTTTTTTTTTTTTTTTTTTATGGTGGTCACCTGAGGGGTTAGGTCATGTGATATTTTTATAGAGCCGGTCGATACGGACGCGGCAATACCTAATATGTATACTTTTTTTTATTTATTTAAGTTTTACACAATGATTTCATTTTTGAAACAAAAAAAATCATGTTTTAGTGTTTCCATAGTCTAAGAGCCATATTTTTTATCAGTTTTTGGGCGATTATCTTGGGTAGGGTATGATTTTTGCGGGATGAGATGATGGTTTGATTGGTACTATTTTGGCGTACATGCGACTTTTTTGATCACTTTTATTACCTTTTTTGGGAAGTAAGGTGGGCAAAATTTCAATTTCCTAATAGTTTTTATTTTTTTAGTTTTATGGCGTTCACCGTACAGGGAAAGTAACATGACCATTTTATATATCAGGTCGTTACAGATGCGGCGATACCAAACATGTGTAGGGAATTTTATTTTTTTCATTTTTAATCAGTGATAAATGTGTTTTTTGATTTTTACTTTTTTTCACTTTTTTTTTGACCCAGACCCACTTGGTTCTTGAAGATCCAATGGGTCTGATGTCTGTATAATACAGTACAGTACAATATATAGTGTACTGTACTGTATTTTACTTACACTTTGTCTGAACAGATCTCGGCCTTTAGCACAGATCTGTTCAGCACCATGGACAGCAGGATGCCTGAGACGGCGTCCTGTTGCCATGGGAACCTTCCCCATCTGCTCAGTACTGGTCAGAACTTCGCAGACAGGGAAGGGTAAGGACGGGGCTGTCGGGGGGCTGTCTGGGAGCTCTCTCCCTCTCCATTGGGGGGCTGCAAAGGCACTGCAGCCCCCCGATGGGAGAGCGATGGAGCTCCCTCTTACTGTTAACTTTTTCCATACAGCGGTCCGTACGGACCGCGATATGGAAAGGGTTAAACGGCTGACATCGCATCATCGATGTCAGCCGTTTATACCAGGGTGTCAGCAATGTGCTGACACCATGGTATACCCACTGGCCACCAACGATTATTCAAGGGGAGGCGGGCGGGGGATCGCGATCCCGCCTGCCGCACCGCCCGCCTCCCGCACCGCCCCCACCACCAAAAACTCCACCTCCCTGCACCACCCGCCGGCAAAAAATCATGCAGGGGTGCAAGGGGGGGTGTAAAATCTATATTTTAGGGACACTAAAGTTTCTGATCCCCGCGGTCAGGGACTGCGGGGATCAGAAACTGCAGAAAGCGCAGCAAACCGCAGGTCTGAATTGACCTGCGGTTTTCTGCGATTGCCGATACGGGGGGGTCAAATGACACCCCCCCTGCGTTGTTACAGGATGCCGGCTGAATGATTTCAGCCGGCATCCCGTTGCGATTAACCCCCGGGGCGCCGGAATCCCGATTTAAAGTTAGGACGTACCGGTACGCCCTGAGTCCTTAAGGACTCTGGAAATAGGGCGTACCGGTACGCCCTGCGTCCTTAAGGGGTTAACAAGTGGGAGACATATATGCAAACTGTTGTAATTCCTACACCATTCACCTGATTTGGATGTAAATACCCTCAAATTAAAGCTGACAGTCTGTAGTTAAAGCATATCTTGTTGGTTTAATTTAAAATCCATTGTGGTGGTGTATAGAGCCAAAAATGTTAGAATTGTGTTGATGTCCCAATATTTATGGACCTGACTGTATGTTCTAAAGCTCTTTTGGCATGTATTAAATGAAATGAACAAGATGACAGAACTGTCACTATCAGTGAAGCAAGCCATCATTAGGCTGAAAAAACAAAACAAACCCATCAAGAGATAACAAAAACATTAGGCGTGGCCAAAACAACTGTTTGGAACATTCTTAAAAAGAAGAATTGCACCGGTGAGCTCAGCAACACCAAAAGACCCAGAAGACCACGGAAAACAACTGTGGTGGATGACCGAAGAATTCTTTCCCTGGTGAAGAAAACACCCTTCACAACAGTTGGCCAGATCAAGAACACTCTCCAGGAGGTAGGTGTATGTGTGTTAAAGTCAACAATCAAGAGAAGACTTCACAAGAGTGAATACAGAGGGTTCACCACAAGATGTAAAACATTGGTGAGCCTCAAAAACAGGAAGGACAGATTAGAGTTTACCAAATGACATCTAAATAAGCCTTCACAGTTCTGGAACAACATCCTATGGACAGATGAGACCAAGATCAACTTGTACCAGAGTGATGGGAAGAGAAGAGTATGTAGAAGGAAAGGAACTGCTCATGATCCTAAGCATACCACCTCATCAGTGAAGCATGGTGGTGGTAGTGTCATGGCGTGGGAATGTATGGCTGCCAATGGAACTGGTTCTCTTGTATTTAGTGATGATGTGACTGCTGACAAACGCAGCAGGATGAATTCTGAAGTGTTTCGGGCAATATTATCTGCTCATATTCAGCCAAATGCTTCAGAACTCATTGGATGGCGCTTCACCGTGCAGATGGACAATGACCCAAAGCATACTGCAAAAGCAACCAAAGAGTTTTTTAAGGGAAATAAGTGGAATGTTATGCAATGGCCAAGTCAATCACCTGACCTGAATCCAAAACTGAAGGGAAAATGCCCCAAGAGCAAGCAGGAACTGAAAACAGTTGCAGTAGAGGCCTGGCAGAGCATCACCAGGGATGAAACCCAACGTCTGGTGATTTCTATGCATTACAGACTTCAGGCTGTAATTGACTGCAAAGAATTTACAACCAAGTATTAAAAAGTGAAAGCTTGATTTATGATTATTATTCTGTCCCATTACTTTTGGTTCCTTAACAAGTGGGAGGCACATATGCAAACTATTGTAATTCCTACACCATTCACCTGCTTTAGATGTAAATACCCTCAAATTAAAGCTGACAGTCTGAAGTTAAAGCACGTGTAGTTTGTTTAATTTCAAATCCATTGTGGTGGTGTATAGAGCCAAGAATCTTAAAATTGTGTCAATGTCCCAATATTTATGGACCTGACTGTATAACTGCACCGCTGAACAGCAAATATATATTTTTTTTACACTAATACACGCCAAAAAGGGATTTAGAACATATAACTGCACAGCTAAACGGCAAATATATTTGTGGTCAGGGCACGTAACTCCTACCTGTTGATGTATAACTATAGTGGTTAGGTTTGTGCTGAAACCGCGCCATTGTGGGGATACCTGAAGGAGGGCATCCCCTTGGTGTGAGAAACTGAGGCTGAGGGTGGGTAGGGTGGAAGTGTTGAAACAACATTAGTTGATGTAGGGGGCATGCTGCCATGATATAGGCAGCAGTGCCTCTCCCATAAATACAGGCCTATGAATCGGCCTTAAAACTTGTGGTCGGGGTACTGACAGGAGATCGTAACTCCTACCTGTTGATGTATCACTAAAGCAGTTAGATTTGTGCCGAAACCGTGCCGTTGTGGGAATACCTGAAGGAGGCCAAAAATAAACAACTAATTTCTTTCAAGACAACTTTATAACTCCAAATTACAACAACAAACTTTGAAAAGCATAAGACATTTCGGAATTCGGGTGAGGTATATATCCGTTAAAATAAGAGGAACGTCAGCGACCTAGTCTCTTGATGATATGTGCTGGCACTTGATTTTTTGACGTGGCGGATGCCGCTCCTATTCAAAAAGAATTCCCAGAAAGTTGGGTTCGGGTGTATTCCAAGGTTAGCCAACAATACACGAATGTGGGTTATGAATTTGGGGCAGGTGAGGTGAGTATCGTTGAAAGGCAGCAACGGGCTATCGGGCAGTTTGTCGTTTAACACGGTCAATAGCTGTTTGAGAACGCGAACGGGGCACCAATGATGTGTGGCAGGAAAATATGACACCTGAGTCGGGGGCCTACCTGAGACGTCTTAGTGGTAATTAGCGAGAGTACGAAACTGTCTCTGGTAGCGTTGAGCTGTCTGACGGTGACAAACCTATCACTGTTAGGAGGGGAAGTGAACTCTCCCGGTCTCAAGAAACCGTAAAAGGCCAAGTACATGGCCGCTTTCACTACTAAACTCACCGAAAGGTTCTCTGTCCAGCATGTCGGACAGATCACAAAAAACCTGGCGGGTTGCCGGCAAGTGCGTCTCTCACTGTTACATTTGTTCAGACCCTTCAGAGTGGCTTTGATGGCATGGATAGAAAACAAGGAACCCTCCCCCGGGTGACTCATGGCTCTGAAATGCTGGACTCCCACGAGGTAGGACTTGACCGTGGAGTGTGACAGTTTCAAATCAGTGTGACAGTAACCAATGAATGCTAGAATGTACTCAATGAACTCGGTGTTGCCTTGAGGGAATTTTTCCTGGAATTTGCGAAAAGCTCCCGAACCTGTCGGATAGGCCCTAGCAGTATTAGGCGAGAGGGATTTGGCTAACAACGAATGAGCTGTGGCCAGATGAGCGTCTAGATTAGGGTCAGAGAGGCGTACGAAGGGACTGTGGCACCGATGACGTCTGCTTCTGGACAGACCTGCGAGAAAAGGGAAAAGTTAAATCGGGATAAGGCATCGGCAGCTGTATTGTTGGTCCCGGGGATGTGCAAACATATATAGCGGAATTGGTGTTGTAGGGAAAGAAGAACCAGACGTCTTACAAATAACATAACGTGAGGAGACTTGGATGACCCGCTAATAAGAATGTCAACGACTGCGGCATTATCTGAAACAAATGATACTGTTTGGCCAGGCCAATATTTACCACAAACATGGGCAGCTACTCCTATGGGATAAAGTTCAAAAATTGCCGAAGTGTGAAAGAAACCTGGGATAGAGCTGACTTCATTCGGCCATTTGTTCGCTAGCCAGTGGGTGCCAAAAATAGCTGCAAAGCCTGTATTTGTGGCGGCATCAGAAAAAACTACGGGAGAGTTGTTGGATATTTCAGGAATGAAAAGCGAAATGCCATTCCACTGCCTAAGAAAGTGGTCCCACATGTTTAAGTCGGCAATGACCAGCTCGTCCAGGCATATGATGCTATCCTTGGAGGGGGCTGTAGGGAGGAGTATGAGCGAACGAGAAATGAACACCCTAGCTTGCGGAATGATGCGCATGGCAAAGTTCAGCATGTCTAAGAGAGACTGTAGCTCCACTTTTTTGACCATCCTGGCTAACTTGAAATTGTGGACGACTTCCCTGATCCTGTGTAATTTGTCTTCCCGCAATCTGGCTAGCATATTGTGGGTGTCCAAAATGATGCCGAGGAAGGTGATGACTGTGGATGGGCCCTCAACCTTCTTGGGAGACACAGGAATGGCAAGTTGACTGAAATAGTTTAGAAGTGTATGAAGGACTATTGTGGTGGAGTCAGGGTGTTCGATAATTAGAAAATCATCTAGGTAGTGAATGACATTACTGCAGTGGAATTCATGGACTAGTATCCAGTGGAGAGCTTGGGCTAACTGGTCGAATAACCATGGGCTACTCTTGGAGCCGAAGGTGAGTTTGGATGCAAAATAATAAAGACCCCTCCACTTGATACCATGCCACTGCCACAGAGACGGCTTGATAGGCAGTAATTTGAAGGCATCTGAAATGTCAGCTTTTGACAGGATTGAGCCGGGGCCTAACTGCAATATGATGGAGATGGCCTGGTCTATGGACAAATATCTCATGCTGACTTCTTCTTACGGAATGAGGGAATTGATGCTGGGAATGGAGGAACCATGCGGGGCAGACAGGTCGATAATCAATCTCTCTTTCTTGCTGAATTTACCGGTGACCACGCCTACAGGACTGACCCTCCACCGTTCGAAGGGTGAGGATGAAAAAGGGCCTATCAGGAAATCTTTAACTAACTCTGCTGTGATCAATTTATCAGAGACATTTGGGTTACGGTCAGTGGATCAGTTACTCTAAACAAATACAAATCTAGCTCTTCCCTTCGGTCAGGACGCACTGAGCAGATCACGTCTCTGTACAAACTGAAAGCAAGAACAAACTCTGGTATGGTGAGCTTGCGATTCAGCCTGTGGTCCCTGCCTCTTAGGACCACAGACACATCACCACAAGCGATAAGCAAGGATGCAAGATTAACATCCCTACCTTCCAGGATATCTTTCTTTAAATTGGCAGGAATGAAGTGCGCCGGGATGATATTGGGCACTGCTACTGTGACACCTGAGCCCCCTGCTGCAGATGTGGAAGGGATGGCTACGTCTGTAGTAAGCAGAGTATTAGCGGTACCGCGGGACTCAACCGCTTCCAGTCTGGTTTGGATATCCGAGACGGACAAAGTCAGCTTGTTCAGCATGACATGAATTTGTGCGAGGGAAGTCTGTACTGTGGTCATGGAGACCTCTTCTTGACGTTGAGGGCATGAGCTAGCGAGCTAGATAGTTCCGACTTTAACCTGGGGAGGGGCCAGCTGCGCAGAGATGGAATACTGCCCCCTTCTGACATCCTGGCGGCGTTCTTGTCGTCCGAAGCCTCCACTATGTCTGACGCGTGTGACATTTTCCTGCGGGTACAGTATGCTACAATGAATGCCGGTAAACAACCAGTCACCAGAACCGCGTGACAAACGACACTCGTGCAAGATGTGAGAAGGCCCGGAACCATGCAAACTGTGTTGGATATATACGAGGGATGAGTGACACGGTGAGCCTGTAAAGCAACCTGAAGCGAAAGCTGAAACCTGACTTACCCAGGGTGACGGTATGTCAGACGGTGATACGGAGCTAAGACTACCACCTGACAAGAACGTTAGGATAGAAATAGCAAGTAAAATCTGACGTCTACCGTACTGTACCCTGCTAGTCGTAGGAAGGAACGTAAATCACGAAGAACCACAACACGGATCCTGAAACAAAACGAGATGTGAGAACATAGCATACACGCTACGGCCAATGCGTGTTGGCACATGGATGAAAATAACGAGTAGACGAGTATGTGCGAAAATGCGTCATCATTGCCTTTTTTTATTTTATACATATATATTTATTTTTTTATACCCTTTTTTTATATATATATATACATATATATATATACTTTCTATTTTTTTATATATATATATATATATATATATATATATATTAGTATATATACATCTAAATACTTTTTTTTTTTTCTTTGCCATAACAATTACATGTAGTAACTGCAGTGGCCACTAGAGGAAGCAAACATGAGAACTGTGACTCCCCTCCTGGCCGCAGTACCTGACAGACCACTAGAGGGAGCAAACATGAGAACTGTGACTCCCCTCCTGCCGCCAATACCTGACAGACCACTAGAGGGCACCAGAGACACTGCAAGGAGCGTCTGTGGAAACCGAACAGCAGATCGGCGCGAGGCAGGGGTGAGTGAGTGCGGGAGCGGGCATGACTATGAAAAAACTTGTGCTGTGGTTGCAACCCTACCTCGCTAGCGGCACGGCGGCTCGTGCCATACATTAAGGATGTGAGATGCGGTGACCCCTGCTCCCTACGATTCATGCCGCGTGGGAGCAAAGCTGCCTGGCCGAACGCTCCGGTGCAATGTAGCTCCCCCTTACCTAGGGAGCCAGCACCGCCGGCCAGATTTTTGACATCGAAGCTGCGATACGAGGCAGCCACTTACCTGTTCTAGGCGCGAGTTTGTCGGCGTAGTTTGTGAGACACGAAATTTGCAGGCTAGACGAAAAAAGCTATAGCGCTCCCCCACACAGAACGAGGCCAGTGTTGAAACGATGTTCGTTGAGGGAGGGGGCATGCTGCCATGATATAGTCAGCAGTGCCCCTCCCACAAATACAGGCCAATGAATCAGCCTTAAAACATATATTTTTTTTGCCACTAATACACGCCTAAAAGGGCTGTTATTTTCTCACTTCACCACACAACGGCAAATACTTTTTTTTGTGCCACTAATACACGCAAAAAAGGGCTTTATAACATATAACTGCAATGCTGAATGGCAAATAGGCCCTTATTTTTTTCCACTTATACACACCACAAAAGGCTTTAGAACATATAGCTACACAGCTGAACGGCAAATAATATATATATTTTTGCCACTAATACACGTCAATAAAGGCTTTAGAACATATAACTGCACCGCTGAACGGCAAATAATATATATTTTCCACTAGTACATGCCAAAAAGGGCTTTAGTGGATAGGTTTAAAAAAAGTGAACCTTATAGAAAGCGGCGCTGCTGCAGAAGACAGGACTCAGGTAGATAAAATAAAGTGGGTCTTTATTTATATTGGTCTACGCGTTTCAGGGGCGGACTGCCCCCTTCATCAGGACAATATGTCAGTACATTGTGGGTGTGATCATTATGTCTTTTTATTCTGTTTGTTTGGGCGCGGTAGTTCTGGCCTCTGGGGGCGTGGGTAGGGGGTGGGGGGCGGAGACATGGATGCACGTGTTGTTATTGTTGATATGACGCCCACGAGAGGTCTGCTGGGTACCTGCTAAGATGATGTGTTGGAGGACCTTTCTGATGTCTTTCTTGTGGGTGCGGTCTTCGTGATGTAATTCGTGGGCGGAGTTAAGTACTTCCAGTAGTGACTCTTATGGTTCTTCTTGATGTTTTGCGGGCGGTGTATTTGCTTGTGCCGCACTGGTTCGGCCACTCAAGTATGTTCTTTTGCGGGCATGGCGTGTTTGATCTTGTTGGTATGCCGCCCACAGATGGTCTGCTGGGTGCAGACTTGATGTTGTGTTTGAGGACCTTGATGACGTCTCGCTTGTGGGTGCGGTCTTCGTGATGTAATTCAGGGGCGGAGCTATGCACTTCCACAATGAGTATTACGCTTCGGTTACGATGTGTTTTGGGAGGTGTGTATTGTTTATGTTGCGCTAGTTCGGCCACTACAGTGTGTTCTTGTGCAGGCACGGCCGTGTAAGCGCAGGGGTATAAAGGAATGCGATAGACTTTGATAAAAATTTATATATATCAATATATATGTAAAAAGTGCGGGGCATACACACTGCGGGGCATGTGAATGAATAAATATATGTATATATGTGTGTGTGTGTGTGTGTGAGGTCCACACGTACAGGTTCATATAAAATAACAATGAGAGTGGGCATTAAATAAGAATGGTTAAGAATGGAAAAAACAAAATAAAAATAATAATAATAGAAAATAAATAATAAATAAATAGTAAAAAATAATAATAATAATTAATAAATAAAAAATAATATAATAAATAATAATAGGAATAAGAGATAAATTTATATGTACACAATAGTAATAGTGAACAGCCATCTAACGGGGATATTTCGTTTGACAACTAAAAAAGTGGGAGTGGGAGGCAGGGGCTGTATCACCTCCTACGAGTCAGTGTATATAGGATGGTATATTTGTAGGATAATATATTTATTTATTTATTCATTTTTATAGCCACTGATAGGTCCACTCATAGGGGCCCTGCAACCAAGGGGGTGGGTCTAGACGGCTTATTTTTGGTGGTACAGAAGCACAAGTATTTGCAAACGAGAGAGAGGTTAGGGTTCACAAGAGAATTTTTTGGGGGGCTGGGAAGAACAAATTATAGTGGTAAGAATATATATATAGTAGCCGATATTATTGCGCACGTTTGTACCTGTACGCACACGAGTATATCAGCTATTATTGTGGGGTATGGGTGGGGTATTTCGTTTTACAGAATGGTTTCGCTGATCTCATTTAGTCCGAAGGGGGTTAGGGTATCCAGTTGGAATATCCAGAAAACCTCCCTTCTTTGTAGGTTATTGAACCTATTGTAGGGATTTTCAGGTATGTAGTCAATTGGTGTGATTTTTATTGCATGTTTATTTTTTTCTGTTGTGGTCATACAGTGTCTGGAGATGCTATGTTTTATATTCTGTTTCCGTATATTATATCTGTGTTGGTTGACTCTGCAATGTAGTGGCTGTGTGGTACGGCCCACATATTAGAGGCCACATTGGCATTCAATCAGATAAATGACATAGCTGCTCTGGCATGTCAGATGGTGTTTGATTTTGAAAGTGGCACCTTTTTTTGTGGATGAGAAGGTTGTGTTTCTATGTGTAATAATGTTGCAACAGAGGCATCGTCTTTTGCCACATTTATAACTGCCTATTTTATTCTGTATCGTGCCCTTTTTATCTCCCATGTCTTGTTTTGGTTTATTTGGGTCCACAGCGCTCTTGATTGTGGGGGCTCTTCTGTATGTGATAATTGGTTTATTGGGTAGGTATTTTTCGAGATAAGGATCTTGTTTAAGGATGTGCCAGTGTTTTGTTAGTATTGTGCGTATGGCATTGTTGGACGTATTGTATTGTGTGATGAGGTTAAGATGTCTTTCTATTTGGGTCCCTTCATTTTCTGTTTTTTTGCTGCTGGTCAGACATTTTTTTGGGTATTTTTGATGCTTCTTTTGTATGCATTTGTGATGAGTCTTTTTGGGTAACCTTTTTCTATAAAGCGTTTTTGTAAAATTTTTGCTTGTTTTTTGAAGTCTGAATCCTCTGTGCAGTCGCGTCTTACCCGTTTATATTGACTGTATGGCACGTTCTGTAGCCATTTTTTATGGTGGAAGCTTTTGTAGTGTATGTAGCTGTTTGTGTCAACTTGTTTGAAAAATGTTTTTGTTGTGAGGATGTTGTTTGTGATAGTGATAGAGATGTCTAGGAAATCTATGTGAGTTCTATTAAAAATTGGGGTGAGGGCAATCCCCCAGTCTGTTTTATTAAAAAAAAAAAAAAAAAATTCTCTTGTGAACCCTAACCTCTCTCTCGTTTGCAAATACTTGTGCTTCTGTACCACCAAAAATAAGCCGTCTAGACCCACCCCCTTGGTTGCAGGGCCCCTATGAGTGGACCTATCAGTGGCTATAAAAATGAATAAATAAATAAATATATTATCCTACAAATATACCATCCTATATACACTGACTCGTAGGAGGTGATACAGCCCCGGCCTCCCACTCCCACTTTTTTAGTTGTCAAACGAAATATCCCCGTTAGATGGCTGTTCACTATTACTATTGTGCACATATAAATTTATCTCTTATTCCTATTATTATTTATTATATTATTTTTTATTTATTAATTATTATTATTATTATTTTTTACTATTTATTTATTATTTATTATTTATTTTCTATTATTATTTTTATTTTTATTTTTATTTCG
Source organism: Bufo bufo (assembly GCF_905171765.1). NCBI lineage: Eukaryota > Metazoa > Chordata > Amphibia > Anura > Bufonidae > Bufo > Bufo bufo. The sequence continues at coordinate 307,786,292 of NC_053392.1, forward strand.
TTTTTTCCATTCTTAACCATTCTTATTTAATGCCCACTCTCATTTTTATTTTATATGAACCTGTACGTGTGGACCTCACACACACACACACACACACATATATACATATATTTATTCATTCACATGCCCCGCAGTGTGTATGCCCCGCACTTTTTACATATATATTGATATATATAAATTTTTATCAAAGTCTATCGCATTCCTTTATACCCCTGCGCTTACACGGCCGTGCCCGCACAAGAACACACTGTAGTGGCCGAACTAGCGCAACATAAACAATACACACCTCCCAAAACACATCGTAACCGAAGCGTAATACTCATTGCTGGAAGTGCATAGCTCCGCCCCTGAATTACATCACGAAGACCGCACCCACAAGCGAGACGTCATCAAGGTCCTCAAACACAACATCAAGTCTGCACCCAGCAGACCATCTGTGGGCGGCATACCAACAAGATCAAACACGCCATGCCCGCAAAAAAACATACTTGAGTGGCCGAACCAGTGCGGCACAAGCAAATACACCGCCCGCAAAACATCAAGAAGAACCATAAGAGTCACTACTGGAAGTACTTAACTCCGCCCACGAATTACATCACGAAGACCGCACCCACAAGAAAGACGTCAGAAAGGTCCTCCAACACATCATCTTAGCAGGTACCCAGCAGACCTCTTGTGGGCGTCATATCAACAATAACAACACGTGCATCCATGTCTCCGCCCCCCACCCCCTACCCACGCCCCCAGAGGCTGGAATTACCGCGCCCAAACAAACAGAATAAAAAGACATAATGATCACACCCACAATGTACTGACATATTGTCCTGATGAAGGGGGCAGTCCGCCCCTGAAACGCGTAGACCAATATAAATAAAGACCCACTTTATTTTATCTACCTGAGTCCTGTCTTCTGCAGCAGCGCCGCTTTCTATAAGGTTCACTTTTTTTAAACCTATCCACTATTCTCCATACCCCGGATATCGTGCTCCACGACAACGGGTAAGAACCTGGGCAGCAGCAGCAGTCATCCCCGCAAGCTGGACGGGCTTTTACCAGCACAAGCGATCCTAGGAGTTGTGACCTTTCACAACCCAATACGGTAAGCACAATCAGTGCATTGTTGTTTTTAATATTATTATACGGTTCTACACACGAGGCGCTGCCTCCTGTCTCTCCTTTTATTTTACAAAAAGGGCTTTAGAACATATAACTGCACCGCTGAACGGCAAATAATATATATATTTTTGCCACTAATACTGTACATGCCAAAAAGGGCCTTAGAACATATAACTGCACCGCTGAACGGCAAATAGGCCCTTATTTTTTTCCACTGATACACTCCACAAAAGGCTTTAGAATATTTACCTGCACCGCTGTACGGCAAATAATATATATTTTTTTGCCACTGATACACGCCAAAAAGGGCTTTAGAACATATAACTGCACCGCTGTATGGCAAATAATATATATTTTTTTGCCACTTATATACTCCACAAAAGGCTTTAGAATATATAACTGCACCGCTGAACGGCAAATATATAAATTTTTTGCCACTAATACACGCCAAAAAGGGCTTTAGAACACATAACTGCACCACTGAATGGCAAATATATATTATTTTGCAACTAATGCACTCCACAATGGGCTTTAGAACACATAACTGCACCGCTGAATGACAAATAGGCCCTTATTTTCTCCACTTATACACGCCACAAAAGGCTTTTGAACATATAACTGCACCGCTGAATGGCAAATAATAGATTTTTTTGCCTGAGGCTCAGTGACAATGTCATGCTGGATTATGGAAGTGCGTCCAGGGACGTCCGAGAACACATCCGTGTTCCAACTGATGAACTCCATGGCCTCCTGAGTCTGTTTAAAGGAGAGGCTGTCAGCAATTTTTACTTTGGAAGCCACCTCTCTTGCATCAGACAGAGGGGCCGGTACCTCTTCTCCTAGAAAACCCGGCCGCGGGCTGTCTTCTGTACAGGTTTCCCTATCTTTTCATGGTTTGAGTAAATTCACATGGTAAACCTGCTCCAGCTTTCGCCGCCCTAGCTGGTGTACCTTGTAATTTACATCTCCAATTTTCTCGAGTACCTCGTAGGACCCCTGCCAGATAGCTAGGAACTTACTTTCCACGGTCGGCACCAGAACCAAAACCTGATCTCCCGGGTTAAAGATCCGGACCCGAGTCTGCCGATTATAGACCTGACCCTGGGCTCGCTGAGCTGCCTCCATATGCTCCCTAACAAGAGGCAACACTGTCTCTATCCGATCCTGTATCTGGGTAATGTACTAAATGACATTTTTATGTGGAGTGGGTTGCTGCTCCCACGCCTCTTCGGCCACGATCGTGAGGGTGTCTCCCATATAGCAGTTCGAAGGGTGAGAACCCAATAGAGGCCTGGGGTACCTCTCACACTGCGAACATGAGATAGGGCAGAAGGAGGTCCCAGTCCTTCCCATCTTTAGACACTACCTTTTTCAACATATTTGTTTGGTTAAACCGTTCTACCAGACTGTCCATTTTCAGATGGTAAACGGACGTCCATTGTTTTTTTATGTGCAACAACTTACAGAGTTCCCTCATCACCTTGGACATAAAAGAGGTCCCTTGGTCGGTCAGAACCTCTTTAGGTAGTCCCATTCGGGGAAAAATCTCTATTAACTCCTTAGCTATGAGTTTGGCCGAGGTATGTCGCAGTGGCACCGCCTCCGGGTACCGTGTGGAGTAGTCTAGAATGATTAAGATGTGTTGATGCCCTCTGGCATACTTCGGTACTGGGCCTATGAGGTCCATAGCTATTCGGTCAAACGGTACCTCGATAATTGGGAGAGGTACTAGGGATCTACGGAAATGTGGCTGGGGGCTAGTTATCTGGCAGGTCGGGCAAGACTTGCAAGACTTACAAAACTCTTCCACTTCTTTGAATATGCTGGGTCAGTAAAACCACTGTTGAACACGATCATGAGTTTTCTGCAGCCCCAGGTGACCCTCGAGAACGTGTTGGTGGGCTAGATCTAACACAATCTAGTGATAAGCCTTGGGGGCCACCAACTATTTAATATGATCACCCCATAGTTGGTTTACTCGTTACAACATACAGTGGGGGAAATAATTATTTGACCCCTCACTGATTTTGTAAGTTTGTCCAATGACAAAGAAATGAAAAGTCTCAGAACAGTATCATTTCAATGGTAGGTTTATTGTAACAGTGGCAGATAGCACATCAAAAGGAAAATCGAAAAAATAACTTTAAATAAAAGATAGCAACTGATTTGCATTTCATTGAGTGAAATAAGTATTTGAACCCCTACCAACCATTAAGAGTTCTGGCTCCCACAGAGTGGTTAGACACTTCTACTCAATTAGTTACCCTCATTAAGGACACCTGTCTTAACTAGTCACCTGTATAAAAGACACCTGTCCACAGAATCAATCAATCAAGCAGACTCCAAACTCTCCAACATGGGAAAGACCAAAGAGCTGTCCAAGGATGTCAGAGACAAAATTGTAGACCTGCACAAGGCTGGAATGGGCTACAAAGCCATTAGCAAGAAGCTGGGAGAGAAGGTGACAACTGTTGGTGCGATTGTTCGAAAATGGAAGGAGCACAAAATGACCATCAATCGACCTCGCTCTGGGGCTCCACGCAAGATCTCACCTCGTGGGGTGTCAATGGTTCTGAGAAAGGTGAAAAAGCATCCTAGAACTACACGGGAGGAGTTAGTTAATGACCTCAAATTAGCAGGGACCACAGTCACCAAGAAAACCATTGGAAACACATTACACCGCAATGGATTAAAATCCTGCAGGGCTCGCAAGGTCCCCCTGCTCAGGAAGGCACATGTGCAGGCCCGTCTGAAGTTTGCCAATGAACACCTGAATGATTCAGAGAGTGACTGGGAGAAGGTGCTGTGGTCTGATGAGACCAAAATAGAGCTCTTTGGCATTAACTCAACTCGCTGTGTTTGGAGGAAGAAAAATGCTGCCTATGACCCCCAAAACACCGTCCCCACCGTCAAGCATGGGGGTGGAAACATTTTGCTTTGGGGGTGTTTTTCTGCTAAGGGCACAGGACAACTTATTCGCATAAACGGGAAAATGGACGGAGCCATGTATCGTGAAATCCTGAGCGACAACCTCCTTCCCTCTGCCAGGAAACTGAAAATGGGTCGTGGATGGGTGTTCCAGCACGACAATGACCCAAAACATACAGCAAAGGCAACAAAGGAGTGGCTCAAGAAGAAGCACATTAAGGTCATGGAGTGGCCTAGTCAGTCTCCGGACCTTAATCCAATCGAAAACCTATGGAGGGAGCTCAAGCTCAGAGTTGCACAGAGACAGCCTCGAAACCTTAGGGATTTAGAGATGATCTGCAAAGAGGAGTGAACCAACATTCCTCCTAAAATGTGCGCAAACTTGGTCATCAATTACAAGAAACGTTTGACCTCTGTGCTTGCAAACAAGGGTTTTTCCACCAAGTATTAAGTCTTTTTTTGTTAGAGGGTTCAAATACTTATTTCACTCAATGAAATGCAAATCAGTTGCTATCTTTTATTTAAAGTTATTTTTTCGATTTTCCTTTTGATGTGCTATCTGCCACTGTTACAATAAACCTACCATTGAAATGATACTGTTCTGAGACTTTTCATTTCTTTGTCATTGGACAAACTTACAAAATCAGTGAGGGGTCAAATAATTATTTCCCCCACTGTATCCTGATAAACCACAAAACGGGGAAACACTGACTCTGCCCCAGGTTTTTGTGGTTCACCATCTACTAATAACACATTTTCCCAGGCGCGGGATAGGGTTGGGTCCTGACGTTGGGCGGTACCAAAATTATCCCCAGAGACATTGAGGTTTGCCAATTCAGGACCCGGAGGCAAGTCCTCCATGTCTCCCACTATCACACTACGCAGGGTTGTCTCACTCTCTTCCACCGAAGTGGAGGTCACCCCTACCGCTGGCCCTTCGGTCTCAGGTTCCCAGGGTTCTGGTCTCCCCCCTGAGCCGAGCCACTCTGCTAGATTTACCCCTGTCTCATGGGTATCAGTCACTCTCGTAGCAGGCCACATGAAGCCCGGGAAGTTTCTCCCTATTATAAGTTTGTAGTGTAAATTTGGGGCAACTGCCACTTCGTGAGTCCATCTAACAGCCTCTGTGGTTAGAGACACCAGGGCGGTGGGATAGTCTTTTAAGTCTCCATGGATGCACATGTCCCCGACTTTCCAGCCAATATACTCCGCTGACCGTACTAGGGGAGCCCTTACTAGGGACACCAGACTCCCTGAGTCCAGCAGAGCCTCCGCTGGAGTGTCTCCTACCTCCACCTGGCACAGGTGGTTTAGAGTTTTTGGGGTACCTGCTGCACAGAGCTTCCTGGCATATAGCAACTGACGGTAGCCATAGTTAGTATCCATGGGTTCCACCTGATGGGGACAGTTAGCACTTACATGGCCCGGCTGCTGACACCGCCAGCAGACCATCGGAGCCACGTCCGTATAGGGTACACCCCGGGTGGGTTTGGTTGGTACAAGTCGCCGGGTCTGGGATGGAGATTTACGGGGTTTGATTGCCCCTCTCCCAAAAGAACCCCCTGTAACAGTCTTAGTAGCCTCGTAGCACTTCACCAGGTCCACCATTTCTAGGGCGTTGCTAGGAGACACCTGGCCGATCCAATGCTGGAGAGGGGATGGCAGAGCCCTCCAGAACATATCAGCCAATAGTCTATCCAGCATAGCTGTGGGACTCAGCACATCAGGCTGTAGCCACTTTTGCAAGAGGTGGAGTAAGTCATAATACTGGGTCCTTGCAGGCTAAGCCGGCTTAAACCCCCACTGATGTACCCGCTGGGCCCGGACCAACACATTCACCCCCAGTCTTGCCAAAATCTCACCCTTTACTTTTTGGTAGCCAGCCGCTTGATCGTGGGGAAAGTCGAAATACACCCGCTGGGAATCGGATGCCAGGAATGGAGCGATGATCTCAGCCCACTGGTCACAGGGTAGCTTTTCCCTGATGGCCACTTTCTCGCACATCGCCAGGTAGGTTTTGATGTCGTCGGAGTGGGTCATCTTAGGAATCGCGGCAAGGACTGCTTTCTGGGCATCTACCAATTGTGGGGTTTCGCTCTGGTAGATAGAGTAAGAGGGCACAGTACAGAGGCAAAATACAAGTTCGTCAGTGTTTATTCACACTTGAGGCAATTGCACAAAACAGCTCGTAACGTTGCAGTCTTGGCGTTAATTCACATACAATGGAAATTTCATATAACACAAGTCACCTTGCTGGCAGTTCTGCCTCCAGTAGTCCACAGCAGGCTTTAGGGGGCCTGTTTCCCCAGCATGCGTCTCTCATCCCTCCAGCACGGCACAAAGCCTCAGATCCCAAAAACAGAGACATCTCTGCTGAGTCCAGCTGCCTATTTAAGGACCTCACCTGGCTGGAAACCAGCCCAGCCGCACATGCTGGGAGGAAAATACCTGCCTAGCACCACTGAACGGCAAATAGGCCCTTATTTTTTTTCACTTATACACACCACAAAAAAGCTTTAGAACATTTAACTGCACCTCTGAACGGCAAATAATATATTTTTTTTACACTAATACACGCCAAAAAGGGCTTTAGAACATATAACTGCACCGCTGAACGACAATTAGGCCCCTACTTTTTTCCACTTATACACTCCACAAAAGGCTTTAGAACATATAACTGCACCGCTGAATGGCAAATAGGACCTTATTTTCTTTCACTTATACACGCCACAAAAGGCTTTAGAGCATATAACTGCACCGCTGAAGGCAAATAATATATATTTTTTGCCACTAATACACGCCAAAAAGGGCTCTAATTATCTCACTTCACCACACAAAGGCAAATACTTTTTTTGTGCCACTAATACACGCAAAAAAGGGCTTCAGAACATATACCTGCACCGCTGAACGGCAAATATATAATTTTTTTGCCACTAATACACACAAATAAGGGCTTTAGAACATATAACTGCACTGCTGAAAGGCAAATAGGCCCTTATTTTTTTCCACTTATACACGCCACAAAAGGCTTTAGATCATATAACTGCACCGCTGAATGGAAAATAATATGTATTTTTTTTGCCACTAATACATGCCAAAAAGGGCTTTAGAACATATAACTGCACCTCTGAACTGCAAATTTACCGTTACTTTTTTCGCCTAATACACACCAAAAAGGACTTTAGAACATATAACTGTACCGCTAAACTGCAAAGATATTTTTTTTAAACTAATACACGGCAAAAAGGGCTGTGATTTTCTCATTTCACCAAACAATGGCAATTACTTTTTTTTGTGCCACTAATACACGCCAAAAAGGGCTTTAGAATATATAACTGCACTGCTGAACGGAAAATAATATATATTTTTTTGCCACTAATACACGCCACAAAAGGCTTTAGAACAAATAACTGCACCGCTGAACGGCAAATAATATATACGCTGCTCAAAAAAATAAAGGGAACACAAAAATAACACATCCTAGATCTGAATTAATTAAATATTCTTCTGAAATACTTTGTTCTTTACATAGTAAATGTGCTGACAACAAAATCACACAAAAAAAAAATGGAAATCAAATTTTTTAACCCATGGAGGTCTGGATTTGGAGTCACCCTCAAAATTAAAGTGGAAAAACACACTACAGGCTGATCCAACTTTGATGTAATGTCCTTAAAACAAGTCAAAATGAGGCTCAGTAGTGTGTGTGGCCTCCACGTGCCTGTATGACCTCCCTACAACGCCTGTGCATGCTCCTGATGAGGTGGCGGACGGTCTCCTGAGGGATCTCCTCCCAGACCTGGACTAAAGCATCTGCCAACTCCTGGACAGTCTGTGGTGCAACGTGACGTTGGTGGATAGAGCGAGACGTGATGTTCCAGATGTGCTCAATTGGATTCAGGCCTGGGGAACGGGCGGGCCAGTCCATAGCATCAATGCCTTCGTCTTGCAGGAACTGCTGACACACTCCAGCCACATGAGGTCTAGCATTGTCTTGCATTAGGAGGAACCCAGGGCCAACCGCACCAGCATATGGTCTCACAAGGGGTCTGAGGATCTCATCTCGGTACCTAATGGCAGTCAGGCTACCTCTGGCGAGCACATGGAGGGCTGTGCGGCCCTCCAAAGAAATGCCACCCCACACCATTACTGACCTAATGCCAAACCGGTCATGCTGGAGGATGTTGCAGGCAGCAGAACGTTCTCCACGGCGTCTCCAGACTCTGTCACGTCTGTCACATGTGCTCAGTGTGAACCTGCTTTCATCTGTGAAGAGCACAGGGCGCCAGTGGCAAATTTGCCAATCTTGGTGTTTTCTGGCAAATGCCAAACGTCCTCCACGGTGTTGGGCTGTAAGCACAACCCCCACCTGTGGACGTCGGGCCCTCATATCACCCTCATGGAGTCTGTTTCTGACCGTTTGAGCAGACACATGCACATTTGTGGCCTGCTGGAGGTCATTTTGCAGGGCTCTGGCAGTGCTCCTCCTGTTCCTCCTTGCACAAAGGCGGAGGTAGAGGTCCTGCTGCTGGGTTGTTGCCCTCCTACGGCCTCCTCCACATCTCCTGATGTACTGGCCTGTCTCCTGGTAGCGCCTCCATGCTCTGGACACTACGCTGACAGACACAGCAAACCTTCCTGCCACAGCTCGCATTGATGTGCCATCCTGGATAAGCTGCACTACCTGAGCCACTTGTGTGGGTTGTAGACTCCGTCTCATGCTACCACTAGAGTGAAAGCACCGGCAGCATTCAAAAGTGACCAAAACATCAGCCAGGAAGCATAGGAACTGAGAAGTGGTCAGGTCACCACCTGCAGAACCACTCCTTTATTGGGGGTGTCTTGCTAATTGCCTATAATTTCCACCTGTTGTCTATCCCATTTGCACAACAGCATGTGAAATTGATTGTCACTCAGTGTTGCTTCCTAAGTGGACAATTTGATTTCACAGAAGTGTGATTGACTTGGAGTTACATTGTGTTGTTTAAGTGTTCCCTTTATTTTTTTGAGCAGTGTATTTTTTTGCCACTACAACACACCAAAAATGGCTTTAGAACATATAACTGCACCACTGAACGGCAAATAATATATTTTTTTTTCCGCTAGTACACGTCAAATAGGGCTTTAGAGCATATAACTGCACCGCTGAACGGCAAATAATATATATATTTTTTTGCCATGTTTTAGAACATATAACTGCACAGCACAGGGGCAAATAAGAAGATAAATATTCCTTGTAATAAACCATGTTAATGACTGTATCAAACAGCACTTGCACCCCAATAACAAGAATGGTTTGCTGGAATTACAGAGCTGTATAATGGCAATTTGGATCCGCAGTCAGTGCAGCAAGGTGTAATAGGATTGTTCCTATTACCTAGACTGTAAACTCCCCTACTGAACCCTGTTCTGCTTCAATACTGTGGAATGATTCCTCCCTATTCTTTCCCTGAACTTCTATACAGCACAATAAAAGTTTTAAAGTCTTTATACCACTGTCCCTACCGCCTGCTGATGTCTCTTCCTGCACTGGAAAATGGCTGAATCCAAGATGGCTGAGGCTATTTATAGGGCTGTGACATCACAGGGCTGGCTAGCTGTTGATTGGCTGCATGCTTGGCATTGTGGGTGATCCCTCATGCTCCATGTCCTAACACGTGCGATTCGTTACCACGAAGCGTGAGGAAATTCGGATTTGGTGCAAATCTAATTTTTCCTGAAATTTGGATCGAATTCCACTTTGTCAACATCGATTCGCTCATCTCTAGTTGTAATAGTGACCCACTACCATATTAGAGGGAACCTGCCACCATGAAAATGCTATGTAAACTACAGGCAGTGTGTTATAGAGCAGGATTTGTGGAACACATTGATGTGTAGTTTTATGGGCAAAATTCTGTATAACTTGTAATTCATTAATTTTAATTCCTGCTCATTCAAAATGGCTAGAGAAGTGAAAAGAAATTTGCAAATTGTGGTACAAATATGGTGTGCACGATAATAAACAACTTTTTTACTCCACAGTAAATGTGTAAAACATTTCATAAATGTCCCTCATAGTGGATACTTTTGTCATTTGTTACTTGACTCTCAGGTGGTACATTTTAATTTACATAGTAAAGATTATATTTTATATGTTTCCATCTACTACCCCTCTGTATACCACATGTGAGTTGAATGTAAACAAACAATATAGATATATATTCACACACATTTATTTTATCAATCTTTCTTGCTGGTATACATATTCTCTGACAAATAGATAAGAAGACTTTATGAAATGGTTTATTGGAAAGTTGAAATATGATTTGATCATAAATTGGCTTAGAAAATTGTTCAGTAGAGGAGAGAAACGGGCCGGAGACCAAGCTGTCAGATAGCCACTCTGACTTATTTGTGACACTCTGACTGATTTATCACAGAACAGCATTCTTAGGCTTCTACAGGTGAAACTCGAAAAATTAGAATATCGTGCAAAGTTCATTTATTTCAGTAATGCAACTTAAAAGGTGAGACTAATATATGAGATAGACTCATTACATGCAAAGCGAGATATTTCAAGCCTTTATTTGTTATAATTTGGATGATTTTGGCTAACAGCTTATGAAAAACCCAAAGTTACAATCTCAGGTACCCTTTGCTCAGGGGGTAAATTAATTAGCTGACTAGAGTGTGACACTTTGAGCCTAGAATATTGAAACATTTCACAATATTCTAATTTTAAGTTGCATTAATGCAACTCCTTTTAAGTTGCATTACTGAAATAAATGGCTTTTTTTTCAAGTTTCACCTGTATGTAGTATAAAACAGAGGATGCACAAGCCAAATCAAGCAAAATTTTTTGTAACCTATTTTTTTTTAAGCCTCAAATATATCTACTTTTTTCCCCTCCCAGCTGTGAGCTCTTTCACACATGCACTATTGCTTTCCCCTGTTACATTGTTGTTCCATTGTTGAACATTATTTCGCCAAATCAAAACAGATCCCATTTATGATAATAGGGTCTGTTCAGTTTCTGTTTAGGACTCTGCTTATTTAGGGAGATGATTTTTCTCTACTGTGTTTTTGATGGAACCTGAGACAAAGAACCCAAAGAGAGCCTCTGATGCAGATTCCATACTGTTATTTATATATATTTCTATATTTCATGATAGATAGATAGATAGATTCAAGTATCTCACAAAAGTGAGTACACCCCCCACATTTTTGTAAATATTTAATCTTTTCATGGGACAACACTGAAGATATGAGAATTTGATACAATGTAAAGTAGTCAGGGGACAGTTTGAATAAAAGTGTAAATTTGGTGCCCTCAAAGTACACACAGCCATTAAGGTCTAAACTGCTGGCAACAAACGTGATTACACCCCTAAGTGAAAATGGCCGAATTCTGCCCAAAGTGTCAAAATTTTGTATGGCCACCAATATTTTCCAGCACTGGCTTAACTCTCTTGGGCATGGAGTTCACTAGAGCTTCACAGGTTGCCACTGGAATCCTTTTCCACTCTTCCATGACGACATCATGGACCTGGTGGATGTTAAAGACCTTGCGCTCCTCCACCTTCCGTTTGAGGGGTGCCCCACAGAGGCCCAATAAGGTTTAGGTATGGAGGCATGCTTGGCCAGTCCAGCACCTTTACCCTCAGGTTCTTTACCAAGGCAGTGGTCTTCTTGTAGGTGTGTTTGGGGTCATTATCATGTTGGAATACTGCCCTGCGGCCTAGTTTCCGAAGGGAGGGGATCATGCTCTGCTTCAGTATGTCATAGTACATGTTGGCATTCACGGTTCCCTCAATGACCTGTAGCTTCCCACAGCCGGCAGCACTCATGCAGCCCCAAACCATGGCACTCCCACCCCCATGCTTGACTGTAGGCAAGACATACTTGTCTTTGTACTCATCACCCGGTTGCCGCCACACACGCTTGACACCATCTGAACTAAATACGTTTATCTTGGTCTCATCAGAACACAGGACATGGTTACAGTAATCCAAGTCTGCTTGTCGTTAGCAAACTGTTTGCAGGCTTTCTTGTGCATCATCTTTAAAAAAGGCTTCCTTCTGGGATGACAGCCATGCAGACCAATTTGATGCAGTGTGTGGCGTATGGTCGGAGCACTGACAGGCTGACCCTCCACCCCTTTAACCTCTGCAGCAATGCTGGCAGTACTAATATGTCTACTTTGAAATGACATTCTCTGGATATGATGCTGAGCATGTGCACTCAACGTCTTTAGCGTGTTGGCAATGTTCTTATAGACTAGTCCATCTTTATGTAGAGAAACTATTCTTTTATTTCAGATCCTCAGAGAGTTCTTTGCCATGAGGTGCCATGTTGAACTTTCAGTGACCAGTATAAGAGAATGCGAGAGCGATAACACCAAATTTAATACCCCTACTCCTCATTCACACCTTGTAACACTAATGAGTCACATGATACTGGGAGAGGGAAAATGTATAATTTGGCACAGTTTGGCCATTTTCACTTAGGGGTGTACTAACTTTTGTTGCCAGTGGTTTAGACATTAATGGCTGTGTGTTGAGTTGTGTGGCACACCAAATTTACAATGTTATACAAGCTGTACACTGACTACTTTACATTGTATCAAGGAGTCATATCTTCTGTGTTGTCCCACGGAAAGATATAATAAAATATTTACAAAAATGTGAGGGGTGTACTCACTTTTATCAGATACTGTAGATAGATAGATAGATAGATGTCACCAATATAGCCTTCACAGCTGCTTTGCAGTCTGATTCCGGTTATCATTTTACCTTTTCTCTCAGCTTCCTGTCCTTCCGCTCTTGCACTGTGGTCAAGTAATTTACAGCTGCATATTCCAGCACCGATAGAAATACAAACACAAAACTGACCCACAAGTAAATGTCCACGGCTTTGATGTATGACACCCTAGGCATAGAAGCGTTTAATCCAGTAATGATGGTGGACATGGTCAGCACTGTGGTTATACCTATAGAAAGTAAAACAAATTATTGGACATTTGTCAGGCTATCAATGTACTGTCTATGGTGTGGTATAACCTATAACTTATAGAAAAAATATTTATTGTTACCTAGGGGAACTCTAGCAGGGACTGCTCTGCGATCTATCCAGAAAGACACCCAGGAAAGCATAACCATAAGAGTCGCAGGAAAATAAGTTTGCAGGAGAAAGAAAAAGATGTGACGTCTCAGTGTGAAGTTAATGTACAGACGATTGTACCAACCTGTTAAACATAGACAGCTTCATTACTTTGTTGCAGTTGATCATCATGTACAATATTTCTGATTGATACAATACTTACTTAAACCATATATCCTAACTGGTATGGAGTGACTTCAACCACATCTGCTACAATATGCTACAACGTTCAGCATCATTTTGGGTTTGGTTTAAGTTAAGAGAGGGTTACACAGTGGCATTTGTTTTCACTCACTTTTTTCTTTTACAAAACAGATAAAAGAGGAAACTGTGGGAGTTTAATTTCTAGAGGTAGCTTTTTTGGCCCAAAAAAGTAGGCACCAAGAAGCCCTAGGCTATGACTGTAGCTTCGCAGTTACTTTATTAATAGCACATTTAATATTCCATATTTTTCAAGTTAATTTATTTTGAGTAAACAATATATTAAAAGGGATAATATTGTGCCATGTTTTGTAAATTTACTGTCCACAGTAATCCATACTGCTCTTAATATATCCAATATTCTCTGCCAAACACGAGTCAGACAGATATTTGAACCATGTAGAGGGAAATAAATGAGGGTCATTTACCAAAGCTTTATGCCAGGCTTTTGGTGTAAAAAAAGTAGCAAAATTTGGTGCAAAGGGCATTTTGAGCAATGACATTGTTGCATTTTGTATTTTCTGCTGCTCCTGACACTTTTTAAAAAAGCGAGAGGGGCTTCAGGGAAGGGGGTGGGACTAAAGTGGCCCAACACATTTATTATAATTTATGCCATAAACTAGCATAAATTATAGCTGAAATTGACTCTAGCTGGATAGATTTCAGGTTTCTGGTACATCAACTTGACAGGTGCATATCTTGATAAATTGTTCGGATCTTCCTCCAGTGTATTTTTTTTTTTTTTATAAGACTGGTGTGAAACACTTACCTTTAGTAAATGAGTTCTTGAAATAATCAAACCACATATGATGCTATGAACAGCAAGACCAAACTCTGCAAGCTGAGAGCATGCTTAATACAGAGCTAACATTAGGGAGTCCTCATATTCACGAGCTACCGTCTCTCCCCACCCCTGCTACTGATAGACAAGCACGACCAAAAGCTCAAATTGGCAGCATAAAATTAGGGAAGATTCGATTTAACCTTCTGACAGTCACATTGAAATTGGAAAAACCCTCCTAAAAATGTATTTTTTATTACAGATTTTTAATATATATCTGAAGTAAATATTGTTGGTACAGAACTCGGGGATGCAATTGCATTTTAACCCCTTATTGATATAAATAATTTTAGAGTTAAGGATCAGTAACATTTTCCCAATCTGTGTTCTAGTAGTCATAACTTTTAAATTTTTTTCTATATATTTTTCTCGATTTTGCAGGATGAGTTGTAGTTTTGTTAGGAACCATTTTCGGATACATATACAGTAGTGTAGTAAACAACTTTCATTATTTTTAGGGGAAAAGAATGAAAATAACAGCAAATTTCACATTATTTTATTTCACTGAGTGGTATAAATAACTTTTTTCTGTGGGTCATACTCAGTACAAATAGATTATGCCAAATTTAGCTCCCCGACTCCCCCTCCATCTCCAGACAGAAGTGGGGCGGGCTGTTAACCCTTCGTAACTTGAAATTATTAGCAGCTAGAGATATGGGCCTTGGGATTCCAAGCTTTAAAACAAGACTCACAGCAGTATCTCCGCTGCATCGGAAGATATAGCTGTTACAAATCGAGTTGGTAGTGAAAGCAGCTAAAAGTGAAAGTAAAAGCAGATTTCAATGCTTTCGCTCCCGACCTGCTTTCAAACAGTTATATCTCTTAATCTAGTGGAGAGATTATTTAACTGATCGCCTATCCTCTGGATAGGTTATCAGTATCTGATTGTCATGCCCTGCTCAGGCTATGTGCGGAGGTCTGCCGGGTTAGCAGCACGTGTGTAGCCTTTAGTTGAGCTATATCCGCCTCCCTTCAGGTGCACTGGGTGGGGTCGTTGGTTTGAGTTTAAATTATGCCCACTCCCAGTGTCCTGTGCGGGTTATAGCTTCTGTCTGGCTCAGAGGAAGGAAGGAAGGATTTGCTGTTCCTGCTCAGTAAAGATAAGTTGGTTTTGTTTATCTTGTGGTTGTCTGTCTAGGCTGTTAGAGAGACGCCTGCACCCTCCAGGTCTTAAGGAGCAGGCTGCCTCTTTCCCCCTTTCACCATCTTAGGGATTTGTCAGGAGGTGACCTTTATACCCAGCTTCTTGCCTAGACACTTGTTTGTTGATATTCGGTGTATCTTGTATCCTGTCCGCCGTGACACTGATACGTGGGGGTCAGACACTCTGCCAATCAGCTGATTGAGAATTACTCACAGTAGCGCAGCGGCCTTTGTATAGCAGCTGTGCTTGGTATTGCAGCTCAGATCTGTTTACTTCCATGGGTATCAGATCTGTTTACTTCTAGGCCATGTGACAGATAAATGTGATGCCAAACAGCATAGGCAAATCTGCTAAATGGCAGCAACGCTGTGAGCGCCAATGCCTTTTCAAACAGCTGATTGGCCGGCGTCTTGGGTGTTCGACTCCGACTGATCAGATATTGATGACCTAACCAGATGATAGTTCATCAATTAACAAATCTCGGAAAACCCCATTAAGTCCTTTTCTCAAAGTCTGAGCATAGCTCCGGCAAAACTGTTAGGTGGTTAAGTGAAAAAATTTGCAAATATTGGAGGCACAAGGCTGCTCATTTTGAAGAGCATATCAAGGGATACAACAGGGCATTTTGAAGAGCATATCAAGGGATACAAGCTTTTCTCTCTTTTTTATTAGTAAGCTTAGCATGCATTTCTTGAAGATATACCCATAACTACATCAGGAGAACATTGGGGCACGCAGGAGTGGACTGGGAACTTAAAGTGGCCCTGGAAAAAAAATAAAAAATAAAATTGGTCCCATGTTATGGGCGGGTCCAAATTGACAGAAGACAGAGCCAACTTTTTTTTTTTACAAATTTGTACCAATGTGCTTGAGCTGCATAGTACTGCAAATCATAAACTATGCTTATCTCTTTGTAGGCTGGATGTGTGATATCATCATTAAAAATTATATAAAGAATAAGAGTCCATTCACACGTCCGTAATTTGGGTCCGCATTCGTTCCGCAATTTGCGAACCCATTCATTTTCAATGGAGCTGGAACGGATGCGAATCCGCATTTCCGGGATCCGCATCCGCATTTTCGGGATCCGCATCCGTTTTTTCGGGATCCGCAATTCCGTTCCTGAAAAAAATAGAACATGTACTATTCTTGTCCGCAATTGCGGACCAGAAAAGGAATTTTCTATTATAGTGTCTGTGATGTGTGGTCCGCAAATTGCGGCTCGCACATTGCAGGTGTCCGTGTTTTGCGGATCCGCAAAACACTTACGGACGTGTGAATGGACCCTAAGTATGTATTTAAAGAACTAAGTTATTTAGATCTACTAAACAAATTACCTGTACTACTATAAAAGGCAAGTCTCGTGGTGGTGTGAAACTCCTGGATAAGGAATTGTGATAGAGAAATCCTTTCATCTGTTTTTAAGGATTCATTACCATTCTTCCAGTAAAGCATAAGGTCATCTTCAGTGTAGGCATCTAAAAGCACAAGAGGTCAGTTAACCTTTCACAGTTCAGTATGTTGTCTGTATAGAAACTACTCAAGACATTTTAATTAGATATAAGTGAACTTCTTGAAATTTGTTTTGTGTCTAATTTGTAAAATTTTTGAAAAACAATATTTGTACTCAAATCAATCTACACGAATCAAAGTTGTTCCAATTTCCTTGAATATTCGTGTATAACACCCTCTAGTGTCCTGGGACTTAGATTTTTTTAGGAAAAGATATTATCTAGTTTTCAAATTTTTTTAAATGAATTTTTGCTCTTTCTCTCCCTCCTCCCTCATTGCAATAGTGAATAATGTCAGAGAGACACTGACATATATAGCTAAGGGTAAACACATGTTTGACGGGTGTTTAAAAACACCCTGGCCATCACATGTGTTATGCTTCTTAATACGGTATTACAAAGCTTCAGAAATTGTCTCTTATTGATCATAGATGTGTTTAAACACACACAGTGTTATGGCAAAAAGACAGTGGCATATAGGCCTCAATCTATGCAGATCCCTTCCCCTGTTTAAACACTCACATATATAAATGTTAGAATAAAAAGTGGCTCATTCTGCAGAAGCATCCAAAAATTATGCTCTATCAGGTGTGGGGATTCGCTCTGGTAGTTAGGACTAGCGGATGCAGTTTAGAGGCAAAGTACACAGTTCTTGAATCAAACAGCTGTGTTTATTCACACATTAGTTTATAACAAAATGCAGATAAGGTGTATCACAAAACACAGGTGGCTTTAATGTTTGTTCACACACAAGAAAAGTCCATAAACAATAAAAGTCACCTTTTCTCCTGGGTGTTAATTCACACCCTGTTAGCAGTTCAACCTCATCAGGTCCATAGGCGGCCTGTTCATCTTTAGAGGGGCCTGAGTCCTCCAGCCCGGCTCAAACCTCAAATCCCAGCACAGCCCTCAGTTCACAGCACACAGACTCCTGCGCTCCACTGTCAGAGGGAGGTAAATCCACCCACCTGGCAGTGCTGGCTGGGTTTTATGCCTGGCAAAACCCGGCCTGGAACATGGGGAGTAGTCACCCACCCAGCACTTTGACTACTCCCAGTAAGAGCCGTCCCGGATCAGCTATGACATCCATGCTAAATCTCAAGGTGTCAATTAGCAATAGCTGCTGCTGACACATAAAATACTGGCTCTTACTTCACCGAGGACAGGAACCTCGGTGACACATACCTTCCTTCCACGATGATTCCAGGTACCTTCTTACACAGGGCAGAATGCCCACTTGCATTTATACACACACAAGTATTAATTGTCAGAAATAAAAGTGGCTTATTCTGCATAAGCATCTAAAAATTATGTATTAAAGGGCAATAGTAGCAGGAGCAGTAGCAGCACAGCGTGGAACAAACAAGGTAGTAGATGTGTGTAGTAAAAGATGTGTGTAGTAGTAGTACCGATGACTGTGTAACAATAATGGTAGTGGCAGTAGGGGTAATGGAAGTGACAGTAGGGAATTAACATCAGGGAACAGCTATGCAGTATGAAACATGATGGTAGTCAGGCAGACAGCACAGCAGCATGATGGAGGTAGCAGCAGCCATGTGGTACAAAACATGATGGTGGGCAGGAAAACAGCAGCAGTGGCAAAATGGGGCAGCATCACCAAGGGCAGATATATTCATTGGCTTTAGCTGAAGGAGTGCTTAAATCCTCATGGATCCACGCCTCATTTGTTTTGTAAAAAGTGATGTTTAGACAACTTTGTCCATTTGGGCATCATAACACCCCCTGCCATGCTGAAAACCCTCTCCAAGGTAATACTGGGGGCTGGGCAAGATAGAATAAAGAGAGCATATTAGGCCAGTTCGGACTACAGCTTCAGTCTGCATACCCAAAAGCCCATGGGTTTCGAGAAAGCCCAGAGTTCAGGTAGGAATAAACCTGGGCATCATGTTAATGATGCTGAACTGGCTGCTGCTTATTCAGTTGAGCCTTTTGCTGGTTGTGGTAGCAAGGGAAGAGGAAGGTCAGTGACTCTGTGGGTGGCAGGTGTCTGCTTGCCGAAAGTGCAAAGGTCTAAAAGCATGGCAATCCAGTAATCATCAGACTGCTTCATGTAAATAATATGACTGTCAGTACATAAGAAAGCAAGAGTACAGCTTGCAATTCTGTCCAGGATGCCTGAGGAGCCAGTTCTTTCTGGCTCTGCCCCCCACTGAGATGATTGGGTCTTGTGGCAGGTGTCATCATCCTTCCTTCTCCTTCACCACCGACCCCTACTCCACTGGCAGCTTCTCATCCTCCTCCTCCATGGAACTTTCTCTGTGTGAGTCCCAAACAGATTCAGGTTAGACAGCAAGATGTGTAAGCATTTTTTTTTTTTTCCACCATCATCTCTTGTTGCATCAGCTTGAATGTCTGTTGTGATATAAATGAGAGGGATGACATAATGTATGCTGCAGTCTGCAATCCCTACTGACAAACGACAGATTGTTCTGTTGCTGCAAGTCGAGGAGAGCATTCCTTGCCACGTAAGAATGTCTGAAATGCGAGGACAGTCTCTTGGACATTGCCAACCCCTTCTACCAGCCAATGTGCTTTTAAAAAATGTGCTGCATGGCTAGGTTTATCATGTGCGCCATGCAGGGAGCATGTGTTATTTTCTCCAAATGCTACGCTCCCACAATGTTCTAGCCATTGTCGCTGACCACCTTGTACCATTAGAGTTGGTGGGGAGACAGCAAGTGGAATGTTTCATGCCTGATGCACTTTAGCAAGTGATCAGCTGTGTGGCTACTCTAGCTCAGGCCGATCTGCTTTATACACATCTGACAGCAGAAAGGGGAAGTGGGAGTGATTTCTTACATGCTGCTGTTGGGGACAGGAAGGTGTCCATGGAGGTGCTGCCTCACCATGAAAAACATAGACCCAGTGGGCCATGGAAGACATGTACTGTCCTTGGCTGTAACAGCTTTTCCAGGTGTCCACCATGGCATGCACCTTGCTGCACAGCAGGCCCACATTCTCCAGCATATGAGATTATAAGGCAGGGATGTCTATTTTGGAGAAATAATGCTGGCTAGGTTTCTTCCAGCGAGGCTGAGTGCATGATATCATCTCCTTAAAGGGAGCAGACTCTACTAAGTGGTACGGCAGAGAATGCCCTTCTATTAATTTGGCCACGTGTGATTTAAGCCTGCGTACCAGCGAAATGCTGGGCATGTGGAGTTATTTTCTGGCCACACATTCAGTTATCGATGGCTGATGTTGGACCGGAGTAGGAGTAGTCTCAGCAGGCGAAGATGTGATGACGATGACGACAAGCATGTGGACGGGTGGGTGCCGCAAAGGAATCTGAGAGAAGTAGGACACTCTTGTTGCGGTACCTGGTGACCACTTCTATTTTCCCACAGCAACTTGTGAAGCCACTTCATGTACTGCTATAGAGTAATGATGAGCGGCAGGGGCAATATTCAAATTCGCAATATTTCGCAAATATTTGGTAGCATATTCGTCATACCGTATATTCGAGAATTCGTGAGTTTTAGATTATTTTCTTGATCGCGAAAAATCGGCAATGTAATATTCGTGTAATGCGCTCTAAATACAGGCGTGGGTCACTATAGCTAAATTTTTCAAGCTGCTAGAAGTTTCCTGAGACTGGAGAAAATGGTTGGCAAGGCAGAACATTACGATTGCTTTATATGCAGATAGAGTGCTCCAATATATTCGCGATTGCGATATTGGCACCGATGATGCGAATATTTTGGCGCAATACGTGCAACTTCACATTTTAACAGGTCTGACTACTTATTAGTGATTGATGCACTAAGTATTGTCGTGAACTTGCGACATCACAGCACTATGTATGCATGTATGTATGTATGGACAGCAGAACCTATCAGCTACACTATATCACTATCTAACCTACATTGACTATCTCCCACTAACTATCTATATTATATATATATATATATATATATATATAAGCTAACTAACTAACTAACTAACTAACTATCTAATGTAATGACACAGGAAAGCACAGAGCACAGCAATAACACGGTTGTCTCTCTCAGATCTGCAAAATATTGCATACAAGGGCTGCTGGGGAGGTTCTTATATAGTAAGGGGTAGGCAACCTTCCTATTGGTTGCTAGGGATGTTGCTAAGCTCAGACAAAGACATTGCAGCCTTCTCACTGGCCCACAAGCAAAAAGGGAGGTTACTGTTGAAAAAAAATCTAGAATATTCGAAATTACGAATATATATCACTATATTCTAAATATTTGCGAATTCTCGAAGAGCCAATATTTGCAAATAATATTAGCTATTCGAATATTCGAGCCCAACACTACTATAGAGCCATGGTGCCTATTTTTGTGTTTGAGCGCCCATGGCAAATTTTATTCCTACAGATCTTGCAAACTGCTATGCTTTTTGCTTTTGTCTTTCAGCAATGTGGAGAAGAAACTGCCAGATATTCACACAAAAAGCTAGCTGCAACTGAGCTTGGCTTAGATCTGGCACATTTTGGGCCTGTGCACACAGTATCAGCGATATCACCAGTTCCTGATGCAGATTTTTTCCCCTGTCAGATCTTTGGGATGTTCTTGCTGTAAGTTGCTTCTGCTCTTTATTACTGCAGCAGCCACCACCCTCCTCCACTGATTTTACCTCCTCAGCACCCCAATCAGGCTCCTAGGTCTTGTCCAACACACAGTCATCATCAGAGTCCTCACCCTCCCCGCCACTTTTCTCAGACTGTGATATGTGATTGTGAGCTCCTTGCCCCTCCTCCCAATTCTCTGTTCTGTATTTGTCCCGACCTTCATTGTCACTACCACTACCCCTACCTCCACCACCATGGCTACAGGTGCCACTACTACCTCCATTAACACAGTGCACATGCTGACTGTTCTAACACATTAACAGGGAGACTATCTTCCATAGTGTGTGGTGGGATTTTGTTGCCTCTTCTTAGGAAAAAGGCAATTATGACAAAGCGGATGCAACTGAAAGGCTTCTCTGGGGTTGCAAGGAGGTGGAACAGGAGGAATGCCATGACCCCTGGCTCCAAAGCATGCTGTCAGACTCCACTTCATGCTCATTAATAGTGTTGTGCCTTTCAGAAGTCAGGGAGAACAGTGGTTTACTACTACTACTACTGGATGGATTTCTGGTGCTGCTACCAATATTCTGATTCTGGGGGAACAGGGCCTGGGTCTTTCTTCTGCACTCTCCTGTTTTCCAGACATTTTATTATGAGGCCTATAATGAAAAGACATAGGTTTGGTACACACACAGATTATTAAATGATACCATCACAATTGTAAGTGTTTCTTGTGAGGTGCAATCAGTCTCGGACTGGGATGCCTAGGGTCCACCAGTATAATTCATTCTGAGGGTCCACTGGTAAGTTACATGCATATACTACCTGCCCACACTATCCAGTTGTTTCATATGGACATAGGAAAGGTACTGTATAACATCTCAGCCAGCCTATATACATGTGAATCTACTGTGTTATGTGTCACTTTGGCAGGGGGTGGAAGACTAGGTGCCCATCCTACTCAGGGGCCCACCGGGGGATTCAACTGATCCCTTGTGGGCCAGTCCAAGCCCTCCGCTTCCACAAACACTGTATGTTAGTATTGCAATTTGCAATGGTCATAAATGCAATATTTTCAGTAAAACATGTTCACTTGTGTTCATTTAAACACGGGTGTGACTGAAAATGTTTGGCACTGAGGCCAGGCATCTTTTGAACTAGAAACTGTGATGCAGTTGCTTTCAGTAACACAGTTAGAATTTGTGTGAAATGCATTTGCTGCTGTATACCCCTTATATTGCAGCAATGTATGTGTTCAGTAACAAAGCTATAGTCATGGTGTTATGATTGCCATATTATTTCTATTGCAGTAAAATTATGTTTAAAGGGCTTCTGTCACCCCACTAAAGTCATTTTTTTTTTTGGGCTAGTTAAATTACTTATCCTGCGATATATGAAAATATAATGGTGTTACTTACTTTGATTCAGCAGTTTCTTCTAAAAACGAACTTTTATAATATGTAAATTAGGTCTCTACCAGCAAGTAGGGCGGCTACTTGCTGGTAGCAGCTGCAGAAAACCGCCCCCTCGTCGTGTTGATTGACAGGGCCAGCCGGGATCTCCTCCTCCGGCCAGCCCTGTCGGCATTTTAAAAATCGCGCGCCTGTGTTCATTCTGCGCAGGCGCTCTGAGAGGAGGAGGCTCGTCTTCTCAGAACTCCCTCAGTGCGCCTGCGCCGATGACATCACCGAAATAGAAGACGTCATCGGCACAGGCGCACTGAGGGAGTTCTGCGGAGGCGAGCCTCCTCATCTCAGAGCGCCTGCGCAGAATGAACACAGGCGCGCGATTTTTAAAATGCCGACAGGGCTGGCCGGAGGAGGAGATCCCGGATGGCCCTGTCAATCAACACGACGAGGGGGCGGTTTTCTGCAGCTGCTACCAGCAAGTAGCCGCCCTACTTGCTGGTAGAGACCTAATTTACATATTATAAAAGTTCGTTTTTAGAAGAAACTGCTGAATCAAAGTAAGTAACACCATTATATTTTCATATATCGCAGGATAAGTAATTTAACTAGTCCAAAAAAAAAATATGACTTTAGTGGGGTGACAGAAGCCCTTTAATGTTTTTTTAAAAGAATAACACATGTTTAGAGATGTCGCGAACATAAATATTTCCGTTCGCGAACGGCGAACGCGAATTTCCGCAAATGTTTGCGAACGGGCGAACCGCCATAGACTTCAATAGACAGGCGAATTTTAAAACCCACAGGGACTCTTTCTGGCCACAATAGTGATGGAAAAGTTGTTTCAAGGGGACTAACACCTGGACTGTGGCATGCCAGAGGGAGATCCAGGGCAAAACTCCCATGGAAAATTACGTAGTTGACGCAGAGTGAGGTAAGTTAAATTCGCAATGCGATTAATATAACCTGTATTAATCGCATTGCGATTACAACTTAGATCTGAGTTCCTAATGGTTGTATTGCTAGAATTGACGAATATAGCACTATATTCTCAATCTTCGTTATATTCTAGCAAGGAACTCAGATCTAAGTTGTAATCGCAATGCGATTAATATAACCTGTATTAATCGCATTGCGATTACAACTTAGATCCAGTGGCGTTGCGAGGGGGTTGCGGTGGGTACGGGCCGCACCGGGTGACACCAGTCTGATGGGGTGTCACCCTCAGCCCGCCGGCGCAGGAGTTCTCACTCACAAGTTCAACTTCTAAACTTCGCAAGCAAGCAAGCACGTCGCTCCATCACGTGGTAAAGGAGGACGGGGGTGTGACTCACTGCAGCCTGGTGAGTGGTGGGGCGCCGCGGCAGCTGCCCTGCAGGAGTCTCTGGTGCCGGGAGGAGGAGGAGGTAGGTAGAGCGGCTCTGACTTTATAGACCAAATTATTTTAATAATACCCCAATAATAATGAGTTAATAACCTAACCCCATTCATAAATTACTGGTGGATTATTATAGAGATGGCCCCAGTCCAGGAGACATAAGGGGTTGGGTTGAACTGTGGGCTGGGGCCACCCGGCCACATTTACTAATCTTTGCTCAGGGGGGCCCTCATAAATATAGACCCACATGGTGGGGACTGGTCATTTTTACTAAGGAATATAGTTTAAACATTTATGTGCAAAAGAGAAAATAAGAAGTCAGCTCCAATCAGATATCTGCACATAGACCAAGACTCTGGGTCTATGCAGATATCTGATTGGAGCTGACTTAGTGACTTCTTTTTTTCTTCTCTTTATCTCTTTATTATGGCTTCGGGGGGGGGGGGGGGGGGGGGCAGGGGTGACACCAGCCATAGCAACGCCAACCATTAGGAACCAAGCTCTAAGTTGAATTCGCAATGCGATTAATATAACCTGTATGGATGCTGTCCAGGAGGTGGGAGGGTCTGGGAGGGAGGGTATGATGCTGATTGGCTGGAATGTGTCTGCTGACTGTGAGGTATAGGGTCAAAGTTTACACAATGATGACGAATAGGGGGCGGACCGAACATCGCATATGTTCGCCCGCCGCGGCGAACGCGAACAAGCGATGTTTGCCGGGAACTATTCGCCGGCGAATAGTTCGGGACATCTCTACACATGTTCACAAAAATTCTGGTGAGACTGCAATTTTTTGGCAGTGAAGCCAGACGTCTTTTGAAGTAGACACTGTGAATAAAATGCCTTCATTAACACAGTTATAATGTGTGTTAGGCTACTTTCACACTTGTGTTCGGGGTTCCGCTTGTGAGTTCCGTTTGAAGGCTCTCACAAGCGGCCCCGAACGGATCCGTACAGCCCCAATACATTCAGAGTGGATGCGGATCCCGCTCACAATGCCTCAGTTTGGCACCGTTTGGCCTCCGTTCCGCTCAGCAGGCGGACACCCGAACGCAGCTTGCAGCGTTCGGGTGTCCGCCTGGCCGTGCGGAGCCAAACGGATCCGTCCATACTTACAATGCAAGTCAATGGGGACGGATCCGTTTGGCGTTGACACAATATGGTGCAATTGCAAACGGATCCGTCCCCCATTGACTTTCAATGTAAAGTCAGGAGTCCCTATTAATATACCATCGGATCGGAGTTTTCTCCAATCCGATGGTATATTTTAACTTGAAGCGTCCCCATCACCATGGGAACGCCTCTATGTTAGAATATACCATCGGATTTGAGTTCGATCGTGAAACTCAGATCCGACAGTATATTCTAACACAGAGGAGTTCCTATGGTGATGGGACGCTTCAAGTTAGAATATACTAAAAGAACTGTGTACATGACTGCCCCCTGCTGAAAAATCAGATCTGAAAAAAACAGTTATGCAGACGGATCTGTTCTGAACGGATGCAAGCGTTTGCATTATAGGAGCGGATCCGTCTGTGCAAATACAAGACGGATCCACTCCGAACGCAAGTGTGAAAGTAGCCTTACTGGTGTGAAATGTATTTGATGCTGTACCTTATCCAACCCTTATATTACAGCAATGTATGTGTTAAGTACCAGTTATGGAAATGGCATTATGATTGTCATATAATTTTAATTTCAGCAAAATTATAGATCGTTCTTTTTAAAAGAATAACGTGTTCACTATATCTCGGGTGTGACTGCAATTTTTTGGGATTGATGATAGACGCTGTGATGCAGTTGCCTTCAGTAAAATGGTTATAATTTGCATTACTTATGTGAAATGCGTTTCCTTCTGGGTAGAATGCACTAAAATGCTAAATTACAAATGGCAAATAGAACATATTCTCTCCCTATAATCTTCTTATACTGTCCCTAGCTCAGTATATCAATCAGCAGAGACACAGCACAGCTTCCTGCCAGGTCACAAGTACAAAGCAGAATGATGTTCTGCTTATTCTACAGCAGCACCTCCCTGTCTGCTGCCCCTCTGATTGGCTGATCCTCGCTGTAGGTCAGCCTTTGAGCCAATCATGGCGAACCCTCCACTCCACTTCCTCCCAGTGTTATGGTTTTAGATGAATCTTTCAAAACTAATCAGAATAGCTTCTGATTCGTTTGTTGGATGAATTTTTGTGAAATTCGTAATGAATGTTCATTCAGAATCGTTTCACTAATTCTTAATTTGAATAATTCTTCACTCATCTATTTTGTCAGAAAGCTGAAGGTTTTTCAAATCATACATAGATACTTGATAAGGTTGGAAAAAGACACAGGTCCACCAAGTCCAACCTATTATACTACCATGTTGATCCAGATAAAGGGTAAAAACACCTATGAGGCCGATGGCAATTGCCCCATTTCAATGGGACAAAAATTCTTTCCTAACTCTAAATTTCTGGCAATCAGAATAAATCTATGGATCAATGTCCAAGCTGCAGAAATCTTGTACCCATAATTTGCAATATTTTTTTTACTTTCAAGAAAGGCACCCAGTGCCTTCTAAAACTTGTTCAATTGCAACAGGCTCTATCGTAGGGACGGGCTGCACCTCAATGGGGAAGGGGCAGCTGTGCTGGGGAGAAAGATGGCTAGAAGGTTGGAGGAGTGTTTAAACTAGGGACTGGGGGGGAGGGTAATTACGTTATAGGAGGGGAAGATAGTGCAGATAGAGACCGGGGGCAAGGTAATAAGAATGGGGGAGGAATGGAAGGAGGGACTAGAACAAGTCAGAAGGAAAGGTGTAGGGTAAAAAATATACATAAACCTCTCAAATGTATGTATACTAATGCCAGAAGCCTGACTAATAAAACTGGTGAACTGGAATTAGTGATGTGTGAGGAGGACTATGACATAGTGGGAATAACTGAGACATGGCTGCATGATAGCTATGACTGGGGAGTTAATGTACAAGGTTACAGTCTGTTTAGAAAGGATCGTCAAAACCGGAGAGGGGGAGGGGTCTGCCTTTATATAAAGTCCTGTCTAAAGCCCACAGTCCGAGAAGATATAAGTGAGGGACATGAACATGTGGAGTCACTATGGGTAGAGATACATGGAGCTAAAAACAACAATAAATTACTAATAGGAGTTTACTATAAACCACCTAATATACCAGAGTCCACAGAAAATCTACTACTAAACGAGATAGACGAGGCGGCAAATCATAATGAGGTGGTTATTATGGGGGACTTCAACTACCCAGATATAGACTGGGAAACTGAAACTTGTATATCTCATAAGGGAAACAGGTTCGTGGCTATAACCAAAGACAATTACCTCTCCCAACTGGTTCAGGACCCGACTAGAGGGAAGGCCATACTGGACTTAGTATTAACCAATAGACCTGACAGAACAACAGACGTGCAGGTCGGGGGACACCTGGGAAATAGTGACCATAAAGTAATAACCTTCCAATTATCATTCAAAAGAGCGTTTCTACAGGGAGGAACAAAAATACCAAACTTCAAAAAAGCTAAATTTAGCCAACTAAGAGAGGCCATAGGCCAAAATAACTGGGACGAAGTCCTCACAAATACAGACACAAAATGGGATATCTTTAAAAACATCCTAAAAACTCATTGTCAGAGCTACATACCGTATGGTAATAAAAGGTTAAGGAACAAAAAGAAACCAATGTGGATAAATAGAACTGTAAAGAAAGCAATAAATGACAAAAAGAAGGCATATAAAACACTAAAACAGGAGGGTTGCACGGAAGCACTGAAAAACTATAAGGAAAAAAATAGAACATGTAAAAAACAAATAAAAGCGGCCAAACTAGAGACCGAGAGATTAATTGCCAAAGAGAGTAAAACCAACCCTAAAATGTTCTTCAATTATATAAATGTTAAAAAGTATAAAGCTGAAGGTGTTGGCCCTTTAAAGAGTAATGAGGGGGGAGTCGCAGAGAGCGACGAGGAGAAAGCAAAGCTGTTAAATATTTTTTTCTCCAATGTATTCACTGAGGAAAATAAATTGTCAGATGACATGCAGAATGCAAAAATAAATTCCCCATTAAAAGTGTCCTGTCTGACCCAGGAAGAAGTACATCAGCGGCTTAAAAAGATTAAAATAGACAAATCGCCAGGACCGGATGGCATACACCCCCGTATCCTAAAGGAATTAAGTAATGTCATAGCCAGACCCTTATTTCTGATATTTGCAGACTCTATACTGACAGGGAATGTCCCACAGGATTGGCGCGTGGCATATGTGGTGCCAATATTCAAAAAGGGGCCAAAAACAGAGCCTGGAAACTATAGGCCGGTAAGTTTAACATCTGTTGTGGGTAAACTGTTTGAAGGTTTTCTGAGAGATGCTATATTAGAGCATCTCAACGGAAATAAGCAAATAACGCCATATCAGCATGGCTTCGTGAGGGATCGGTCATGTCAAACTAATTTAATCAGTTTCTATGAGGAGGTAAGTTCTAGACTTGACAGCGGCGAATCAATGGATGTCGTATATCTGGACTTCTCCAAAGCATTTGACACTGTACCGCATAAAAGGTTAGTATATAAAATGAGAATGCTCGGACTGGGAGAAAACGTCTGTATGTGGGTAAGTAACTGGCTGAGTGATAGAAAACAGAGGGTGGTTATTAACGGTACACATTCAGATTGGGTCACTGTCACTAGTGGGGTACCTCAGGGGTCAGTATTGGGCCCTATTCTCTTCAATATATTTATTAATGATCTTGTAGAAGGCTTGCATAGTAAAGTATCAATTTTCGCAGATGACACTAAACTGTGTAAAGTAATTTACACTGAAGAGGACAGTATACTACTACAGAGGGATCTGGATAGATTGGAGGCTTGGGCAGATAAGTGGCAGATGAGGTTTAACACTGATAAATGTAAGGTTATGCACATGGGAAGGAAAAATGCAAGTCACCCGTACATACTAAATGGTAAAACACTCGGTAACACTGACATGGAAAAGGATCTAGGAATTTTAATAAACAGCAAACTAAACAGCAAAAACCAGTGTCAGGCAGCTGCTGCCAAGGCCAACAAGATAATGGGTTGCATCAAAAGGGGCATAGATTCCCGTGATATGAACATAGTCCTACCACTTTACAAATCGCTAGTCAGACCACACATGGAGTACTGTGTACAGTTCTGGGCTCCTGTAAACAAGGCAGACATAGCATAGCTAGAGAGGGTTCAGAGGAGGGCAACTAAAGTAATAACTGGAATGGGGCAACTACAGTACCCTGAAAGATTATCAAAATTAGGGTTATTCACTTTAGAAAAAAGACGACTGAGGGGAGATCTAATTAATATGTATAAATATATCAGGGGTCAGTACAGAGATCTATCCCATCAGCTATTTATCCCCAGGACTGTGACTGTGACGAGGGGACATCCTCTGCGTCTGGAGGAAAGAAGGTTTGTACACAAACATAGAAGAGGATTCTTTACGGTAAGAGCAGTGAGACTATGGAACTCTCTGCCTGAGGAGGTGGTGATGGTGAGTACAATAAAGGAATTCAAGAGGGGCCTGGATGTGTTTCTAGAGCGTAATAATATTACAGGCTATAGCTACTAGAGAGGGGTCGTTGATCCAGGGAGTTATTCTGATTGGAGTCGGGAAGAAATTTTTTATTCCCCTAAAGTGGAGAAAATTGGCTTCTACCTCACAGGGTTTTTTGCCTTCCTCTGGATCAACTTGCAGGATAACAGGCCGAACTGGATGGACAAAGGTCTTTTTTCGGCCTTATGTACTATGTTACTATGTTACTATGTAATTAATTAACCATCACCTCCTCCTCTTGCAGACAGTTCAATAATCTCATTGCTACCACAGTAAAGAATCCCTTGCTATGTTGAAGGTGAATAGCAAAATGGCTAAATTGAATTCAATGGTTATAATACAGTAACTTGAATATTACTTTTTACACTTAATATTGGTAGTATAGAAAACTACACTCACCTAAAGAATTATTAGGAACACCATACTAATATGGTGTTGGACCCCCTTTTGCCTTCAGAACTGCCTTAATTCTACATGGCATTGATTCAACAACGTGCTGATAGCATTCTTTAGAAATGTTGGCCCATATTGATAGGATAGCATCTTGCAGTTGATGGAGATTTGAGGGATGCACATCCAGGGCACGAAGTTCCCATTTGACCACATCCCAAAGATGCTCTATTGGGTTTAGATCTGGTGACTGTGGGGGCCATTTTAGTACAGTGAACTCATTGTCATGTTCAAGAAACCAATTTGAAATGATTCGAGCTTTGTGACATGGTGCATTATCCTGCTGGAAGTAGCCATCAGAGGATGGATACATGTTCTCATTCTGTTTACGCCAAATTCGGACTCTACCATTTGAATGTCTCAACAGAAATCGAGACTCATCAGACCAGGCAACATTTTTCCAGTCTTCAACAGTCCAATTTTGGTGAGCTCGTGCAAATTGTAGCCTCTTTTTCCTATTTGTAGTGGAGATGAGTGGTACCCGGTGGGGTCTTCTGCTGTTGTAGACCATCCGCCTCAAGGTTGTGCGTGTTGTGGCTTCACAAATGCTTTGCTGCATACCTCGGTTGTAACGAGTGGTTATTTCAGTCAACGTTGCTCTTCTATTAGCTTGAATCAGTTTGCCCATTCTCCTCTGACCTCTAGCATCCACATGGCATTTTTGCCCACAGGACTGCCGCATACTGGATGTTTTTCCCTTTTCACACCATTCTTTGTAAACCCTAGAAATGGTTGTGCGTGAAAATCCCAGTAACTGAGCAGATTGTGAAATACTCAGACCGGCCCGTCTGGCAGCAACAACCATGCCACGCTCAAAATTGCTTAAATCACCTTTCTTTCCCATTCTGACATTCAGTTTGGAGTTCAGGAGATTGTCTTGACCAGGACCACACCCCTAAATGCATTGAAGCAACTGCCATGTGATTGGTTGACTAGATAATTGCATTAATGAGAAATAGAACAGGTGTTCCCAATAATTCTTTAGGTGAGTGTATGTTATTATACCTACAAACGTGTATCGCCCATATGGGTGATATGAGATACCGACATTGGGTAATGGGCTTAATAGCGCTCCCAATATAGAGCTTTAATGCTTTACTAGTTCTCCCATTTCATTGTAGGGCCTGTGGTCTGAAGGGTATACTTAAACTGCCCTGTCAGTTTCCAATATAAAAAATATGAGTATTCTCAAATACTATTAGGAGTACTGCGATGTACATAAAAGTAAAAGTGTACACTGATGCTACTCTGTGCGGTCAATTACCTGCTTGAGGTCTTCTGTGGACTTAAGAGTTGCCGTCCTTATCTCCTGCTACTGAGTATTCCTCTCTGTTCGGATGCTGCAAAGAGGTCCCTGATGAAGGAGCCCGGCAGGCTCTGAAACGCGTTGGGTGCTTTTTGACCTAAGGAGGCTTCGGTATCTTCCAATAGTGGTTTCCCGGGCAACTCTCTCACAGGCACGTGCTGACGGCCAGAGCAGCACTGGTGTTAGGAGGTGAACGAAGAGGACGCTCTTTGCAGCATCCGAACAGAGAGGAATACTCAGTAGCAGAAGATAAGGACGGCAACTCCTAAGTCCACAGAAGACCTCAAGCAAGTAATTGACCGCACAGAGTAACATCAGTGTACAGTCGTGGCCAAAAGTTTTGAGAATTACATAAATATTGGAAATTGGAAACGTTGCTGCTTAAGTTTTTATAATAGCAATTTGCATATACTCCAGAATGTTATGAAGAGTGATCAGATGAATTGCATAGTCCTTCTTTGCCATGAAAATTAACTTAATCCCAAAAAAACCTTTCCACTGCATTTCATTGCTGTCATTAAAGGACATGCTGAAATCATTTCAGTAATCGTCTTGTTAACTCAGGTGAGAATGTTGACGAGCACAAGGCTGGAGATCATTATGTCAGGCTGATTGGGTTAAAATGGCAGACTTGACATGTTAAAAGGAGGGTGATGCTTGAAATCATTGTTCTTCCATTGTTAACCATGGTGACCTGCAAAGAAACGCGTGCAGCCATCATTGCATTGCATAAAAATGGCTTCACAGGCAAGGATATTGTGGCTACTAAGATTGCACCTCAATCAACAATTTATAGGATCATCAAGAACTTCAAGGAAAGGTTAAATTCTTGTTAAGAAAGCTTCAGGGCATCCAAGAAAGTCCAGCAAGCGCCAGGATCGTCTCCTAAAGAGGATTCAGCTGTGGGATTGGAGTGCCACCAGTGCAGAGCTTGCTCAGGAATGGCAGCAGGCAGGTGTGAGCGCATCTGCACGCACAGTGAGACGAAGACTTTTGGAAGATGGCCTGGTGTCAAGAAGGGCAGCAAAGAAGCCACTTCTATCCAAAAAAAACATCAGAGACAGATTGATCTTCTGCAGAAAGTATGGTGAATGGACTGCTGAGGACTGGGGCAAAGTCATATTCTCTGATGAAGCCTCTTTCCGATTGTTTGGGGCATCTGGAAAAAGGCTTGTCCGGAGAAGAAAAGGTGAGCGCTACCATCAGTCCTGTGTCATGCCAACAGTAAAGCATCCTGAGACCATTCATGTGTGGGGTTGCTTCTCATCCAAGGGAGTGGGCTCACTCACAATTTTGCCCAAAAACACAGCCATGAATAAAGAATGGTACCAAAACACCCTACAACAGCAACTTCTTCCAACAATCCAACAACAGTTTGGTGAAGAACAATGCATTTGTTCCCAAGGGCAGAATATAGAATATTTGACACAGTCCTGACCTCAGTATCTGAGGAAAGGGATTTAGGAGTAATTATTTCAGAAGACTTAAAGGTGGGAAGACAATGTAATAGGGCAGCACGAAATGCCAGCAGAATGCTTGGATGTATAGGGAGAGGTATAAGCAGTAGAAAGAGTGAAGTGCTTATGCCGCTGTACAGAACACTGGTGAGACCTCACTTGGAGTATTGTGCGCAGTACTGGAGGCCATATCTCCAGAAGGATATAGATACTCTAGAGAGAGTTCAGAGAAGAGCTACTAAACTAGTACATGGATTGCAGGATAAAACTTACCAGGAAAGGTTAAAGAAACCTTAATATGTATAGCTTGGAAGAAAGAAGAGACAGAGGGGATATGATAGAAACTTTTAAATACATAAAGGGAATCAACTCGGTAAAGGAGGAGAGCATATTTAAAAGAAGAAAAACTACCACAAGAGGACACAGTTTTAAATTAGAGGGACATAGGTTTAAAAGTAATATAAGGAAGTATTACTTTACTGAGAGAGTAGTGGATGCATGGAATAGCCTTCCTGCAGAAGTGGAAGCTGCAAATACAGTGAAGGAGTTTAAGCATGCATGGGATAGGCATAAGGCTATCCTTCATATAAGATAGGGCCAGGGACTAGTAATAGGATTCAGATATATTGGGCAGACTAGATGGGCCAAATGGTTCTTATCTGCCGACACATTCTATGTTTCTATGTTTCTATGTTTCATTTTCCAGCACGATGGAGCACCATAAGGCAAAAGTGATAACTAAGTGGCTCGGGGACCAAAACGTTGACATTTTGGGTCCATGGCCTGGAAACTCCCCAGATCTTAATCCCGTTGAGAACTTGTGGTCAATCCTCAAGAGGCGAGTGGACAGACAAAAACCCACTAATTCTGACAACAAAGAATGGGTTGCTATCAGTCAGGAATTGGCCCAGAAGTTGATTGAGAGCATGCCCAGTCGAATTGCAGAGGTCCTGAAAAAGAAGGGCCAACACTGCAAATACTGACTCTTTGCATAAATGTCATGTAATTGTTGATAAAAGCTTTTGAAACGTATGAAGTATGTGTAATTTTAGTATACCCTTCAGACCACAGGCCCTACAACGAAAAGGGAGAACTACTAAAGCATTAAAGCTCTATATTAGGAGCGCTATTAAGTCCGTCACCCAGCGCCGGTATCTCATATCACCCATATGGGCGATACACGTTTGTAGTACATATCATTCCAATTAAGGGGGACAACAGGACCTTCCCTTTAGGTAGGTCGACACACTTAGACAACGGCAGCGCAGGGGGATTTCCCACAATCTGTTCTATGTTATTATACCTGTAAGAAGAAGCAAGACAAAACTTTCCTGACAAAATGGAGGTTAATGGACAGCAACTAGTGGCTATTGGCTTTAGAAAAATCACATTTGTAAATAATTGAACAAATTACTGTATTTTTTGCTTTATAAGACCCACTTTTCCCCCCAAAAGTGGGGGGAAAATGTCCACTAAGCTTATAAAATTAATACTAGTGAACACTTCCATCAAGGAAGCGCTCAATAGTATGCATTAGGTGCCAGGAGTGGGGACTGAAGCGCTACTATCGATTCCACTACTCACCGTCCTTGGTTTTCCTTCCCGGGGCCAGCACTGCACAGTCCCGGCCATGTACAACACAGTCAGGTGACAGTGCAGCGGGTGTCCAGAGAAGACAGAGGAGCGTAGCTTCTGCAGAGACTGCTGGACGTGGATAGGAGCCATGGCACAGGAGAGGTAAGATAAGTATTTTTATTTTAATCTGATCTGAAGTCTGACGATGTTCTAGCTAGGAATTCTGGTTAGGGATCTGACATTGAGGGCTGATTTGAGGTCTGATGAGGGTCTGATATAAAGGGCTCAAATAAGGTCTCCTGGGGGTCTGACATGAAGGGCTGATGGGGTTCTTATATTAATGGAGGTCTGGTCTAAGGATCTGATATGGGGGTTTGATGTGATGTCCTGATATGGGGGTCTGATCTGATATTTATGCCAGTCTGATCTGAAGATCTGATATGAGGTCTGATGAAAAATATTTTTTTCCCTTTTTCCTGCTCTAAAACCTGGGGTGCGTCTTATTATCAGGTTCGTCTTATAAAGCAAAAAATACAGTAATGTAGAGTAAGATGTGGACAGTGAGTGTTATTGACTGAACTTGAATCTTTAGTGTTGAATTTTGTGAATCTGCATTATTAGGGCTCATGCACACGAACACACTTTCCTTTCGTGTCCATTTTTTTTGGGGACCATATGCGGAACCATTCATTTCAATGGGTCCGCAAAAAAAGCAGAAGTTACTCCATGTGCATTCCATTTCCATATGTCCGTATTTCTGTTCCACAAAAAAATAAAACATGTCCTATTATTGTCTGCATTACGGACAACGATAGTACTGCTCTATTAGGGGCCAGCTGTTCCGTTCCGGACATCATCTGTATTTTTGTGGATCCGTTTTTTGCAGACCGCAAAATACATACGGTTGTGCATGAGCCCTTATTTGGAGGATTTATCCATTCGAATGTTCAATTGAAATATCTTTTAAAAGTGCACCCATTTAAAGCAGAAACTGTACAAGATAGATATATTGAAGTACAGAGTGAAATACAGTACTTACAGCTTTCAATCTCTAAGGAACAGGATTGCGTGTCAAGGGGAAATCGGCTGAAGTCCATGTTACACATGGCTGTTACGGTAACCCTGCCATAAAGGGAAATTATATTTAACACACTGCAAAAATCATACACTCTATATTTGTACAATTCATATTGATCTCTAAAGCATGGACCTAAAGGGTTTGTCCAGGATTTTAATATCGATGGCAACAGCTAATTGCGGAGGTGCAGAGTGATGGAACCCTGCTAATCTGATATGGATGGTCTATCCTGAGAATAGGCAATCAGTATAAAAATCCTGAACAACCCATTTAATGCCCTGATGCAGAAATGCCCAACCTGCAGCCCTCCAGCTGTTGCAAAACTACAACTACCAGCATGCCTGGACAGCCTGCACCTATCAGTCTACAGCAGGGCATGATGGGAGTTGTAGTTTTTCAACAGCTAGAAGGCCGCAAGTTGAGCATCCCTGCCTTAATGCAATAACTATAACATGCCCTTTATAATACAGCTGTACTGTAATGTGGCAAAAGTACAATTGGGACCACACAGTCCCCACTCAAAGTGATAGTTCACAGACACACACTGCTGGGCAGGAACATCTGGTGTGTGGATTCTCCTCTCCGTTTTATATACCTTGTAAGAGAGAAGGGAGGCATGGTGCTAGGGTCAGTCCAACTCTTCAGTGTTTGCTAAAATTAATGTGTGGGGAGGGGGAGTCCTGGTAGGTTCAAACTACCCATGGCAGAAGAGGGTGAGACCAACCTGAATCATGTGCATTACTCTAAAATCCATAAAATCGCATTGCCTGCCTCTAAGATATGTGCACTTTTATATATGATCATTATTAACACTGAGCAATGAGGTGGTTTATATTAGTAGATTGTGGACAAGACTAACAACATGTACATCTGCGCCAGTTTTATTTTCCAATACGTATTTTATATCTACACAATATAGCAGGAGGAAATTTGTAAATTATGTGTAACTTATGCACAGAAAAGAAACCAGTCTCAACCCAGCACAAATCATTTTACCATAAAATGTCATTGAAATACTGTGTAGTTGGCACATGCTGAGAAAACGGCTGACACAGCAGGAAGACAGACTGGTATTAAGGGAAATAGCAGAGACGTGACATAAGTTCCTGGGCGCCAGCACACAACCGTACCTGTAAAAGGCCTTCCCACACATCATGGACCATTTATAATACTGGCAGAGGGGCCTTATAAGCTACACCGTGGGCAAAAAAATATAAACTGTGGTGATCCTGGCTGATATCCCCTAGGAACATAATGAAAGTATGAACGCTTACCTTAAACTGTACAGTACCTTCCCATCGGGCTGTACCCGCAACATGATATTATCTGTTGTGGTGTCATGGATAAAGGATCTTTTAGAATGGACAAAGAACATATCTGGTACCCAGATCTTTTTCACTAATCTCCCATCAAAGGTCATACTTTGGTTATTGGTGCTGGGAAAGGACAGTCTCACATCTTTCCAGTAGTGTCTGAGGTACAAAGTCATTGTGAAATCCTATAAAATAAAGGATTTTGAGTAAAAACGACTATCTGAAATTTTATTGCCACTGTGGCTTTGCTTTCAACATTTTATTTTAAACAATTGATATTTCTTTTTTAAATAAGAGGCGTACTTAGCCCTACACACAATGAAAGCAGCATAATGTGTCATGTGTTCTAACTAGTGCTTTCGTGGATGCCAAAAGGTTAGAATTGATAAAAAAAGGAGCAAAGAAAAGGCAGAAAACGAATGTCTAGGTCTATTGGCTCAACTGTGTATACAGTTATATTTTTCTTAGTAATTACTATTATTCAGCTTTGATCAAACTTAAAAAAAAATCATAATCATACGGAAAGCCGTAATACTGATTAAAGCATATTCCTGGATATCTAGTAATTAGATTTTAACTAAATATTACTATGTAGCTTCCATAAACACATTGCAATTATAATTATAAAAATATATTACTTACCATGTCTACTTCAGAAATACTGTCTAAGCTTTCCACTTGTACATCCACCCCAACAGGAATTGCTGGCCCTTAAATAATAAAAGGGCAAGTAACATAAAAAAAAGTGTTCTACTAAATATACAATGCAGTTATATACAGCCTAGTGGGGGCTGGACATTCAATCATTCAATGCTAACAGAGAGTAGGTCAGTCAGATCTATTTAGGTGTGCATTGGGGGGGTTGTTTCCTGTTTTTCTTCTGTACAGGTGTGCCTGTAACTTTTGATATTTAGACGGAGAGAGATAGGAGGAGACTGAGTCAAGGGATAGAGGGGTCACTCTGAAACAAGGTGGCCTCCTTGCCTCTTGACTGAGAATTCTCATGCTCCTTCCCAACTACCTAGTGGTGGCTGAACAGGTGCCTAAAGTCTTATTAGGAGTTGCGAGGTGCCTATACAGCCACTGTGTACTTGGAGAGGGTTTGGATGAACTCAGGGGCAGAGACATAAAAGACATAAGTGGCGGTTGCAGTATTTCGGGGTGTGCCATGGACTCACTGTCTAGAGCTGCAGACCTGTTGGCAACTAGCTGGCAAGTGCTGAAGGCAGACACTTTATTGTGTTGCTTCACAGGGCTGGAGGTACTAAGACTCTTCGTTTCACTCACTGGCCCCCAACCATTTTGGTTTCTATATGACCCTTTTTTTTATTTTGGTTTGGTCAGTAGCGCTGTGAATTTAGGGTAGGGACAACTAAGGGGCAGGTTCATGTGTGGCCAGGCTACCCTTTGAAGGGCAAATACCCTGGCTGTCTTGTAGGGACAGTCTCAGAACAGCACTGATCCCCCCTCATTAACATACTAGGGACAGCTGTAGGAAAAGGTTCCTGTGTAGCTGGACCATCCTTTTCAGGACAAATACACAGTTTTCTTGAAAGGACAATCTAGAGAAAGTTTACATAGTTGTTTTTTTTTACACATTTAAACAACACCCACCTGGTTTTAAATTACAAATTCTGTAGGACGCGCCTTTGCTTAAATAAAGTTAAAAAAAAGTAATTTGTATCCATTACCATATTTTTCAGCCTATAAGATGCACCTTTGGTTATAAATAATATGAAGACAAGAGACAGAACAGAACCAGTCCACACACCCACAGCCGTCAACTTACAAATGGCTTGCATACTCTAATTGCGGATTCTGTGGGGTTTTTTGGGCAATCTTTTCAACACTAAGTATCTATGCTGAAAATTCTGTTTCTGTGCCATTTTCAAACTGGACAAAAATTACTCTAGTGCATTAAATACACATCGGTCTTTTTAGCTCACGTGAATAGAATATTGTTATTTTTTTTTAAAACACTTTAAATTCAAAAGCCAATAGACTACTTCATAAGTCAAGAAAGGAGTAAACCTCTTGAACAAAATGGAGCCAAGCTTAAACCAATTATTAGTTGTATTAATTAATATGGTCATTTGAATATTGCACTGAGAAGTGATCAAGACAGTACTGATGATAATCAAGCAAAGGCAATTTTAAGGCCATTTTACAATTCAGACATGAATTGAGTACTTAAACATGTATGACAAAAATTCTAGACACACAAGTTGGCATATCCAAGATGAAATAATAGATACACTGTATATGTGGAAACATTCTAATTAGGAAGATAGTGGCTGATCTGGATGAATTCTATAGTCGAAACTTACGAAACAGCTGGTTGCAGTTACCATACTAGTGCTTGATCACTTGATTTCTGAGCTTAAGGGAGTTGTCCAAGATAATAAAAAAATTACACACACATTACTCCAGTGCCATTCTCTATAGTGCGCCTGCTGTTTGTTTTCAACAGTAGAGATGATGTCCTTGGATATGACATTTCACAGATGCAGCCGATCACTATTCTCAGTGGTCTAAGCTGAGAACAGTCATCTGCTGCAATGGTGAGATGCTGAATCCATGCACAGCACTGTGCATGTCACCTACTGCCCAGGGCTGACATTGTAAAGTTCCTATTAAGCCTTTCCTCAGGCAGGACTTAATAGGAACATTAATATAGGAGCATTTTTGCCATAGACTGCAATAGTATTTTATTACAGTCTATGGTATAAGCAATCTAAAGATTGCATGTTCAAGCACCTTAGAGAGACTAAAAGAAAGTAAATATAAAATATAAACAAGGATGTAAGACATAAAAAACAAAAGAATTAACTATTCAAATCGCTCCCCTTCCCCCATTTTATAAAGAAAAATAAAATAAAGAAAAAACATCATTGGTATTGGTTTACTCGAAAATACCCAAACTATTAAAATATAAAAATATTCATCCAGTGCGTTCACTGGATGAATATTTGTATATTTTAATAGAAGGGGGAAATAATGTACACAAAAAGCTAAGAAAATATGTAGTACACTGAAGAGTATATTATTACTAGTGTGCAGGAACAGATTACTGCTATGATCAATTAGCTATGTGTCACGGCCAC
The DNA here is from genome assembly GCF_905171765.1 of Bufo bufo. Lineage (NCBI taxonomy): Eukaryota > Metazoa > Chordata > Amphibia > Anura > Bufonidae > Bufo > Bufo bufo. Next base: position 307,826,403 of record NC_053392.1, read on the forward strand.
GGTTTTGGCCGTGACTCCTTGGGAGCCGCATACAGTTGCCCGCGGTTTGGGTTGTTGTTTCAACTGCAGCTTGAGGCTTGATGTTGTTTGCCTCAAGTGCGGTTGCCGCGGACAACAGGTATGTGTGCGGTCCCTTTGGAGTTTGTGTGTGTGTATGTTTGCACTGTTGTTAGTCTGTGTGCACTCTGTGTAGTGTGTGGTGTGCACGGACACCTTTCCTGCACTGTGGTTGCCCGTGGCAACGTTTGTCATTGTGTACATGTGGTGGCAGTGTCCCGGCCTTGGGGCTGACTCCCAGGACACGGTTGCCACCCATGTCGTTGCCTGCGGCAACAACCACAGTGTGATTGTTGTGTTGGACACTTCCCCTTTAAGTTGGTGTTTTCCCTTTCCTGTGGTGCTGGAAGGGTTAACTCCCTTCCCAGTGTGTGTGATGTCACTGGGTGTGTCTGACCGTTGGGTGTGGCCTCTTAGGCCTATAAAGCCTCTCACTTTGGCATGGCTCAGTAGGTTGCTTCAGTCATGCTTTGCTGTTGCAGCCTCCTGTGATTTCCATCTTCTTGTAAGGGTCACCCTTCCGGTCATAAGTTCTAATACCGTGATGTGTTGTTGATGTCTTGTGTCTTTGGTTTTTGTGCAGCTATGGATGTCCTGGTCCCTGTGTGTCTTCATGTGTGTGCTGTTTACCTTTGTCTGTGTGGACAGCCTTTCCTAAGCACGGGTTCCAGTCAGCAAGGCTGAGACAGGTTTGTGTGGAACTGTTTGGTTCACCTGTCTTATCCATAGTCCTGTTTATGTACACCCTTCTTCATGCTGCTTGGCCAGTGAGACTCCAGCTCCTCTGTGCCTAGGAGGAGTGGGTTGTCTTACCCTGCTCCTTAGCCCAGGGACCGGTCGGAGGGTAAGTCAGGGATCCGAGGTTCCTGCGCATGGGTCCTCCTACCATCAAGTTAGGCCCATGCAGGTAGGAGACAGGGTCAGCGTTAGGGACGCAACAGGAGGTGACCTGCTCCCTGATTCTGTGTTCCTGGCGAGTAGCGACTGGACATCTTCCTTCACCGCACGGCTGAGGATTTCCCCCATCCTCAGCCGTGACAGTATGACCGGTACGGCTCCTTGCTTGGAGGCTCCCTCGAAAGAGGGGGCAGCATGTACCGCCATCTACGGATGGGGTGCATGCGCGTTCTCCGGAGGGAGAGCGTTATAGGGGTATCACCGGTTACGGCGCGGTGAGTGGCATTCCCCGCCATTCCTTTCTCACCGTGTCCGTGTTGGTGTCTCCTTGTTTGTCATTCCCCTCCCATTGTTTTTTGTGCCTCACCAACCTTCCCCTTTTGTTGTTGGAAGGGGCTTTGAGGGGTGGGAGTATCCGGCCCTCGAAAGACGGTGAAGCATGTACCGTCGTCTGCGGAAGGGGTACATGCGCGCTCTTCGGAGGGAGATCGTTCTGGGGGTTTCGCCATTGACGGCGCGGTGAGTGGCGTTTCCCCGACATCCCTTCACCGTTGCCTCGTTTGCGTCCCCCTAATTTTATGGCACCGGTGTGTTTGTTTGGTGTGCGGGTGCACACCTTCGAAAGAGGGTGCAGCATGCAGTGCCATCCTCTTGTGGCCTGCATGCGCGTTCTCCGGAGGGAGAGCGTTCCGGGGGGATCTCCGTTAACGGCACGGTTGGTGGCTTTTCCCCGCCACCTTACCTTCCGTGTCCGTGTTGGGGATCCCTCGTCCCTCTCCATGTTCCCATCTCTGGTCGTTTGCTGGCAGCACTCCGTAAGTGTTCCGGCTGCATGCTGGTTAGGAGTGTCTGCTGGCAGCGACTGGAGTGGGGACGTGTGTGGACAGTCCCCTCGTTCATCTCTCTGTGGTTCTCCCCCCTGTGTCGCTGGTGCGGGCTGCAGGCCTCGTCGGACTGGCTGAGTTGTGCTGGGAGAGGATGCAGCTGACAGCGACTTTTTGGGAACCGTGTCTGAGAGTGGACGTCCCCTTCTCCCATCCCCTTGTGTGAGTCCCTCACGTTTTTTTTTTGGTGGGGGGGCTTTGAGGGGTGGGAGTGTCACGGCCACTGTTTTGGCCGTGACTCCTTGGGAGCCGCATACAGTTGCCCGCGGTTTGGGTTGTTGTTTCAACCGCAGCTTGAGGCTTGATGTTGTTTGCCTCAAGTGCGGTTGCCGCGGACAACAGGTATGTGTGCGGTCCCTTTGGAGTTTGTGTGTGTGTATGTTTGCACTGTTGTTAGTCTGTGTGCACTCTGTGTAGTGTGTGGTGTGCACGGACACCTTTCCTGCACTGTGGTTGCCCGTGGCAACGTTTGTCGTTGTGTACATGTGGTGGCAGTGTCCCGGCCTTGGGGCTGACTCCCAGGACACGGTTGCCACCCATGTCGTTGCCTGCGGCAACAACCACAGTGTGTTTGTTGTGTTGGACACTTCCCCTTTAAGTTGGTGTTTTCCCTTTCCTGTGGTGCTGGAAGGGTTAACTCCCTTCCCAGTGTGTGTGATGTCACTGGGTGTGTCTGACCGTTGGGTGTGGCCTCTTAGGCCTATAAAGCCTCTCACTTTGGCATGGCTCAGTAGGTTGCTTCAGTCATGCTTTGCTGTTGCAGCCTCCTGTGATTTCCATCTTCTTGTAAGGGCCACCCTTCCGGTCATAAGTTCTAATACCCTGATGTGTTGTTGATGTCTTGTGTCTTTGGTTTTTGTGCAGCTATGGATGTCCTGGTCCCTGTGTGTCTTCATGTGTGTGCTGTTTACCTTTGTCTGTGTGGACAGCCTTTCCTAAGCACGGGTTCCAGTCAGCAAGGCTGAGACAGGTTTGTGTGGAACTGTTTGGTTCACCTGTCTTATCCATAGTCCTGTTTATGTACCCCCTTCTTCATGCTGCTTGGCCAGTGAGACTCCAGCTCCTCCGTGCCTAGGAGGAGTGGGTTGTCTTACCCTGCTCCTTAGCCCAGGGACCGGTCGGAGGGTAAGTCAGGGATCTGAGGTTCCTGCGCATGGGTCCTCCTACCATCAAGGTTGGCCCATGCAGGTAGGAGACAGGGTCAGTGTTAGGGACGCAACAGGAGGTGACCTGCTCCCTGATTCTGTGTTCCTGGCGAGTAGCGACTGGACATCTTCCTTCACCGCACGGCTGAGGATTTCCCCCATCCTCAGCCGTGACACTATGCCTTTTCTATAACACAGAATTATTTTATAAGTACAAATGTAACAGTTTTTCTCTGTTATTATGTATGGATTACCCAGTTCTGGACATTTTGCTGGTGCATAAAACACTAGCCTGGATTTATATTATTACCATCTGGCAGCCAAGAGGGGGAATGAATTACAATTTCTAATCCTATAGGCCATAAGAAAAGCATCTCCTTACTTTACAGTAATTTTCAGATATCACAGAAAAAACTCAAATATAGAAACTAAGGCCATTAAAGGTTCTTCTAGGGGAATCATGTTATTTAAGCACTTCACATCTGGGCCATTTATCCCCTTCCTGACCAGGCCCATTTTTGCAAATCTGACATAGGTCACTTTATGTGGTAATAACTTTGGAACGCTTTTACATATCCAAGCCATTCTGAGATTGTTTTCTCGTGAAGCATTGAACCTCATGATAGCGATAAATTTGATTTGATATTTTTTACCTTTATTTATAAAAAATCTTACAGAAATTTACAGAATAAAAAAAAAAAAAAAATCACAATTTTTTAAATATGAATTTCTCTGCTTTTAAGTTGGATAGTGATAGCTAATAAAATTGTTATTGATGAACGTTCACTATATTTCTACTTTATGTTGGCATAATTTTGTAAATATAATTTAAGTTTTTAAGGATGTTTGAAGGCTTAGAATTTTAGATGCAATTTTAAAACTTTTCATGAAAGTTTACAAAAGTTAGTTTTAAAGGACCTTTGCCTATCTAAAGTGACTTTGAGGGGCTTACATAATTGAAACCTCCCATTAGAAACTACAGTCCCCAATGTATTTAAAACTGATTTTACAAAGTTTGTTAACCCTTTATATTTCCCACAAGAATTAAAACAAAAGGAAAGTAATTTTTTATTCAGCAAGGGTAAACAGCAAACCAAACCCGAATATTTATTTTCCTGATTCTGAATTTTTCAGAAACACCTCATATGTGGTTGTAAACTGCTCTATGGGCACACAATAAGGCTTAGAATTGAAGCAGCAACATATGGTTTTAGGAGGACAGATTTTTAAGACTAGTTTTAGGGTGTCATGACACATTCAAAGAGACCCTTAAGAACCCCTGTAGTGGATACCCCGAAAAAGTGACCCCATTCTGGAAACTACACCTCTCAAGGAATTGTTAAATAGGTATAATGAGCACTTTGACCCAGCAGGTTTTTCATAGATTTTAGAAATACATTGCTATGAAATTTAAGAAATTTAATTTTTTCCAATAAAATATCAATTTATCCCCAAATGTTTTATTGTCATACGGGAGAACTAGAAAATCGGGCCCCACAATTTGTTATCCATTTTCTCCTGAATGCAGCAACACCCCATATGTGGTGGTAAACTACCGTATGAGCACCCCAAAGGGCTCAGAATAGAAGTAGCGCTATTTGGCTTTTAGAGGGCAAATTTAGCTGGAATAGTTTTCTGGCACCATGTCACATTTGAAGAGACCCTGAGGTACCCCAACAGTGGAAATGACATGAAATTTACCCCATTTTGGAAACTACACCCCTCAAGGAATTTTTGAATAGGTAAAATGAGCACTTTGACCTAATAGGTTTTTCATAGAATTTAGAAACACATTGCTATGAAAATGGAACTGGTGAAAAAGCAACCCACAATGTGTTACCCATTTGCTCTTGAATACTGCAACACCCCATATGTGCTTGTAAACTGTTGTATTGGGCATGCGGTAGGGCTCAGAAGGAATGAGTGTCAGAGGTTTTTGGATAGCAAATATTCCATATGTTTTCTGACACCATAGTGTGGTTATTGGTGTTGTGAAGTTCCAAAATGTCAGGAACACCCTAACACTAACAAATCTATCTCACTTTTTTTTTTTTTTTTTTTTTTAGGAATTTGTATTTATTGTGCTGATGCAGTAAAAAAAAAAAATCCAACATACACAAAATTTGCTAAAAGTTATATTTCTCTGGAACTAATAATAATAAAAGTGAAGTTATATGAAAAACTGTTTAACTTTAATTTTTAACAAGTAAATCGTTCCTTTAAAATGTAACACTTGTGTGATAGTCATGGAAATATTTTTTTTTTTATACAGAGTCCAGGCTTTGATGGGCATTTTGGGCCGTAGTATCTGGAGTCTTTCCTAATGCCACGTTTGGAGCAAACCCTGCACTTTTTTGGGTGATGCTGATCATTTTCTGTTGCAGGGAGGATGTCAGGAAAATGTCATTCATGCAGCCTGCTGACTTTATGAATGCATAGTCAAAGGAATAGTACTGGATGGATAAATTAGAGATACAGTGGGATGCGAAAGTTTGGGCAACCTTGTTATTCGTCATGATTTTCCTGTATAAATCGTTGGTTGTTACGATAAAAAATGTCAGTTAAATATATCATATAGGAGACACACACAGTGATATTTGAGAAGTGAAATGAAGTTTATTGGATTTACAGAAAGTGTGCTATAATTGTTTAAACAAAATTAGGCAGGTGCATAAATTTGGGCACTGTTGTCATTTTATTGATTCCAAAACCTTTAGAACTAATTATTGGAACTCAAATTGGCTTGGTAAGCTTAGTGACCCCTGACCTACATACACAGGTGAATCCAATTATGAGAAAGAGTATTTAAGGGAGTCAATTGTAAGTTTCCCTCCTCTTTTAATTTTTTCTAAAGAGTAGCAACATAGGGGTCTCAAACCAACTCTCAAATGACCTGAAGACAAAGATTGTTCCCCATCATGGTTTAGGGGAAGGATACAGAAAGTTGTCTCAGAGATTTCAGCTGTCTGTTTCCACAGTTAGGAACATATTGAGGAAATGGAAGACCACAGGCTCAGTTCAAGTTAAGGCTCAAAGTGGCAGACCAAGAAAAATCTTGGATAGACAGAAGCGACGAATGGTGAGAACGGTCAGAGTCAACCCACAGACCAGCACCAAAGACCTACAACATCATCTTGCTGCAAATGGAGTCACTGTGCATCGTTCAACCATTCGGTGCACTTTACACAAGGAGATGCTGTATGCGAGAGTGATGCAGAGGAAGCCTTTTCTCCGCCCACAGCACAAAAAGTGCCGCTTGAGGTGGGCTAAAGCACATTTGGACAAGCCAGCTTCATTTTGGAATAAGGTGCTGTGGACTAATGAAACTAAAATTGAGTTATTTGGCCATAACAAGGGGCGTTATGCATGGAGGAAAAAGAACACAGCATTCCAAGAAACACACCTGCTGCCTACAGTAAAATATGGTGGTGGTTCCATCATGCTGTGGGGCTGTGTGGCCAGTGCAGGGACTGGGAATCTTGTCAAAGTTGAGGGACGCATGGATTCCACTCAGTATCAGCAGATTCTGGAGACCAATGTCCAGGAATCAGTGACAAAGCTGAAGCTGCGCCAGGGCTGGATCTTTCAACAAGACAACGACCCTAAACACTGCTCAAAATCCACTAAGGCATTTATGCAGAGGAACAAGTACAACGTTCTGGAATGGCCATCTCAGTCCCCAGACCTGAATATAATTGAAAATCTGTTGTGTGACTTAAAGAGATCTGTCCATGCTCGGAAGCCATCAAACCTGAATGAACTAAAGATGTTTTGTAAAGAGGAATGGTCCAAAATACCTTCAACCAGAATCCAGACTCTCATTGGAACCTACAGGAAGCGTTTAGAGTCTGTAATTTCTGCAAAAGGAGGATCTACTAAATATTGATTTCATCTCTTTTTTGTGGTGCCCAAATTTATGCACCTGCCTAATTTTGTTTAAACAATTATAGCACACTTTCTGTAAATCCAATAAACTTAATTTCACTTCTCAAATATCACTGTGTGTGTCTCCTATATGATATATTTAACTGACATTTTTTATCGTAACAACCAACGATTTATACAGGTAAATCATGACAATTAACAAGGTTGCCCAAACTTTCGCATCCCACTGTATAATTCCGTGTTCCTGAAACTTTAAAAAGGTTTTCTTATTTCCAGATTTTCTATAAATTACGAAAGAATTGTACACTGCCAATTGTAGCAAGTATAGACATACTTTTTTATACCAGTACGTCGATCTACGCAAGACCAAATTAGGCTTAATTATCTGGTTATTAAAGTCAACTGTCCCCATATATTTGTTATAGTCCACCACACACGCAGGTTTCTCTGCATGCATATTTCTGCGGGTGACTGCCACTTGGACTGTTGTATCAGTGTGAAGGGTGCTCTGGTCTCTGTACTCTGTACTTTACTCCCAGCAGTTCTGAACTTCTGAGACATGAAGAATCTCCCCAGTTTAGTCTTGTGTTTACAAGAGACTTTGGGAAGCCTTTTCTGTTGGATATCACTGTTCCACAACAAACTGTGCCCTCCATGTATAGATGTTTGTAAACTGGGACACTTGTATAATAATTTGCTATGTATAAATTAATAATATCATTTAAAAGATTATACACTAAGTTTGCAATTTATTATGACCACCTTAGGCTTCTTTCACGCTGGCTTAGGATTGTCCAGCAGGCTATTCTGGGAGAGGAACAACCTGCCAGTTCCGTAGTAACGTTTGCATAAGTGTGCTGCCGGAAGTTTGCTCCGGCCCCATTCAATATAATGGGGACGGGTGGGAGATGCGGCCGCAGCACAGCAAACGACATTCCGCGCCAACCTTCCGGGTTTGCAGACACATTCAAGTGAATGGGTCCACATGCGTGATACTCTTCTAACCATGGACTAATAGCCATCTTTATATAACATGGTGTCAATTAATAGTAAGTGGGTGAAAAGCAGGGGTGCACCTAGCCTTTCTGCTGCCTGAGACGAAAACTGAAATGCCTGGATCAGTCAGAGCAATAATGATGACACCGGCCTCTGGTAAGCTACAAAAACTAGGACTAAAGCCTATTAGAGGAAACGGTGGGCCAGGGAGACATCGCTCCTGGTGTCCCGTCGCGGCATTTAACTGTATTGCTGTCCTGAGTGCAGAGATGCATTGAATATGTAGAGATGAGCGTTTCCACAATGAAAGCGCTCATTGCCCATGGCCCTTCTACTACCTGCCCCCCTGGTTCTGCCTGAGGCCATCCCCTCACCTGGCCTCATTGGTGGTGCACCCCTGGTGAAAAGAGACATGAAGGGTTATTGGAGTGCTCTCCTTTATGAAGGCAGCATTCATAATCCATAGTAAATCTGCTATAACAAATTTAGATTTTTTAGTGGATTCATTGACTTGAGTCAACTCTATAAGGCTACCTGAAAATGGTGCAGATTATAAATGGTTTTTCTACACAGATTTTGTGTAATCCAGTACGAGCAAAGTGTATGAGATTAGACAAATCTCATGTACACTCTGCTTTTTTCTTAGGTGAGGAAATTGAACTGCTTTGCAGATTTTTAAAACCGCAGCGTCATTTGGTGTTGTGTTTTTTTCTGTGTGCGGATTTCACCCTTTTCATGTAACACGTATAGATTTTGACGTGCCACATCTGAACAAATTCTGAAAGAAGTGTGGATGGAAATTAATGGAAACAGTTTGTTCAGATTTGCACAGCAAAATCTACATGTGTTACAAGATAATTTTAGTGTGGATTAGTGTGGATCAGCAACATACAGAACACATTATGGATATGAAAATCTGCAGCATGTCGGACCTGCAGTGTAGCAGGGGTAAATTCAACAGCACAATCTGCTGAAAAATACATATGTAACATGTTACTATGCCTTTGAACACAACTATAGAAATCACAACAGTTTTCGAATTTAGATTTTTGTGTGACACAGTAAAAATGTCCAAACTACTTTCACCGTTTCACCTGTAAAAACTGCACAGAGATCAACATTATAAAAGTGTTGTGATTTCTGGTAAAAACGCGTATTGCATTTTCCTAGGTGTATATTCGAGGTGGAACATTTGTTACTTGCAGATTTTGCTGCAGATTGTGCCGTGATTTTAACACCTGCTACACTATGGTAAAATCTACAGTAATGCCTTATTCACACGTCACTGTTTGGTCAGTGATTTCCATTAGTGTTTGTGAGCCAAAACCAGGATTGGAGCCTCAATAGACATAAGGTATAAGGGAAAGATCTGCGCCTGTTCTGTGTTTAGAGCCTCACCTGGTTTTGGCTCAAAATCACTAATGAAAATCACTGACCGAAAGCCGACTGTGTGAATAAGGTATTAGGCATAAGGCTGGGTTCACAAGTGATTGAAAATCAAGCGGGAAAAAAAAAAGCAAAAAGAAACAAAAAAACACGTTTTTGTTGTGGAAAAGCCAGCAGATTTCACCATCTCCATTGAGAAGGATGAATTCTGAAAGAGAAATTCACGGCATAAATTGCCACAGATTTCAAATCCTCAATACTGTAGCTTCATTTTTTTATGCAGCATGTGGATACTGTACAACACTGTGGACTTGCCACATGAAAATCCATGGCGACAAATCCACAGCATTTCAGTCACATATGAACATACCCTAAAACTGTATTTTATGTATAGATACATAGAAAAAAATTGAATAGATAGATAGATGCATTTTGACATAAAAAAAAAAAAAAAGACTGAAAGAAAGAAATGTGTTAGGTGCTCTATACATACCAGTCTCCCTCTCTGGCAGGCTGTGATGAGAGGGAGATGATAGTAACTTTATATAAGTTTATTATTTATACACAAACTTTTGCATAATTACTGTGACTGGATGTCACAGTAATCACTTGCCCTGAGACCATTCTGATTGGTCTGGAGGCAGCAGGAGTCACAGAGGTACTATGGGGCCCTTAGGAGAGGGAAATCATTCAAACAGTGGTGAGTGCTGTAACTAGATACTACAGTGCTCACATGCCCCGGAGACCATGCTGATTGGTCTCCAGGTAAAAACAGCTACTGGGGGATCGCTGCTAGAGTATTAATGTACCGATCTCCCTCTCCTGCCAGCGCTAATGAGATGGAGGCGGTACAAGCATTCCTGAGCGCTGTAATTGGATATTACAGCGCTCACATGCCCTGGAGACCATGCTAATCGGTCCTTAGGACTTACAGTTTTGAAGTGGCATCGCAATGCCTAGTTTAAATACCGATCTCCCTTTCTAACCGGCAGTAATGAGAGGGAAATGGTACAAGCATTTGTGATTGCTCTGACTGCTTGTCAGAGCGATCAAGAGGGGGGAAAACTGCAGGACGTTTCAGAACGTCCATTCAGAGTTAAACATCCGCCCATAGGACGTTTAAATCCTATGGGCAGATTTGAAGTGGTTAAAACCAGGGTTGAAATTGGTTAAAACTAACAAATAATCATTACCATTAGAGATGAGCGAATTTTTAAAAAATTCGATTTGCCGGTTCGCCTAATTATTCTGGAAAAATTTGATTTGATCCGAATATGTTTGCGGCAAATTAAGTTAAAAAATTGCTATTTCCTGGCTTCTGAGAGCATTTATAGTGGTGTCGAACACTGTGCCTTGTAGTAACATGCATAGGGAGTCTGCTTTGGTAGTGAAGTAATACTGTGAGTCTGTATGACATGCAGATGACAGGCGTCGTTCTTAGAATCACAGTACACTTCACTTATTAGGGCAGTCACGGGGCCAAAACTGACCAAATAACTCGAGTATAAACTCAGCCTTACAGGTCGATGTTAGCGCCAAGAAGAAGCCCACTCCTTTTTGCATCGTTGCCAGCTGATTCCACATAGATGTCTACAGAACCTGTTCTATTAAACGCGTATACACGTAGAGCCCCCCTGGACAGAGTGGAGAGGGTGTCAGCAGTAAGTTTGTGTTGACGTCACTGATTAATTTGCCCTTACTCTGATCCGTCAGAAAAATAACCCACAAAAAACGGATCCTGTCTGTGGAGCATACGCCTTCACTCATTTAGTCAGTAATCAATCAGTATTGCTGAAGCAAAAATAAAAAAAACAGGAGTGGATCCAAAACAGAGATGACACGCGAATGGAATATTTGCACGTCTTCTGTGTTTTGTACCCACTCCTGCTTTTGGCTACCAAATCATAAGCCAATTCTGATGGGATCATACAGGCCTTACAGTTGCTACACAGATAGGATCCGTTGTGCGTCTGATTTTTCCTTCCTTCTGACAGATAAATAGAATGGTCAAATAAATCATGATGTCAGCCAGGCCGAAAGGCAAAATAGTGGACCAGTCATGAAGTGGAGTGGGAACAGCATTAGAAGTCCACAGAGTGGACCTATGACATAGTGGTGAGGTGAAAGCAGCATGAAGAGACCATAGAGTGGCCTAATGACAGAGTCTGGAGGTGGCGGCAGCATCAGGAGGCCACAGAGTGGCACGACGACGAAAGATTGTGGAGGTGGCAGCAGCATGAGGACGCCAGAGATTAACACAACGACGAGAGATTGTTGATGTGGAAGCAGCATGAGGAGGCCACAGAGTGGCACAATGACAGAGTCTGAAGGTGGCGGCAGCATCAGGAGGCCACAGAGTGGCAAACTGACAGAGTATAGAGTTGGCAGCATTATGAGGAGGCCACTGAGTGGCACAATGACCAAGTCTGGAGTTGGCAGCAGTATGAGGAGTATACCGAGTGGCACATCGACAGAGTCTGGAGTTGGTAGCAGCATGAGGAAGCCACAGAGTGGCACGAAGACAAAGCGTGGAGGTGTCAGCAGCATGAGGAGGCCAGAGTAGCACGATAACGAGACACTGTGGAGTTGGCAGCAGTATGAGGAGGCCACCGAGTGGCACAATGACAGAGCGTGGAGATGGCGGCAGCAGCAGCATCAGGAGGAGGCCACCGAGTGGCACAAAGGCACAGTCTGGAGTTGGCAGCTGCATGAGGAGACCACAGAGTGGCCTAATGACAGAGAGTGGAAGTGGCGGCAGCAGCAGCATCAGGAGGAGGCCACCGAGTGGCATAATGACACAGTGTGGAGATGGCGGCAGCATGAGGAGACCACAGAGTGGCCTAATGACAGAGCGTGGAGATGGCGGCAGCAGCATCAGGAGGAGGCCACAAAGTGGCACAATGACAGAGTCTGGAGGTGGCGACAGCAGCAGCATGAGGAGGATACCACAGAGTGGCAAGGTGACATAGTGTGGAGATGGCAGTAGCAGCATCAGGATACCACAGAGTGGCAAGTCATAGTGTGGAGATGGCAGTAGCAGCAGCAGCATTATCAGAATACCACAAAGTGGCAAGGTGACATAGTGTGGAGATGGCAGTAGCAGCAGCATCAGGAGGATACCACAGAGTGGTAAGGTGACCAAGTGTGGAGATGGCATTAGCAGCAGCAGCAGGATACCACAGAGTGGCAAGGTGACATAGTGTGGAGATGGCAGTAGCAGCAGCATCAGGATTCCACAGAGTGGAAAGGTCACGTAGTGTAGAGATGGCAGTAGCAGCAGCATCAGGATACCACAGAGTGGCAAGGTGACCTAGTGTGGTGATGGTATATGGGGGGGAGCTCGTCTGCACTAGGTTCGTGCGGTGAGAGGATGGACACATATGGTGACGCTGCATATGTTGACGCAGGGCTATGGCGCCAACATTGGCACCCTGGCCACTCTTCACCTTCTGCCCACATATTCTACATATGGCCATGTTAACCTCCTCCGGCGGCTTAACAAGAAACTGCCACACCACAGAGTAGGTGATTTTCCCCCCAACAGTCCGCATTGACTGACTGCTACCACCGCTGCTTCCGTGAACCCCTGCACCACTATTTTCCCGGCAGGTAGGCTGCTGCGACGCAGGTGGTCTACCCCGGGCACGTTTGGCTCCTGAACTCCCACTGCTGCCACCCGGCTGACTCCCAGCCATGCTTTCAACACATATAACCGTTGACGTGAACTGCGAATGTATTTTTCTTTTTGTCCTGAAATAGGCCACTAAATGCTTTTAACCAGGGGCGTTGCTAGGGTCTCAAAAGATCTGGGGCCCAAGCCCCAATGCATATGGCCAATTATCTAAGTCGGACAACCGACCCCTAAGCCCGCTATAGCTATACAGCTATACAGCAGCATGTACCTCTCACATCCAGTTCCTCCCAGGTGACGTCTCCTCTGATGTAAATCGTCTCTGTCATCATCTTTTCCATTGCATCCGGACAACTTCTCTCAGCCGCGCCTCGTCTCTACAGAGTGTGACACACAGACATCTTAGCTTCCTCATTTTTCTGTACCTCCAATTACTATCCTGAAGAAAAATGAGTGCCCCCCAAAGTAATAGTGCTTCTCATAGTCCCACCAATAGTAATTCCCTTCTAGAATGCCCTCAGTAGTAATACTGCCCCTACAGTGCCCCCAACTGTGATAATGCTCCCCAAGAGTGCCCCCATTATTTGAAGAGCCCTCCAGTATTAATAATGCCCTTACAGAGCCCCTAGTAGAAATAAGGCCTCCCTATTGTTCCCCAGTGGTAATAAAGCTATCCACTGACCCCTCAGTATTAATGAGACCCCCACAGTGCTCTTAGTAGAAATAATGCGGATCTTTAAGTCCCTCATATAGAGCCCCCAGTAGTAATAAGAACGCCTGTCTCCTGGATTTAAAATGCCCCCACAGTGCCCCCAGTATTTATAATGCCCCCTACTGTTATAATGCTCACTCTGAAGTGCTCCAGTATTTATATCGCCCCCTACTGTTATAATGCTCGCCCTGATCCCCCCCAGTATTTATAATGCCCCCTGTAGTTATATTCCTCCTTTTACTGTCTTTAAAAACTATAGTTCTTCAGCCCCTCCACCAAACAGTCCCATGTAAATAACATTATTTCCCTTTTCTGCCATAGAGTTCCATCTAAATACCATCACACCATCTCTCCAGCCTTCTCCATTATACAGTCCCATGTAAATAACATCCCTTTCTATCTACAGCCCCCTTTAAAATACAGTCCCATGTAAACATCACACCATCTCTCCTGCCCCCCTCAATATACAGACCCACATAAATAACATTACCCCCTCCCCAGCCGCCTTCAACATACAGTCTCATGTAAAGAACATAACCCCCTCCCCAGCCAACTTCAACATACAGTCCCATGTAAATAACATCACCCCCTCAATATTCAGTTCTATGTAAATAACATCACTTCCTCCCCCAGTCACTTTCAACATACAGTCCCATGTAAATAAAATCACCCCCTCCCCAGCCACCTCCAACATGCAGTCTCATGTAAATCACATTACCCCTCAACATTCAGTCCCATGTAAATAATATCACTCCCTCCCACAGCCGCCTTCAACATATAGTCCCATGTAAATAACATCACCCTGCCCCAGCCACCTCCAACATTCATTCCCATGTAAATAACATCATTCCCTCAACTTTCAGTCCTATGTAAATAACATCACTCCACCCACAGTCCCATGTAAATAACGTCCCTCTCCTCAGCCCTAACATACAGTCCCAGTTAAATAACTACAACTCCCAACATTGCTCTGCCTCTCACACTGAGTAATCTACCCCTTCACTTACCTCTACTCATGTAGCAGACCTCCCCACAGCTTCTTCCCAGGACTTTTCTTCACTGCTTAGCCATCCTCTCCTGCACTGGTCACATGACGGTGACATCATCGCAGGTCCATTTCAGCTACTGAATTTAGCACTGATCACATCACCCTTCAGCTCTTGCAGGGCATTAGATTCAATTGTATTGCCGTCCTGAGGATGGCAATACAGTTGTATCTAGCAGGCAGGCAGTACAGTCGTGGCCAAAAGTTTTGAGAATGACAAAAATATTAGTTTTCACAAAGTTTGCTGCTAAACTGCTTTTAGATCTTTGTTTCAGTTGTTTCTGTGATGTAGTGAAATATAATTACACGCACTTCATACGTTTCAAAGGCTTTTATCGACAATTACATAACATTTATGCAAAGAGTCAGTATTTGCAGGGTTGGCCCTTCTTTTTCAGGACCTCTGCAATTCGACTGGGCATGCTCTCAATCAACTTCTGGGCCAATTCCTGACTGATAGCAACCCATTCTTTCATAATCACTTCTTGGAGTTTGTCAGAATTAGTGGGTTTTGTCTATCCACCCGCCTCTTGAGGATTGACCACAAGTTCTCAATGGGATTAAGATCTGGGGAGTTTCCAGGCCATGGACCCAAAATGTCAACGTTTTGGTCCCCGAGCCACTTAGTTATCACTTTTGCCTTATGGCACGGTGCTCCATCGTGCTGGAAAATGCATTGTTCTTCACCAAACTGTTGTTGGATTGTTGGAAGAAATTGCTGTTGGAGGGTGTTTGGTACCATTCTTTATTCATGGCTGTGTTTTTGGGAAAAATTGTGAGTGAGCCCACTCCCTTGGATGAGAAGCAACCCCACACATGAATGGTCTCAGGATGCTTTACTGTTGGCATGACACAGGACTGATGGTAGCGCTCACCTTTTCTTCTCCGTACAAGCCTTTTTCCAGATGCCCCAAACAATCGGAAAGAGGCTTCATCGGAGAATATGACTTTGCCCCAGTCCTCAGCAGTCCATTCACCATACTTTTTGCAGAAGATCATTCTGTCCCTGATGTTTTTTTTTGGAGAGAAGTGGCTTCTTTGCTGCCCTTCTTGACACCAGGCCATCTTCCAAAAGTCTTCGCCTCACTGTGCGTGAAGATGCGCTCACACCTGCCTGCTGCCATTCCTGAGCAAGCTTTGCAGTGGTGGCACTCCGATCCCGCAGCTGAATCCTCTTTAGGAGACGATCCTGGCGCTTGCTGGACTTTCTTGGACGCCCTGGAGCCTTCTTAACAAGAATTGAACCTCTTTCCTTGAAGTTCTTGATGATCCTATAAATTGTTGATTGAGGTGCAATCTTAGTAGCCACAATATCCTTGCCTGTGAAGCCATTTTTATGCAACGCAATGATGGCTGCACGCGTTTCTTTGCAGGTCACCATGGTTAACAATGGAAGAACAATGATTTCAAGCATCACCCTCGTTTTAACATGTCAAGTCTGCCATTTTAACCCAATCAGCCTGACATAATGATCTCCAGCCTTGTGCTCGTCAACATTCTCACCTGAGTTAACAAGACGATTACTGAAATGATCTCAGCAGGTCCTTTAATGACAGCAATTAAATGCAGTGGAAAGGTTTTTTGGGATTAAGTTCATTTTCATGGCAAAGAAGGACTATGCAATTCATCTAATCACTCTTCATAACATTCTGGAGTATATGCAAATTGCTATTATAAAAACTTAAGCAGCAACTTTTCCAATTTCCAATATTTTTATCATTCTCAAAACTTTTGGCCACGACTGTACATTTGGGGCCTGGGCAAAACATCAGGGGCTCAGGCCCCGAATGTTTTAACCTAGCAACGCCCCTGCTTTCAACACATATAACCGACGACGTGAAATGAGAATATATTTTTCTTTTTGTACTGAAATAGGCCACTAAACGCTTTCAAGACATATAACTGCCGACGTGAACTGAGAATATATTTTTCTTTTTGTACTGAAATAGGCCACTAAACGCTTTCGCCACAAATAATTGCAACTGTGAAATGCATATTCGATTCGCTGGTTCGCCAAATTTTTGGGGAAAAATTTGGTTCGATCCGAATATATTCACGGCGAATTACGTTAAAAAACGGCTATTTCCTGGCTGCTGAGAGCCTTTATAGTGGGGTAGAATAGTGATGATCGAGCATGATCGGCCGAATACCGCATGTGCTCGACAACCATGCTCGTGTCTCCGCCCCGTACGTTTCTTAGCTGCTACGCAGCCAATAAACGTGCAGGTAAGTACTGGCCTCACTGTAATGCCATAGCCATGTTGGCTGCTGACATTACAGTGATTGGCTGGCCGGAACGCGTCATCGGGTGCTATATAGCACACGATGACGCATGTTCGGCTCATTCTTAGTCAGGGAGAGCTGTGCTGAGGAAGGGACAGACAGTATAGAGAGTGATTTAAGAATATTTTTACCACCCAAAACTTTTGAGAGACCCAAAAGTCCTTTTAACCCTTTCATGACCAAGGGTCATCGATGCCCCAGTGTCCAAGTCAAAATTTACAAATCTGACATGCGTCACTTTATGTGGTAATAGCTTTTAAACACTTTTATTTATCCAAGCCATACTGAGATTGTTTTCTCGTGAGACATTGTAATTCATGATAGTCATAAATTTGAGTCAATATATTTCAGCTTTATTTATGAAAAAATCCAAAATTTACAAAAATTTTGAGAAATTCTCAATTTTCAAAATTTCTATTTCTCTGCTTCTAAAACTGAAAGTCATACCTAATAAAATTTTTATTACTTAACATTCCCCATATGTATACTTTATGTTGGCATCATTTTGGAAATGTCATTTTATTTTTTTAGGACGTTAGAAGGCTTAGAAGTTTAGAAGCAATTCTTTCTCTAGAAAGAAAATTTCCAAAACCCACTTTTTAAGGACCAGCTCAGGTCTGAAATCACTTTGTGGGGCTTACACAGTGGAAAACCCCCATAAATGACCCCATTGTAGAAACTACACCCCTCAAGTTACTCAAAACTGATTTTACAAACTTTGCTAACCCTTTAGGTGTTCCACAAGAATTAAAAGGAAAATGGAGATGAAATTTCTAAATTTCACTTTTTGGGCAGATTTTCCATTTTATTACATTTTTTTTCTTTAACACATGGAGGGTTAACAGCCAAACAAACTCGATATTTATTACCCTGATTCCGCGGTTTAAAGAAAAACACCACATGTGGTCGTAAAAACTGATGTAAGGGCGCACGGCAGGGCGCAGAAGAAAAGGAGCGCCGTATGGTTTTTGGAAGGCAGGTTTTGCTGGACTGGTTTTAGATGCCATGTCCCATTTAAAGCCCCTCTGATGCACCCATACAGTAGAAACTCCCAAAAAGTGACCCTATTTTGGAAACAAGGGGATAAGGTGCCAGTTTTATTGGTACTATTTTGGGGTACATATGATTTTTAATTGCTCTATATTAAGTTTTTTGTGAGGCAAGGTAACCGAAAATGGCTGTTTTGGCACCGTTTTTGTTTTTTTACAAGATTCATCTGACAGGGTAGATCATGTGCTATTTTTATAGAGCAGGTTGTTACGGACGCAGTGATATCAAATATGTTTACTTTCTTTGTTTGTTTCAGTATTACATAATAAAGCATTTTTGAAAAAGAAATTATGTTTTTGTGTGTCCATTTTCTGAACGCCATATGTTTTTTTATTTTTCTGCCGATCGTCTTGTGCAGGGGTTTGTTTTTTGCAGAAAGAGTTGAAGTTTTTATTGGTACCATTTTTGGGTACATAGGATTTTTTGATCATTCATTATTACACTTTATGGGGCAAGGTGAACAAAAAATTGGCTGTTTTGGAACTGTTTTTATTTATTTATTTTTACAGCATTCATCTGAGGGGTTAGTTCATGTGACAGTTTTATAGAGCAGATCGTTACGGACGTGGCAATACCTAATATGTATACTTTTTCTTTTTTATTTAAGTTTTACACAATAATAGCATTTATGAAACCAAAAAAATGATGTTTTAGTGTCTCCATAGTCTGAGAGCCATAGCTTTTTTATTTTCTGGGCGATTGTCTAAATAGGGTATCATTTTTTGCGGGATGAGGTGACGGTTTGATTGGTACTATTTTGGGGGTCATAAGCCTTTTTGATTGCTTGCTGTTGCACTTTTAGTGATGTAAGGTGACAAAAATTGCTTTTTTTGGCACTGTTTTTATTTTTTACGGTGTTCATCTGAGGGTCTAGGTCATGTGATATTTTTATAGAACTGGTTATTACGGATGCGGCGATACCAAATATGAACACTTTTTTTATTTATTTCAATTTAACACAATAATAGCATATTTGAAATAAAAAAATTATGTTTTAGTGTCTTAATGTTCTAAGAACTATACACTGTGTACAGAATTATTAGGCAAATGAGTATTTTGACCACATCATCCTCTTTATGCATGTTGTCTTACTCCAAGCTGTATAGGCTCGAAAGCCTACTACCAATTAAGCATATTAGGTGATGTGCATCTCTGTAATGAGAAGGGGTGTGGTCTAGTGACATCAACACCCTATATTAGGTGTGCATAATTATTAGGCAACTTCCTTTCCTTTGGCAAAATGGGTCAAAAGAAGGACTTGACAGGCTCAGAAAAGTCAAAAATAGTGAGATATCTTGCAGAGGGATGCAGCACTCTTAAAATTGCAAAGCTTCTGAAGCGTGATCATCGAACAATCAAGCGTTTCATTCAAAATAGTCAACAGGGTTGCAAGAAGCGTGTGGAAAAACCAAGGCGCAAAATAACTGCCCATGAACTGAGAAAAGTCAAGCGTGCAGCTGCCAAGATGCCACTTGCCACCAGTTTGGCCATATTTCAGAGCTGCAACATCACTGGAGTGCCCAAAAGCACAAGGTGTGCAATACTCAGAGACATGGCCAAGGTAAGAAAGGCTGAAAGACGACCACCACTGAACAAGACACACAAGCTGAAACGTCAAGACTGGGCCAAGAAATATCTCAAGACTGATTTTTCTAAGGTTTTATGGACTGATGAAATGAGAGTGAGTCTTGATGGGCCAGATGGATGGGCTCGTGGCTGGATTGGTAAAGGGCAGAGAGCTCCAGTCCGACTCAGACGCCAGCAAGGTGGAGGTGGAGTACTGGTTTGGGCTGGTATCATCAAAGATGAGCTTGTGGGGCCTTTTCGGGTTGAGGATGGAGTCAAGCTCAACTCCCAGTCCTACTGCCAGTTTCTGGAAGACACCTTCTTCAAGCAGTGGTACAGGAAGAAGTCTGCATCCTTCAAGAAAAACATGATTTTCATGCAGGACAATGCTCCATCACACGCGTCCAAGTACTCCACAGCGTGGCTGGCAAGAAAGGGTATAAAAGAAGAAAATCTAATGACATGGCCTCCTTGTTCACCTGATCTGAACCCCATTGAGAACCTGTGGTCCATCATCAAATGTGAGATTTACAAGGAGGGAAAACAGTACACCTCTCTGAACAGTGTCTGGGAGGCTGTGGTTGCTGCTGCACGCAATGTTGATGGTGAACAGATCAAAACACTGACAGAATCCATGGATGGCAGGCTTTTGAGTGTCCTTGCAAAGAAAGGTGGCTATATTGGTCACTGATTTGTTTTTGTTTTGTTTTTGAATGTCAGAAATGTATATTTGTGAATGTTGAGATGTTATATTGGTTTCACTGGTAAAAATAAATAATTGAAATGGGTATATATTTGTTTTTTGTTAAGTTGCCTAATAATTATGCACAGTAATAGTCACCTGCACACACAGATATCCCCCTAAAATAGCTAAAACTAAAAGCAAACTAAAAACTACTTCCAAAAATATTCAGCTTTGATATTAATGAGTTTTTTGGGTTCATTGAGAACATGGTTGTTGTTCAATAATAAAATTAATCCTCAAAAATACAACTTGCCTAATAATTCTGCACTCCCTGTATATTTTTTGAGCGATTTTCTTACGTAGGGTCTAATTTTTTCCAGGATGAGGTGACGGTTTTATTGGTACCATTTTGTTTGATATATACACTGCTCAAAAAAATAAAGGGAACACAAAAATAACACATCCTAGATCTGAATTAATTAAATATTCTTCTGAAATACATAGTTGAATGTGCTGACAACAAAATCACACAAAAATAAAAAAATGGAAATCAAATTTTTTAACCCATGGAGGTCTGGATTTGGAGTCACACTCAAAATTAAAGTGGAAAAACACACTACAGGCTGATCCAACTTTGATGTAATGTCCTTAAAACAAGTCAAAATGAGGCTCAGTAGTGTGTGTGGCCTCCACGTGCTTGTATGACCTCCCTACAACGCCTGTGCATGCTCCTGATGAGGTGGCGGACGGTCTCCTGAGGGATCTCCTCCCAGACCTGGACTAAAGCATCTGCCAACTCCTGGACAGTCTGTGGTGCAACGTGACGTTGGTGGATAGAGCGAGACATGATGTCCCAGATGTGC
The DNA here is from genome assembly GCF_905171765.1 of Bufo bufo. Classification (NCBI taxonomy): domain Eukaryota; kingdom Metazoa; phylum Chordata; class Amphibia; order Anura; family Bufonidae; genus Bufo; species Bufo bufo. The sequence continues at coordinate 307,847,488 of NC_053392.1, forward strand.
TCAATTGGATTCAGGTCTGGGGAATGGGCGGACCAGTCCATAGCATCAATGCCTTCGTCTTGCAGGAACTGCTGACACACTCCAGCCACATGAGGTCTAGCATTGTCTTGCATTAGGAGGAAACCAGGGTCAACCGAACCAGCATATGGTCTCACAAGGGGTCTGAGGATCTAATCTCGGTACCTAATGGCAGTCAGGCTACCTCTGGCGAGCACATGGAGGGCTGTGCGGCCCTCCAAAGAAATGCCACCCCACACCATTACTGACCCAATGCCAAACCGGTCATGCTGGAGGAAGTTGCAGGCAGCAGAACGTTCTCCACGGCGTCTCCAGACTCTGTCACGTCTGTCACACGTGCTCAGTGTGAACCTGCTTTCATCTGTGAAGAGCACAGGGCGCCAGTGGCGAATTTACCAATCTTGGTGTTCTCTGGCAAATGCCAAACGTCCTGCACGGTGTTGGGCTGTAAGCACAACCCCCACCTGTGGACGTCGGGCCCTCATATCACCCTCATGGAGTCTGTTTCTGACCGTTTGAGCAGACACATGCACATTTGCGGCCTGCTGGAGGTAATTTTGCAGGGCTCTGGCAGTGCTCCTCCTGTTCCTCCTTGCACAAAGGCGGAGGTAGCGGTCCTGCTGCTGGGTTGTTGCCCTCCTACGGCCTCCTCCACGTCTCCTGATGTACTGGCCTGTCTCCTGGTAGCGCCTCCATGCTCTGGACACTACGCTGACAGACACCGCAAACCTTCTTGCCACAGCTCACATTGATGTGCCATCCTGGATAAGCTGCACTACCTGAGCCACTTATGTGGGTTGTAGACTCCGTCTCATACTACCACTAGAGTGAAAGCACTGCCAGCATTCAAAAGTGACCAAAACATCAGCCAGGAAGCATAGGAACTGAGAAGAGGTCTGTGGTCACCACCTGCAGAACCACTCCTTTATTGGGGGTGTCTTGCTAATTGCCTATAATTTCCACCTGTTGTCTATCCCATTTGCACAACAGCATGTGAAATTGATTGTCACTCAGTGTTGCTTCCTAAGTGGACAGTTTGATTTCACAGAAGTGTGATTGACTTGGAGTTACATTGTGTTGTTTAAGTGTTCCCTTTATTTTTTTGAGCAGTGTACCTTTTCGATCGCTTGGTGTTGCACTTTTTGTGATGTAAGGTGACAAAAATTCCTTTTTTTACACAGTTTTTTTTTATGGTGTTTATCGGACGGGGTCTATCATGTGATACATTTATAGAGACGGTCGTTACGGACGCGGTGATACCTAATATGTGTATTTTTTTTTTCATTTTATCATAGGAAAAGGCAATTAATTTTTTTAATTTACATTTTAATTTAATTATATTTTTTTACTTTTATTATTTTCACTTTTTTTTTTATCAAGTCCCTCTTGGATCTTGAAGATCCAGTAGGGCTGATGGCTGTACTATACTTTGCAATGCTCTAACATTGCAAAGTAAAATACTATCAGATATCCTGTAGGTGGCAACACCGGACGCTTTGCAAAGCCATGGCAACCATCGGGCGCTGCAATCGCAGCACAGCAGCCCCGATGGTTGAGAGAGGGAGCCCCCTCCCTCTATTAACCCCATGGATGCCACTGCCGTGGCATCTAAGGGGTTACAGCAGAGTGTCAGCATAAAGCTGACACTCGCTGCTGATGGCGGCGGCTCAGGAACAGAGCCACCGCCATCACACACAGCAAGGGGGCCGCACCGCACCGGGGGGAAAAGGGCAGGGGGCAGCGCTGGAAAGGGGGAGGGGGAAGGAGCGGCCAGCATTGAGGGGCAGGAGCAAATGGGGGCAGGATGAATGTATGGGGTGGGGAGGGGGCGGACCGCATCAGGGGCAGGCTGCATGAATATGGATGGGGGCAGGGGGAACTGCATCAGTGCAGGCGGGGACAAGAGGCGCACAGGAGGGGGGCACGAGGACACACTGCCACGATCTGATTGTTTAGTCTGCACAGACTAACCAATTGGATCGATTGTCGGCAAGGGACCACTCTGATTGGTCCCTTGCCGGCATTACTACACTGTATGCTGTCCGTGACAGCAGCAGGGTAGGGGCAGAAGCTTTAATCCAAGCGTTTTGCAGCGCTTGGATTAAAGAGCTGGCTTGACGTTTATACACGTGCTAGCTGCACGGGGCATGTGCAAATAGCACGCATATAAACGGATTGCAGTCGGGAGAGGTTAAGGACTATTGTGTGTGGCAGCAATCTATATTTTTAGCGCAACCTGCGCTAAATTGATAAAATTTTACAGGCCCAAAAGTCCTTCTAAGGACTATTGTGTGTGGCAGCAATATGTATTTTTAGCGCATCCTGCGTTAAATAGCCTATAATAGTTTAGCCGCTTTGGACAGCTACATTAGCTGCACCACATCTCCAGTGTAAAGTGTGCGCATCCAAAAAAAAATCTGTGACATCCAGTTTACTTTTTCCGTAGACTGTGTCCGCTGTGGACAGTGACATTAGCTGCGCCACATCTCCAGTGTAAAGTGTACGCATCCAAAAAATATCTGACATCCAGTGTACTTTTTCAGTAGACGGTGTCCGCTGCGCAGTGTCATTAGCTGCGCCACATCTCCTGTGTAAAGCGGGTGCATCAAAAAATATCTGTGACATACAGTGTACTTTTTCAATAGACAGTGTCCGCTTCTGACAGTGACATTACCAGAGCCACATCTCCAGTGTAACATGTGTGCTTAAAACATTTATCTGTGACATACAGTGTACTTTTTTGCTAAGACGCTGCGGACAGTGACATTACCGGTGGTACCTCTCCTGTATAACGTTTCCTCATCCCAAATACCTGTGACATTCCCTGTAATTTTTCATTAGCCGCTGGTGACAGCATTGACATTATCTGCGGGATATCTCCTGTGTGACGTTTCCACATCACAAATTTCTTTTGAAATTTGTTTGCGCATACACTTCCAAATCCTACGCTACTGTACATGTGACAGACTTTCAATCATATATAACATTTAATATGAAGAAGGCGAGCAGTAAGGGACGGGGCAGTGGCCGTGATGCTGACGGTGCACGCAGAGGCCGTGGCCCTGGGTGCGGTGAAACTGTGCCTGCTGCCAGAGCACAAGAAAAACAATCATCCACGATACCTAGCTTCATGTCCCAGTTTGCAGGGAGGCGCAGGACACCACTCTTGAAGTCAGACCAGTGCGACCAGGTGGTCTGTTGGATTGCAGCAGATAATGCTTGCAGTCGGTTAAGCACCACCCTGTCTTCCACCAAGTCCAGTCTCAGTAGCCAAGAGTCTTCTCAACCCAATCCTCACCCTGATCCTCCTTCCTCCCACCATGGAGAGTCTGGGCAAACATGTGATCCCACACTCGGAAATTCTGAGGAGCTCTTTTCAGCGCCATTCCTTGATTTGGCCCTCTCGCCAAGCACGCTTAAAGAGGGACAGATCTTGTGCCCTGATTCCCAAACTCTTGAGCATCCCCAATCACAAGAAGATGATGGCGGGGAACGGCAATTACTTTTTAATTAGGTGGATGATGATGAGACACAGTTGCCAATAACTCAACAGCAATTACTGTCTTAAGAGGTTGATGAAGAGGATGAGACACAGTTGTTAATCACTGAGGTAGTGGTGTGAGAGATAGAATTTATATCTCTCTCTATATAATGAACACATTCTGTAGTACACATTTTTGTCCACTAGATGTTTGCAAACCAGATGTATGAGCCATGTGTGCATTAAGGTCCCTAGGGGAGGGGGAAGGGGGGAGTTAGGTTGCAGTTTTCAAATCTACCTATGAATTCAGAGTTGAAGTTGCTTAAACTACTCCTATCAGGTTAAGGAGCCAATAGTCTATACTTAAGGAACACCCCTTTTGTGATGTCATGTCTGCTATTTAAGTCAATGTAACTTGAATAAAGTTCTCTCTTCTACCATGGCTCAGGGGGGGATGAGAAGATGCTTTCATGAAACCAACTGTGTGTCTAGTCTCATTATGAAAGCAGTATGGTGTACACATACTTATACTTCTAATTGATTTGGCGCCACACAAAGAAGATGAGAATTGCATGAATTGCGACGACAATTTGGCGTCCCCTGGGTGGGCAGTCAGCTTGCGTAATTTCCGATTCAAACGCACGAGAGGACTTGCGCAAAGCCATCAGACGAGGTCACAAGCTGCAGAAAAAAAGGTAAGAAGTTTTATTCTTATAAAACCTTCTCTGAGTCTTTTGCCCAAGTAGATTCTCAAGTTCAAATTATAGCTGATCTGTCCTTTATAACGAAAGAACCCGTTTAAATATTCCTTCTTTGTGTGGTAGGACGTGCTGAAACTTAGCGGGAATTGATAGACAGCTGATAGTTGCATATCCGTGACATAGAATTGGACCTAAGCCAAGCTCTTGGAGATTCATGAGTAGTGACCAGGGGTCCTCATGATGGGAATTGAGTAGGATTAACACCAATTCGATTGGAAGTTATTAAGAATGTGTATCCCTACAGAGATTTATGAGTAGGATTAACACTAATTCAATTGGTAGTTATTAAGATTGTGTATCCCTACAGAAATTGATGTGTAGGATTAACACGAAATTGCATATAAAATAAGCAATTGGAGGTTAGTAAGTTGGTGCCCTGCACAAGAGAAATTGTGGGACCAATACTGTTTAGCTATTATTAAGTTAGTGAGTTTAATAGCAACCAGACATTGTTAAGTTGGTGCCCCACAATACGGGGCAATTCTAATGTTACAGGATATAATGAGGAGATGTTAACAGTAGCTCAGCTAATGCAGAAGGAAAAGTTTCAGTAAGAAAAAAATGAAAGCATTTTGTCATATTAAGTAGCAGAGATTTCCGTTATTATCTGGAAATACGTAGTATTGTAAGAGTTCCCCCTAAAGGCTGCATATCGAAACTAAAGTTGTTATAGTTCATGTGTGCAATTGGTATGCCAGAAACCGGTAGACTAAATGAAGGATTGTGGAAAGTGTATTGAAGGAAAAGAGAAGTATATTGAAAGATAATAATAGGTTGGTGCAAGCTGAGTTATGGTAAAAATTGTTTATGGAAGTGACTGTTAGAAAGTTTAAGCAAGATGGAGGGTTTTGAATCCCATAGGGAACAAAGAACAAAAACCATGTGGCATCCCATCCCCTTTCTCAAAATCTGCTGAAACCCAAACTGGTTAATCTGTATTTTGTAGTACCACAGTAACTTTTCCTGTTTTCCCTCTGGAATGTGCTCTCAACAGGAACACCACCCATAGTATGTTTCTACTCCTTCTTTCCCATCCCCCTCCGGTGCTCTTACTGAAACCCCCTCCTCAGGAATTTAACCTGGGGTCTGGGAATTAGTAAAGCTTCTGCAGAATGTGAAGATACTAACGTGTGTTATCTATAGATCTTCCAGACAGGGCTCCAGTATTGGATTAGACCCAATGATGTCTGAAAATAACCTTTCCCAAATGTATGTTTCACTAGTTAAGAAAGTACCCGCAGTGATTGTCCTATGATGCCAAGTGGAAGTATCTCTGACCAATCCAGTTAATCTAAGGTTGCACCCATTCCTTATTCCGATATGAGTGAAAATAGTCCTTATTCAGATATGAGTGAAAATGTGAGATTTCTAGTATCATCTGCTGCACCCAGTAGTAACATCCCCTGTAGTAACATCAATTTTGCCATGATGAGTAGAATTCCTAATCCAGAGGATTTACTTATGTTGCTTTGCAAGAAAATTAGTTCTACTATGGAGAGTTTTCTCATACTATTGGTGAGATTTGGAAAATTTAGTCCAATGAAGAGCTGGGCATTTAATGCATAGTGAAGATCAGTGGGTGGAGGAGGAAGCGTTTAGGTCATCAGTCAGTCACATTGTCTGAATATGCATCAGGACAGAACAGAGAGTGTGGAGAAAGCTTTCACTAGACTCCAGGAAAGTTGGATGGATTTGAGTTTTTGAGCTTACCTTAGATATCCATTTGAAAATCTTAAGAGCTGCCTTTATGGATGGTCTTAAGGATCATCTGGAAAGGTCTAGTGTTGGCTAGGCCTGAGTGAAGTCCATTTTGTCCCTCCATGTTGTTAAAGTTGAATTGAACAAAGGCTTAAGGGGGAAGGAAGACTTTGTATATACTTGCCCACTTCCTCGTCCGTAGGAGGAGCTACAAATGTTCAGCCTTTCAAGGGCAACGCCCATAGGGAATTAACAATCTAGAATCAAATGCTGGATCCCTATTATCTATAAAATCCTTAGGATCTAATTCTATTGCCTCATAGCAAACAAGTTCCATGATCTCTCATGGCTAAGGGTAGTATCACATGTGTAGGAGTAGATAGTAATGCAATTCCTACTCCTCTCACCAATTAATCACAGTCTTAAGGGTATACAAAATTAGATGTGACTACTCTGCTGCGTCTGGAGGGAGGAGGGAGTAGTAGAAGTAGTAGTGCTTTCTGGGAGTAGTAGTGCTTTCCCACCTTTATAAATAAAAATAAAAATTCACTTGACTGTCTCCAATTAATAACCACATTTTTGAGTTTCTTGGTAGATAGTTTCAGGTTCTTGGAATATGGATCATCTCGGACAGGATATACTGTTCCTACTTAATCAAATGTTGTCAAGAAAGAACTACTCCCTCCAGCAATGTTAGTGCAGGAGGCAGAGATGAAGACACTCACTGAGGTTTGTAAAATGGCTGAGGGTAAGACTGCTAACATCAATATTAATCCAGGTATGCCTTTGGTATCACTCATTATTATGGTCTAATCTGGTAAAGCAGAGATTTTGTTTGATCCATGGGTAAGCCCATCAATAATGAATGCTGAGTGTATGAAAGATGTTTGATGCCATGATGCTGCCTGAGAAGGTAGAGGCTAAACTATTACCTGAAGTCTACGTTAAGTGGAAGTCTGTGTGATATGGGATGGCTTAGGGCCAGTAGACTTCCAAAATGTTTGTCTTTTTCAGATACAGGCTACAGAGGCTGAAAGGAAACATCAAAGGATAAAGGTAGAAGTGATGATTGAGAATGGGCCCTGGAGGGTCGGTTAGAAACTTTCTTCAGGGGGCACTCTACCAATAGAGGATGGATTTAGAACATGGGCAAATCAAGAGAGAGAAGGTGTGATTGGGTTCTGTGGTGGATGGCTCCTGAGTTCAACAATGTTGCCACTAGGTTAGGTGAAGGTAAATGCTGTAATAATGATGGGAGAACTATGGGAGTTCCAGGAAGGCATATGCCAAGGTCATCTTACCCATTTCAGAGACTGCGGATTGACTACATTCAGAAAAAAGGTGGAACAGTGTGAATATGTCTGTGTCTGTATAGATCTCTTTCCAGGATATTCAGAGATTTGGCCTGTAGCAAAGGCTACAGCTTAAAGATACTGACTGAGGTGAGAGTACCTAACCCTGGGGCTTTTCTCCATCTGGTACACATCTAACTGGAAGATAGGCCTAAGTCCTTATGAAGTACTCTTTGGGAATGCCCCTAGATTAGGTCTCTATTTTTCCAACAGCTCCAGATGCAGCATAGTAGTTTTCCAAATTATGTTGTCTGTTGCACAAATTGATTGTCTAATGTGTATTTCCAAGTTTTAGTTGTTTTCTAGAATCCAGACTGTATAGAGGGAATTCATTATTTACAATCAGGATATTGGGTAGTGGTGAAACGAGAGAGGTGCGGAAAGTCCTAGAGTTACGATTTGAAGATCTACATCAAGTCCTGATAACCGCCGCCACTGCTGTCGAATTGGAAGAAGAGCCTTATTGCAATCAAGTGCCAGGACAATAAGAGCCATAATGTTTTGTTTCATGTCGTATTGTTTATTTCATATTGTACAAAGGAGAAATCACAATCAAATCAAATTCCAACGATGTTATATTATCAAGATGAGTCAGGAATAACTAAGTTGACTTTTGCAGTATAGTGGACTGTAAGACAGATGACACATAGGACACTTGGTTTTGGTCTGATAAGTACATCTGTGTGACTGGAACTGACCCAGTCTATGGTAATTGTGTTTAGATATCACCATACCAACTGTGGATATTGGAGAACACTAGTCTGAAGTGTTAGGAATGTAAACCAGTGAAAACTACCTCTAGAGTCAGTAAAGGTGAAGGTTTGTCGCAAGGGATGACTGTCCTGAAGGGAACACCACCAAACAGTTGCAAACATAATGAGTATAATCCTCTGTTGCTGTCCATTAGAAATCCTATCCAACAGGATTCGGGGATATATGTTTTAGGATCATGTGTAAGTGACAAAGATCCCCTAGGCAATTTAGAATGTTGGTAAGTGAAAAAAACAAAAACCTCAAATTTCATTTGCATCTGTGGCTCCTACATTCTTACCTATAATTGGCATTAAATATTTGGCCAATCTAAAAATATAAAGACAAACTGGCCCTAGAGACAGGATTTTATGCAGGAAAGCCCTTTGGTGTTTTTCCTCCAGGATATTGTTCTTACTTAATTCAGCTGAATGAGACGAGTAGTGACCCTAACGTTTACTCTGACAGTTGGTTTATCAGCGCAGATATCTGGTGATTGTGTGTAGATTTGAAACTCCGACCCAGGATGCAGGTAGAATGAAGTAGCCAATGTACCCTGATCAAGTCCTGATGCCATTTGTTGTATTCTCACCTCCTGAGTGGGATCAAATCAGAAAACAATGTCCAGTCACGACTAAGGAGGGCACTTCCTACATCCTTTGACTCACATGTATACATGGATGCTATAGGAGTCTGTAGAAGAGTTTCTGATGAATTTAAAGCTAAAAGTCAGATAGCTGCAGGATTTGAGTCATTACTTCCCATGATTAGTAGTAATGAAAAAAAAAAAAGGGAATGATGGAACAACTGAGCTCATTTCCAGTGATGACTTTACAGAACCGACTGGTCCTTGACAGCAGAAAAAGGTGGGGTCTACAAAATCGTTGGAAGTTCCTGCTGTATCTACATTCCGGACAACACTGCCCCTGATGGAAGGATCACCAAGGATCTGAGGAAACTGATGGACTTTATCAAATGAACTGAAGGTAAACTTCTGAAATTAATCACATCATGGCCAGAATAATGTTTTGGGAACTGGTTCAGCGACTACAATGTTTTTAGCATTTGGTTTTAACAGGCTGTTATATAGTTCTCAGTTTTAGAAAAATTGTTTTTAAGAATGTTACATTCATGCCCACACTATGTATATGTGCTGTGCCCCTGTCAAAGACAAAGATTATTCCATCCTGAATTAAATAAAACCTTGTTGATGGTTGTACAAGGTGAAGGCAAACCTGAAATGGAGTTGAGGGGACCTTGTGAAGCAATAAGGAAAGTCCAGCTCTTCGCTGTTTAGGGCGTTGGGAGAGTACCTCACTTTGTCTGTTCACCTTTGGTCTATTTCCCGCAAAAGGAGGGATTTGTGAGAGATAGGATTTATATCTCTCTATATAATAAGAACATTCTGTAGTACACATTTTTGTCCACTAGATGGCCGCAAACCAGATATATGAGCCATGTGTGCATTAAGGTCACTAGGGTAGGGGGGAAGGGGGGAGTTAGGTTGCAGTTTTCAAATCTACCTATGAACTCAGAGTTGAAGTTGCTGAAACTACTTCTATCAGGTTAAGAAGCCATTAGTCTCTACTTAAGGCCTCATGCACACGAACGTTGTGTGCATCCGCGTCCGTTCCGTCATTTTTTTACAGTTTAGCGGAGGTCCCATTCATTTCTATGGAGCTGTGAAAAAAAAGTGATAGTCCTGATTTTTCTCTGCGTCTGTGAGCTGTGATTCCAGTCCGTCCAAAAAATATAACCTGTCCTATTGCACAACTTGTATGTCATCCATGTCCGTGTCCGTTTTTTTCTACAAGACCTTGGTGCAATAAAATTACACTTTTCATTAACCTTCCTTTTTTTCCCCCTGTCAGACAAAAAAAAAGGAAGACACAAGGAAACACAACTGAAGCAAAATCGGACACGGACCACTGAAGCCAAATCACTGACAGTGAAAAAACACTGTCGTGTGCATGAGGCCTAAGGAATACCCCTTTTGTGATGTCATGTCTGCTCTTTAAGTCAATGTAACTTGAATAAAGTTCTCTCTACTACCATGGTTCAGGGGGGATGAAAAGATGCTTTCATTAAACCAACTGTGCGTCTGGTCTTATTATGAAAGCAGTAAGGTGTACACATACTTATACTTCTAATTGATTTGGCGCCACACAAAGAAGATGAGAATCGCATGAATTGCGACAACAATGGCTAGGTCAACAAGTCAGGAGGATGAGAAGAGTGGAAAAGGAGGTGGTGTACGATGAAGTCACTGACCAAACCTGGGAAGGTGGAAAACCGAGCGAGGACAGAAGTACAGAGGGGGAGGGATCTGCTGCACCGCAACAGGCTGGAAGAGGCAGTGGGGTGGCAAAAGGGAGAAGGCGGGCCACACCAAACAGGCCCACAACTGTTCCCTGAAGCACCCCTTTGTGGAAATCTCCATTGCCAAGGGGAAGGTGTTCCACAGTCTGGCACTTTTTTGAGGAAAGTGCGGATGACAAATGTAATTTGCAACCTGTGCCATACAAAAATGAGCAGGGGCGTGAACACTAGCAACCTCACCACCACCAGCATGATCCGCCACATGGCATCAAAGCACCGTAATAGGTGGGTCGAGCGCCTGGGTCAACAATCTGTGTCTGTGGGTCACACCACTGCCTCCTCTTCCCCAGTGTTACATGCTAGCCAATCCCCTGTCGAAGTTGCAGGCCCGGATGCCTCCTGCCCTGCACTTGGACCTTCGCAAGCACCATCAGCGACCACATCCACTTCCATGTCCCAGCGCAGCGTACAAATGTCGTTACCCCAGGCATTTGAACTCAAGCACAAATACCCAGCCAACCACCCACAGGCCATAGCACTAAATGCGCTGCTTTCCAAATTACTGGCCCTGGAAATGTTGCCATTTAGGCTTGTGGACACGGAGGCCTTCCGCAGCCTGACTGCAGTGGGGAAGCGGCAACAGGCCGTGCTGAAGCTGATATGCTTAGGGGACAAACAGCACACTGCCGCAGAGCTGTGACAGGGGATCAAAAGCCAGACTGAGCTGTGGCTCTCGCCACTCAACCTAGAACCAGGCATGGTTGTGTCTGATAACAGCCGTAACTTAGTGGCGGCTTTGGAGCTCGGCAAGCTCACACACATCCCATGCCTAGCCACATCTTAAACTTAGTGGTTCAGCAGTTTCTCAAAACCTACCCCAATTTGACTGAGCTACTGGTGAAGGTGCGCCACATTTCCACACGTAATTGACAGCTTCAGCCGGTCTGTCAACGCTGCAGCAGCGCTTAAAATTGCCAGCTCACCGGCTGTTGTGCGACGTGAGCATACGCTAGAACTCGACGTTCCATATGTTGGCCAGGCTTTGTGAGCAGAAGAGGGCAGTAGTGGAATACCAGCTGCAACATGGTCGACGCCTTTCCAGTCAGCTTCCGCTATTCACAAGCGAGGAGTGGGCATGGATGTCTGACCTCTGTGAGGTTTTAAGAAACTTTGAGGAATCAACACAGATGGTAAGCGGTTATAACGCTATTATCAGTTTAACCATCCCACTTCTGTGTCTACACAAACGCTCACTGCTCACAATTAAGGACGACGCTTTGCATGTGGAAGAGGTGGAAATGGCAGAAGGCATTACACAGGATGATAGCCAGGCGACCCTCAGTTCGTCTTCTCAGCGCAAATTGGACGATGCCTCCGCTACAGAGGGTAATACCCATGGAAGTTTAATTCCATCTGTTCAGCGTGGGTGGGGCAGAAGAGGAGGAAGAGGATGAGGTGATTGAGAGTGATCCTCCTGATGACGACAGCAAAGTCTTGCCTGTTGGTACTCTGGCATAAATGGCTGACTTCATGTTAGGCTGCCTTTCCCGCGCCCCCGCGCGTTATACGCATTTTAGACAACATGGATTACTGGTTGTTCACCCTTCTCAACCCCTGCTACAAATAGGAACTTCTCATCTCTCATTCCTCTGTTGGAGAGGATGAGCAAAATGGTGCAATACCAGAAGAATCTTGTTGAAAATTTGCTCCAAAAATTTCCATGTGACAACGCTGGTGGCAGAGTCCGCAGTTCCTTGGCCAACCAAGGAGGGGAGACAAGGGGAACACACAGCAGTTCCAACAGAGGCAGGGCAACACTCTCTCTAAAGCTTGGGACAGTTTCATGACACCCCGCCAGCACCCTCACACTGATGCACGGTCTAGTGTCACAAGGAGGGAAAAATTTTGGAAGATGGTAAAGGAGTACATAGCAGACCATGTCAGGGTCCTCAATAATCCCTCAGTACCTTACAAATACTGGGTGTCGAAGCTGGACACGTGGCGCTCTATACCTTGGAGGTGCAGCGTTTTTTCTGAGCAGGTATTTAGTGCTGCTGGTGGCATTATAACCGATAAGCGTATCCGACTGTCAGCTGAAAATGCTGAGAGGTTGACTCTAAAAATAAACATCCCCCAGAGGAAGGCATTGCTGCCGAAACGTGCGTCGGGGTACGTGGCTCTCCTGAGTCGGACAGATCTCAACCTTATGGATATGTAACTTTATGTGTGCGAGGCTACTTTTTGTCGCAACTATCATCTTTCATGTGGCATAATCATATACATGGCTTTATTGAAGGTACTGGCAACAACTCTATTTGCCATATGACAATTTTGTGTATGCTTACACATGCATACAGAGACTGTCTCTTCATTCATGAGACGGCCGACACTGTGTATATGGGTATGGAACCATTGGCATGAGACCATTTTAGTAATTGATTGCCCTTTATATGTGGGATCATTCAAGCGATCAATTGCTCTGTATATGTATGTCATCACGTGCTATGATGCATAGGTAGTTTATCCTTGTGGAGACATATAGATACATATTAATATGGTCCTTGAAGGCTGCGACATTTTTAGACACATTGGATAGGTTTTTTGCATTTGTATGTCTGGAGTACTATATTTACACTTTCTCTGTGTCTTTATGAATTTTCTGTCTGCCTCCCTCATATTTGTGTGATTATGTTATGTCCTCCCCAGGTGTAGTCCACCTTTTTATCTGATGTATTGCATTATGTTTAATTGATTAATAAATTTTGCATCATTTAATAAAGTATATTTATATTTGGGTTATATCAGACTAAATTTTATATCACATTTATAATACAAACAACATGTTGCATAAAAACAATATACTTTAAAAACAGCAATATATAAAAAACACAATTAAAATAGATGAATAACACTGAGTGAATTGTGCCAAATAAGTTCCAAGGTCTGTGGCCCCAGGAAAAGAGTCTCATATGATATATGTCACTATGGGGCTGTATCACCGTGACCTTTATAATTCATCCCAAGGTCACGGTGATACAGCCCCATAGTGACATACACTCACCTAAAGAATTATTAGGAACACCATAATAATACGGTGTTGGACCCCCTTTTGCCTTCAGAACTGCCTTAATTCTACGTGGCATTGATTCAACAAGGTGCTGATAGCATTCTTTAGAAATGTTGGCCCATATTGATAGGATAGCATCTTGCAGTTGATGGAGATTTGAGGGATGCACATCCAGGGCACGAAGCTCCCGTTCCACCACATCCCAAAGTTGCTCTATTGGGTTGAGATCTGGTGACTGTGGGGGCCATTTTAGTACAGTGAACTAATTGTCATGTTCAAGAAACCAATTTGAAATGATTCAAGCTTTGTGACATGGTGCATTATCCTGCTGGAAGTAGCCATCAGGGGATGGATACATGTTCTCATTCTGTTTACGCCAAATTCGGACTCTACCATTTGAATGTCTCAACAGAAATCGAGATTCATCAGACCAGGCAACATTTTTCCAGTCTTCAACAGTCCAATTTTGGTGAACTCGTGCAAATTACAGCCTCTTTTTCCTATTTGTAGTGGAGATGAGTGGTACCCGGTGGGGTCTTCTGCTGTTGTAGCCCATCCGCCTCAAGGTTGTGCGTGTTGTGGCTTCACAAATGCTTTGCTGCATACCTCGGTTGTAACGAGTGGTTATTTCAGTCAACGTTGCTCTTCTATCAGCTTGAATCAGTCGGCCCATTCTCCTCTGACCTCTAGCATCCACAAGGCATTTTTGCCCACAGGACTGCCGCATACTGGGTGTTTTTCCCTTTTCACACCATTCTTTGTAAACCCTAGAAATGGTTGTGCGTGAAAATCCCAGTAACTGAGCAGATTGTGAAATACTCAGACCGGCCCGTCTGGCACCAACAACCATGCCACACTCAAAATTGCTTAAATCACCTTTCTTTCCCATTCTGACATTCAGTTTGGAGTTCAGGAGATTGTCTTGACCAGGACCACACCCCTAAATGCATTGAATCAACTGCCATGTGATTGGTTGACTAGATAATTGCATTAATGAGAAATAGAACAGGTGTTCCTAATAATTATTTAGGTGAGTGTATATCATATGAGACTCTATTCCTTGGGCCACAGACCTTGGAACTTATTTGACACAATTCACTCAGTGTTATTAATCTATTTTAATTGTTTTTTTTATATATCGCTGTTTTTAAAGTATATTGTTTTTATGCAACATGTTGTTTGTATTATAAATGTGATATAAAATTTAGTCTGATATAACCCAACTTGGACATATGTCTGCCTGATATTTGAGTGACGCCCAACCTAATTACTTTCCTCTTTACTCTATCAGCAATAGGGAGTGCTGTAGGGCAGTGCACCTTCCCAAAAGTGGAACAGTGAGTGAGCCACCATCTCTTCTCCATTTATATTTATATTTTGTTACTATACCCGTTTTAGTCTCAGTTTATCCTTAGTTGTGTAAAAATAAACAAGGCCTGAATTGACCATGACTTCTCGACTCCACCAGAGGAAAGCTGATGAACATAAAGGCACTTTAAATATGTTGTTTATAATGTACTGAATACATTGTATTCCCATGCACCCCTTCCACCACAAACAAGAGTATATGGTTGAATCTTCCTTTTCTCATCCTCCTCCTCCTCTTCCATCATATTAACATGCTTATTCGTCGCATATATGCCCTTCGCATATAATGTTTTACAGGGTCAGCACAGCTGCAGGCCCTCGCATATAATTTTTTAGTGGGTCAGCTCACCAGCAGGCCCTCGCATATAATTTTTTAGAGGGTCAGCTCACCAGCAGGCCCGCATCTAAAATCTTTTACAGGGTCAGCTCACCTGAAGGCCCTCGCATATAATGTTTTAAAGGGTCAGCTCACCTGAAGGCCCTCACCTACAACCTTTTAGAGGGTCAGTTCACCAGCAGGCCCGAACCTACAATCTTTTACAGGCTCAGCTCACCAGCAGGCCCGAACCTAAAATCTTTTACATGGTCAGCTCACCAGCAGGCCCTCGCATATAATGTTTTACAGGGTCAGCTCACCAGCAGGCCCTCGCATATAATTTTTTACAGGGTCAGCTCACCAGCAGGCCTTCACCTACAATCTTTTACAATCTTTTACAGAGTCAACTCACCTGAAGGCCCTCGCATATAATGTTTTAGAGGGTCAGCTCACCTGCAGGCCCTCACCTACAACCTTTTAAAAGGTCAGCTCACCAGCAGGCCCTCACCTACAATCTTTTACAGGGTCAGCTCACCAGCAGGCCCGCACCTAAAATCGTTTAGAGGGTCAGTTCACCAGGAGGCCCGCACCTAAAATATTTTACAGGGTCAGCTCACCAGCAAGCCCTCTCATATAATGTTTTACAGGGTCAGCTCACCAGCAGGCCCTCGCATATAATATTTACAGGGTCAGTTCACCAACAGGCCCTCACCTCAAATCTTTTACAGGTCAGCTCAACAGCAGGCCCACACCTAAAATCTTTAACGGGGTCAGCTCAGCAGCAGGCCCTTGCATATAATTTTTTACAGGGTCAGCTCGCCAGCAGGCCTTCCCCTTGTTGTGCATTTTCATCCGTATACAATATTATCTAATGACATTATAACCAAAATGAATGCTCATCTCATTGCCTTTAAGAATAAAATCAGCCTAAACCAAAGTTCTATTATGTGGCTGAGAAAGCCAAGATGAGTTCATGGCAAGTTCAGTTTATATAAAAATAATTGTGAACATAAACGGATATTGTATTTAAAAGTTATTGCTAAGGATATGGGTTTATCTATGGGGACTATACCAGCCTCCTCAGACATGTCTGTCTGAAGGGAATAAGGTTGGTTCATGGATAAGCCATAGCGTGATTAGGATTCATATCCTTGAGGCACACCTGCTGCATGAGGTTCAATTTATATATTCATAATTATATTTTATATATATATATATATATATATATATATCTGTATGGTATATTTAGTTTACAACATATGTTAATCAATAAGGAACGTAAAATGAGACACACAACGGATCCTCTCTAGCAGCTATAAGGCCTGTATGGTCCCATCAGAATTGGCTTATGATTTCGTAGCCAAATGCAGGAGTGAGTACAAAACACAGAAGACATGCAAATATTCCATTCACGTGTCATGTCTGTTTTGGATCCACTCCTGTTTTTTTTTGGCTTTAGCAATACTGATGGATTACTGACCAAATGATTGAAGGAGGATGCTCCACAGACATGATCCGTTTTTTGTGGGTTATTGTTCTGACGGATCAGAGGAAGGGCAAATTAATCAGTGACGTCAACACAAACTGACTGCTGACACCCTCTCCAATCTGTCAGGGGGGGTCTACTTGTACAGTTCTGATCAAAAGTTTAAGACCACTTGAAAAATGGCAAAAAATCATATTTAGCATGGCTGGATCTTAACAAGGTTCCAAGTAGAGCTTCAACATGCAACAAGAAGAAATGAGAGTGAGACAAAACATTTTTTGAGCACTCAATTTAATAAAAACAACGAATAAACTGAAACAGGCTGTTTTTCAGCTGATCAAAAGTTTAGGACCACATGCCTTTAAAAGGCCCAATCTGTGCAAAGATGTGGATTCATTGTCATTTTCTGTCAGGTAGTCACACGTTGTGATGGCAAAGGCAAAAAAACTCTCCCTTTTTGAACGTGGTCGGGTTGTTGAACTGTATAAGCAGGGTCTCTCACAGCGCGCCATCGCTGCTGAGGTGGGGCGCAGTAAGACAGTCATTTGGAATTTCTAAAATTCTTTAATGATCCTGAGGGTTATGGAACAAAAAAGTCAAGTGGAAGACCCAAAAAAATTTCATCAGCACTGAGCCGGAGTATCCAATTGGTTGTCCGTCATGACCCTGGACGATCCTCGACCCAAATTAAGGCCCTTACTGGTGCTGACTGAAGCCCCATAACAATCAGATGGCATCTGAGACTGAAGGGCTTCAAAAACAAAAAAAGTCTTCAAAGACCTCGTCTCCTTGAATGCCACAGAACTGCTCGTTTGGACTTTGCAAGAGAGCACCAAACATGGGACATTCAAAGGTGGAAGAAAGTTTTATTCTCTGATGAGAAAAAATGTAACCTTGATGGTCCTGATGGTTTCTAATGTTACTGGCATGACAAGCAGATCCCACCTGAGATGTTTTCTACGCGCCACAGTACAAGGGGCGCCATAATGGTCTGGGGTGCTTTTTCCTTCAGTGGAACAATGGAGCCTCAGGAAGTGCAGGGGCATCAAACGGCTGCTGGCTATGTCCAGATGTTGCAGAGAGCATTCCTCATGACTGAGGGCCCTCGTCTGTGTGGTAACGACTGGGCTTTTCAACAGGACAACGCTACAGTACACAATGCCCGCAGGACAAGGGACTTCTTCCAGGAGAATAACATCACTCTTTTGGTCCATCCTGCGTGTTCCCCTGATCTAAATCCAATTGAGAACCTTTGGGGATGGATGGCAAGGGAAGTTTACAAAAATGGACAACAGTTTCAGACAGTAGATGGCCTTCATGCGGCCATCTTCACCACTTGGAGAAATGTTCCCACTCACCTCATGGAAACGCTTGCATCAAGCATGCCGAAACAAATTTTTGAAGTGATAAACAATAACGGCGGAGCTACTCATTACTGAGTTCATGTTTGGAAGTTGGATTTCTGTCTTGGGGGGTTTAGTTTTTTTTTTGGCGGTGTGGTCCTAAACTTTTGATCAGCTGAAAAAGTGAAAAACAGCCTGTTTCAGTTTATTCATTGTTTTCATTAAATTGAATGCTCAAAAAATGTTTTGTCTCACTCCTATTTCTTCTTGTTGCATGTTGAAGCTCTACTTGGAACCTTGTTAAGATCCAGCCATGCTAAATATGATTTTTTGCCATTTTTCAAGTGGTCTTAAACTTTTGATCAGGACTGTATAAGCGTTTAATAGAACAGGTTCTGTAGACATCTATGTGGAATCAGCTGGCGACAGTGTAAAAGGAGTGCGCTTCTTCTTGGCGCTAACATCGACCTGTAAGGCTGAGTTCATACTTGAGTTATTTAGTCAGTTTTGGCCCCGTGACTGCCCAAATAAGTGAAGTGATTCTAAGAGCGACACCTGTCATCTGCATGTCATATGGACTCACAGTATTATTTCACTAAGGCCTCATGCACACGGACGTTTTTTTCACGGTCCGCAAAAACGGGGTCCGTAGGTCCGTGATCCGTGACCGTTTTTTCATCCGTGGGTCTTCCTTGATTTTTGGAGGATCCACGGACATGAAAAAAAAGTCGTTTTGGTGACCGCCTGGCCGTGCGGAGCCAAACGGATCCGTCCTGAATTACAATGCAAGTCAATGTGGACGGATCCGTTTGACGTTGACACAATATGGTGCCATTTCAAACGGATCCGTCCCCATTGACTTTCAATGTAAAGTCTGGAGTCCCTTTTATACCATCGGATCGGAGTTTTCTCCAATCCGATGGTATATTTTAACTTGAAGCGTTCCCATCACCATGGGAACGCCTCTATGTTAGAATATACTGTCGGATATGAGTTAGATCGTGAAACCTCATTTCCGACAGTATATTCTAACACAGAGGTGTTCCCATGGTGATGGGGATGCTTCTAGTTAGAATATACTACAAACTGTGTACATGACTGCCCCCTGCTGCCTAGCAGCATCCGATCTCTTACAGGGGGCCGTGATCAGCACAATTAACCCCTCAGGTGCCGCACCTGAAGGGGTTAATTGTACTATCATATCCCCCTGGAAGAGATCAGGGCAGACCCCCCCCTCCCCAGTTTGAATATCATTGGTGGCCAGTGTTGCCCCCCCCCTTCCTCCCTCTATTGTAATAATTCGTTGGTGGCACAGTGTGCGCCCCCCCGCCCCCCCCTTCCTCCCTCTATTGTAATAAATCGTTGGTGGCACAGTGTGCGCCCCCCATCGGCCCCCCCTCCCTCTATAGCATTAACAACATTGGTGGCCAGTGTGCGGCCTCCCATCTCCCCCCCCCCCCCCCGATCATTGGTGGCAGCGGGTTACTAGCAATAGTACAATAGTAAAAGATTCATACTTACCTGGGAGCTGCGATGTCTGTGTCCGGCCGGGAGCTCCTCCTACTGGTAAGTGACAGTTCATTTAGCAATGCGCCGCACAGACCTGTCACTTACCAGTAGGTGGAGCTCCCGGCCGGACACGAACATCGCAGCAGCCAGCAGCAGGTAAGTATGAATCTTCTACTATTGTACTATTGCTAAGTAACCATGGCAACCAGGACTGTAGTAGCGTCCTGGTTGCCATGGTTACCGATCGGAGCCCCAGCGATTAAACTGGGACTCCGATCGGAACTCCGCTGCCACGAATGATGGGGGGGGGGAGATGGGAGGCCGCACACTGGCCACCAATGTTGTTAATGCTATAGAGGGAGGGGGGGCCGATGGGGGGCGCACACTGTGCCACCAACGAATTATTACAATAGAGGGAGGGGGGGCGCACATTGTGCCACCAACGAATTATTACAATAGAGGGAGGGGGGGGCCGCACTGGCCACCAACCTATTATTACAATAGAGGGGGGGGGGTCGCACTGGCCACCAATGATATTCAAACTGGGGAGGGGGGGAGGGTCTGCCCCCTGCTGCCTGGCAGCCCTGATCTCTTACAGGGGGATATGATAGTACGGCCCCCTGTAAGAGATCGGGTGCTGCCAGGCAGCAGGGGGCAGTCTTGTACACAGTTTGTAGTGTATTCTAACTAGAATCGTCCCCATCACCATGGGAACGCTTCTGTGTTAGAATATACTCTCGGATCTGAGTTTTCACGAAGTGAAAACTTAGATCTGAAAAAGCTTTTATGCAGACGGATCTTTGGATCCGTCTGTATGAAAGTAACCTACGGCCACGGATCACGGACACGGATGCCAATCTTGTGTGCATCCGTGTTCTTTCACGGACCCATTGACTTGAATGGGTCCGTGAACCGTTGTCCGTCAAAAAAATAGGACAGGTCATATTTTTTTGACGGACAGGATACACGGATCACGGTCTCGGCTGCAAAACGGTGCATGAAAGTCAATGGGTCCGCGAAAAAAAACGGAAAACGGCACAACGGCCACGGATGCACACAACGGTCGTGTGCATGAGGCCTAACAAAGCAGACTCCCTATGCGTGTTACTGCAAGGCACAGTGTTCTACACCACTATAAAGGCTCTCTACAGCCAGGAAATAGCAGTTTTTTAACGTAATTTGCTGTGAATAAATTCAGATCGAACCAAATTTTTCCAAAACAATTCGGCGATCCGGTGAATCGAATTTTTTAAAGATTCAATCAATTCTAATGGGTACAAGTAAAGACTGTATAGAGGTGCATATAAAATTTATATTTAGAATGGCTTTATGTTCTCAGCTAAAATGCTGCATGGGTGAATAAAGAGATCCAATAATTTATGTGAAAAACGAGGGCTGCCGTCATTTCTTATGTTTGATGGCACAGAGAAAAACTGGTAGAAAAACAATACAGTTGTTTGGCTTCTGTATGTGATTGTTGTTTGCTGAGCTTTACAGTTTCAAAACAAAAATGGCTCTAGAACAAACAGCAACTGAAAAAATGTATTAACAGATTAATAAAGACACTAAAAAGCAAATAACCTATAGCTAATTTGAATTAATTACTTAAAGGCCATATACACCTTTGGGGGCATTTTTTATTATTATTGCATTATTAGGCTGAGTTCACATCACCGTTTAGCTTTCCGTTCTTCTGATCCGTCAGAAGAGGAGAGAGAGAGAAAACAAAAACAGGATCCTGTAAAAAAAAAACAGATCCTGTTGCATCAGTTATGTATAGGATTGCCATAGAATCTGTTTTTTTTACAGGATCCAGTAAAAAAAACAGATCCTGTTGCATCAGTTGGCATCCGTTTAAGCCAATTCCATTTGAGATCCGTTTTTTTAGACGGGAACAAAAGTACTGCATGTAGGACTTCTTTCCTGTCTGAAAAACTGATCTTAGACGGAAATGGCTCAAACAAATGACAACTAAAGTAACAGGATAATTTTTTTTTTTACAGAATCCTGTTTTTTTTTTCTCTCTTTTCTTCTGAGGGATCAGAAGAACGGAAAGCTAAATGGTGATGTGAATGCACCCTTACTTATTTTGAGCTAAAAATCATTTTTTTTTCAATTCATCTTGATTAAAAATATGGAATTCTTTTTTGTGTACATACCTGAGATGCTCTGACATTATAAACACTCATTAGAGCTCAATCCTTATCTTACTCCAAATGTGTACATAGCCTTTAAGAACTGTATGCAAACCTGCTACGTTTACCGCATATGCACTCAATTGCTGCACACCGTTGATCTAAAAAACTGGGGACTGTGACTTAAATCCCAGCACCGTACAGCTACGGCAGGCTGATCGGGCGGGTGCAGGAGCTGCGTCCGCCCGATCAGCAGCAGGGGTCTGGCTGTACCTGTTAGCCGTGCCCCTGCAGTATGCGCTGGCATCGGTGAAAACACTGAAGCCGGCGCATTAACCCTTGCTGTGCCGCTGTCAGCGCTGACCACGTCATGTGCGGGGTGGGTGGAGGGAGGGAGCTCCCCGTTCCCATCGGGTCCTTGCGCTGTGGTGATGGGGACCCGATGGCTGGAAAGGCAGCCCGATGCCTTCTATAGGCATTGTGCTGCCTTCCATGTAAGCCTGTGAGACTCGGCCCCCTGGGTCTCACAGGCAAGCAGGCTGTGAGTGTATTACAGTGTATAATACACTTACAGCCAATGCATTACAATACAGATTTGTTGTAATTCATTGTAGAGGGGATCAGACCCCCAAAAGTTGAAGTGGGACAAAAAAAAGTAAAAAAATGTAAAAATTTCTCATAAAAAAAAGAAAAGTAGACATATTAGGTATTGCCGCATTGACATGCTCTATATTGACAGGCTCTATTGACAGGCTCTATAAAAATATTAGATGATCCACCCCGTCAGATGAACGCAGCAAAAAAACAAAAAAAAAAACGTGCCAAAACAGCCATTTTTTGGTCACCTTGCCTCACAAAAAGTGTAATACCAAGCAATCAAAAAGTTGTATGTACCCCAAAATGGTACCAATCAAGCCATTATCCCATCCCACTAAAAATTATACCCTACATAAGACAATCGCTCCAAAAAAAAAAAATGGCTCTCAGAAATTGGCAACACAAAAACAAGATATTTTTCTCAAAATGTTAATGTGTAAAACTTGCAAAAATAAAAAATAGACACATTAGGTATCGCCGCGTCTATAACAACCTGCTCTAAAAAAATATTACACGATATGCCCCCTCAGGTGAATGCTGTAAAAAAAATTAAAACTGCCATTTTTTGTCACCTTGTCTCACAAAAAGTGTAATACCAAGCAATCAAAAAGTCATATGTACCCCAAAATGGTACCAGTGAAAACGTCACCTCATCCTGCAAAAAATTAACCCCCACATAAGACAATCACTGAAAAAATAAAAACCAAGCCAGCCATATGGTGCTCCTTCTGTTCTGAATTGTGCCGTGTGTCCCCACAACAGTTTACCACCACATATGGGATGTTGCCATATTCAGGAGAAAATAGGAAGCAAATATGTGGTGCTGTTTCTCCTGCTACCCCTTGTGAAAATGAAACATTTTGGGCAAAGCAACATTTTATTGGAAGAAATAAAACTTTTCCTTTTGGG
Source organism: Bufo bufo (assembly GCF_905171765.1). NCBI lineage: Eukaryota > Metazoa > Chordata > Amphibia > Anura > Bufonidae > Bufo > Bufo bufo. The sequence continues at coordinate 307,870,597 of NC_053392.1, forward strand.
CAGACTAGATGGGCCAAATGGTTCTTATCTGCAGACACATTCTATGTTTCTATGTTTCATTTTCACAGCCAAGTGTTTCCAAATTCTGTAACACGCTTATGGGGCCAAAGTGATCTGTACACCCCTTAATATATTCTTTCAAGGGTGTAGTTTCCAAAATGGGGTCACTTTTTTGAGGGTTTCCACTGTAGGGGTACGTCATGGTCTCTTCAAATACAAAATGGTGCTCAAAAACCATTCTAGCAAAATCTGCCTCCAAAAACCATATGGCACTCCTTTCCTTCTGACCACTGCCATGTGCCCCTACAGCAGTTTACCACCACATATGGAGTATTTCTGTAAACTGAAGAATAAGAGTAATGTATTGCATATTGAGGTTTATTTTGCTGTTAACCTTTGCTATGTTGCAAGAAAAAAATGATTAAATAAAAAAATGAAATGTTGAAATTTCACCTCCATTTTCCTTTAATTCTTGTGGAACACCTCAAGGGTTAACAAAGTTTGTAACATCAGTTTTGAATAATTTAAGGTGTGTAATTTCTAAAATGGGGTCATTTATGGGTGGTTTCTATTACGTAACACCTCAAAATCACTTTATAACTGAACTGGTGTTTTAAAAAAATGGTTTGGGAAATTTTCTTGAAAATTAGAAAAATTGCTTCTAAAATTTTAAGCCTTCTAATGTCCAAAAAAAATTAAATTACATTTACAAAATGATGCCAACATATTTTGTGAGGTATCTCTATCTTCCACAACAGCAGAGAAATTCATATTTAGAAAATAGTGAATTTTTTTTAAATTTTCTAAAATGTTGGGATTTTTTGAATACAGGTAAAACACATTCACTGAAATTTATCACTAACATGAAGTACAAAGTGTCACGAGAAAACAATCTCAGAATGGCTTGGATAAAAAGCTTTCCAAAGTTATTACCACAAAAAGTGACAAATGTCAGATTTGCAAAAACAGGCATGAGATTTAAGGTGAAAAATTGCTCCGTACTGAGGGGTTAAGGCATGTTTATACAATACGTTTATATTGGCAATAACTGTTATTAATATCTCCTGTTATAGTTCTAATATGCTGAAATGAGCATCAAATAGCATGCATAGCAAGAAGTTCCCAATATGTAACATACCCCCAAAGCCAGGTCTCATAGTGAAGTCGTGGTCATCTATTCGAAGCAGTTGTTCAGACTTGGTCAGTGGTGATTTTGTTATATCTGGACTTCTTTTGAAAACTGGGCTGTTTACAAAATACACAATACAAATAAAACTATTTTTAGTGATGCATAATGCTTCATTATCAAGAAGAATCACAGTAAGGGTGAGTTCACACTAACATTAGGGATTCCGTTATGGCTTTCCGTTATAACATGGTTATAACGGAAAATAACAGAATGCCTAGTCAGAATGCAAAACGGAAGCCCTTAAAATGCATTCCGTTTGCTCTCCGTCCTAATAGAAGTCTATGGGAAAGCATAACGGATCCGTCTGGGTCCCGTTATGCAAGACGGAAAACAAGGTCCTGTCGACAGGACTTTGTTTTCCGTCTTGCATAACGGGACCCAGACGGATCCGTTTTGATTCCCATAGACTTCTATTAGGACGGAGAGCAAACGGAATACCTTTTAAAGGCTTCCGTTTTGCATTTCGTCATAATACAAGTCTATGGGCAGAAGAACGGATCCGTCCGTCCGTCTTAGGGATTCCGTTATTTCCGCTATAACTATGTTATAACGGAAAGCCATAATGGAATCCCTAACGCTAGTGTGAGCCCACCCTAATAGACATTAAACATTATTAAACAAGTATGTTTCAAAACTTCCTTAAATAACAGTTTGGCACACATGAAACAAATTTAGATTTTTTCCTGAACCTGAATTGTCCTGATTTTTTTTCTACAAACAAGGACAGTAAATCTTTAGGTCTGCTCAGTGTGCTCAAGTTCAGAGCTACTGTGCCCAGACATAGTTCAGGAATATGGAAACCCCCAAAAGTCATTATGAGAACAGTGTATTTATTTAAGGAGAAATAACAGGGTTGGAAATCATTTAAAAATAACTGTTTTGTTTTGGCTGTTTAACAAAATCTTGTGTGCTTTGTAAAAGTGAACTGTATAGAATATTTAATTTTGGTATAATCTTACACTAATTGTAGGAGAAATTCTACCATATTTGATAAAGTTTACAGAAACCTCAAAACATCTTAAAGCACAAAGGGGGTAATTCATCAAACTGGTGTAAAGTAGAACTGGCTTAGTTGCCAGTTTAGTTTAGTTGCAACTAAACCAGTTCTACTTTACTCCAGTTTGATAAATCTCCCCCATAATTCCTAAAAACAGTTACAACACACTGCTACAGAGGACAGACAGACAACATAAGTTTTTGTCTCCTATTTAGTGCAGTTGACTGAAATCTTGAATTGAATAGTAAATTTTTAACAGAAGAACATTTCTAAGGCACTTTTCTTACATATGCACTTAAACTGATATCTGAGACCTAAACGAAATACGAATACTCTGATTTATTAACAAATTGAAATGTGTTGTCAAGCTCTAACAGACGAGCTTAAGGAAAACAGCGAGGAGGAAAACCGACTGGCAGGTAGCAGCCGGGAACGAGGTACCCAAGCACAATCCCAGAGTAGTCAGGCAAAATCCAAGGTTAAGGCGGAATGCAGAGGGTCAGAAGCAGAGGTTGGTCAAAGTTAATACACAGAAAGTCAGCAGGGAACAGCGAACTAAATGCCTAGGAAGCTTTGTATGTCTTACCATAAGGTGGAATAGCTCAGCACTGAGCCAGGATCTAATCAGCTCTTTATAGCCAGAGTGTGTGGGTGTGGACCGGGAACTTCCCCCCAGCAAGGCCACAGCTATTATCTAAATATGCGCAGCAGTTGCTGGGGCGCCCATGGTTCTGCCAGGCCGAAGGGGGGTCCGTATACCACGCAGCACCCTCCAACACCGAGGGGAGATGATGTTCCTCGGCTTCCTGACATGTGTGAAGCCCAAACTAATTTAAATTGTAATAGTCAATAGGAGAAAATGGGTTCTACTTTACCTTATGCTGTACGAGCTCAGTATAATTTAAAGGGTCACTTCCATCCAAGGGCATAACAAGTAACCAGGATAGGACTGGCTTACAAGAGTAATAGACGATCTTCTGGTGGGTCCATTGTCTATAACCATAGTGGGCCTCAGAGGTCCAGGAACAAAATCCTATTTGGAGCTACCTTTGAAGCTAATTAATTACCTCTATTTTCTTGTTTCAAAACCTATTAGACTTTATTGATTATATAGAGCTTTAGACATGAGAATACATTCCTCTAGTTGGCCAAAGGAACCCCAGTCCGATACGGGTTATAAAACTCCCCTAACTAGAGTTGAGCTGACACCTGGATGTTCGGATTCAATGGGTTCGGCCGAACTTCACAAAAAAGTTCAAGTTCGGGACCCGAACTTGACCCCGAAACCGAAGTCAATGGGGACCTGATCTTTTGAGCACTAAAATGGCTGTAAAAAAGTAATGGAAAGGGCTAGAGGGCTTCAAAAGGAAGCAAAATGTGGTTAAGAGCCTGGCAAGTGCTCTGCAAACAAATGTGGATAGGGAAATGACTTAAAATAACATAAAATACATTTAAAAAAAAATTATAATCTTGATCTTGGAGGACGAGGTCCATATGGAGTAGGAGGTTGAGGAGGCGGTGGATGTGGCGGTGTAGGTTAAAGCGGCGGTGGAGGATGAGGAGGTAGCCTACACTGCTTTTTGGGTTTATTTTTTATTTTTTGTTTAAATTAGGGTACACCCCAAAACATTGGGAAATATAACCTGTTATAACCCCCTCCAGCCGTGCTAAACAAA